>NC_139024.1:117025961-117625961 GCF_964662115.1 Mustela nivalis
ACTGAGGAGGTTAAGATGTGTAGAACAGAATTTGAGCTCCTGAGGAGCTGTGAGCTGTTGGCAGGATGTGTGTAGAATGTAAAATGTAAGCTAATTAAAGAAGTGATGGAGAGGAGTGTTTCTGGGAATTTGGAGGAGTCTGTGAAGATGAGCTGGAGTGTCAGGGACGGTTTTATGAAGTGTGTAGGGCCACGTCTAGATGTCTTGGTTAGAATTGGGTAGCTGACAGAGAAGATTCCAGGTGTAGGGCATTGGGCCAGGTAGGTGACCTCACAGAATGCCAGAGGCCTTTGGAAACCTTTTTGCCCTGAAGTGTTGTGAGGACCACATGCTGATGGTTCATGGCTGTGTTTGGGATGCAGGATGATTAAACAGTTTTTAAAAATTAGTTGCCAACATTTTAATTTGAAAATTTTAAATAAGGAAGCTGGTCTCTAGGTTTCTTTTTTTTTTCTTTTTTCTTTTTTTATTTTTTTTTTTTAAAGATTTTATTTATTTATTTGAAAGACGGAGATCACAAGTAGGCAGAGAGGCAGGCAGAGAGAGAGAGAGAGGGAAGCAGGCTTCCTGCGGAGCAGGGAGCCCGATGCGGGGCTCGATCCCAGGACCCTGAGATCATGACCCGAGCCAAAGGCAGCAGCCCAAACCACTGAGCCACCCAGGCGCCCCTGGTCTCTAGGTTTCTTTTGAAAAATCAGAATATCTGGGCCAGCCTTTCTTAAATTATGATTGTGGCCACAACTGAGTAGTGGCCACTCTTTGGACTGCCCACCTCTCTTCAGTGGGCCATAGTCCTTACCACTCCCTGGGGCCCCCTTGATATTGAGGCCTAGTGACAGCTAACATTTATTCTGGTGGCTGAGGTGTTATTGCCTTTTGAAGATAGAGTGAAGAGAAAGGTCAAGTATTTCTTGTACCCTTGTAAATTTCAAGAAAAGTAGGGAGAGTGCATTTCTTTGTGGAGATGAAAATATTCCTGCCTCTTCCCTTTGGACACATGGCGAGTCAGTGTCAGAAGATTCTGACTGATTTCTCACACTTGTGCCCCTTGCCTAGGCCCGTTAGAGTGGTGTTTGAGTTTCAATATCCATAGTGTCTAAGAGATTAGGTCCTGGAGTCAGGCACAGCTGGGGTGGAGCCCGGCTTTTACATTCACTAGTCTGGTGATCCGGAGCAAATTACATCTCTTCCCCTCATTTTCTTACTTGTAACAATAATACAAGTAAGTATTATGACCTCCTATTTCATTGTATTGCTGGAAGACTAAATGAAATCACTGAATGTATAGAATGCTTAGTCCAGTGCCTGGCACAACTTAACATTTGATGTCGGCTTTGTAAATATAAAGCTAAGAAAAAGGCAATTTCTGACTTCATTGCAACAGGGCTTGTAGTGAGCTGTGGTGGGAAGAAGGTTATGGGAATCTGTGAGCCCCAGTTTGCATTTGTTGGTTAAATCAGTTTGTGCTTCTTGAGCAGTGGGTGCTGTGCTGCATTCCAGTAGACGAGGCAGACACAGCCCCTGCTTTCATGTTGCTTACAGTCTGGCAGTGGAGACAGATGGCAAACCAGCAGTTGCCATACAATGTGGTATTTGAAGTAGAAGGTCTTAAAACAGAGTACTTCAGTAGGACTGTGGTTTCATATTTTATGACCGCTTTAATGTTAGGAGAGGTACCAGACAGGGCAGAGTACTTGGTGATGGTGGGCCCTGTTCGTAAGAGCATGGCGCTGTTAAGCGGTCCACCATCTTTCCTTCTCCTTTCCTCAGATCGTCATTTATGGAGCACCTACCATCATTTAGGCAAATGTCCAAGCCTGACACAGAAAAGAGAAAGAGAAGCCTTTCTCTGGATAAAGAAAGCTCTTGTCCTCAGCCTGCCTCCCCCCTCTCTGTCCCAAATCTGTACTTGGAGAAAGAGAAATTAAGAGGGTCCATTCCAACCAGTGTCTGGGAGAGGAATAAAGACACTTCTCATCCCCAAGGACTTGAAAATAAGATGCTCAACAGAGAATCCTACCAGTTTGGAACCTTGGAGCTGACCCTGGAACCAGGAAAATCCTTCAAAATTGAACTTTCTTTTTATTTCATGATATTAATACTTTGTACAATTAAAAATTTGTACTTTATGGCATGCCTAAGTAAATACTTTAAAGCATAAAAGAAAACTGATTTATTTTAACACCTTGAATTTTAAAATAATCCCCATAGCTTGATTTTATAATAAAACTTAAGTTTTTAAACTAGAAATACAGTGCTGTGGGAGAAAGAAGTGGGGAGATGAATTCTTTGGTTTAATAAGGTGTGTGTCTGGGAAGGACTTGGCAGAGGACTTGATCAAGGGACTTGCGGGAGGGTCTGCTGTGGTCAGACTGGGCAAAGATGCCAAAGGCAGCCGAGGCAGTAGCATGCCCATTAGAGACTTTGGAGAAGAGTTTGGGGGCCTTGATGCAGGGATGTAGAGTGTACCAAACGATTGATTTTTCTGGCAGAAAATCAGAGAATAGAATGTAAAGTCATCCTGTGAGTGACTTTGCAAGAGGGTGCCTGTCTTTGAGAAGAGGGATAAGTGCTTATTATTTCTAGGGTCTCTGGTCAGCTCCTTTCCTCAGAGCATTCTTTTCTTTTTTGGAGAAATCATCCTTTGGGGAGGAGTACAGGCCCACTCTGCCATCCCAAGAACTGAACGAGCCAGTGTGCCAATTCCCTTCTCTTGTGTGTCTGTGTGGCTCTAGGACTCCGGCTCCATAGTCCGTGGCTCAGTGCTTTCCGTCCTGAGGAGGCTGGGTGGGCAAGGCGGGGAGCTGGGGAAGGCCAGTGGCTGTGTGCTACCAGATGTTTATGCTTTAGATCCAGGCTTTTGCTGCCAGCCCTGGTGTGCCATGGTGTGGGCCCATCTTCCAAGCCTGGCATTTTAGTCCCTGCCACTCTAGTATTCTGAGCCTTTGCTGTTTCTTTCAGTACATTCCCTTTGGCTACAGATGGCCAGACTTGGTTCCTGTTTCTTTCAACCCAAGAACGCTGTCTGATGCACCTCTGGGTAGTTGTTAAGATAACATCCTCACTAATGCAGTGTACCAAAAGAAATGTATATGTTCCGAGTCCAAGTTTTTATTAATTTCTTTTTCTTTAATTAAAGATTTTATCTATCTATCTATCTATCTATCTATTTATTTGAGATAGAGAGCCAGCGAGAGAGAGAGAGAGAGAGCATGAGCATGGGTTGGGGGGAGGGGCAGAGAAAGAGGGAGAAGGAGGCTCCCTAAGTTGGGGCTTGATCCCAGGACCCTGAGATCATGACCTGAGCTGAAGGCAGATGCTTAACTGACTGAGCCACACAGGCATCTCTGTTTTTTTCCCTGGGAGAACTTTTTCATTTTATTCCTGATGGAGGCTTTAACATTTTTTTTTTTAAAGATTTTATTTTTTTATTTGTCAGAAAGAGAGAGAGAGAGAGAGCACGCAAGCAGGCAGAGAGGCAGGCAGAGGCAGAGAGAGAGGCAGACTCCCTGCTGAACAAGGAGCCCGATGGGGGACTCGATCCCAGGACCCTGAGATCATGACCTGAGCCGAAGGCAGCGGCTTAACCCACTGAGCCACCCAGGCGTCCCCATTTTTTCCTTTTTTTATGGTAAAAATTTCTTCTTGCTTGAGTTTGTAAAATTGATCCAAAGGCCAAAGAATAATCCAGTCAAATCAGAGCAAGTGTAACTAACACTGGCCTGAATGCTGGTATTTTTATGACATGCTGGTAAGCATCGTCTTCCCTCTCTACCCTCAATGCTTGTAGTTTCTCTTGTTAGAATTGTCCTAAAGAATATTTGAGACTGCGTGAATTTTTAAATATTTTAAGCCACGTGGATGTCAAGGACCAGATAAAAAATGAATTTGGCAAAAAATTTTTTAAAAAATTTTTAAGTAATCTCTGCGCCCAGTATGGGGCTTGAACTCACGACCCTGAGATCAAGGGTTGCATGCTCCATGGACTGAGCCAGTTCTTTAGTGCTCTGCCCCTCATTTTCTTTTTTTTGGGAAGATTTTACTTACTTATTTGGCAGAGAAAGACAGCAAGAGAGGGAACACAAGTAGGGGGGGTGGGAGAGGGAGAAGCAGGCTCCCTGGTCTGCGGGGAGTGGGGCTCTATCCCAGGACCCTAGGAACATGACCTGAGCTGAAGGCAGACGTTTAATGACTAAGCCACCCAGGTGCCCCAGGAAAAACTGTTTTAGAACTCTGGAAACTTAAACTCCATCTTCAGGAGAGGGTAGAATTTATAGTTTGTACATTTTCTATATTTCCCTGTCCCTTTGCATGTAGGAGCTGGAGAGAGGAAAGGAAACCAGAAATGTTTCAAGTTTGGGGACTGATTCAGGAGCATTAGGTAAGGTTAGAGGAGAAGGATATTGACCAAGAGTCAGTTTTTTTCATCTGTAAATTGGGAGGAAATGGCACCTAATTTGTGCAATTCTGTAAAACTTGAATTGCTGTGCGGTGAGAGAAGTGTTGTACAGAACCCTGTCCAGAATGCTTAGGAAACGGAGTGACTAATGCTGAATTGGAAAGTTGGAAATAGGGAGAAAGGAGTAAATCTGGGTATTGAGGGACGCCTGGGTGGCTCAGTTGGTTGAGCCATGACCTTCGGGTCAGGTCATGATCCTAGCGTCTTGGGATCAAGTCCCACATTGGGCTCCTTGCTTGGCAGGGAGCCTGCTTCTCCCACTGCCTCTGCCTGCCACTCTGTCTGCCTGTGCTCATTCTCTCTCTCTCTCTGGCAAATAAAATCTTTTAAAAAAAATCTGGGTATTGAAAGGGTGAGTAGAAGTTTGCTGCCACTATCTTAGTAGAAATTATATAGACCTTAAAAAAAAATCAGGGGTGCCTGGGTGGCTCAGTCAGTAGGCATCTGCCTTAGGTTTGGATCATGATCCCAGGGTCCTGGGATTGATCCCCGAATCCGGCTCCCTGCTAGGTGGGAAGCCTGCTTCTCCCTCTCCCACTCCCCATGCTTGTGTTCCTGCTCCCACTCTCTCTCTCTGTCAAATAAATAAATAAAATCTTTTTTAAAAAAATCACATCAGGGGGGCACCTGGGTGGCTCAGCGGGTTAAGCCTCTGCCTTGGGCTCGGGTCATGATCTCAGGGTCGTGGGATCGAGCCCCACATCGGGCTCTCTGCTCAGCAGGGAGCTGGTTTCCTCCTCTCTCTCTCTCTCTGCCTGCCTCTCTGCCTACTTGTGATCTGTCTGTCAAATAAATAAAGAAAAATCTTTAAAAAAAAAAAATCACATCAGGTCCTAATCATAATGGCCTACCACAACTGCATAAAGAAAGACTTGAGAATGGGATAGGATCTAAAAACATAGGAAGTGGGAAAGAATTTAATGGAGTAAACTTTAAAAAGGATTTAAATGCAGTAAGTGGGGCAGTGTGAGTTTACTCTGAAAGGGCCTTATGGAGGGAGGTAAGACCTGAGGTTATAGAATCTTGAAATTTGTAAACCTGGAAGTAACTTTAGACAAAATCTGTCCAGCCATTTCAGTGATACGAGGGTACTGAAACCAAAAAGGTGTTCACATCTGTCTCCTGTGCTATTTCTGGTAAAATAGTGCTTACCCAGGAAAAGAACATAATTTTTTGTAGAAAAATAATTGTGTAGAAAAGAACACAATTTTTCTTTCCCCTGACAGATCCACAAGGAGTTAAATAAGTGGAAATGAAGAAATTTGAATAAAAAATACATTTCTAAAGTTGATTCCCAACACCAGCATTGAAAACAAAACAAAACAAAGCAGGTGGAATGTTACAATTATAGAAGGATAATCTATACTGACTTTAGCAGCATCTTTTGCTTACTGTCACTGTTGGCTGCAGCTGATCACGCATCCCAGAGCCAGCACATGTGTGTCGTGGGAAGAAAGCCGAATTTATCAGAAACATGGATATTTTGGGCAGAGTTTGAATGCCAGAGACTTTTTTCTGAAGGCAGTTTTATTAGTCTTCCTTGCATTGTAAAGCTCTTTCATGCTCACTGTAGTGAATTTGGAAAACATCCCCTCTTTTGAGCCTACTGGATTGTAAGTTACCAGAGTTCTAATGTGTCTCTCCTGCTTACTTAGTTCACCTTTTCTGGTGCCTGCATGGTGCTTCATGCACAGCAGGTTCACAATTGTTGGGAGGATAAATTTCTCCAAATCATTTCTTCCCAAACAAATGGAGGAAATTCTTTGTTCATTATGGTTTTTAGTTTTTACAACATTGTGAGTGATTTAAATACAATTTTATAAACTGGTTTTTCACATAAACTTTTTTTTCCCTAATCTGAATTCAGCATGAACATTTTAATGGCTGTGTGCCCATTGAGTGGGTGAAAGCATTTACTTAAATGCTTACTCAAATTCTGTTGTTGTAAGTGATGTTGTTAAATCACATAAGAAGGTAATATTGGAACCACGGTAATTATTGTTTTATCTTTCTCTGGTCTCATGAAGTACACATTTAAAAAAAAATATGACCCCCCAACCATCTTAACCATTTACTGTCCTCTTCCTCCAGTGCTCATTAATAAGAAGCAAGTATGAGATTTAGTGAAAAGAGTGGCAGTATTTTACACTTTTTACAAATCTCCTAGATTTACAAATCTCCTAAATTTACAAATCTCCAAATATCCTTAGATAATTGATAGCTGGGATCTTACGTGCTATTTAGTACAGATTCTGTGTCTTTTGATATGTTGTTTTGAAGTATCCAAAGAAAATCGAGTCTCACAGAATGTGTACTGAATTATTTAGTAGAATGTTCCTTAATTTGGGTCTCATGGTTTTGCATGATTAGATTGAGGTCATGCATTTTTGGCAATAGTGTCATAGACGTGATGCATCAGTGCATCATATCAAAAGGTATATCTATGTCAGTGTATCTTATTACTGTTGATGTTAACCTTGGTTGGTTGGTTATGGTGAAATCTGTCTGGTTTCTCCATTGTGACATAGTTACAAATCTTTTTCTTTTTCCTGGTGTTGAGGACTTTGAAGATTTATTTTCTTAGCGACTTTCAAATAACTATTCAATAGAGTATTGTCAACTATAGTCACCATGCTGTATTTTATGACCCCAGAACTTACTTATCTTGTAACTGAAAGTTTGTAGCTTTTGACTTTGTTCACCCTCCCACACCCCCCTCTGCCAGCCCCCACCTATCTGTTCTCTGTTTCTGCCAGCCTGGTTTTTTTAGGTTCTACATGTAAGCGAGATATGTAGTATTTGGTTTTGACTTATTTTAAAAAGTACAGTGACTTCAGGGTCCATCCATGTTGTCGCAAGTGGCAGAGTTTCCCTTTTCTTTGGCTGAATAATAATCCTCTGTGTGTATGTCACATTTTCTTTATCCATTCATCCATCTGATAGACATTTAGGTTGTTCCCACATATTGGCTGTTTTAAACAATGCTGCAGTGAACATGGGCATGCAGATACCTCTTTGAGATAGTGATTTTGTTTCCTTGGGATATATACCTAGAAGTAGGATTGCTAGATCATGTGATAGTTCTATTTTTAATTTTTTGAGAAACCTCCATATTGTAGAGTCTGAACCAATTTACATTCTCAGCAGCAGCGTACAAAGGTTCCATTTTTTTACACATCCAACACTTCTGATCTCTTGTCATTTTAATGATAGCCATTCTGACAGTTGTGAAGTGATATCTCATTGTGGTTTTGATTTGCATTTCTCTGACAATTAATGATGTTGAGAATCTTTGTATGTACCTGTTGGTCATTTGTATGCCATCTTTGAAAAAATGTTTCTTTGGTTCTTCTGCCAATTTTTTTTTTTTTTTTTTTAGATTTTTTATTTATTTGAAAGAGAGAAAGCATATAAGCAGGGGCAGTAGGAGAGGGAGAAGCAGGTTCCCCACTGAGCAAGAAACCTGACACGGCTCAATCCCTGGGATCCTGACCTGAGCTGAAGGCAGAGGCTTTAATCCACTGAGCCACCCAGGAGCCCCTTTCCAGCACCATTTATTGAAGAAACTGTCCTTTCCCTGTTAACAGATTTTTGACTCCTTTGTCATAAATTAACTGACCATAAATGCATGGGCTCATTTCTGAACCCTCTGTTCTGTCCTATTGATCTATGTATCTGTTTTGAAGCCACTGCCATTCTGTTTCGATTACTATAGCTTGGTAATACAGTTTGGAATTGGAAGCATGATTTATTCTTCCTAAGATTGCTCTGGCTATTCAGGGTCTTTTGTGGTTCCATGGAGATTTTAGGAGTGTTGTTTTATTTTTGTGAAAAATATCATTTGGAATATTGGGAGGGAATGCATTGAATTCATACATTGCTTTGTTTAGTATGGAGCATTTGAACAATATTAATTCTTCTATTCATGAGCATGGAATAACCATTTATTTGTGTCTTCAGTTTCTTTCATGCATGTCTTACAATTTTCAGTGTACATATTTTTCACCTCCTTGGTTAAATTTATTCCTAGGTATTTTATTCTTTTTGATGCAATTGGACATGGAATTTTTTTCCTAATTTCTTTTTCTGATAGTTTATTGTTGGAGTATAGAATGCAAGTGATACTTTTGTATATGGGGTTTGTATTCTGCAACTTCAACTTTATTAATTCTAACTTTGGAGGAATCTTTAAGGTTTTCTTATATATAAAATCATGTTATCTGCAAATAGTGCAAGTTTTACTTTTTCCTTTCCAACTTGGATGTCTTTTATTTCTTTTTCTTGCCTCGGTGCTTTGGCTAGGACTTCCAGTACTGTGTTGAGTAAAAGTGGCAAGAGTGTACATCTTTGTTCTGTTCCTAATTTTGGAGGAATAGCTTTCAGTTTTTCACCTTTGAGTATGATATTAACTGTGGGCTTGTCATATATGGCCTTTATTATGTTGAGGTACATTCTCTTTTTACCCACTCTGTTGAGAGTTTTTATTATGAATTGATGTTTAATTTTGTTAAGTTCCTTTTTTTGTATCTATTGAGATGATTATATGATTCTTATTTTTTATTTTGTTAATGTGTAGTGTATTGCCTTGATAATGTGAATGTTGAACTCTCTTCACATCTCTAGAATAAATCCCACTTGATCATGGTGTATAAAATATTCAATTCTTTTTTTTTTTAAACTGTGAATGATTTATCTCAGAATGATACCTCAATAATAATATTAGAAGATGCTTTCTTACTGGAGGAGCATCTGGCTGGCTCAGTCAGTAGAGCACATGACTCTTGATCTCAGGGTCTTGAATTCGAGCCCCATGTTGGGTGTAGAGATTACTTAAGGAAATTAAAAAAAAAAAATGAAGCTCAAGAAAGAAAATACCTTGTTGGGGCACCTGTGTCGCTCAGTAAGTAGATCATGGGACTCTTGAACTCAGGATTGTGAGTTTGAGCAAATACCTTGTTGCATAAGACATAATAAGGTAAATTATTAACATCCATAAAGCTAAGGGTAAGGTGGCTGCCATCATATTTTTGTTTCTTATTTACAGTTTTACCCAGTTTCCTTGGAGTAGACTCCTCCCTTTCATGAATCCGACAACTCACTGATGTGGTCAGTTTCATCATTTTCAGCATCTTTAGACATGGATGGTGCAACTGTGGGTTGAGAAATCAAATCTTCTGATCTTTCCTTTTTAAAGAAATTATCCATCCTTAAATATTAAAAAGTTACACATTTTCTTTTATCGGAGAATAAAATGTTGTTGAAGTCATGAAATGTTGTTAAAGTAACAGTTTTAGAGACAGTTTAAAAATTTAGAAAAATATGAAAATTTGAAAAGTACATTGTAAAACAAGACCACAAAATATACTGCTTGTGTTTTTGTGAAGGCATAAGCAAAGCTTCAGAATTCGTAATTAATGATATGTAGGGCAATATTCAGGTTAAGGAATTTATAGAAGGTGTAAATGATAATAGCTGGTAAGAGCACAGAATGGAGCTCAAACTGAATTAGTCTCTGAAAAATATATTTGTACTCTAAAGCTGTTGTTATCTTAGAAAATTCTAGATAAAACAAGACTATACAAGCACACATTCCATTAACGATCGGAGTGATGGCATCGTTAGCCTGTCACGTAGCCTCTGGAAAACTCCACTGTACACTCAGGAGAGAATAGGAGTATAAAGGGCAGGTAACATCACAATATTAATATGAAAATAGTATTGGCCCCTCAGGGGCCTGTGGTCCCCCAGGAATCTTTGAGAACTGCTGTTTCTTTCTCTCTTTTTTTTTTGTTTTTGTTTTTTTTGTTTTGTTTTGTTTTAGATTTTATTTATTTATTTGACAGACAGAGATCACAAGTAGGCAGAGAAGCAGGCAGAGAGATTGGGGAAGCAGGCTCCCTGCCCAATGTGAGGCCCGATCCCAGGACCCCGAGACCATGACCTGAGCTGAAGGCAGAGGCTTTAACCCTGAGCCACCCAGGCACCCCGAGAACTGCTGTTTCTAAGTGATTCTGTCTGTAGCCTGACGTGAAACTGGTGAAGAAAGGGCATTGTTATTAGTCAAGTGCTTTTTGTGCCAGGCACTGTTTTAGGAACTTTATAAGATATAACCTCATTTAGACAAGGTCTTTGTAATGGTGGCAGTGGAAGTGATAGGAGGTCAAAATTAGGTAATATATGAAGGTAGGTTTTTGTTGATTGGTCTAGTGTAAGATGTGAGTCAGGTCAAGGGTGGCCTTACTGGTTTTGACCAGAGTAACTGGAAGGGTAGAGCTGCCATTTCTCTGTGATGAAGAAAAGTACTGAAGGAGCAGTTTTGGGACAGGGGAAAGACCAGCTATGTATAGAAAATGGTGTTCAGGGGAGAGGAATGGGCTGGAGGTATAAATTTGGAACTTGTCAGCCTATCAGTGGTATTTTAAGCCACAATCCTGGACAGAATCACAAAGAGAATGAGTAGGTACAGAAGAGAAGACACCTTGAGGACTAAGCTCTGCAACACTGCATGATTTAGAGACGGAGGAGGTAGGCAAAGAGTAGTAAGCAAGGGAGCAAGAAAGTCAGAAGATGTGTGTCCTGGAAGCTAAGGAAAGGTTGATTCAACACAGAGTGACTGTACCATGACAGGGGCTGCTGATGGGTCAAGTGGATGAAGACTCAGTTGACCATTAGATGCAGCAACAAGAAGGTGATGGGTGACTTTGATAAGGGGGAGAAATTGTTTGCAGTGGGTTCAGGACTGAGTGGGAAAAAAAGAATATATATCTGTAGTTACAGACAATTTTACTGAATAATTTTGTTATACCGAAGAACAGTAGATAAAAGGAGGGGATATGGAGTCAAGAGAGGGTTTTGTTTTATCTCTTAAGAAGGGAGAAGTACAGCATGTTTTGTGCTGATGGAAATGATCTAATCTGATAAAGAGGTAAAATGTTACGATGCAGAAGAGAGGAGGAGAATTGCTGGAGCAATGTCTTTAAGAAGGATGGAGAGAAGATCCTGTGCACAGATGGACAGGTGGAGGGATTGATTGTCACTGGGAGCCGCAGAGGCTGCCTCTGTAGGACTGGAAGGAGAGGCAGGGTTTATGGGCATGGATGCAGGCAGTAAGTAGATGTAGACGTGAAAATGTGGATATTCTTTTTAGATTGAGTCAGTATTCTCAGCAAAACAAAAAAGAGTGAGGGTGAAGTAATTAAGGGTAATGTGGAATGGCAAAGAAGCCACAGAAGGGCAGTCTGCTATAAGAAGAAATAGGCAGTGTGTGAATTTCACATCTGATTATCTTAAGTGAATTCTAGAATTAACTGTGACGGAGCTTCCATTTTGGCTGCATATTCTCACTAAATGAGATATACTTACATTTCTTTGAGTTTATTTAAGTCTCTTATATCTTACCTTTCATATCCAGGGATTTTTTTTTTCCCAAGGAACATTTTTTTAAACGTACTAGCTGATTAGTGTGTGGTATTTTATTTGTGTTCAAAAGGTTTAACTTTTGCAGTCAAGTTGTATCTTAAAGTTATCCTTGTTTATTATTTTTTTTAATTTTATTTATTTACTTGAGAGAGAGACAGTGAGAGCATGAACGAGGAGAAGGTCAGAGAGAGAAGCAGACTCCCCATGGAGCTGGGAGCCCGATGCGGGACTCGATCCCGGGACTCCAGGATCATGACCTGAGCCGAAGGCAGTCGTCCAACCAACTGAGCCACCCAGGCGTCCCTTAAAGTTATCCTTGTTTTAATGGTTGTATTATACTTCACAGTTCTTGTAAATAATATACAAAGGTGTTGGAAAACTTTATCAACTGGAAAGTGGAAGGGCAAAAACAGTTGATTATATCAAGTCTGTTTTATATGCTAATAGCACTAGTGAAAACAACAACCATTAGTTATATAAAATGTGTTTTTGAACTTTGATACACAATACAGAGCTGTAAAATCAGTGGCCAGTTGCTTTCTAGTGAAGGAAAAGCAGATCCCATAGATCACATTTTTGTCAAGTCATCCATTCCTTGAACTTTTTAAGGACTTTGCCTAATCAGAGTGATTTATTACACATTTGAAAGTGTATGGCTTAATAGTTACTCTTCTGTGTGAAACCCAGATTCATTTTCATTATTAAAGTATATAATGAAAGCCTGTAAACAGTTAACTTTAGGAGAAGCAACAAAACGAAACAAAAACCAGCCCTGCATCATTCATGCTTTTGCAATTCTTTCTTTGCTCGGGATCCTTAGCATGTAATAGTATATGGTCATGGTTTTTGTATTTGCAAATGCAGCTGTAAACTGGTGTTATTTTGTGTGTATGTTTGAAAAAACAACACATAGGTGACTGGCCGTTTTCTCACTGTGACGTGGAGAAATGTGCAATGTGACCAGCTCCAGGATTTATGAACACCTCTTATTCTTTGCATGTCCCTTCAGAAAGGGTCAGGCGGATCAGCTGTCACCTTTCTCTCCCTGCATGTCACAAGTCTTAAAGTTGCTGTAGGTTGGGTTTCAGTGCCCTTAACATGTTTCTTTTGCATCCTGGATTAACGATGCAGGAGTTTGAGAATGGTAATTGCCTTGGTTCCGTGCAGGAAGATGACAGCCCGCGCTGCAGAGTTCGCACTGTATGCTGGACTGACAGTTATCCTGAGGATTGCTTGGCATATGGCTTAGACATACCTGGAAAACTTGTGTACAGGCAAAGCTTCTCACTAAGAGTGCAGAAGAACTTGAAGCTGTCACCTGACTCTGCCTGTAGGCAGTAAGCTGAAAGCTAAAGAAGTAGACTGATCAAAAAATCTCTACATATTGTGCCTGGCTGGCTCAGTTGAAGTGTGCAACTCTTGATCTCAGGGTTGTGGGTTCAAGCCCCACATTGGGCATAGAGCCTCCTTTAATTTTTTTTTTTTTTTTTTAAGATTTATTTGTTTTAGGGAGAGAGAGAAGAGAGAAGGAGAGAGGTGGGGGAGGGGCAGCGGGACAGGGTGAGAATGAGGGAGAGAAGCAGACTCCCACTGACTATAGAGCGCAACATGGGGCTCTGTCTCACAACCCAAATCATGACCTGAGCGGAAATCAAGACTTAGACACTTAACCAACTGAGCCACCCAGATACCCCCACCCTTTTAAAAATTTATTTATAAGCCTACTTAAAAAAAAATACACATTTTAAAAGATTGGCGGACAAATTGTACAATGCCTGTGACATCAGATTAGTTCTTTGGAACGATAGACATGAACAGCTTTTTTTTTTTTTTTTAAGATTTTTATTTATTTATTTGACAGACAGAGATCACAAGTAGGCAGAGAGGCAGGCAGAGAGAGAGAGAGGGAAGCAGGCTCTCCGCTGAGCAGAGAGCCCGATGTGGGGCTCAATCCCAGGACCCTGAGATCATGACCCGAGCCGATGGCAGAGGCTTTAACCCACTGAGCCACCCAGGAGCCCCCATGAACAGCTTTCTTAAGGGCTCTGATCCTGGAGGCTGGCACAGACAAATTGAACAGCTTATTTAAACATTTGTCAGAACCATACATATGATTAATTGACAATATAGGGTACCACTTTAAGAGTTCTGCTAGTAACCACCAGGTGAAGAGCCACACTCCTTTTTTTTTTTCTTTTTAAAGTACATCATTTATTTATTTGAGAGAGAGACAGGAGGAGAGGGGGACGCAGACTCCCTGCTGATCAGGGAGCCCGATGTGGGGCTTGATTCCAGGACCCTGGGATCATGACCTGAGCCAAAGGCAGCCGCTTAACTGACTGAGTGACCCAGATGCCCCAAAGAGCCACACTTCTTAAAGAGAAAAACAGAAGAGGGATTACTCAAGAAGTGGTCTGGTATATGTAACCAACTTAACCTCCAGTAAAGACCAAAATGGGAATGGAGGGCGGGGAATTAGTGAAATATAAGGGCAAACATCTGACCCTAGTGACAATCAGCAAATAAATAGTGTAATAGGCTGTCAGGTCTTTCCTTAACCATAGGCTCCTACTGTCTGAAATTGAAATGCAGCCTTTCCTGCATGTAGAGAATGGTCTGGTTTTCAGGTCTGCCCTTTAGCCTTGGTTTTGTAATTAGCAAATAATAAAGCAGTCTTAAGAGCTTTCCTTATTAGATTAGAATTTCTGTTAAACTGTTTTACTGAATTTAGCAAAACAAGTTTCTTTTTAAAAAAAAATTATATTTACTTATTTGACAGCGAGAGAGCACAAGCAGGGGAGAGCAGCTGGCAGAGGGAGAGGGAGAAGCAGGCTCCCTACTGAGTAAGGAGCTCAGTGTTGGGCTTGATCCAAGCTTAACTGACTGAGCCATTCAGGTGCCCCATGAAAAAGTTTCTAAGTATGAATGAAAAAAAAAAATTTTTTTTTTAAGATTTTATTTATTTTTTTTGACAGACTGAGATCACAAGTAGGCAGAGAGGCAGGCAGAGAGAGGGGGAAGCAGGCTCCTCGCTGAGCAGAGAGCCCCGTGCGGGGCTTGATTCCAGGACCCTGGGATCATGACCTGAGCCGAAGACAGCGGCTTTAACCTACTGAGCCACCCAGGAGCCCCTGAAAATCTTTTAATGCCCTTATTCAGCTTTTGAGTAGTTAGTCTTATTCATGTACGTTCAGTAGTTGTTTAACATTTATGAAGACCAGTTGCCCCAAACTTTTAAAAAGAAATTTTAAAGTTTGCTTACTCTCTTGTTCTGTGTTGGGCCAGTTTTATATCTAAAAATATGATCTAGGGGCATCTGGGTGGTTTATAACCCTGAGATCATGACCTGGGCCAAAATCAAGAGTTGGATGCTTAACTGACTGAGCTACCCTGGTGCCTCTAAACATAGCTTCTACATGTACTGGGAAACCAAAAAAATTCATTTGACTCACTTTATGGAAATACTATTTCCATAGTGTGTGTGTGTGTGTATTATTTTGGTGGTCTAGAAACCAACCCTTAATATCTTGGAGATAAGCTTGTGTTGTGGCGCTTTCTTGATTCATAAATACATAGACACATAGCATTTGAGTATTTCCTAGTGAATGAAGGTCCTTGCTATCTAGCTGTAATTGACAAGAGTAATTAGTAGTTAACATGGATTATTTTGAGCAAGTGCTTGAGGGTGTTTAGATTTTTTTGGACCCTACTATTGATTACTTAGCAGGTCATAGAATATAAGTTAAATTTGTAGTCAGCTCCTTAGTTATAAATTTGGATTAATGATATCTGAATTAATTGGTGAAGTCTGTTCCACATGCTTCATGCAGTTTTTGTTTAAAAGATATTTTGAGGGGCACCTGGGTAGCTCAGTGGGTTAAAGCCTCTGCCTTCGGCTCAGGTCATGATCCCAGGGTCCTGGGATCGAGCCCCCTGTTGGACTCTCTGCTCGGCGGAGAGCCTGCTTCCTCCTCTCTCTCTCTCTGCCTGCCTCTCTGCCTACTTGTGATCTCTGTCAAATAAATAAAATAAAATCTAAAAAAAAAAAAAAAAAGATATTTTGATAATTTAGTTTCCTCGCTGGCCATTCATTTCTTAGGTTCTTAATAGCTCTATAGTTCTAAGAGGTATTGAAATTAATGTTCAAGGTGCCACTGTCTAGACATGAATTTTTACACTAAATGTTAACATGTAAAATAATCAGATTTGAGTCTGATTTAATTTCTAGTTTCTTTTGCTTTCTGACTGTCACCCAGAAGTTTTGATAAAATAAAAAGGTAAACCCTTTTAATGGCAGTTTACCACAAAGTACAAGTCAAATGGCACTGTGATGATGGCTGGAATACAGTGCAGAAGGAATGTTGGTGATCACAAGGGAAGCAGAATGGAGTGAAGTCCTGGGGACCTCCGCTGAAGCATTCCTAATAGAAATCTGCCTGCCGGCCATCTGGATCAGGACTGTGGAGGGAAGTTTCTGGGGTCTGACAGGAAGTTTATCCCCACATGTCCTCCAGTCCTTTGATCTCGATTTTGGGGAGGGAGAAGAAGCAACTATAAAAGAAGAGTGAAAAGAGACCAGGCTGTAGATTTATGTGGTTATTTTTGGTGGATAATCAGGATACTTCCATCACAGGGATGTTAAGGACTCCAGTATCTCAAAGGAAAAGACTGCAAAGGGAATAAGTAAGAATGACTTCTCTGTAGCCAGTTGAGGGAAACTGAGACCAAAATAGCAAATTTTTTAAAACTTTAGAATGTGTTTTGTTAAGGGAAGTTTGAAAGCAGTTCTCTTGATAGTCTTAGGTGGTAAAATAGATCATTCATCAATTATCTTTAAAGCACTGGCTGTCTGCCAGGTCCTGTGCTCGAAGCAAGGTATTCACTGATAAGCAAAAATATGGACTCTGCTCTTTGAACTTCAGAGTTAATCACACTCAGAAATTTTTTTTTTTCACACTCAGAAATTTTTGATCACAAACTGAAATTACATTGTCTAGGAGAAGAACGTCAGTCAAGTGATGTATTTGACAGAAAACCTTGATGTGGACATGGCAGGCTGGGGTATATTATGGAAGGCAGCTGTGATCTCAGAAGAATGAGTAGGAGTTAACTAGGCATTGGGAAGGGTGTTTCAGATTGAAATAATATGTACAAACGCTCTGTATCAAGAGGGAATGGAGTGTTTAAAGAATTGCAGTTAGGTTAGTGGTGCAGAGGTACAAGCCTGAAGTGAGGTTGGTGGGGCCAGATCACAGAGGTCCTTATGAGCCATGGTATTTGGCATTGGGTCTTTGTTTCTTTGCTTCTTGTTATTTCTTTTTTGACTTTTTTTTATTGGAGTCACCAATTTTTAAAAATAAACCAGGAAAAAAAAAGTAACACTTTGTAAATATTGTGTTTCAGGTCCTTATTCAGGTAATAAATTTACGATAAACTGCCTCTAGGAAAAGCTCAGATTTGTTTCCAGGATTATGAGAATTACGTATTTTAGCGCGGGTGCATGTGTAAGTCATTCCAGGAAGGGGTCAGGATTGGAGTCTCCTGACTTTGGAGTCTGCACCAGCTAGCTGCTTGATAACTCCTGTCTTTCTCTGACTTACTCCACTTAGCACTATACCCTCTAGAACCACCCATGTTGTCGTAAATGGCAAAATTTCATTCATTTTTAGGGCTGAGGAACATTTTATCATTCATTATACGCACACACATATCATGTCGTCTTTATCCATTCATCTGTGGGTGGACACTTGGATTGCTTCCATATCTCAGTTATTATAAATAATGCTGCACTAAACATAGGAGTGCACACATCTTTTTGAATTAGTGTTTTCATTTTCTTTCAGTAAATACTTGGTAGTGGAATTACTGGATCATATGATAATTCTGTTTTTCATTTTTTTGAGGAACCTCCATACTGTTTTCCATAGCAGCTACACCAGCTTGCATTCCCACCAGCAATGCATAGGGGTTTCTTTTTCTCCACATCCTAACACTTGTTTTTGTGTTGTTAATTTTAGCCATTCGGACAGGTGTGAGGTGCTATCTCATAGTGGTTTTGATTTGCATTTTCCTGATGATGAGTGATGCTGAGCATCTTTTCATGTGTCTGTTGGCCATCTGGGTATTTTGGAGAAATGACTATTCAAGCCCTCTGCCCATCTTTTTTTTTTTTTTTTTTTTAAGATTTTATTCACTTATTTGACAGAGACAGTGAGAGAGGGAACACAAGCAGGTGGAATGGAAGAGGGAGAAGCAGGGTCTTCATTGAGCAGGGAGCCGAATGTGGGGATCATCACCTGAGCCGAAGGCTTAATGACTGAGCCACCCAGGTGCCCCCTCTGCCCATATTTTAGTTGAACTATTTGGTGTTGAATTCTGTGGATTCTTTATGTATTTTGGATATTAACCCCTTCAGGACATATCATTTATAAATATCTTCTATTTAGTATGTTGCCTTTTTGCTGATGGTTTCCTTCATTATACAGACAAGTACTTATTTTTTTTTAAAGCTTCTGTAGAAGGGATACACAGGTTGAACTGCTTTTGGAAATGTAGGAAATAATGCAGGAGCTTTTTCAGTGCTAGAAAACAAAGGAATTGAGCTTTTAAAGGAGAGCATTTATTTAATTTTTATTTTTTAAAAGATTTTATTTATTTGAGGAGAGAGAGAGTGGGAGAGAGAACATGATGGGGGAGAGGGTCAGAGGGAGAAGCAGACTCTCCACTGAATGGGGAGCCCAATGCAGGAGTTGATTCTGGGACTCTGAGATCATCACCTGAACCAAAGGCAGTCACTTAACCAACTGAGCGACCCAGGCAACCCTAAATGAGAGCATTTAAATTTAGTTATATTTGCAGTGATTGGCAATAAGGGCAACTTAAGACCTATTTCTGTGTCCTCTGTCAGTCTTGTTTTCTGACTTTAAAGTCCTCTGAAATATGTCTCTTGATTCTTGATGTCCGACAGAGGTAGATGAAAACAGCCAGCAGAGAAATGTATGATGTAAGATAATGTATAGTCAAGTTTGGTCTTACTTGAGAGCTTATCTCAATCTGGTTAGTTACCAAATAGCTTCCTTGGTTAGCCTCCCAAGGATGAAGCCAGGAACAGATACTGGGTGACAGCTAGGAGTCTTGGCCATATTTTTCGTCTTTTCCTTCCTGCTTTCCTTAGGTTGCCCCATGGCCACGTCCACCCACAAACCAGATGTAGAGCATAAAGGAAGTTCCTTTTGACTGGAGGCAGAGGATGCAGGGTGAGTGAGGAAGAAGGGTGGGAGTAAACACTGTACCTGTCAGGGTGGCTTTTCGAGCTCACGGGGCAATGACAGAATCAGGGCTGGGCTTTGATCTGGTAGTTATTTCCATTGTGAAGACGAGTGTGGGGGCAGGAATAATTTTTCTGGCATTTTAAAAGACTGGTAGCTAAACTAATTTTGAACTGGACATGTGAGCATTGTAAATGTGCAATTACTAAAAATACGTGCTAATCAGAACTCTCACCTAGCCATGTTTAATACATCTATTTTGGGCCCTCTTTTCCTACTGCCAAGACTTCCTAATCTCCCACGACTGCTGAGTTTGCTTCTTACCCTTAAATGACAAGCCTTCTTCCCTCACTCCTTTTAGTGGGCAAGGATGAAAACTGAGTTATTTTTCAGTGCTGTGGGTGGATAAGGCGTTCAGTCTGCTGTTTGTGTTTTTCTTTCTCTTTGGTTATTTGCAGTTTTTGCTGCTCTGTCTTACATAGCTACCTTCCTCCTGTGGAAGTGATGAAATGCTAATACTTGTTAACTTGCAAAAGGACCCAAGTAACCTTTTATCCTTGTTAAGGTGAGTATGTGGCTCTAGAGGACTCCCAGGTTCTGCTGACTTAGAACAGAATGAACGTTAGGCTGCTAGCATGTAATGCAGCCGCGTGGTTCATAAACCAGCTGTGAACATCTGTCAGCTTTTGGTCCCTCAGAAGAATTGAGAGAAAGATGGTATTTTGCTGGTATTCTTTGAGTATTGTGATTAGTCATGATCATATACTGAGCACATTTTGCAAATGGAGACTGTGTGCTGTAGAACCAAAGCTACAAACGTAATTTGTTCCTTATCCAGACACAGACTCCCAGGATTCTCATGAGTGTTAGCTAACAGTGTGGTGCTGCAGCATTCGGCCAGAGTCAGATGGTGGAAAGAGCCTGGTGGTAGAGTCAGGTCTGCACTTCTGGTCTGAGTTACCCTCCTTAAACCAGTTCTTCAAATGTGAAATAGAAATACCTCCACTAACAGCATCTGATTCCTATGGTTATTGTGAGAATGAAGTAAGACCGTATTTACATGCGCAGCATTTAGGACATTTTAAATTGCTATAGATAAATTAGTTACAACTGTTACTAATAATTCCATAAGCTTAGATTGAACCTTTATTGATCCTTTAAAGTAATCCAGCAATTGTTTTTTAAAATATATCCAATACCTTTAAAAATATTTTAACACTTTTTAAATAGACTTTATTTTCTAGAGCAGTTTTGGGTTCACAACAAAACTGAGTGGCAAGCACAAGAAGTGCCTCTATGCCCTCTGCCCGCACGCACTTAAAACCTTCCCCATTGTCTGCGTCCCCCACCCCAGTGGTATGTGTGTTAGCGTCAGCGCTCCTACATTGACGCGTCACTAGCACCCCAAATCCATACTTTATAGTAGGGTTCATTTTTGCTCTTGTACATGCTGTGGATTTTGAGAAATATTTAAGGACACGTATCACCATCATAGTATCATACAGAATAGTTTCCCTGCACTAAAAGTCCTCTTTGCTCGTGCTTTCATCCTTTCCTGCCCTGTTCATCTTTTTACTGTCTCCATAGTTTTGCCTTCTCCAGAATAAAGCCTTTTCAAATTGGCTTCTTTCACTTACAAATATGTTATGCCTTTTCACAGTTTGATAGCTCATTTCTTTTTCGTGCTGAATAATATCCACTATCCGCACGCACATGGTTTGTTCATCCATGCACCTGCTGAAGGGCACCTTGATTGCTTTTGCATTTTGGTAATCGTGAATAAAGCTCTTGTTAATGTTTGTGTGCAGGTTTTTGTGTAGTCATGTTTTCAACTCCTTTGGGTGAATATGAAGGAACGTGATTGCTGAACTGTATGGCGAGAGGAAGTTTAATTTTTTAAGTAATCACCAAATTGTCTTCCAAAGTAGCTTATACCATTTTGCATTCCCACGGACAGTGAGAGAGTTCCTCTTGCTCCAAATCCTTCCCAGCATTTGGTGTCAGTATTCTGTATTTTAACACCAGATGGATTTTGGCCTTTCTCATAGGTGTGTAGTGGTATCTCACTGTTGTTTTGATTTGTAATTCCATGTTGACATACGGTTGAGCATCTTTTCATGTTTATTTACTATCTGTATATCTTCTTTGGTGAGGTGTCTGTTAGGTCTTTTACCCATTTTTTAAAAAAAAGATTTGATTTTTAAATAATCTCTACACCCATCATGGGGCTTGAATTTACAACCCTGAGATCAAGAGTCTCATGCTCAACTGACTCATCTAGTCAGGCAGCCCCTCTTCTTACTCATTTTAAAATCAGGTTACTCATTTTCTTCTTGAGAGTGTTTTTTAAGATTTTATTTATTTATTGACAGAGAGACAGTGAGAGAGGGAACACAAGCAGGAAGAGTGGGAGAGGGAGAAGCAGGCTTCCCGTTGAGTAGGGAGCCTGATGCGGGGCTCCATCCCAGGACTCTGAGGTCATGACCTGAGCTGAAGGCAGATGCTTAAGTGACTGAGCCACCCTGGCACCCCTCTTCTTGTGAGTTTTAAGAGTTTTTTTGGATGAGTTCTTTATCAGATACGGCTTTTGTAAATGTTTTTTCCCAGTCTGTGACTTGTTCTCTCATTCTCTTGATATTTAGTATATTTTTACTTACTTTCTGGGAGAAAAAGTCAACTTGAGTTTTCTGTGGGATAAGAAGAGGAGGAGGAAATAGGAGTTTAATATTTTCTCTGCTTATAGATCAGCATTCTACTTGCCTTCAGAATTTATGTAATTATTAAGACATTCTTAGAAGTAGTTTTTATATGTCATACCCAATAAGATAGCTATAATTTTTTAAATGGAAAACAAAAATTTAGGATGTGGAGAAATTGGAAACCTGGGCATTGCTGGTGGAAATGTAAAATAGGTCAGTCCCTATGGAAACAGTTTGATGATTCCTTAAAAAGTCAAAAGTAAGAATTATATTTGAGGGGCGCCTGGGTGGCTCAGTTGGTTGGACGACTGCCTTCAGCTCAGGTCATGATCCTGGAGTCCTGGGATCAAGTCCCGCGTTGGGCTCCAGCTCCATGGGGAGTTTGCTTCTTCCTCTGACCTTCTCCTCACTCATGCTCTCGCTCACTGTCTCTCTCTCAAATAAATAAATAAATAAAATCTTTTAAAAAAAATTATATTTGACTCAGGAGTTCCATTCCTAGGTATGTACCTGAAAGAATTGAAAACCGGTACTCAAATATTTGTACACAAATGTTCATCACTATTCATGATTGCCGAAGATAAAACCAGCTAGATATTTATCAATGAATGGATAAACAAATTGTAATGTATACATACAATGGACGAATATTCCCCATAAAAAAGAATGAAGTACTGATCCATGCTGATACAGTGTGGATGAACCTCAGAAACATACTAAGAGAAAGAAACCAGATTTTTTGGTCACATATGATTCCATTTATATAAAATATGCGAGTAGTTAAATCTATAGTTGTAGAAAGCAAGATTTGAGGTCCTGGATAAGGAGTAACTGCTTAATGGGTATGAGATTTTATTTGGGGGAAATAAAGACTTTGGAAGTAGAGGTAGTAGTTTCAAGACACTAAATGGCACTGACTTGTTCACTTTAAGATGGTTAATCTTAGGGGTGCCTGGCTGGCTCAGTTGAAAGAGCCCATGACTCTTATCTAAGGGTTGGGAGGTCAAACCCCATGTTGGGTGTAGAGATTACTTAGGTAAATAAATAAAAACTTCAAAAATACGGTTATTTTTATGTTGTGTGTATTTCACCTCAATTTTTTGTTTGTTTGCTTTTTGTTTTTGTTTTAGAAAAGCTAGTTTCAGGGGGTGCCTGAATGGCTCAGCGGGTTGGTCAAGTGTCTGCCTTCAAGGACTCAGGTCATGATCTCGGAGTTCTGGGATTGAGCCCACATAGGGCTCCTCGCTCAGAGGGGAGTCTCCTTCTCCCTTTCTCTCCCTCTGCCACTCCCCCATTTGTGCTCTCTCTCTCTCAAATAAATAAAATCTTAAAAAAAGAAGAAGAAGAAGAAAAGTGGTTTTAAGCTTAAAATAATTTTAAAAAAGTATTCTCTTAATAGTTTTTTAGAGTGTTCTGTTATTAAATGGCAACTTATAGTTCATTATAAATTCATGAATAAGAAGGCTTTGTTTTCTGCATACTTCATTGGGTGGGTGTTGTGAGGTATTTCATTCTCCAAATGCTCTGAAGTACAATTGAGAGGCAAATTTAGGATCAACTTGTTAAAATTAAGTTTTAGAGGCACTACAGATATGTGGCCAAATTAATTGGTTCAGGAATGATGCTTTTCCCAGGGTAGGGCAAAGTAATTTTTGTTTTGGTCTTTTAATGGTAAAAAAAAAAGAATGTAAAGAATATTTTATAGTTTTGGTTTCCTTTAAGAAAAATATTTATGAGGGATTGCATTAAAAATATATGAAATTGGGTGCCTGGGTGGCTCAGATGGTTAAGCATCTGCCTTTGGCTCAGGTCATGATTCCAGGGTCCTGGGATCGAGTCCCACATAGGGCTCCCTGCTCAGCAGGGAGTCTGATTCTCACTCCCCCTCTGTTCCCCTTGCTTGTGCTCTCTCACTCCATCAAATAAGTAAATAAAAATAAAATGTTAAAAATATTTGAAACAGGGATGCCTGGGTAGCTCAGTTGGTTAAGCAACTCTCTCTCTCTCTCTTTTTTTTTTTTTTTTACTTTTTTGTTTATTTGGTAGAGAGAGAGCAAGAGAGAGTAAAAAGCAGGGGGAATGATAGCCTCAGGAGAGGCAAGCTTCCTGTTGAGCAGGGATCCCTATGCGGGACAATCCCAGGACTCTGGGATCATGCCCTGAGCCAAAGGCAGACACTTAACCAACTGAGCAACCCAGGTGCCCCTAAAATTTTTTTAATGATCAGTAGAAGAGATACCCAAGAATGGGCATTTTATTTGTCCACTAAATCTAGCCCTCCTATGGGTTAGCTGAAAAGAAAGAGGAAAATATGATAGGACTAATGGCTTTTTAGTGACTGATAGAGAAAAAAATCTGAGCTACTCTAGAAATAGACTTTTCCATTAAAATGTAATGTTAAGATGCATTTATAGAGTAAATTCTCCTCTTGGCAATATCTTTAAATGTGGTTTTTAGAAGATTCAGACTTGTTCTTCGTTTGGTCATTTTGTAGCATTTAATGGGCTCTTAAAATCAGAAAAATTTTTAAAGATTTTATTTATTTATTTATTTATTTATTTATTGAGAGAGAGAGAGAGAGTGTGTGTGTGTGTGTGTGTGTGTGTGTGAACAGGGGGAGGGACAGAGGGAATGGGAGGGAATCCTAGCCCAGCGCTGTGCTTGATACCACTATCCCAAGATGATGTCCTGAGCTGAAACCGAGAGTTGAATGCCCAACCAACCAAGCCACTCAGACACCCCAAAATTAAAAATTTTTAAAAAAGTTTTTAAGTAATCTCTACACCCAACATGGGGATGAAACTCATGACTCTGAGATCAAGATTTGCATGCTTTTCTGACTGAGCTAGCCAGGTGCCCCAAAATTAAATTTATTTTTGAATAGGCAATACATTTACATGGTTTAAAACTCAAAAGGCACAACTGGAATACAGTGAAAATTCCCTTTCCATACGTGTCACCCCAGTTACCCAGTTTCCTTCCCCACAGACAGTTAGCTTACCAGTTTCTTATGATTCCTATGATAGATAATTGATTACATAAGATTTATTTATATTAATTTTTTATAGAGTTGAAATAATTAAAGTGTCTTGGTCTGTAATGAACTCTTGCTCTGCACCTTTACTCCTATTTATTCTGGTCTTAGAGCAATGGGTTATCTTAAAGAACTCTCAGCCAAGGAGCGCCTGGGTGGCTCAGTGGGGTAAGGCCTCTGCCTTCAGCTCAGGCCATGATCTCAGGGTCCTAGGATCAAGCCCCACATTGGGCTCTCTGCTCAGCAGGGAGCCTGCTTCCTCCTCTCTCTGCCTGCCTCTCTGCCTACTTGTGGTCTCTGTCTGTCAAATGAATGAATGAAATCTTAAAAAAACAAAACAAAACAAAACTCTCAGCCAAGATTGCTCAGTCATAATGCATTTGCTACCGAGTTTTTTCTGATTTCTAGTGATAGCCTCCATCTTCCTAAGTAGTATAATGAATGAAGTGTAATTTATGGTAGAATAAAACATTTCAGGGTGACTGGGTGGCTCAGTGGGTTAAGCCTCTGCCTTCAGCTCAGGTCATGATCTCAGGGTCCTAGGATCGAGCCCCACATTGGGCTCTCTGCTCAACAGAGAGCCTGCTTCCCCCTCTCTCTCTTTGCCTACTCGTGATCTCTCTCTCTCTCGCTCTCTCTGTCAAATAAATAAATAAACAACAATTTAAAAAAATTTCAACAGCTCGATTATGTTAGAAATTTGTAAAATACAGTATTTGAAATTACATAAAAATTATTTTCCTATCTTAATTTTCTCATATTAGTTAAATATTTGGTTTAAGTCCTGGAGCACCATGTATGTTTGATCATTTTTTTGGTTATCATTTTTTGCTAAGGTTTTATTTATTTATTTGAGAGAGAGAGCACAAGCAGGGCTGGGAAGGGGCAGAGGGAGAGGAAGAACAGGCTTCCCTCTGATCAAGATGATATGGGGCTCCATTCCAGGACCTTTGTATCATGATCAGAGCTGAAGGCAGATGCTTAACTGACTGAGCTACCCAGGCGCCCCTTGTTTTCATTTATGTAAGAATGACAAGCGGGAATTCACACATATGTGGTCAGAATTGCAAAAGAATAGTTATTTGTGAGCTGCCTGCCCTTGTTTACTGCTCATCTGACCCCACCATGTACTGGCTTTCCAGTACATCTGCTCATGGCTGTAGTTGAGCAGCTCTAGCCATGGTGTAAATCATCATGGTTTACAATACATTGAAATAAGGTAAAAATTGCTAATTTTTTAAAGATTTTATTTATTTATTTGACAGAGATCACAAGTAGGCAGAGAGAAAGGAGGAAGCAGGCTCCCCGCTGAGCAGGGAGCCCAATGTGGGTCTCAATCCCAGGACCCTGGAATCATGACCTGAGCCGAAAGCAGAGGCTTTAACCCACTGAACCACCCAGGCTCCCAAAAATTGCTATTTTACTAAATATAATTTCCTCTTAATCATTTGATTGTGCTTATATGTGGATTTAATATTATTTTAGTAGTAATCTGTAAAAATTTGGTGTGACTTCTTTGAAATAAGCAATAGAGTAGTTAGGAGCCCAATAGTGACAAAATATAATAAACTGAAGAAAGAGGCAAGATCTGTGCAAAGAAAACTTTTGTTTTTACTTTATTTTATTTTATTTTTTGAAAGATTGTATTTATTTGACAGAGAGAGACATAGCAAGAGAAGAAACACAAGTGGGGGCAGAGGAAGACGGAGAAGCAGGCTTCCTGCTGAGCAGGGAGCCTGATGTGAGGCTCGATGTTTGGATCCTGGGATCATGACCAGAGCCAAAGGCAGACACTTGGAGCCACCCAGGCGACCCCAAAGAAAACTTTTAAAATGTCACTGGGAGGACTTGAATAAATTGAAAAATGTACCATATTCTTAGGTGGGAAGTTTCAGCATCATAAAATGTCAATTCCTGCTGAGTCAATGTATACATTTAACTTGTAGAAATTATAAGTGTTTTATTTAAACCACTCCAGCAGTTTCTGAGGGTCAGACGGATAAACAAACATGGAAGAATAACCAGTAAAATTCTGAAACAGAAGAATGACGGTGGGAGTGGTGATGTCTGGTCCACTTAAACATGTTGTACGGCTATGGTACGTTATATAGAATGCTTGGAATTCAGGTTGGGCAAATGAGGCAGTAGAGTAGGATAGATCATCCAGAAGCAAATTGGCAGGTTATTTAGGAAAAAAAATTGGATTCTTTTCTTATACTTATTTTTTTCTTAAAAATCTTACTTCTTTATCAGAGAAAGAGCAAGAGGGCAAGAACAAGCAGGGAGACAGCAGGCAGAAGCATAAGCACGCTCACTGCTGAGCAAGGAGCCTGATGTGGGACTCAATCCCACGATCCTGGGATCGTGACTTGAGCTGAAGGTAGATGTTTAACCAGCTGAGCCACCCAGGCACCCCTTCTTAGGTTTATACCAGAATAATTTCTGTTATAGATAGGAAATATAAACATTTTAAAAACTAAAACCATAAATTTCTGTAAGAAGACATGAGGTCATTTTGTTACAGTTGTGGCTGAAGCAGGACCTTCTAATTATACCATGTAATTCAAGTCATAAGAGATTTCAGGGTCAGCCTACATTAAATGGAAAACTACACTTTGTTAATGAATTAGAAGACATTATAATTGTTACCAAATTAACCTATTAGTTTTGCATTACTAATAAAAAATCTTAGCAGGTTTTTAAGAATAAATTAATTCCCAAATATATATGGAAGTACATGGCTAAAAATAACCAAGACATTTAAAAAAATGTTATTGCAGATTTCAAATCTGGGGGTTCCTGGATGGCTCGGGGTTAAACCTCAGACTCTTGACTCTTGATTACAGCTCGGGTCATGATTTCAGCTCAGGTCATGATCTCAGGGTGGGCCTTGGGTGGGACTCTGCGCTCAGTGGGGAGTCTGCTTCTCTTCTTCACCAGATCTCCTTTTGCCCTTCCCATCCCCGCCACTTGCATGCGCTTGTGCATACACATGTTTGCACGCTAGCTCTCAAAAATAAATCTTCAAAAAAGAAAAGATTTCAAGTCTGTACAAAGTAGACTGGATATTAAAATGAGCCCACATGTATCTCTCATTTAGTTTCAGCTGTTACCAGCTCATGACCAGTTTTGCTTCACATGTATCCCTAACCACCTTTCTCCTCCTCTATTACCTGATGAAGGCTTAGACATCATGTAATTTTACTCATAAATTTTTAGCAAGTACTTCTGAAAGAGAGCACTCTTTTAGAAACTCCCCACGATATCATAATCATAAAAGTTTGTGTAGGAGAAACAAGGTTTCCCCTCACTGTACCATTATTCCCCTAAATAATGAGTTAATGTACATCAAGTATGCTTCAATCCATGAGTTCATCATACTGATTTTTGACTTATGGGAGCCTCTTCAGGTTAATTCCTGAGTCCCATTTATATTTATTTAACCAAATATTAGCAACTTAAACCCACTAGTACACAAAAAGAGTAATAGGTCACGACTATGAAACCATTTTTATTCCAGAAATGCAAGGCTGATTTAACATTTGAAAATCAGTCAGTGTAATCCACTACATTAAAGACTGAAAAAGAAAAACCATATCGTAATATCAGCTAAATTAGAAAAAGCATTTGGCATTTACGATAAAAAGCCTCAGCAAACTAGGAATAGATAGGAACTTCCTCAACTTGATAATGGGGGTCTACTCAAAACAGCTACCATTATCCTTCAATATATTTTTTAAAGATTTTATTTATTTATTTTAGAGTGTGCAAGTAGGGGAAGGGGCAGAGGGAGAGGGAGAGAGAATGCCAAGCAGACTCTCGGCTGAACAAAGAGCTCATCTTGGGGCTTAATCTTGTGACCCCAAGATCATGACTTGAGCTGAGTCAGGAGTCAGAGGTCCAACTGACTGAGCCACTCAGGTGGCCCTATATTTTAGTATTGAAAAAATAAGTACATTCCCCCTAAGATGGTGAACCAGACAAGGATATCTGTTCTTACCACTTCTATTAATCATTATTCTGGAAGTCCTAGCCAGTACAATAAGGCAAAAATGAATGAATGAATGAATGAATGATATATAAATTAGAGAGGAAGAAACTATTTGCAGATGACTTGTTCATCTATTTATAAAATCCTAAAAAACCTATCAAAAAGTTACTAGAACTATTAAGTGATTTTAGATTGACCAGGATAATAAGGTCAGTATGCCGAAATCAATGTGTTAGTGTATAGAAATAATTAACAAAAATTGAAATTTTTAAAATACCATTTAAAAGAGCATCAAAAGATAGTGCAGGCCAGGGATTGGCAAATGATGACTCATTTTTGTAAGTAAAGTTTTTTTTTTTCCCTTTTTTTAGAGAGAGTGGAGGGGAAGGGGATGGCCATAGGGAAAGGGAGGGAGAGAATCTTTTTTAAAATTTGATTTCAATTAATTTACATATAGTATATTATTAGTTTCAGAGGTAGAGTTCAGTGATTCATCAGTTGCATAGAACACCCAGTGCTCATTACGTCAGCTGCCTTCCTTAATGCCCATCACCCAGTTACCACGTCCCCCTGCCCCACCACTGCTCCAGCAACCCTCCGTTTGTTTCCTCTAGTTAAGAGCCTCTTATGGTCTGTCTCCCTTTCTGATTTTGCCAGGGAGGGAGATAATCTTGGGTAGGCTCCACCAGCGCCTGAGCCCAGCACAGGGCATGATCCCACACTGTGAGATCATGACCTGAGCCAAAATCAAGAGTTGGATACTTAACCAACTGAGCCACCCAGGCGTTCCTGTAAGTAAAGTTTCCTTGAATCACAGCCACATTCATTTATGTGTTGTCTCTTACTGCTTATGCTGCCGTGGTAGAGCTGAATAGTTGAGACAGAGTGTACACACAGCCCACAGACTGAAAATATTTACTACCTTGCCATTTGTAGAAAAAGTTTGCCAACCCCTGATGTAGAACTTTATGATCTCAAGGAAGGGGAGATCTTACACAAGAAACAGAAAACATTAACCATAAAGGAGAAAAATATCCTTATCAAAATAACAACTTGTGTTCATCAAGAGATATAAAAGAATGAATGAAAAAAAAAGTCCTCAAGAGTGGGAGAAAATATTTGAATATATAACAAAAACCAATGATGACAAAAACCTATGAAGAATTCCTACCAATCAGAAAAAAACACAATAGATAAATGGACCCTAACCTTGATTGATTAATCAAGTTGTGATAAAAGTAGAAACCCAGATGGCCTGAGAACATTTTTGAAAGCACTCAACCTCATTAGTAATCAAAGGAATGCAGAAATCCCCACAATGACATACTCTTAAACCCTCACCAAAGAGAATGTAAATTGGTACAGCCATTATGGAGAACAGTGTGGAGGTTCCTCCAAAAATTGAACTACCCTGTGGTCCAACAGTCCTATTTCTGGGTGCATCTAAAGGAAATGAAATGAGTATCTCAAAGAGATAACTCCCACCCCCATGTTCATTGTGGCACTATTTGAGGTAGTCAAGACATGGAAATAACCTAAGTGTCTATTGATGGATGAATGGATAAAGAAAATGTGGTGCACACATGCACTCACACACAGATAATATTCAGCTATAAAAAGAAGGAAATCCTGCTATTTGTGACAATGGTGGGTAAACTTGAGGGCATTGTGCTAAGTGAAATAAGTCCTACAGGGGAAGACAAATACCATATGATTTCACATGTGAAATCTTAAAGAGTTGAACTCAAGAAAAAGAGTGGAATGGCAGTTACCATAGTGTGGGGGTGGGAGAAATGGGGAGATGTTGATCTAAAGTATAATCTTTAAGGGTTTTTGGTTTTTTTCTTTTTCTTTTTTTTTCCCCAAGTAAACTTTATCCCCAACTTGGGACTTGATCTCACAACCCAGAGACTGAGTCGCATATGCTACCGACTTAAGCCAGCTAGGCACCCAAACTTTATAAACATTTTTTTTTTTAAGATTTTATTTATTTATTTATTTGACAGAGAGAGATCACAAGTAGGCAGAGAGGCAGGCAGAAAGAGAGAGAGGAGGAAGCAGGCTCCCTGCTGAGCAGAGAGCCCGATGCGGGACTTGATCCTAGAACCCTGAGATCATGACCTGAGCCGAAGGCAGTGGCTTAACCCACTGAGCCACCCAGGCGCCCAGAGGCACCCAAACTTTAAGCTATAAAATGAGTTCTGGAGATCTGATGCATAACATGGTGACTATAGTTAGTAATACTGTGTGGCATAGTTGAAATTGAATATTCTCACCACACAGACAGAATGGCAGTTATATGAAGTGATGGGTGTATTAACTAACTTTATTGTGATATTTTAAATGATATTTATATATCATTTTATGATATATATGAGCATCAACCCATTATGTCACACTGGTCAATTATGTCATACTGGTCAGTGAACAGTAAATAAATATTACCTCCTTAAAGCTGCAGAGAAAAGCAATCATCTGGCTGGCAAAAAAAAATATATATATATATATATACACAATTAATTACATATAGAAAGCTTCTTCATGGCAAAATCACCATAAAGTCAAATCAGCAATCATAAATCAAAACAACCAGGCTAATTTACTTAATAATACATGAAGAGCTTCTCCAAGTCAGTGAGAAAAAGACCAATAATCCAATAGAAAAATTGGCAGAGGGTATGAAAAGAAGATGCAAGTGACTCTCAAATCATGAAAAGATGCGTCACCTCTCTTATACTAAGAGAAATTCAAGGAGATACCATGTTTTTTATCTGTCAGATCAGCCAGTGTTAAAAAGTTGGATAATACCATGTGTTGGCAACAGTCAGTCTCTCATGCCACTGGCAGGTATATAAACCGATACAACCTCTATGGAAGGTAAAGTGTCAGCATTTATTAAAATTACAGATCCGTCTTATCTTTGACATAGCAGTTCTTAGGTTCTATAAAGAAAATAGCTTTATCATCATATAAATGACCTCTGTGTTGTCAAATTCAGTCATCAGTTCTTACTAGTCTGCCTCTTACTTGATTAGTGGCATTTAACCCGGTTGATCATTCCCTCGTCTTTCAGACACTTCGATTTCCTTCTTGCCTGCCCCGTTGCTTGGTTTTCTTTCGTGCTTGCAGTTTGTTCCTTCTTTGATTCCTTTGTTGGATCCTGCAAAATATTGAAGAGCCCCCCCCTCCCGCCCCGCCAGGACTCAAGCCAGGAGTGCTCCAGACTTTCTCTCTAAGTGATCTCGTCCAGCCCCAGTTCTGCACACTGCTAGATGTTAATCTCCAGCTTCTGACCTCTTTGCCGAACAGCAGACTCATCTGTCCAACTACCTCCTCAGAGCTCCATCTGTTTGTTGCATAGGCAGCTCAGACTTAACATGTGCAAAGTTCAACTCCCTGGTATTACCTACCAAACCTGCTCCTCCAGTTGTTTTCCCATTTTGTCCATTTACTCAGGTCTAGGAACTGAAGTCATCCTTGACTTCTTTCTTTTTCTCATAGCCCATGTCAAGAATTCTGTTGGCTCTACCTTTAGAAGAAGAGTCAGAATGTTTCCACTTCTCATTATCCTCCCTGGTACCCCTTTAATCTAAAACCATCTTCAGTTCTCTCCTTGGATCCTCCTAAGGGTCTTAATCCCACCCGTGTTCAACCTTGCAGTCTGTTCTTCATGTCTTCCAGTGACTCTGTTCAGATGTTTGCTTCCAACCCCTTGGGCAGGGCAAGCGAGGGCGGGGCATTCTTCCTTTGGGATTAGATCCTAAATCCTTACCTCCTTAGCTTGTTTGTGAAGCTCTCTATGACCTCTCCCCTCCTATTCTTTCCTTTGCTTATTATTCTGCTCTATGCACTCTGGCCTTCTTACTTTGACCTCGTGGCCTCAGGGCAGGATCCTTGTTTCTAAGGGTTCCTTTCCTTAGAGAGCCAAAGGCTTGTTTTCCTCACTGCAGTCAGATCTGTGCTCAGACATCCATCCCCTCTTAGGAGAGACCTTCCCTGACCTCCCTGTCTAAAAGAGTACTCTGTTAATTTCTGCTTCCTTATTTGGTTTTATTTTTCTTGTTAATACTTCTGACCACCTGACTTTATTTTTGTGTATTGTCTGTCTTCTTCCATTAGATTATACATTCCAAAAGAACAAGAACTTTGTTTTGCTTATTGCTGTATCCACCATGCCTAGAACAGTGATTGACAACTGAGTAGATATTCAGTGACTATTAGTTGAATGAGTGAGTGAATGAATATGAATTCTACCAGGATATTCACATTTAGGAAGTGGTTTATGTATAGGGTTGTTATGGTAGCATTGTTTTCATAGCAGAAATTAGAAATACCCAAAATAACCATCACGAGCTCTGATTCAGTAAATTGTGGTACAACCATGTAATATAGTCCCCAGTGGGGATATGTATGATTTCATTTATATGAGGACCCAGAACAAGCAAAACTAATCTGTGATTGTATAAATCACAAATAGCAATTGCCTCTGGGTTGGGGCATTGACATTAAAGAGTCACAGGGAACTTTCTGGAGAGATGGAAACGTGTATCCTTATAGGACTGTGCATGGGATCAGGTGCATGCATTAGACTCATTAAACTGTACCTTGAGAATCTGCAAATACCAGCGAATGTGAATTATAATTCAGTTAAAACAAAATACATTTTCTAAAAATGAAAAAACAAAGGTTTTGTGTATCAACCTAGTGGCATAATCATACCGAAAAAGAAATCTTACATGTGACTCTGAACAGTGTTTTGATTGAACATCTTTAGTGGGATCTATCCTTAGGCTGAGAAGAACTACAAAGAAACCTTGAACTGTAGTCAGTAGTTTTATGGTTAATAGTGCTATTAACTTGAAACTATTAAATTATATTACAGGATGACTCAGATAATTATATTAATGTTATTTTCAGCATAAAAATATATAAGCATGAAATCCAAGAAGTTAAAAGCTCAGTAACTGTTTTTAAGATTTTATTTTTAAGTAATCTCTCCACCCAGCATGAGGCTCAAACTCACAATCCTGAGATCAAGAGTTGTATGCTCTGTCGACTGAGCCAGCAACGTGCCCCCAAAACTCAGTAACTTTACTTTTTTATTATTATTTTTAAGATTTTATTTATTTATGTATTTGAGATAGAATGCATGCACAAGAGAGGGGGAGAGCATGAGAAGGGGGAGGGGCAGAGGCAGAGGGAGAAACTGGCTCTCTGACTAGCATAGAGCCGATGTGGAGCTTTATCCCAGGACCCCGAGTTCATGACCTCAGCTGAAGGCAGATGCTTAAGGATTGGGCCACTCAGGTGCCCCTAAAACTCAGTAACCTTAAATCTGAAATAGAAATATCAGTATAACCCATAATTCATTTTTCTCTAATGAATTCTCTAATGAATTTTCTAATGAAGGTGAAAGCATCAAAAGACTAATGCCTGCCATCAACTGAAACATGAGAAGTATTAAAACTTAATAGTCTATGATCCAACTGTAACAACAAAATATTAGGAGATTTCTTGCTTAGGAGGGGAAAAGCATTTATCTTACCTTTCCTATATTAATCAGTTAATGGGGAAGTTTCTTTGAAGTGGAAATTTCAGCTGACATATATGAAAAGGACAGTGGAATTAGAAAAGTATAATTTGCATTCCCTAATGCTGTTATGGATGTAGATGGATGTCATTAATAGATGCTAAAGTCAGTCAAAGAAAGGCTGATCATAAGCTCTGTCTTGAACAGATCATATGACAGTACTTGACACCAGTGTCGTCTCATCACTGAAGGTGATGTCAGATCTTATTATCTGACAGTGCCATGCTGTAGCAAGTATGTGGTACAGACAGGGAAGTTTTCTTGCCAAAGCAAATCCAAATCTGATTAGGCTTCAAGATCTACCCAGCTGGGTACAGGAACTATGGGAGAGAGGGGACCAAGTTGAATATCACCACTGAGGGAAGGCATTAGCAAATGCAGGAATGTGGGAAATCTTGCAAGATAAAGAAATGATCTGTTTTCTTCAACAAATAAGTGGCTTGAAAACAATAGGTCAGAGGGAACTCTCCTTGTAAGACTAAGGTTTACAAGTCATAGCAACCAAATGGAATGTGTGGCCTTTGTAGGGATCTTCATTTAAATAAACCAGTTGTAAAATAACGTTGTTTAAATGATTGGAGAAATTTGGATATGGCCTATTAGATGAGTGTAAGGAATTGTTCATTTTATATCATTGATACAATAATGACATTGTGGTTATATATATTTTTTAAAGATTTATTTATTTATTTTAGGGAGAGAAGAGGGTGTTGTCATATGTGAATCGGGGGAAGGGCAGAGGATGAGGGAGAGAATCTCAAGCGGACCCAGCCTGGGAAGGGGAGATCCTGAAGCAGGGCTTGATCTCCTGAGGATGAGATCATGACTTGAGCCAAAATCCAGAGTTGGACCCTTAACTGATTGAGCCACCCAGGTGCCCTAAGATCATATCTTTTAAAAGTCCTTATCTGTTAATGATAATGTAACTGAAGTATTTAGTGATGAAATATATTGATATCTGAGATTTGGTTTAAAATACTCTGGGGGCTGCCTTTGGCTCAGGTCATGATCCTAGGACTCGGATTGAGCCCTACATCTGACTCCCTGCTCAGCCGAAGCCTGCTTCTCCCTCTCCCACTCCCCTTGCTTGTGTTCCCTCTCTGGCTGTGCCTCTCTCTGTCAAATAAATAAATAAAATCTTTTAAAAAATAAAAATAAAATGCTCTGGGAGTGGGGTTTAGGTAAATAAACCATGATAGGCAAAATGTTAATAATTACTAAAGCTGGGTAATGAATACTTGGAGATTCATTATTTTTTTCCTTTGCTTTTGTGTATGTTTAGAATTTTCTAAAATAAAGAAGCTTTTAAAACTACCACATGGTTATTAAAAGAGAAAAGAGAAGGTTCTTTGATATGTAGTGATGAGATGATTGCTGTGATTTAAATGAAAAACTAAGGACAGTGTGTGGCTTACTATTTGAGATAACAAAGAGGAAAAATAGTAACTGTGTATCTGTTTATACTCATATATGCTAAGATATTTCAAGAAGCCTTCATAAGAAGTGCCTCTGGGGACAGACTTAGGAGAGGCTTACTTTTCACAGACTGTCCTTCTGTACCTTTTTAACAAGTGCAGTATGTACTATTAAAAAAATAGGTCATAAAAAAGAGGAAAATGAGCACTCACACCTCTGTAAACTGAGAACAATAGAATGTTAATGCTTGTAATGCTTGTGGGGATTTTGAGATTATTTGAACAACCTCATTTTAAAACTGGATTTAAAAAAATTTTTTTTATCTTTTTTTTTTTTTTTTTTTTTTTTTTGCAGTGGCCTGGTTGATTGACGTGAGGCCAGCTTGTAACCCAGGTCTCTGACTGCCTTCCTCTATAAAGTAGACAGCATACAACTGGTTTTAAACTTGCCATCTCAAGTTAGATTGAAGCGTGACTGATCTGTTCAGGCTACTCTGAGGATACGATACATACCTGCCTTTGAGTCTGCAGTGGGGATCTTTTTTAGTGACCCTGTATTTTGGAAGACTTCATTTGTGTATGGCTCAGCAAAACCCGTGTCTTGATGAATAGTGATTTTTACTGTGTATTCCTACAGTTCTAAGATCATATGTGGGAAAATAATGCAGTTTATGGATGTCAGGAATGTTGCTGTGGTTTCGTTTGTTTTAATGACCTCAAGAAGCTTGAACATTCTAAATATTTCATTCAGTCTTAACTTGGCTTTCAGAAATTTCCTAGGGAATAATGCTTGGCATTCTTCTTGGCCCGTTATAAAAATCTTACATGCTTGTTCTAAAATATTCAAGCTGTGCACAAGGTTGGTTTTTTTGTTTGTTTGTTTTGGGTTTTTTTTGTTTTTAAAGATTTTATTTATTTATTTGACAGACAGAGATCACAAGTAGGCAGAGAAGCAAGCAGAGAGAGAGGAGGAGGCAGGCTCCCTGCCCAGCAGAGAGCCCAATGTGGGGCTTGATCCCAGGACCCTGAGATCATGACCCGAGCCGAAGGCAGAGGCTTAACACACTGAGCCACCCAGGTGCCACTGTACATGAGGTTTTAAAGAAAGTGCCTTCTCCTTAGTGTACCAATTGTACTGTACGGAGACAGTCATTGTTTCTGGGGTGAATGCTTCTAAATGGACATTGAGGTGGTGATATTCCCGTCATAGAGGGCAGGAAGCTTAACTTCTCCTAGAGGTGCTTCAAACTTCTTTTCTTTTCCCATCTGCTCCCCTCCTGTTTATCTCTTGAAAACAGGTATTTCTGACCACCTGTTGACCCCAGTAAAAAGCCTTAGCCTCGACATCCTTTCACAGCATCCTCCTTTCTGATTAATTATACCAGTCCCTGCCTGCCATCACTGTCCCTGAAATTCGACTTTTAGCCACTGTTGCTCCCCATCTCCAGGAATGACAGTTACAGCCCTTATCCTCTCTACCAGACCTCTCTGTCCCAACTCCAGCCCATCACTCATTCAGCTTCTAGATTCAGTAGGCTTCTAAAACAAATGAAATGGCCATCTTCCTCTTCAAACACCAAGGAGGATTCCCAGTTGCCTTCAGTTGCTGTAACTCTTTGGTAATGCATGCTATTGGAGTTTTTTATACTGGTCCCCATCTAATTTACCAGTTTCCTCTGTTCCACTCTTTTTCTTTTCCCATCATGTACCCTACGCCATTATCAAACTACTCGGATTTCTCCGCCTTCTCTGGATATAACACAGGGTTTGCACATCTGTGCTTCGGCAGTTGCAGTACCCCTGTCTGGAGTACCTTTCCTTCCTGGGCTCAGGAAAGACCTCCCAGCCCAGTTCACATATTCCTTCCTGACAAGTGTTCTGGAACCCTCTCAAAGTCTTCTCCCCTCTCATAGTCCTTATCCACGTGATGTTGTAGCTACTCGGGCCCTTTAGTAGGTCAAGTGTTGGCAAACTTTTTCTGTAAAGGACGAGATAGAAAGTAAGTTCGGCCTTGCGGGCCCATGATCTTTATCTGGGCTCTTCAGCTTTGCCCTTGTAGCTTGAAAGCAGCCCTGTGCTGTAGGTAAATGAATGGGCATTCAGTGGCTCTGCCTCAACAAACTTTATTTATGGACACTGTAATTTGAATTTCATGTAAATCCACATGTTCTCAAATACTCTTTTTTGACTTTTTCCAACTTTTTGTTGTTGTTGTTGTTGTTGTTGTTGTTGTTGTTGTTTTGGCCTATTGGCCACAGTTTGCCCATCCTTGCATGAGATAGTGGGCCATTCAGGGGTAGGCTTTATGTATTTTTATACATCTCTGCCTCCCACTTATCCCCATTCCTCCATGCCTCACTTCTTTTAAAGCAAGTGATGACTGGACAACAGTTGTTAGGGAAGAAATGAATTGTGGTAGTGTCGTAACACGTGAAAAATAACGGAGCATCATATCGTGTATTAGTAGCCATTTTTTATATTTATTAATAAACATTTTTAGAAAAGAAAGTGTACGGAAGTTGCATAACATGGGGGAGTTCACAGGCTCCTTCCCTGTAGAAGACAGCTCTGGCCAAAGAAGATATAATAAAACACAATTTCTGCTCATACAACTGGTCCAAATCCTTGATTTGAATTCAAGATTAGATTAGAATGCCTTCTTCATCTTTTCCTTTTATCCAGTGGCAGTTAGGTTTTCGGAGGGTTTTTCATATAGGGCTGGCTACGTATGGGTATAACAGGCTCTCAGTGGCCAAGTGGTCAGAGTCAGACAGGTAGAGTGGCTTTTGAATCCTGGCTCAGCACTGTCCTTTTCTGTGCCCTTTGCCACATCAATGAATCACCTAAGGCTTGGTTTCCTCGTTGCTGTAATGGCAAGTATTAAAAAGTACCCGCTTATGTGCTTGTTTGAAAATTAGGAAAAGTATATTAAAAGTAGAATGTGTAAAATTCCGCTCCTGGCACAAGATAGGCCCTGAACAAACTCTGCCTGCCCTTGTTGGTATTTATTCCCCCTCAAGGTTCGACTGCTTTTTTTCGGTGTATACAGGATTGTGGGAGTGGGTTAAGGTTTATAGAAATAGCCTGAAACATTCCAGTAAATTATGTTGAGACAGTGTAATCCAACAACTTTCAGTCTTTTCTTTTTTTTTTTTTTTTTTGTATAACCTGCAAATTTAGCCAAGTTTATTGGTTTCTTCAGTCTTCCTTTTAGAGATAAAGTCATTGACTACTGGGTGATATGAATGCCTCATGTGGTTATCTTAACATTTGGACAGTAGGGCGCCTGGGTGGCTCAGTTGGTTAAGCATCTGCCTTCTGCTCAGGTCATGATCCCAGGGTCCTGGGATCAAGCCCTGCATCTGGCTCCCTGCTCAACAGGGAGCCTGCTTCTCCCTCTCCCACTCCCTCTGCTTGTGTTCCCTCTTTCTTTCTCTCTCTCTGTCAAGTAAATAAATAAATAAAATCTTTTAAAAAATAAAAAATATTTGGACATTAGTTGAGGAAGACCGCGCAGACCACTCACTTAGAAGGCTAAAGTTACACTCTGTATCCTGGAACTCACACTTAAGAATGCCATGCAGGAGAGTTTGTTTCTCTGACCACCTTTTCATATTGTTCTTAAAATACCTTGTTTCCAAAGCAAAACTGTCAGAATATCTATTCACAATATGGTATTTCTTTGTACTAGACAGGGAATTTCCTTTTATTAAATAAACAGCCTGTGGGACGCCTGGGTGGCTCAGCTGGTTGAGCGGCTGCCTTCGGCTCAGGTCATGATCCCAGCATCCTGGGATCGAGTCCCACATCGGGCTCCTTGCTCGGCAGGGAGCCTGCTTCTCCCTCTGCCTCTGCCTGCCATTCTGTCTGCCTGTGCTCGCTCTCTCTCCCTCTCTCTCTGACAAAAAATCTTAAAAAAAAAAAATAATAATAATAAACAGCCTGATGCGCTAGATAAAGAGAAGGGATGTTTATAAGGCATTTTGTAAACTGACTGTTTATGTCTACTTGTTCCTTACTTTAGCAGTATTTTGAGCTCCTGTGTAGGAAAAAAATAGTCAAAGAGCAAAATGTCTTCAAAACTCTAATGCTTGGCGCTGTGATAATTTATTGATTTAACTTGAACAAGTTATTTGACTTCATGCTGAGCTTTATTCATTTTTTAAATACTTTTATAGGGTCCTTGTGCATAAGAACTTGTGACAGCTGTTCTGTAAAATATTCTGTATGGGGTACCTGGGTAGCTTTGTCAGTAAAGCATCCAGCTTTTCATCTCAGCTCAGGTCTCCATCTCAGGGTTGTGAGTTCAAGCCATGCATTGGACTCCACACTGGGTGTGTATATGTATATCAAATATATCCTATAAAATATAGTAACACTTTTGTTTATCTGGAATCCAAGCAAGTGCAGTTTTCACAATTGTTTTGGTCTTATTTTTTAAAAATTTATTTCTTTTTAAAGACCTTATTTATTTATTTATTTGAGTGAGAGAGAGAGAGAGAGAGAGAGTATGAGCAGGGGGAGTGGCAGGGCAGAGGGAGAAGCAGGCTCCCGGCTAAGCAGGGAGCCCCAGGTGGGGCTCAGTTCCACACCTGAACTAAAGGCAAATGCTTAACCACCTGAGCCACCCAGGCACCCCTGGTCTTATTTTGAAGAAGGGACCCAGAAATGATTAGGAGGGGGTTGTCTGTAGAAGCAGTTTGCAGGGCATGTCATACGCAGATTTGATGGGGTACAGCCCTAATGCCATCTGGGATGCCCGCAGAGCTCTCTGTCATTTAATGGCAGTGCAGAGGGACTGTCGAATGTCAGGGGCACTGTGTTGTTGGAAATGAGATCATGTTGGGTATCTTACTGAATGTAGTTTTTTGGAAATTAGCAGTATGTCTAAAATCTGTCACTTGTTAATCAGGATTTCCCACAGTATAGACTTATCACCATAGATAATCTTACTTTTTAAGGAAAATATTTCCAGATCTTTAACCTGGGTTACGTGGATTGTGTTTCCCAGCATAGCACACTTTGCTCTCGGTGATGGGAATAGAAACTTCTCTAACACCAGGGAGAGTGGCCAATAGGGAGAATGGGGATAGCTCCCTTAGCTAGAACTTTGCCAATATGTATATTCTCTCTTGTATTATTCTCGTGCTGTCTCATCAACTCTAAGACCATTTCCCCCCCAAATCTCTTTTTTCCTCTTCTAAGCTCCAGTCCCACATTTATGTGCTTGTCCACTAGAAATATTCGTTAGACATCTCGTTATGCTCTCAATTCATATGTCAGAGGATATCCTCCCTCAGGTTCCCTCTTCCACTGACCTTCCACATTTTCAGTGGTGGAGGGCAGCTCTGCTGTTGACCTGGCCTACAGTCTGCCAATCACTTAGTCCTGTGGATGCTTCTTTCTGTTTATCTGAGAGCCTGTAACTTCCTTCCCACTCCCACTTCTGTCCTCATCCTTTCTCAACCTGAATTCTTCTCAACCAGAAGCGTGTTCTGCTACCAAGCTTGCCCACGTCCAGCTCAAGTCAGAGTGATCTTTTTAAAACCCAAATTGGAAGGAATGCTCCTCGCCACTTCCAGTTTGGCAGTGCCAGGAAGGAATTAATTTTTGTTTACATAAACTTTTAAAACTAAAAACAGAAACAAATTGGGTTATGTTATTTCTTTGCTTAAACAACTTCCTTGACTTACCCATTGCCTTCAGGTTTCAATCCAAACTCTTGATAATTAGACCCCTGCCTTTTTGTTCAATCTCCCTAAGTAAACCCCTTCTGTCTGCTTTCTCCACTCTTTCTGTAAAGCACTCATTTGTTCATTCCATCATTGGACCGTTTTTTCATTTGCTCACTAAACTTTTATTGGCCACTAATATGGGGCAAGCTCTGTGCTTAAGGCTTGAGTATGAGGCAGTCAGCAGAAGAGATCCTTAGACATTTCACTGACCTCTCACACTGTTAATCAGGATAGACTAGGTTATGCTGCAATGACAGATTAACCCCAAAATCTCATTGTTGTAACACAACACAATTGTATTGCTTGTGCTCTTCCATTCAGATGCCCAACTCATAGCTATACCAACTGAAGCTCACTGTGTCCTTGGGCACTGTGACAGAGGAAAAGAGAGGCTGGCTGTGTGGGCTTCTCCCTGTCTTAGCCCAGAAGTGATGTGTGTCCCTTCTGCTCCGATTTCCTTAGCCAGAACTAGTCAGATGGCCCCACCTGATAGCAGGGAGGCTTGGAATATCATAAACAAGGACATAAAATATCTGGTGAACATTATGGTCTCCGCCACAGACACTGTAGTTACCCGACTTCTTGTCTGTCTTATCCACTGGACTTTAAATTTCTCAAGAGCTGAGGCTGTATCTACTTTGCTTTTGTGTCCTAAGCACAAGGGCACCCAGTAGGCTTCTGATTTTTGTTGAATAAATGTCCTTCTTGAGCTTGGATTTAACTCAAGTCTTCTTCCTCTAAAAAATATTCTCTTATCATCCCTCTACTGCCTTTCTCCCTCTCCCCTGGCCCCCAGCCTGGGTTAGGTATCTCTTTTCAGTCTTTATGGTATCCCATGCCTACCTCAACCAAAGCATTCCTCATCGTGTATTACTACTCTTTTTCTTTCTCCTTTCTCTCCCCCTCTCCTCTAGATACGCCTTTCCTTTTAGGTCAGGGGGCTTTCTTTTATATATTTTTTTTTTTGAAGATTTTATTTATTTGAGAGAGAACAGAGCAAGCAAGAGAACGTGAATGAGGGCGGGGGGAGCGGCAGAGGTAGAGGGAGAAGCAGGTTTCATGCTCAGCAGGGGCTTGATGTGGGGCTCGATGTGGGGCTCAATCCCAGGACCCTGAGATCATCATCTGAGCCCAAACCAAGAGTAAGAGGCTTAAGACTGAGCCACCCGGGTGCCCCTCTTTTATTTTCTTTTAAAAATTTATATTAAGGTTTTTAAAGTTGCTTTAATAATGCTTAAGAATAAAACATTACTGTTCCAAGCTTAATTAAACCCTTTATGTAAATCTTCCCCCATTAGCTTTATTATTCCTACAGATCTTGTTAGTCTTTTCTTACATGCATGTGTCCCTCAATACAATATGACACAACCAATGTGTCCATGTGGATGGTAACTTGTCCCTGCCCTACCTGTTTGATTTCTCCCTGCTCTGTAGGACCACCTGTATTATAAATCCAGGAGTTGGGTGTGATGTGTTCTATGGGTACATTTATCTATCTATGTACAGATAACACCTGTCTTGGTGATAAGAGTTTCATGAAAGGTCTAATACCTGGTCATCCAGTCCCCCACTCTGATCTGCCTTAAAATTTCAGAGGTTTAATCTGCAACTGTCATTAATGGTTTATAATGATGCTTAATGAATGTTTGCTGAATAAATAACAAGTTCTGTGGGGCTTTTTTTCTGTTAGTATATCATTTTCAGATTTAGGAGCTTTGCCATTTAATTTCTTTTCAAATAATTTTGTATTTAAAAATCAAGCTTCAGAATCAGAATTTGCTGACCAGAAACACCACTTAGTATTTTATAAGATAGAAGGAGTAAAGCCTCCGGCTAAAGTGAAGAATGTTTTTGTTTTTGTTTTTTTTTTTTGCAGTAAATTTGCAGTGGGTTGTCAAGGAAACTTAGCCAGGAGAATTGTTTACTCATAACAGTGTTTACTTTGAAGTGTGACTACAAAGTAATGAGGCTTGTTTTTCCCAGTAATACGTAGTATTACCTCACGCAGTCATACTTTGAATGTGCAAAGTAGTAATGCTTCCTAAATTTACTGATTGATATTTCACATTGATTGAAATTTAGAAATTAAATTATACTTTATGTTAGAGGTTTCCTTTGCTTTGGCTTGGAATTGTCCCTGTAAAGGTCTTTCATTTGGTCTATAACCTAATTGGATGGCCTTAGTCAGCCTTTCAAGCAAATGCTTAGGTTTGGAATGGCTGCCCAACACTTTGCCAAGAAGAGGGAGAACTCTAGGAAGAAAGACTGCATGTTGTTTATATAACAAATCAGTGAAGGATTAACCCATATTCCTACTCCTTCTTCTTGAGTTTTCCTTGCATATTGGATTGTTGACTTAAATGCCAATATGTGGAGTCTTCGGATGACTTTTTAGAAAAACATTTAACTTAAATTAACAAACATGATTGTGTTTGGGTTTATTTTTATTTTGATAAGGAATTTCTTAGTAAGTTTTTATCTGAATTCTAGTTAGTTAACATATAGTATAAAATTGGTTTCAGGAGTAGAATTTAGTGATTCGTCACTTACATATTAACACCCTGTGCCCATCACAAATGTACTCAATAGGGAATTTTTTTAAAAATGTAACACTTGCCACAATTTATCAGAGATGGAAGGAGTGTGGCAGTAATCCCCCCTTTTCTCTTATTTCAGCTCTATAACTTAATAGTTTATAAAACTAAGGATGACTTTCTGGGAGGCCACTTCCCTGGAGTGTAGATTCTGACGTAGAAAGTAGTAGCACTGACTCCTGAATTTAGCTTTTAAAATTTACTGTGATCTTAAAACCAGTTTTATTTTATTGAGGTTAAGTTCATGTCACATTACCATGTGAACATTTAGAAGTGAACCATTTAGAAATAACCATTTAGAAGTGAGCAAGTCAGTGGAGTTTAGTACCAATTCAGTGGCATTTAGCAACCTTTCTACAATTTCAAAACACTGTGATCACTTCCAGACAAAATCCTGTACTCTAATGAAGGAGTTACTCTCCAGTTTTCTCTTTTCGCAGTCCCTGGCAACCAGCAGTTTGCTTTCTATCTCTGTGGATTGACCCGTTCTACCCATTTCACATCAGTGGGATCTTACAACGTGACATATGGGCTCTGGCTTTCACTTAGCATGATGTTTTCATGGTTGATCCACTATGTAGCATGGATCAGTGCTTCGTTCTTTTTATGGGACTCTTCCTGTGCATGTGTACGCCATGTTAGCCATTCATTCATTGATGGACATTCAAGTTGTTTCTGCGCTTTGGCTACAGTGAATAATACTTTTGTGACCATTTGGGTATAAGTATTTGAGCACCTGTTTTCGGTTCTTTGGGGTATATACCTACGAGTGGGATAGTTAAGTCATATGGTAATTTTTTTTTTTTTTTTAAGAGAGAGAGCAGGGATAGGGGTACAGAGCGAGAGGGAGAGAGAACCTCAAGCAGACTCCCTGCTGAGTGCAGAGCCGGATGTGGGGTTCATTCTCGCCACCCTGAGATCATGACCTGAACCAAAATCAAGAGTTGGATGCTTAACTGACTGACCCACCCAGGCACCCCTTAAAAGTTTTTTATTTAACTTTCGAGGAACCACAAACTTTCCACAGCGCCTGAACTATTTGACATTTTTACCCAATGTCTGAGGGTTCCAATCTTTCTCCATCCTTGCCAGTTCTTGTTTTTTTATAAACAAAAACTCAGTCGTGGCTCAGTCATTAAGCTTCTGCCTTCAGCTCAGGTCATGATCCCAGCATCCTGGGATCGAGACCCACATTGGGCTCCTTGCTCCACAGAGAGCCTGCTTCTTCCTCTGCCTCTGCCTGCCACTCTGCCTGCCTGTACTCTCTCTGACAAATAAATAAACAAAATCTTAAAAAAAAAAAAAACAAACACACTTCAGAAGGGTTAAAATTATAGCCATTCTTGTGGGTGTAAGTGGTATCTCAGACCAATTTTACTTTGCACTCTCCTAGTGACTGATGATGTTGAGCATCATGAATGTGCTCCTTGACTATTTGTAGATCTTCTTTGGGGAAATGCAGCTTGTCTTGTTGTTGTTGTCGTAAGAGTTTTTATATTTTTATGTATTCATGTTTTAGACAGCAGACCCTTATCAGATAATTTGCAAACATTTCCTCCCATTCTGTAAGTCATTTTTCTTCACACTCTGGGTTAGGTCCTTTAATTCACAGAAGATTGTAATTTTTATGAGGTCCAGCTTATCTAATCTTTATTTTTGTTCATGCTTTTGGTGTCATGTTCAAGAATTTGGCATATTTTATGAAATTTAAGGTCATGATGATTTACCGCTGTTTTTTTTGTTTTGTTTTGTTTTTTAAATTTTTTTTTAAAGTAAACTCTACCCCCAGAATGAGGCTCAAATTCGTGACCCCATGATCAGGAGTCACATGCTCTACAGGCTGAGCCAGCGAGGCCCCTCAGATTTATCGCTGTTTTATAGTTTTAGCTCTTACATCTAGATCGTTGGACCATTTGGAGTTAATTTTTGTATATGGTATGAGGTGGGAGCGCAGCGAGGATTCTTATTTTATTTTTATTTTTTATTATTTTTTTTTAAAGATCTTATTTATTTATTTGACAGACAGAGATCACAAGTAGGCAGAGAGGCAGGCAGAGAGGAGGAAGCAGTCTCCCTGCTGAGCAGAGAGCCCGATGCAGGGCTCAATCCCAGGACCCTAAGATCATGACCTGAGCCAAAGGCAGAGGCTTTAACCCACTGAGCCACCCAGGCGCCCCAGAATTCTTATTTTAAAAACAACTTCAGGGGTGCCTGGGTGGCTCAGTGGGTTAAGCCTCTGCCTTCGGCTCAGGTCGTGATCTCATGGTCCTGGGATGGAACCCCACATTGGACTCTCTGCTCAGCAGGGAGCCTGCTTCCCACCCCCCTCTCTGCCTGCCTCTTGCCTACTTGTGATCTCTCTAATAAATAAATCTTAAAAAACAAAAAACAACTTCCTAGAACGTTCTACATCGTACTTTTAATATCCCTTAGAGTAAACATTTACACACCACCCCAGAACTCTTGTGGGTTTCATATTATTTTAAGTTATTCTGAATTGTGCAAAACAGAAACTACATGCACTTAAAGAAAGTACTTGTAAATGTAAAGATATTATTTTCTCCATCCATGGACTATATATTGGTTACTGTATGTGGGTTCATGGATTTCCTTCTTAACTCCACAGTCCCCTCTGAGTCAGTGGATCACAGATTTTGTAGAGGAGCATCAAGAGACTCTATCATGACATGAAGAAAAGGGATTAAGGATGAAAAAAAAAAAGGTAGAATTTCCAAGGGCTCATATACTTGCAAAAACACAGAGGAGAGGGGCGCCTGGGTGGCTCAGTGGGTTAAGCCACTGCCTTCGGCTCAGGTCATGATCTCAGGGTCCTGGGATCGAGCCCTGCATCGGAACCTGCTTCCTCCTCTCTCTCTGCCTGCCTCTCTGCCTACTTGTGATCTCTGTCAAATAAATAAATAAAATCTTTAAAAAAAAAAAAGAAAGAAAGAAAGAAAGAAAAAACACAGAGGAGAGATGGGAGAGGACCAGAAAGTAGGTCATTGGAAGTCAGTGATGGAATCTGTAGGGGCTACAGAGAATGTAGCATTTTCTTTTTCTTTTTTTTTTTTTTTAAAAGATTTTATTTATTTTACTTATTTGTCAGAGAGAGAGAGAATGAGAGGGAGCGCAGGCAGACAGAGTGGCAGGCAGGGTCAGAAGGAGAAGCAGGCTCCCTGCTGAGCAAGGAGCCCGATGTGGGACTCGATCCCAGGATGCCGGGATCATGATCTGAGCCGAAGGCAGCTAGCTGCCTAACCAACTGAGCCACCCAGGCATCCCGAATATAGCATTTTCTTCCAGGCAACAAGGATAACAGCAGAGTAGAAGTGAAGTGCACAGGGTGAATACATTTAGAATAGGGAGGGAAGCTCAAAAGACCTCGTCAGCAAGTGATGGTGTAGGGAGCTATGTAGATGATCTTTTCAGTTTGGGAGTAATGCCAACTAATTCTGCCTCCAAGGAGGGATCCGGCTAACTGTTTAGCATCTACGCTAAAGAGGAGTAAGGAAAAGTTGCTGAGGACATTCTAGGATTTTTTTTTTTTTCCTGCCATAACTAGAATGCTGGTTAATTTTGCATTAGTAAACCATAGTCTGCAGGACTGTGTGTGGTGTGTGTGTGTGTGTGTGTGTGTGTGTGCGCGCGCACATATGTGTTTTATTGGTTTTGTTCTCATTTCTTAATGAAAGTTCGTAGTAAAAAAAATTCTAGTTTTATCTCAGCTGAAAGCATGATGAAATTGTCCAACTTTAACTGTAGATGAGGGAGTTGGGTTCTGAGTGCACAGTTAGAACTTAGGGTGGTGCGTTGTACTGGCTTGTGGCCATCGAGTGGATCAGGAGCTGGGACACATGGATGACGAGCTGGGAGGGAAGGTTTTGGGACTACGGTGCCAACCAGGGCTAAGGATTTCTTTCCTTCTGACCAGTCCTTCACGGTGCACCAGGCTTATCAGTGACTTATTTCCTCCCCAGTCCTTCTCAACTCTGTGTTCAAAGGGCTTTAGGGAAAGGGACAAAGGAGAGGATAGATAGCACAAGTGACTGACAGCCTGAGGAAAGGTAGACATAAAGGCCACTGGTTCAGATGCCTTTCTGCTTTTTACAAGGTGAGTTGTCTACTCTTTCCACTAGAAACGAAAGCCACCCTACAAGAAGTGACTCAGAGAGGTATAAACAAAAAATAGGTCTCGAGTGCTTACTCTTCCATGTTGTTTAGAGTTTGTACAAATATGCCTTTCTTCTTTTTAACTGTCCACATGACTTCTATGACTTTCAGGTGCTACTCGTGAGCAGTAGTCGCCATCCAGACCGATGGATTGTCCCTGGGGGAGGCATGGAGCCCGAGGAGGAGCCAAGCGTGGCAGCAGTCCGTGAAGTCTGTGAGGAGGTATGCACAGAGATAAAAGGGCATGGCAGGACCTTGTAATCATGAATCTGTCATGTCTGTGTAGTTCTTTAATTCATCACCACTCACTGAGTAAACATACTTATGATCACAGAAAGAAGGCATTTAACAGTTACCATGTGCTTCCTTGATTAAAGGGCCGATCAGGTTGGGACATGGTAATGTTTATCAGGCACTCTGTGCAGGGAGAGGGCTCTAGTGGTGACTGTATCTGATATATCAAACAGTGTTTTGTGATTTCCCATGGAGCTCTTTCAGCATTGCCTCTGTTACCTGTGGCGGAAGATCAAGAACAAATAGTTCATCAGCCCTAAGAAATGAGAGAGACAGGCAGTATTGATGTAAATGGCTCATTTTCATTAATGAGGAGGAGGAAGAGGCCATTGTTCCCCTCTGTTTCCTGGGTCCATGGCACAGAACAGTGGCTGAAGCAGGAGTTCTGTTGGCCAGAAGCTGTGATAAATAGTGCCATTAGAGAGAGAATAGTATCTTCTTTGTTATTTAGCCTCACGATATTCGGCATGTAGGTACTGAGTTCCTGGGCCTTGCCCAGTATATCTTACTAGATCTTCTGGAAGAAGTACTCAGAAGAGGCAAAGTCTTCATTCCCTTACTTCAAGGGCTTATGGTTTGATTAGGGAAACCAAGAAATAGATGGCAGTTCAAAACCAGGAGGAAGGAGTAACATTCCCCCATAACCCCCTGTGGTGATGCTCTGCTTACTTGATTTCACAGAAAATTCCTAACCTTGTGGTGTATGTGTTCTCACCCCATTGACTTGCCCTCACCACATGGCTAGTGCTTTTCTTTGTTCCAAAGGGAATTTAAAACTGATTCCAAGGAGATATAAAATAGGCCTAAGAACAAGTCTAAATCCTTCATTTCTTTTGGGTTCAGCCCTTGCTGAAGTCCCCTGACACTAATCTTACCCTTGGAGTACTTAAGGAATTCTTCCCTTGCTCTGAACTCCTGCAGACTTGTGTTGGCTCGCACTCCTATCATTTTATCATATATCTGGCATCCATAACTAGGGTATGATCTCTGAGAGCAAAAAGTATGTGTTGTAGTTGGAACCCTCCCTGTGTGTTCCCATTACACAGCTAGGTGGACAGCAGTAATTGGTACATGCTTCTGTGACAGGTGGGGCAATGGATGGAACAGGGAAAGCACTGAAGAGATAGCCCAGGTAGAAATGACCGGAGCACAGGGAGCGATAGGTATGGTCAGAGAGGATGCAGGAGGCATTCTCACGGTAGCCAGAACTGGTTTCCTTCTTTCTCACCAGACCTGGGATAACAGGGCTGCCCAGGGGTGGGGCGCCCTGGAGGGGCTGATGTGATTCTGTGCTCTGCCTTCCTAGGCCTGAGGGCACCAGAATCTTTGCCTGCTCCTTTCTGGAGGATCTCAGAGGCTGGACTATTCCAGTTATGTGTGGCAGGGCCCATTGATGGACCTAAGCTACGTAACTTGAGTTCAGATCCAGTTGACGCTTATAAGATCTAAGGCTCCTAAAGCCATGTTTAAAAGAGCTTCCACCGCAGTTGTAGATTCAGAAAGGTGGTCAGAAGACCTGAAATAGAGTGACGGTTCTAGAACAGAGAGAAAGGGCAACGTTACAGAGACTGTGCAAAACTTGCTCCTTGGTTTTAGGAGTTTGGGGCAGATCTGACAGCTCTACCTTTGCGGAGCACGTACAGATTTGGCGCCTATCTCAGGAGAGCTCCAGTCATTTGCCATTACTGTTGTTGGATTCTGAGTATTACGGTTGAGTCAACCGTGTTTATAACGTGTAGCAAAGATGGAAGGAACTAGGTGACTGGAGTAGAAATGCAGTGAGGGGCAGGAAAGGGTGTAGGGCGCCCTGTTCACTTTGTTCCTGGAAATGCCATGCGGCCCTTCAGTCAGTGAGAGGGAAGCTGCAGTGGGAGTAGGGTCAAGGGGAGTCTGAGGATCCTGTCCTCAGATGTTCAGGATCCCCCTTCGCTCCTGTCCACATGGGGTCCTTGTCTTGAAATGAAACCCTGCTCAACTCTGAGGAAGTCAGAGGACAGTCATACCACACTCTGTACTTTATTCCAGCATTATTGAAAGGATAAATGTCTGTGAACTGCTTGCAACTTCAGAATATGGTACTGAATAAATCAGATGTTTGCACAGACAATAAAAATTAGTGAAATGTCATTACAGAAACATTCCAGGGGCTTCTATCAAAATAAAATAGAGGTGAAGGTTTTTCCGATCCCACATCCATCAGCAGAGTACAAGACTTGGTATCAGAGAGGATGATGAACAGATAAATACATATATAATATATGTATAAAAAATACACACACACACACACACACACACACACAAATATATATATTTTTTTAGTTGCCCTTGAAGGATAGCTTTTGTAAGTAGAAATCACTATTCAGGAGTTTATTTAGGTTTCAAAATGTTATGACTTCTGTAAAGTACACATTCAGAAACTTAATTTTCTTCATAATGCTTACAGCTCTGATTGCTTTGTATATAAACATCGGAGATTTTACTAGTGTCTTTTGGGTAATACTAGAACAGTTAGTTGAAGAGCTTCAGATGTTTCAAATTGGATTCATACAGCTCATACCAAAAAGAAGTGCTTTCTAAAGAACTTCAGTTGTCTGACTTAAAAAATAAAAACCTGATGAAGCTCTTCAACAAAATGTCCTGTGAATCTCCTGTATTAAACTTATGGGCTCCTGGCTGGCTCAGTCAGTGGTGCATGCAACTCTCCATCTCGGGGTTTTGAGTTCAAGCCCCACATTGGGTGTAGAGATTACTTAAGTAAATAAATACTTAAGAAAACCAACTCACAAATGAGGTAAGTCTTAGATTCTTTATTCTCATAATATATGTAAAATTACTAAGATTTTCAACTTAAAAACACAAGGCAGAAAGAAATTATTCAATTATATTTTCAAAACTGAGGTTCTGATCTAATAGGCCAAGTTTTGGGGGTTTTTTTGGTGTTTGGTTTTTGTTTTTCAGTAATTTCCTTGCACAACGTGGGACTCAGAACTCATGACCTTGAGATCAAGAGTCGCATGCTCTCCTGACTGAGCCAGCCAGGCGCCCGGGCCAAATTCTTTTACACATTACAAAATCATAAAATAGGTCTGGTCTCCTTCTTAACAGAGAAATATCTTACGATTTTGATTCTCTTAAACATTTCTATATTTCATTCTAAATATTTCCAGTATTGAAAAATACTTACCCACCAAAGAAACCAGGCCCTTCCTGTTAAGTGAGGCCAAGACTCTTGGATGGCCTGTTTGGAAATGCTGATCTAGTCCACTGTCGCTCTGTCAAGACCCTGTAACTTCACAAGGCTGGTGGTCGTAGAGTTCACAATAGACGGGAGTGTGTACTTAGCGAACATTGCTCAGTGTCTGGCACACCTGGCTAACTTTGTCCTTCAACCTGAAGGTCCTTCCTCCATCAAGTCTTTGATAGAGCACTCACTGCTCTTCCTTGGTATCTCCCTCGTGGTCTGTACTTCTGGCATCGTGGTTGTCTGTCATGCTGTAATGATACTGCTTGTTTAACTGTCTTCTGTGCTAGGCTTTACATTCTGTGTAGCCAGATACCATCCTTTTCTGCTCACTGTTGAATCCCCATTGCTTAACATGTAGCAAGCACTTAACAAAATAAATATTTCAGTTATCGACGAGATGAATAGGGCAGCCCCAGAAATCTGAGGTAGGCCCTTTTGGGTTGGCAGGAGTAAACATACCTATAGGTCTCTTGGTTAGAGGAGGAAGAATATGACAGTGTTGCAGCATCTGTCCGACCAGGCCATACAGGACTGGAAACTTGGGGCACAGGGGCACAGGTAGGCCCTGCTCAAAGTGGCTAGAACCGCAGCAGGAATGCATTGTGGCTCATGGAGCCTCATCACTGCGCCTGGGGCCCAGCCCCTGTCTTCCACAGTGAATGAGCTGCCTCTCCAATCTCTTCTCAGCCTCTTGGCTTCTGCTCACCACTTTCTGCATTTTCCCCTCTGGGTGTGGCACTCACCTGTCTGCGCCTCTCCGTTCAGCTTTCCCAGCAGAGATGACCTGACCTACGGCTGCAGCTACCAGGCAACATCATCAGCTCCTGGCCATTCTGAGGACGTTTGCCTTCACTTTGCTTCAGTTGCTGATTCCTTATTTCTCTTGATGTGCTCAGAGCATCGAGCACAGGTGTTGTACAAGTATGGCAGCTCACACTGCAGACACCTGCAGCAGCTTTACTGCAAGGACCCTGTGTATGCAGGAAAAAAATATTAACACGGGAAGATGTTTGTTAATGCGTTCCTAAGTGGTCAAAGCATACTATGAAACTATTTATAATATAAAACCATTTAGCGGAAAAGAAATATGTGTGTCTATTTGTGTAGGAAAAAGTAACACTGCTTGCACAACTACTATTTGCCAGGCTTTATTCTAAGCATTTTGCAGATGTCACCTCATTTAATCCTCTCCAGACCCTAGGAGATAGTGGAACTGTTACTGTCTGTATTTTACTGGGCAAGAAAAAAACAGATTCTGTGAGATTAAGTCATTTGTCCAAACAAACTTGCCCAACCAAGGGTGCTCAAGGTAATATTTGAATCCAGAACATCTCATCTCAGCACCCACACATCTCTAAATGCTGTGCTCCTTGAAAGAACATCTACCAGAATGTTCGGGGTGGTTACCTTTGGGTTAGTTCAGAGATGATCAGGTTTTCTGCATTGAACATATATTTATTTTATTACTAGAAAAATGTTCTGTGTAAACATGAATGGAGTGAAATTATTAAGTAGTCTGTCATGGCCTTGTCGGGCCAAGATACCATTAAACTCAATCTGTTCGGCAGCTTTGTTTAACCCGGCTTAAGAATTTCAGCATAGGGCGCCTGGGTGGCTCAGTGGGTTAAGCCGCTGCCTTCGGCTCAGGTCATGATCTCAGGGTCCTGGGATCGAGTCCCGCATCAGGCTCTCTGCTCAGCAGGGAGCCTGCTTCCTCCTCTCTCTCTCTGCCTGCCTCTCTGCCTACTTGTAATCTCTCTCTGTCAAATAAATAAATAAATAAATCTTTAAAAAAAAAAAAAAAGAATTTCAGCATATTGGCTGAATTTCAGAAACAGATAAATCTGTAGCACTTGAAACATTGGCAGTCACATTTCATGGGCTAAAATATTCCCTTTTGGAAACTGGCCTCATGATTTTTAGCTGCTTATGGTCAGAATCCTCTTATAGTGACTCCTCGGAGATTGAGAGGGCTGACACTCCCTCAGGGGCCTTGGTGACAGTGCATCTCCAGCCTCGGGCAGCAAAGGCTGGTGTGAGCAAGCCATATGATACCCTCTGTTACCAAAAAGAAAAGCACCTCTTTGTGTAGTTTTCAGAGCTGTTCTTTCTTGCTAATTCAATAGGAAAGGTAAAACTGTTAGCCGACAGGGAAAGAGAGAGAAACTGGATCCGAGATCGTTCTGTCTTCTGTTCATTTGTTTTATTCCCCATTCTCACCTCGGGAGAACCCAGAGTGTTATCACCAAGATAAAGAACATGTGAAAACAGAATCGAGAGGAAAAATATGTGCATACCTTCCACTGCATCGTCTTCAAGGATGACAAAGATGGGTGCCTTTTGAGAAGTGTAGTCAATGATGACATTTGAAAATATGTGGCCAGATGCCAGTTCCTTTTATCTACTGCTTCATGTTCGGACAAGGCCTGTATCCACAGAGCCATTTCCCGCACACCAACTGTAAAGGAGCTGTAGGCAGCCTCATCATGAATCTGTGGCATAGGCATAGCTTAAAAAAAAAAAGCGTAGGTTTTCTGACTTCCTCACTTGTGTCATAATATCACACTTTCCTGCTACTCCTTGGGCTCTTCACCACCTGCTGCTTTGCCATATAAACTCAGCAGCATAGAAATTTCTTCCTTTTAATGAGGTCTTCTGATACTTCCCTGTATTTCTTGCTGCCCTGTTTCAAGTTTTTAGTACACTGTCCGAAAAAGTAAAAATGTCACAGCATGTTTGACTTACTTCACCTTCATTTAGGAGAGTTTGTTTTGAACAGCTAGGTGCCTTAATATAATACCAAGGGTCATGGTTGCCTCAAGGGTCTAGAGGGGCTTTGTCTTAAGGCTTTGCCTTACTGATCTTACACCATCCAATCGAGAATTTCTTGTGAGCCTTCTTGAGATCATGGAAGATGCTGTCGTGAACTATATTTTTAAAATCTATATCTTCTTCTTCTTCTTTTTTTTTTTTTGAAGAGAGCAAGCACGGGTGCACAATAAGGGCTTGGGCAGGGCAGAGGGAGAAAGAGAATCTTAAGCAGGCTCCACATTTAACACAGAGCCTGACTCAGGGTTCAGTCTTGCCCCTGAGATCGTGACCTGAGCCACCCAGCGCCCCATAAAAATCTGTATCTTCTTGGGGCATCTGGGTGACTCAGTTGCTGAAGTATCTGACTTTGGTCAGGTTATGACCTCGGGGTCCTGGGATCAACCCCTGCATTGGGCTGCCTGCTCAGTGGGGACTCTGCTTCTCCCTCTCCCCCGTCCCTCTTCCCTGCTCCTTCTCTCTTTCTCTCAAATAAATAAATAAATAAAGTCTTTATTATTTTGATAAAGATTTTACTTATTTGACAGAGAGAGATCACAAGTAGGCAGAGAGGCAGGCAGGGGGTGGGGGGGGGAGCAGGCTCCCTGCTGAGCAGAGAGCCCAGCACAGGGCTTGACCCTAGGATCCTGAGATCATGACCTGAGCCAAAGGCAGAGAGGCCCCACCCACTGAGCCACCCAGGCAGCCCATAAGTAAATAAAATCTTTTTTAAAAAATCTATATCTTCTTATCCTAGTTCTTGTACTGTGTGTTCCCTGTCTCCACCAAAAAAAAAAAAAAGTTTGTACGCTCTAATATATATGTGTCCTGGCGACTAGAAAGCTCCATATGGAGCCTCAGAACTGCCTCTAACAGAGAAGCAGTATTTCATGGCTCTTGTTATATACAAGCAGAACATTCAAAAAGCCTGTAACTAGTCGGAAATAAATTAAGATACTGTTTTGTCACCCTTTCTTTTTAGGTCATCAGTGTTTGTTTGACTCTGTTTGGGGAGGAGAAATACAGGAAGGTTGTGTGTGACTGTGTTGTATTTTCATCTTTATTTTTTGGCCTCAGCCTGAACTGTTGTGAGTGGAAGGTGGGGATAGGGTATCATAGAATTTATTAGGGAAATAACATGGTTCTTTTTAAATGCCAGGCTTTTAATCACAAAATATTTATAAGAATGTGTTAAGAATATTTTCAGTCAGTTTAACAAGATAGGTAGAAGGTGGGGAAATGATGGACCAGGGGTCCTCCAGCTCAAAAGCTGGTAGGGAAGGCTCTGGTTGGAGGCATTTCCTCCTCAGGCCCAGCCATGAATTGTCGTGTGGCAGTCAAGACCCAGTATGGTTCCGATGTTTCAAGAGAATCTTTTTTTTTTTTTTTTGAGATTTTATTTATTTATTTGACAGAGAGATCACAAGTAAGCAGAGGCAGGCATAGAGAGAGAGGAGGAAGCAGGCTCCCCGCCAAGCAGAGAGCCGGATGCAGGGCTTAATCCCAGGACCCTGAGATCATGACCTGAGCTGAAGGCGAGGCTTAACCCACTGAGCCACCCAGGTGCCCTCAAGAGAATCTTGAAAGCTAGATTCTCGTGTGAGAGCTCCTAGTCTTTTAATATAGGCAACTAATTTTTTTTGAAGATTTTATTTATTTATTTCAGAGAGCTAATGAGAGAGAGAGCACAAGGCCGGGGAGCAGGGAGAGGGAGAAGCAGGCATTCCGGTACAGGGCTTATCCCAGGACCCTGAGATCACACAACCAGAGCTGAAGGCAAATGTTTAACTGAGTAAACCACCCAGGCATCCATAATTATTATTATTATTTTTTTAAGACAGAGAGAAGTGCACAGGAGGTGGAAAGTATGGGAAGGGGAGAGGGAGGGGGAGAGAGAGAATCTTAAGGAGCCCAAAGAGGGCCTGGATCTCCCTGGCCCTGAGATGATGACCTGAGCCAAAATCAAGAGTTGGAGGCTTAGCTGACTGAGCCCCAGATACTGCCTAGGCAGCTAATTTTTAAAAAGTTTCCAAAACCCTAAGCAAAATAATATTTAATTAATTTGCATAATGAATTAAAACAACAGTATTAATACTGAAAAGTCCATAATGAAAAATAGCCAGGGTTGCTGGGTGGTTCATTCGATTGAGCATCTTACTCTTGGTTTTTCGATCTCAGGGTCGTGGAACTGATCTCCACATCAGGCTCTGTGCTCAGCATGGAGCCTGGTGGAGAGTCTTTCTCTCTCTAAAATAAAGATAAATCTTAAAAAAAAAAAAAAAAGTTTAAGGAAAAAAACCCCACAAAACATATGTTCTTAATGGAGTAAATGAGCTGTGTTGCAGATTTTTACTTTATTTTCAACTGTAAAGTGATAAGCTCCAGCCTCTTTGAAGAAGACAGTTGTTTTTTTTTTGTTTTGTTTTGTTTTGTTTTGTTTCAGTCTCCTAAATGATAAGTAAAAGCAAATAAAGGTTTTTAATTTTGGCAGTATTTCACTCTTTAATGGAAATGTCAAAATGGGAAAATATATCCAGATGTAAATTACTATAAATCAAGAGAAACCGTAAGTCAACCTAATTTGTTGAAAAGTAGGTTTCTTTTAAATACTGTTCTCTGAATTTCCAGGATTTAATTTTTAAGAAATTTAAAATTACCTGAATATGAGTTATTAATAGTGTACATTTATGGCTATGTGCCCCATAGATTTATCTTAAAAATGAGCATAAAAATAGGCAAAGAATTTTTCTGTATGTTTGAACTTTTTTGAAATAAAAAGTTCGTCAGAAAATAGCCATAAGCTTATTATGTGCCAGCTATATTTAGATCTTGAGGAAGAAACGATGAAGTACAATGATATGTTGGATTACACTTTCCTTAAGACAGATTGTGTTTTTGTTAAGTACTACCGAGTCTTTATTTTTACTTGGGGAAGAAGATATTTTTAGCTCTTTTGGTCACAGCATTATAGAATGCAAGAATCATCATGTCTCTAAAACTCTTATTCTGATAATTAATTCCTTTTAAAGAATTTTTTTTTTTAGGTAGGGGACAGAGAGAAAGGGAGGGAGGGAATCCTAGGCAGGCTCATACCCAGCACAGAGCCTGATCCTGAGATCATGACCTGAGCTAAAATCAAGAGTTGGATGCTCAACCAGCTGAGCCACCTAGGGTGCCCCCTTTGAAGAATTTAATAGGAAATGTGGTTCAGTGGTGAAAACTTTCAGGAAAATTTTGTTTACTTAATATGGACCTACATTTGTGTGTGGAAGCATCTTTATTCTGACCTCCAAAGGAAGCATATATACAAAAAGTCAGTAAAAGAAGAGCTTTTCCTTAGAAGAAAAAATTTCGAATATAAGAAATGAACAGAGAAAGCACGCCATGTTTTAGTGTGGAAACCTGTGTGAGGCTGTTTCATGTTAGAGGACAGAATGAATCCTGTAGATCGCTGGCAAAGGCCTTCAAGTAATTCCGTATTGAGTCTCCTGTTTCTGGCAGCTGAGAATTTGGAAAGGGCCTTTCCTCTCAGTTACAGTTCAGGGATGAAAGGAGACCTTGGCATAGACACCACCTCCCGCAAAGGGCCTGGCTGAGGCGCCTTGTGCTAATCCTCGCGCTCAGCTTTTGCTTTGCGCTCACGTGACCGAGAGTGTAATTCAACTCTGGCCCTAGAGCCCGGAGGCCTCTCTCTTCTTTCAGAGGAGGGCACCTCCCCGCTGTTACGAAATGGGAAATGGCTCCTCCTGGGTTACTTCCCTGATTACTTCTAGAGTCAACCTTAAAATGATTGACAGTTATTAGTGACTATCATTTTGGCTTTTGAAAAAACACTGAGGGGCGCCTGGGTGGCTCAGTGGGTTAAAGCCTCTGCCTTCAGCTCGGGTCATGATCCCAGGGTCCTGGAATCGACCCCTGCATCGGGCTCTCTGCTTAGCAGGGAGCCTGCTTTCTTCTCTCTCTCTCTCTGCCTGCTGCTCTGCCTAATTGTGACCTCTCTCTTTCTATCAAATAAGTTTTAAAAATCTTTTAAAAAAAAAAACAACAAAAAAACACTGAGTAGATACTCTCAGCTTTATGAAAAGTGGTATTCAAAATGGTACTACATATTCATGTTAGTGAGCATTTTAAATACATAGGTGCTTTAGACTATGAATTTCCATTAGAGTAGTCTGTAAAATTTTTAAACTTAAAAATAGAAACAGTATAACCTGAGCAGGCCGTAGGGCACCTGCCTGACTTAGTCGGTAGAGCATGCGGCTCTTGATCTCGAGGTGGTGAGTTTGAGCCCCATATTGGGTACAGGGATTACTGAACAGTGCTCTTAATCTGAAGGCTTTTGTGTGTTCCTTGTAGCATTTAGTGAGGTTGTTAGCATAGCCAGTCTGATTAAATGGTGACGACTATAGCTCACCATTTTTCTGATTATAAAAACAATTCCTGTTCCTAGCAGAATGAAAATCCAGAAAGCACAAAGAAGACAGTATATTACCATAATTCCATAGCTGGCTATATTTCCTTAATGTTTTATTCAGATTTTTCAAACATTTAAGAAAAAAATTTAAATACTAAAATACTGTATACCTTCTTCTAGATATATCTGTTGACTTTTTGCTTTATCTCTATACACACTTTTTTGTTGTTGTTCTGCCATTGAAAAGAAGTCATACATATTATGACATATCACTTCTTAATTCTGTTCTTTAGCTTCAGCATACCTCTTTTTAGAATAAAGCCAGGTCCCTACATTACCACAGACCATTGTCACACCTAAGAAAATTCGTAATTCCATAATGTCTGTTTCCCTCCCTAAAAAAAAAATAGTCCAGGGCAGTTGTCTAATAGAATATCTCATGTTCTGGTTTTGCTTGATTTTTTCTTCTTGGTGTCCTTTAAATTGCTTTCTTACCCTCTGTATTTCTAGCAACTTCATTTAGAGCAGTGCTGTCCAGTAGAACTTTTCTGAAATTACGTATGTGCCCTGATCAGTGTAGTAGCCCCTAGCCAGCCATATATGGCTACTTAAATGAATTCAAATTAAAAAGTTTTTAAATTTTATTTATTTATTTTAGAGAGAGCAAGGGGGAGAGAGCAGGAGCACAGGAGCAGGGAAGGGGCTTAGGGAGAGGGAGAAGCAGGCTCTCTGCTCAGCAGGGAGCCCAATGTAGAGCTTGATCCCAAGACCCTGGGATCATGACCTCAGTCCAAGGCAGACATTTAACCAACTGAGCCACCCAGGCGCCCTAAAATCAGAAGTTTTAAATTCATTTTCTCAGTTATGCTAGCACATTTCAGGTGCTCCTTGGTGGCATGTGGATAATGGCCATTGTATTAAACAGCACTGGGCTAGAGGCTTGATTACATTTAGGATAGGCCTTTTTTTTTTTGGTAAGGTCGCTGCACAGGTGATGCCCCATGCTTCCTATTAGTTCGTATCAGGAGACACATAATGTCAGATTGCCTGGCCATTAGTGATAAAATGTTTGCTCAGACAGATTTCTCCATTGTAACAGGGCATGTCTGCCAATGAGGCAGAATTGCTAAGTAATCTATTGGGTAATGCTTCTGCACTGTATGACTATCCTTTCAGCTAGTAGTTTTAGAATCTTCTGATGATCCTAACCAAATAGATCCTTACAGTAGAAACTAATAGTACAATGATTCTAATTTTTCTTAATTAATTGAAATTCTTCTCTGAAGGAAAGCTTTTTTCCTCATTCTCCTTCCATGCTCCCCACCTTCCCATTTTTTTAATTTCCTGTCTTATTTTATTTTATTTTTTATTTTTAAAGAGGGCTCCACACTGCGTGGAGCTTGAACTCCTTATTCTGAGATCAAGACCTGAGCTGAGATCAAGAGTTGGACACTTAACCAACTGAGCCACCCCAGTGCCCCTTTTCTTCTTACTTTAAATACCCCTCTGGGCTCATGGACCTTAATTTTTTTTTTATTGTTTTATGATCAGTTACAATCTTTCTTCTCTTTGCTTTTATTGTCTCATATTTGGTCACTATGTACCCTTTGAAGCAGCCTTCCTATGTACTTTTGAGTCCTTCCTTGCTCTAAATGTAGTAAAATTATTCCCAAGCTCAGCTTGAATTTTCCTGTCCCAGACCTATTGTCAACTATTTCTCCAGAGAGTTTGCTTTGAGTGGAGAATGTTATTTTGAAACCAGAATTGGGGCTTGGTGTGCTTACTGATAACTCAGATGTCATGAACTCGCAGGCCCTTTCAGTAGACGGTAATAGAAAGCATATTAAAAAAGAAGAATCATGATTTCATGTTAATATTTCCACTTCAAATTTAACATTACAAGGTGGTTTTCCCCTTTTATATATTTTCTCTTAACATAAGACTAAAGGTTTTTAATAACCTTAAAAAGATTTTTAATAATATTCTCATATTGTTACAGGTTTTTAATAACATTATTTGGTTTTTCATATTATAAGATAATATGAATCTGTGTGCATCATTGATACTTTAAGGAGAAGTATTAGGAATCTGACAATGTGTTCTAATCTACTTAATATGAACCTGGCAGTTTTAGGGAGGGCTACCTAATCTTAGGGGTAGGATTAACCCCTGGTGCTACTTTGTATTTAGGGATTGGATCTGGATTGGTTTGAATTGGTAGTAAATGACAAGATGATATTAAAGAGGAGGTAATTGGCACCAGCAGAGAGGTATCACTTACCTTTTCTTTGTAAACCTGGGTTATAGTTTGCTTTACATTAGGGACAGTTACCTAATATAACCCTTCTTTACCCCATTTGGGGGCCACTCTCAGGCATAGGAATAGTCAAATAAGTTAGGAAACATAACCTAAGAACTGAGTAGGAGGGTTTGTATTGCTTCTGTGTAGATTTGTGGTCTGTAGAGGCCCTCCATTGTGTGTGTGGATGAGCTTGGAGGCATGGTGTAGGGAGTACACTCGTGCCATTCTCTACCTGTCCTCTTGTATTTGTGAATGATTGTTTCGATTGGAGTGGTTTTCAAACTTGTCTTTTGGATTCTAAGCTCCAGTCATTAAAACGAGATTTTTCCACCCACAGAAATGTGTGGCAGGAGTTTGAAAAGTCACACAGGATAGTTCTTGGGTGAGACCAGCCTTCTTATCGCAGCTTGTGCAGCACTTCTGGTCCCTTCCTACTAAGTGCCAGTGGTGCCCTCCAGTCATCATGACAACCAGAAACACTCGTACATTTCCACAGCGTCCTGGGAGACAGTCACACTTGTGGAAAACCTCTATGTTGAGTGGTCTGGGAGTTCCTTTTGTCCTCCAGATCCCAGTTGCTTACTTACTCGTTCTTAATTGGTAACTGTTTGTCAGGCTTCTGCTGTAGGCTCGGTTAGGGTTGGGACTCACATCCTGAATATGGCAGATGATGTAGAAGGGAAGAATAGGTCACCAGTACAGCAGGGTGGTGGAGAGCCTTGATACCCTTCCAGAGAAGTTAAGAAGGTTCTAGGACCCGGGTACTCTGAATGAATGTGTAGTACTGCTCAGTGACTGGCAAACTCATGGAATGGAGAGGGAAAGATAAAGATTGAAGAAAAGTAATTCTTCCCTGAGCTTTGAGAGGAAATGGTAAGTGAAAAAAAAATACAGATTTCATCCCACTAGTCAGATAAATGCCAGCTAAAATAAGCTCATATGTTGCTTCTATCAAATTAGCCAAGATTTAAAAAAAACTAATTCTATCCATGATGGTGAAGGAGGCAGCATGTATTAAGAGCCTTAAAAATGTCTGTACTGGGGGCACCTGGGTGGCTCAGTCAGTTAATTAGCCAACTCTTGATTTTGACTCAGGTCACGATCTCAGGGTCTTGGGATTGAGCCCCACATCAGCTCCACATGGAGACTGCTAGCCCCTTCCCTCTCTCTCTCTGTTTCTCTCTAATAAATAAATCTTTCTTTTTTTAAGATTAGATTTTTTTATTTGAGAGAGAGAGACAGCATGAGAGAGCATCCTTTAAAAAGACGTCTGTACTGTTTTGGGGGCACCTAGCTGGCTCAGTTGGAAGAGCGTGAGACTCTTGATCTCCGGGTCTTGAGTTCAGCCCCATGTAGGGTTTAGAGATTACTTAAATTAAAATGTCTGTACTGTTTTGGACACTGTATCAGTCATTGCAAGTCCTTTCCATTTCAGGACATGCCACACATCTGACATAATACACGTGATTCCCTCCAGCTAGAAAGCTCACCCTGTCCCCTTGCCATCTGGGCACACTTCTTTGAGGTTTCAGTGCAGTCCCTTCATTTTATAGAAGCTTTCATGACTTTCAAGGTTGATACATAGGTGCTTTTCCCACCATCCCATTGTAACCTAAGTTTTAAATGTGTTTTTCCTGGGTATCCTTACTCACTGTGAACATTCTGCAAAACAGAAAAGTAAAAGGAACAAATTTAAATTTTCATACTCCCCACTGGTAACATTTTGGTGTATTTTGACTTCTGAATGTTTTTGCTTGTCAGCCTTCCAACTTGACTATAAGCTACTTAGTGGTATCCTTACATAGCATAAGGAGGTCCTGAACATGGACAAAAGTGAACTATTTCAGAAGAAATCGAAAATGAAAAAGAGGAGGCAGGGGTTTTCTAACTTTTCTCTTCGCTCTCATTTTCTGTTTTCCCTCCTCTTCTCTTGGCTTGGAGACCGTGACCAAATCTTGTGACTACCTTTTCAGTTCATATTGGAGCCCGACATTTTTGCTCCTAAGTGTCTGTGGAGAAATGCTTATTCATGGACAAAGAGACACACATACAGGAGGTTCATCCCAGCTTTAATGTGGAATAGCAAAAACCAGCAACCATCTAAATGCTCATCCGTAGGATGATTACCTCAGTTGTGGCACATTTGTATTACATACTACCATCCAGCAGTTTATATAATAAAGGAAATCTGCATATCCCAACATGGAGAGCTCTCAGAGACATTTAGTGACATGAAATGGCAAGTATGATTGATTTGTGTAAAATAAAATGTCCTAAAACATATCTGTATGTGCATATGAGTACCTCTGGGGAGGGAAGTGGGACTTAGGAAGCCTATGGGAAATTTTGCTTTATCTAAATGTTCTTGATTTTGTTTCTCACAACCCCATCACTCTTTCCAGTGTCTGGGCAGAAATGTGAAGCCATCAAGCAGTTGTGAAAACATCAGTATTTAAAGTGCTTAAAGTATAGCCACAATCCCCCATGGGACTCTGCAGGGATATATTTCAGCTCAGAAAGGTTAAAATTAGACTTGCTGGAATTCTGTTCTATATTGTCTTCCCCTGCAAGAAAATGCCATCTCTGGTGGCAGCTGTGGTAGCCAGCAGAGCTTCAGTTGGGTTTTTGTTTTTGTCTTGGATGCAAGCTTATTTTCAGCTTTGCAACCTGATCTTGCTATCTTCACATTTTTTTTTAGATTTGTTAAAATGATTAGTGAAGATAAGGTAGTTGAGAAAGGGATTGATTCATATGGAGATCTTTCAGACAGTTTGCTGTTTCCAGATGTCTAGATTAGTCTTGAAAGGAGTATGAGTAGAAGTGATCCATGAAAAAACATCACATGGGCTCATCAGCCTAAGAACTAAAGACTATTGCTGTCAGATATGTTTGTGGGAACTCTTTTGTTGGTTTTGCGGACAATTATGACTTTAGGAACGGTGTCGTTTATTGTTGCCACACAAAACTTGAAACAAGACTAGAGTAATCATGTTATCTCATAGTTTCTGTGAGACATTAATTCAGACAGGGTGCAGCCATGACAGCTTGTCCATGATGACTGGGGCCTTAGCTGGAAAAATCAAAGGCTAGGAGCAGGATACTGTTGGGGGGGAAAAATCTTGATCTTTCTCCTTCATCTGAGTGTCTTTGCTGATTCCTCCCTTAAGTTTGAATGTCCTAGAGGTGTCCTTTTTCATTTCTTTCCTTGTGTGTCTGCCATTTCCTCCTCGGTGATCTGGCCCAGTCTCAAGGTTTTGAACCTGAGAGGTGGTTAGTGGGTAGGTAGGTAGATGCACATTCCTCCCCAACCGTAGCTTTTCCTTTTTCCTTTTTTTAGTATTTCCATTTGGTTGTCCAGCTGGCAGCTGAAACTTGTTTTTTATTGTTGTTGTTGTTTTTAAGATTTTATTTATTTATTTATTTATTTGAGAAAGAGAGATCACGAGCAGTGGGCAAGGATAGAGTTGGAGAATCAGACTCACCGCTGAGAAGGGAGCTTGATACGGACTCGATCCCGGGACCATGAGATCACGACCTGAGCCTAAGGCAGATGCTCAACCCGCTGAGCCACACAGGCTCCTGAAACTTAATATATATAAAGCTAAACCTGTGATTCCAGTACCTTCTCCTAAACTTGCTCCTCCAGCCGTCTTCCCCATCTCAGTAAATGTACTCCTTTCTCTCAGTTGATTAATCCAAAAACTAGGGGTTATCCTTGATTTCTTTCATTTCTCATACTCAGTAGTTTACCAGCCAATCCTGTTAACTCTACCTTCCGAATGCTTTTATATCCAGAAGCCAACCACTTCTCACCATCTCTGTTACTACCACCTTGGTCCAAGTCACAGTCACTTCTCCTTCAGTTCTTACCTCCTTCAGTCTGTTTTCAACACAGCAGGCGAAGTAATCCTATTAAAAGAAACCAGGTTGCAAAACATCACGTCACTTTCTAAGCTGAAGCCCTTAGAATGGCCTAGGATCTGGCTTCCTCTGGGACTCATCTCTCACCTCTCTCTCACTCACCGTGCGTTGGCCATATACTAGCAGCCGCCTTGCTGCTCCTCCCCTCAGGCCCTTTGTACTTGCTGTTCTTCTGCCCAGTCATCTTGGGATTGACACAGTCCCTAGATATTGAATCTGGAGGCGAGAGACCATCCTGCTGTTTTTTCCTATTGGCTTTTATGTGTGGCAGTTGCCTTTTATTGGTGATGAAATGTCATGGTATTGAGAATGAGACCTGAACAGTTTCAAAAAACAAATACAGTCTAGTCATACTGTAAGTAGCAGATCCATGCATTTACATCTGTGCCAAATGAAATGCTGTTTTTCATTCATCTACCTGCCTTTCTTGCTCAGCCGGATCTTGCCGCACTCAACAGTCCTGTCCTTCAAGTGGGGTGGCAGTTGTTAGAAGATCCCTTGAATACCTCTGAAATGTTCGCTTGGCTTGCTTGCCTTCCTTCTTCACCCCCTTTCGGGTTGAGGAGTGACTTGAGGGCATGAGTGGGCAGTCCGGGATGCCATCTGAACAGCCTGTTCTGAGAGAGCTGGTAGGGCTCCGAGTCAGACCCTAAAACAGAGAGGTTTTGGTTTCACAGGACGCCAACAAAACGTGCCAGAGGGCTATTTAGTACTAAGAGGCCGTTAAAGAAGGGAAGAGTATCATTTTCAACCAAGAGCTTCTTGGTGGCATACTGTCACCGAGATTTATGAGAGCTGAGGGAAAGATGATCAGCTATTTATGGCGGTGTGAGCAGCAGAGTTCTGGGTGCAAAACCGAATGAGGACGTCACTGAGAAGATCCGCAGGCTTGAGAAACCTGAGGGAGTGTGCCTGTCTATATAGGGACTCTGCGGTTAAGTAGAAATTATTTTTATAGGGTCATAGAATCACATTGTTGAGAAGGACGTCAGGAGGTTATCTCATTTAAACCTGCACTTCTGGTGAAGTGGAGTCAAATAAACATGTTCACCGTTCAAGCCTTGAGGTTTCTTTTTGTTTTCCTCTTTTGAATGTATATTTATAAAAGATACTGATCCTTTTATTTTATTTAAGTGAGTAATTTTTTAATGTCTAGTTTTTTAAAAATGACTTTCAATGCCATCCAACAACGAGATAGCCACTGCCTAAATCAGAATAGCTAAAATAAAACTACATGGTGCCATTTAGCAGCAGGCTCGGGGCAAGAAAGGTAATCATAGTAGCTTGCTGCTTTCAAATAAACTGTTCCTCTCTGTTGGGCCAGTTGAAAATATGCAATATTAAATGCTATGAAAGAGCAAGATCACCTCTATGGTGATATTTAACAATCTTGAATTTTTGGGGGGGTGGGGGGGTCATTTCAAACTGAAATTGTCAGTTCTGCCTTTAAAGTGAAGATTAGGTTATCGTTAAGAAAACCTTTTTAAAGCTGGTCCTCCAAACTGATTTTCCAGATTCTCAGGTAGTCTAGAAGGCAGGTTTATATAATATCCTTTTAGTAATTGTAAATTCACAAAACAATCGAAGGTTTCATTTATATAAGCTTGCCTGCCCTCCAGAAGGTGTCCTGATTTATTCTCTCCGCAGCAGAGAGGAGGAGGGCATTCATACATTTGGAATGTGTGCAGGCTTTGGAATTGGTCTCCTACGTTCATATCCTTGTGCTACTGTTTAACGGCACGGCATTGGCAAATTATTTATCTATCTCTAAGCATTGGTTTTCTTATCTGGAACATAGGAACCATGGTAATATTTGCTTTATAGGTAGACAGTAAGAACTCAAATGTTAGCTATTATTACTAGAAAAGAGTAATTTGCCCTGAAATCACACAGTGGAACATGACCTGACCATACAAGAATGTTTCCAAACACTGGGTTGTTACCTCCCCAGTCCTCATCTACCCCATTATCCTCATCAGAAGGATGCGAGTCAGGTTAATGAATTGTATGAGCCTTTTAAGTTACTTTGAATACATAGTTAGGAGAGAAACTGGATTTATATTTTTGGTGTTGGGTTCATTTAATTTTTTATAGCTTTTTTTTTTTAACATGCTCACATAATTGAAAAATATGCTGCTGTCTTCTGTAGCATATTTTGTGAAGTCTGAAAGATTGAGATGGAAAGGAGAGTACCTTATTTTTAGATTCTAAAATAATATTTTTTTCCTGCAAATTTTTAGGATTGACATTTTTTCCCAATATTATATTCAAACCCATTGCCTTAGTAAATGAATTTTATTTTAAATGCCCATATGCCCACCACCTACATTCTGCCATTAGCACTTTACCTTACTTGCTTTGATCCCATAATCTTCATCTGTTACTGAAACAGAAGTAACCAGTACTTGAGAACAAAAATCATTTCTCTTTCCATCACCTAAAAATAACCTTTGTTGACATTTTGGTAATCTCATACATGTGGCATATCCATAAATTGTGTGTGTGTGTGTGTGTGTGTGTGTGTGTGTAAAAATAATACTGGAATTTAGCCATTTCATTGGCTTATATTGTGGACAGACAACCCTTTGTGGTAATAGGCATATATATGAGTGATTATTTTGAAAGACCTCATAATAGTTCATCTATAAATATGCCATAGTTTAGACTATTCGTTGCTGAACATTTATTTTGAGCCTAATTTTTCATTATTCTAGACAACATTGAGAATACTAGTCACTTTGGTAGTTTTTGTTGTTCTTGTTGTTTTGGTACTTGCCTAGTTGTTTCTTTAGGATAAATTTCTTTTTTTTTTTTTTTAAGATTTTATTTATTTATTTGACAGAGAGAAATCACAAGTAGATGGAGAGGCAGGCAGAGAGAGAGAGAGGGAAGCAGGCTCTCCGCTGAGCAGAGAGCCCGATGCGGGACTCGATCCCAGGACTCTGAGATCATGACCCGAGCCAAAGGCAGCGGCTTAACCCACTGAGCCACCCAGGCGCCCCTAGGATAAATTTCTTGAGGAAAAGTTGTTGGCAATGTTTAAGTTTTGTGTTTAATTGTCCAGTTGCTCTTTAGGAAGAGTACTTGTTTATGGCCCATCTCCATGAAAATGCAAATTTCTCCTATGTATTTGCATGGTACTTTTCTTTTTTACCCTAACCACTTTGAGAGCTAGAAATTGTATCTTACTCTGCTGATTTCCAAATTTAATTAGGGAAACAATAAACACCTTGAAATAACTCTTGAGTCCCAAAGAAAATCAAAACTGCAGTCTCATATGATTCAGAAATTAATCATGATGGAAAGGAGGGGAAGTGGCCTATAAAATTCTCATGGGAATTTATTAAGAAAATCTTTTTTGCCAAGTATATTTAAGTTTTATAAACATTTTATTTTGTACACAATTAAAGATTATATAGTCTTTGTTCATATGTACAAACACAGTTGTTCCATTGGTTTAAGCTTTGAAATTCGGAGGTGTTATCCTTTGTTGTAATTGTGATTTTTGTTTGTTTTTCCTTATATTTTGCTTTGTATTTTTCTTTCTTTGTTTATGTAATTCAGCATATAAAGAATAATGGTTGTTTTATTTCCATAATGGATCATACAATATCAGCATAAAATTAGTTTCTTTGTCCTGTTTATTCTTTTTGCTCTGAATTTTAGCCTTTTCTGCTTTTTAAGGGGTGATGAGGTTGGCCATTTTGCTCATATCACTTAACCCTTTATTTTCTACCTTTTTATGTCATTTTGATTTAGTTATATATCTCTTGTGACTGTACATCATTTTTCACTTAGCGTGAAAGTCTTTGACTTTGGAATAATGAAATCTAGCCTTATTAACATTAATTATAACTGTTTTTAAAGATTTTATTTTTAAGTAGTCTCTGCACCCAACATGGAGCTCAAACTTACAACCCTGAGATCAAGAGTGACATGCTCCACTGCCTGAGCCAGCTAGGCATCCTAATTATGATAACTTTTGAAAAAATATATTTGTCATCTTTTATACTGTGTTATTCTCATCTGCCTTTCTTACGATGAGTCTACATTTTGCTAAATTGACTGTTCTTCCTTTATCTTCTCTAGTGACATGGAAGTTATATATACTATCTCTATTGCAGTGGTTACTTTCTTTTTTAAAAATAGATTTAATTTTCCCCATTTATTTATTTATTTGAGAGAAGGAGAACTGGGGGAGTTCAGAGGAAGAAGGGGAGAGAGACTCTGAAGAAGACTGTGCACTCAGGAGCCCAACACAGGGCTCCATCTCATGAGCCTGAGATTACAACCCAAGACAGAACCAAGAGTTGGACACTTGAGCAACTGAGCCACCCACATGCCACTAGATTTAATTTTTTTAGACTAGTTTTAGGTTCATAGCAAAATTGAGCAGGAAGTACAGGGTTCCCATTTACCCCCAATCTCCACACACACATGCAAGATCCCCTACCATCAACACCCTCCACCTGAGTTGTTCATTTGTTCCAACTGATGGTCCTATATTGACACATCATTGTCATCCAGAATCCACAGATCATATCAGGATTCACTCTTGTATATTCTGTGAGTTTCAACAAATGTACTATGACATGTATCTGCTATTACGGTAGCATACAGAATGGTTCCACTGTGCTAAAAATCTGTGTCCTGCATTCATCCATCCTTCTCCCCTAACTTCTGGCAACCACTGGTCTTGCTGTCTCTATAGTTTTACATTTTCCAGAATATCATATAGTTGGAACCATATAGTATGTGGCTTTTTCAGATTGGCTTCTTTCACTTAGTAATATGCATTTAAGGTTCCCTCATATCTTTTCATGGCTTGATAGCTCATTTCTTTTTAGCATTGAATAATCCATTGTCTGGATATACCACAGTTTATCCATTCATCTCTTGTAGGACACCTTGCTTGCTTCTAGTTTGGGTCATTATGAATAAAGCTGCTATAAACCTTGGTGTGCAGGTTTTGTGTGGACATTAGTTTTGAATTCCTTTGAGTAAATATCAAGATGCATGATGATGGATTGTATGGTAGAATATATTTAGCTTTGTACCTCCAAGATATCTATCGTTTTACATTCTCACCAACAATGAATGAGAGGTCCTCTTGCTCCACCTCCTCCTCAGCCCTGAGTATTGTCACTGTTCTGGATTTTGACCATTTAATAGGGGTGTAATAGTTTCTCCTTTTAATCTGAAAGTCCCTAATGTATTCCCTAATAACGTATGAGGTTGAATATCTTTTTATATGCTTATTAGCTCTCTGTATATCTTCTTTGGAGAGGTGTGTGTTCAGGTCTTGCACCCTCTTTTTTTTCCTTAAGATTTTATTTATTTATTTGACAGAGAGAGATCACAAGTAGTCAGAGAGAGTCGGGGAAGCAGGCTCCCTTCCCAGCAGAGAGCCCGATGCAGGGCTTGATCCCAGGACCCTGAGATCATGACCTGAGCAGAAGGCAGAGGCTTAACCCACTGAGCCACCCAGGTGCCCCTCTTTTACCCATTTTTAAATCAGGGTGTTCATTTTCTTATTGTTGAGTCTTGAGAGTTCTTTGTTGTTTGAATAACAGTCTTTTATCAGATATGTGCTTGCAAATTTTTTTTTCACAGTCTTGTGACTTGTCTTATTCTCTTTACACTATCTTTCACAAAGCAGAAGTTTTTAATTTTAGTGAAGTCCAGCTTACCAGCTTGTGGGTTTTTTTTTTTTTTTTAAGATTTTGTTTATTTGAGAGAGAGGATAAGCAAGAGAGAGAAGGAGCAGGGAGAGGGGAAGAGGGAGAGGAAGAATTAGACTCCCCACTGAGCAGGGAGGCCGACCTGGGGCTCAATCCCAGGATTCCAGCATCATGGTCTGAACTGCAGGCAGCTGCTTAACCAACTAAGCCACCCAGGCGCCCCCACCAGTTCTTTTATTTTATGGATTTTGCCTTTGGTATTTAAAAAGTCATCATCATACCCAAGGCATCTAGCTAGGTGTTCCGCTATGTTTTCTTCTGCAAAAAAAGTTTTGCATTTTATGTTTAGGTCTGACCCATCTTGAGTTAATTTTTGTGAAGGAAGAAAGGTCTGTGTCTAGATTCATTGTTTTACATGTAGGTGTTCACTTGTTGCAGCACCATTTTGTTGAAAATATTCTCCTTTCTGTTGTATTGCTTTTGCTCCTTGTCAGAGATAAGTGACCATGTTTATGGAGGTCTGTTGCCGGGCTCTCTTTTCTGTTCCGTTAATACATTTGTCTCTGCTTTCAAAACCACACCGTGTTGTTTACTGTAACTTTATCGTAAGTTTTAAAGTTAGGTAGTAACAGTCCTTTATTATATAACTTCAGTATAGTGGTTGGCTATTCTGGATATTTACCTCTTAGTGTGAACTTTAGAATCCGTTTATTGATATCAACCACAAAAACTTGCTGGGATTTTGATTGGGATTGCATTCAATCTACAGATCAAGTTGGGAAGAACTGACATCTTGACAGTATTGAGTCTTTCTATTCATGAACATGGAATAGCTCTCCATTTATTTAATTCTTTGAGTTCTTTCATAGAGTTTTATAGTTTTCTTCATATAGATTTTATACATATTTTGTTAGATTTATACATAAGTACTTCATTTGGGTGCATGTTAATATAAATGGTATTGTGGGGTTTTGTCTTTGTTTTTGTTTTGTTTTGTTTTAAGATTTTATTTATTTATTTAACAGAGAGATCACAAGTAGGCAGAGAGGCAGGCAGAGAGAGGGGTGGGGAAGCATACTCCCTGACGAGCAGAGCCTGATGCAGGGCTGGATCCCAGGACCCTGGGATCATGACCTGAGCCAAAGGCAGCGGCTTAACCCACTGAGCCACCCAGGTACCCTAGTATTGTGTTTTTTAATATCAAATTCCACATTTTCTTTGCTGCTATATAGGAAAGCAGTTGACTTTTATATATTAACCTTATATCCTGCAACCTTGCTACAATCACTTATTAATTCCACAAGTATTCTTTTTTTTTGGGGGGGGGGGCAATTCTTTCAAAATTTCTTATAGTCATGTCATCTGCAAACAGTTTTATTTCTGCCTTCAATCTGTATACCTTTTATTTCCTTTTCTTGTCTTATTGCATTAGCTAGAACTTCCAGTATGACGTTTAAAAAGAATGGTTAAGAGGGGACTTTCCTTGTACTTGACCTTAGTGGGAAAATGTCTGGTTTCTCATCATTAAGTCTGAAGTTAGCTGTAGGTTTTTATAGATTTCTTTATCAAGTTTGAGGAAGTTCCCCTCTATTCCTAGTTTACTGAGCATTTTTATCATGAACAGTAGGTGTCAGATCTGATCAGATGCTTTTTATGCATCTATTGATAGGATCCTGTGATATTTATTTATTTATTTGGGCCTCTTGATGTGCTAATTGATTTTCAAATGATGAACTAGTTTTGCATACTTAGGAAAATCACACTTCATCTTGATTTATAATTATTTTTTTAAAGATTTTATTTATTTATCAGAGAGAGAGAAAGCACAAGCAGGGGGGAGGAGCAGAGGGAGAGGGAGAAGCAGGCTCTTTGCTAGCAGGGAGCCTGATGCAGGGCTCAGTCCCAGGACCCTGGATCATGACCAGAGCTGAAGGCAGATGCCCAACTGAGCCACCCAGGCACTGCAATTTATAATTCTTTTTTTTTTTTTTTTTTTAATTTATTGTTGGATTTGATTTGCTGATATTTTGTTGAGGCTTTTACATCAGGGTTCATAAGAAAGAATGTCTGTAGTTTTCTTATAATGTCTTTCTGGTTTTGTTATTGGGTAATGCTGGCCTCATAGAATAAGAGGAAATGTTGCCTCTGCTTCCATCTTCTGGAAGAGAATATAGAAAATTGGTATGGTTTCTTTTTAAAAGTTTAGTAGATTTCACCACTTAACCCATTTGGGCTTGGTGCTTTCTGTTTTAGAAGATTATTAATTATCATTACAGTTTCTTTAGAAATTGTATTTTTGGATTTAGATTATTTAGATTGCATGTTCTTGTGAGTTTGGGCAGGTTGTGTTTTTCAAGGAATTGGTCCATTTCATCTAGTTTATTGAATTTGTGAACATAGTATTCATTGATTCATAGTGTTCCTTTATTATCCTTTTGATGTTTATGAGATCTATAGGGATAGCCTCTCTTTCACTTCAGGTATTAGTAATTTATGTCTTCATTTTTTCCTTAGTTAGCCTGATTAGTGACTTAGTGATTTTATTGATCCTTTCAAAGAACCAGCTTTTAGTTTTGTTGATTTTCTGTTTTGAAATTCATTGATTTCTGTTCTTTTTTAAAGATTTTTTTTTTGAGAGAGAGAGCATGGTGTAGGGGACATAAGAGAGGAGCAGACTACTGCTGAGCAGGGAGCCCGATGATGCAGGGATCCATCCCTGGACCTGAAGGCAGACACTTAACTGACTGAGACACCCAGGTGCCCCCGATTTCTCGTATAATTTTATTATTTCTTTTTCTTCTACTTTCTTTGGATTTAATTTGCTCTCTTTTTCTAGTTTCCTTTTTTTTTTTTTTTTAAGATTTTATTTATTTATTTGACAGACAGAGATCACAGGTAGGCAGAGAGGCAGGCAGAGAGAGAGGAAAAAGCAGGCTCCCCGATGAGAAGAGAGCCCGATGTGGGGCTCGATCCCAGGACCCCGGGATCATGACCCGAGCCGAAGGCAGAGGCTTTAACCTACTGAGCCACCCAGGCGCCCCAGGGCCCCCTTTTTTTAGGGATAGTCTCTTTCTTCTGCCTGTCTTTGCTTTTCTGCATCTCACCTGCCTCAGCCATCAGCCCTACTCCACTAGCCTGCCAAGCTCACTCCTTATAAACTCATCAGTCTTGCAGGGCCCAAGTTCCTGTCCACTGCAGAGTTAGAGCTCTGCTGACCGCTCATTCCCTGCTCGGCACAGGCGCTCATTCCCTGCTCGGCACAGGCAGAGTTTAGTAGGACACTGATGTGCATGTCAGGAGCGGTTACAGGGACTGTTAGGGGCTGGGGTAGTAGATTCCTTTACTTTCTTCATAGGTTTCACCTGTTTTTGATGCTTTTCCATTCCCTCCATTCCTACCAGGCCAGCTGTCTGCCAAGATTCAAAGTTCCACGTGTGTCAGTTGTTAAGGAAGGAAATTAAGACCACTGAGTCAAATACATGGGCATAGACCTGTCCATCTAAGAAGAATGTTTCTTTTTTAAGATAACCTTTCCCCCTGAATTCTAAAACTGTATCAAAATATTTTTGTGTATGGTCCATAGTTTAAAAATAAAATAGGACTGGAAGACTTAGAAAGAAAAGAAACATTGCTTAAGTAATTCCCTAGGGAAAACCACAAATAGGTAATGTCTTATTTCTTGCTTTATACTTGCATTGTCTCACTGAGGGTTTTGCCCTTATAATGAATGTGTTATATCAACAGTCACATTTGTAACTTTTATAATACCATTTTTATTTTTTGTCGCTTTTACGTACATTTTGTTCTTTTTAAGGATCCACAGCCTCTCAGATTCTTTGAAGATAATAACTACTCTTTCCTAAGTTTTCGAGCCCCATATCAGGCTCCCTACTTAGCGGGAAGCCTGCTTCTCCCTCTCCCCCTGCTTGTGTTCATTCTCTCATTGTCTCTCTCTTTCTCTCTCTCTCTGTCAAGTATTTAAACTTACTAGGAGAACCTAAAGGTCAGCTCTCTTTTACTGCAAATAACTACTAAATTATTTTTCAACCATTGTTTTTACAAAGTGGAATAAAAGAAATCTCTTTACTCAATTTATCTGTTTATATTATCACATATAATTGAATACTATCCACTGATGAATAGCTAAGTCAGTGGCTTAGTGTAGAGATTAGAATCTGCTCTGTTAGAGAATATAGCACTGTATTTGAGCTGGTTTGTGTTGGAATAGAAGTTGAATTGATGGGATAGGAGCCAGAGGCCTTCTGCTAAATGAATTGAGTCCAGATGACTCTTCCAAACCAGTTGTACTTGCTTTCCTATCCAGCTCCACATTGCAGGAAAGGATTTTTAGTCCTTAGGAAGTAGATCCACAGTGGACTTTCCATTGACTCCTATGCAATTCGCCCTGGCTTCAGCAAATAGTAAATACAGTTTTTGCTTCTGGAGACTCCATAATCTTTAAACCACCCGACAACCACTAGACCTGGGGAGATCTAACGGACCCAGCTGAGGTGCCACTTAGCAGAGAGCTTCCCGCACAGGAAGTTAATTTAAGGACTCTTGAGTCTAATTCACCTTAAGGGGACACCATGTGACTCAGAAAAAGCTACGTTTCTAGGTTAAATATCACAATAAATGTAACTTGGTTACACTTTAAACTTAAATAATTAATAGACACAAACTTGTATTAAAAAGAAAACAAGGGGCGCCTGGGTGGCTCAGTCGTTGAGTGTCTGCCTTCCGCTCAGGTCATGATCCCAGAGTCCTGGGATTGAGCCCCATGTCAGGCTCTCTGCTCAGTGGGGAGCCTGCTTCTCCCTCTCCTCTTTCTGCTGTGCCTCTCTGTGTCAAATAAATTAATAAAATTATTAACTAATAAAATTATTAATAAAATAAGTAATTAATAAAATATTCTTTTAAAAAAAGATAAGATAACTTGTCATATGTTTCAAACACAGTAGTACTGAATGACTAAGAATGAAAGGGTAGAAAAAGGCATATCAGGCAAATAATAACCAAAGGAAAATTTAGATAGTAATTATAACATTAAGCAAAATTGAGTGCTGTGAAGTGTGTAAACCTGGCGATTCACAGACCTGTACCCCTGGGGATAAAAATATATGTGTATAAAAAATAAAAAATTAAAAAAAAAATAAATAAATAACATTAAGCAAAATAGAATGTAGTTGAAAAGCATGTAGAGGGACAAGAGGGACACTTAATATTAATAAAAGAGATAGTATAGGGGTACCTGGGTGGCTTAGTAGATTCAGTGTCTGCCTTTTACCCAGGTCGTTTTCCCAGGGTCCTCAGATCAAGCCCCACGTCAGGCTCTCTGCTCAGTGAGTAGCCTGCTTCTCCTTCTCCCTCTTCCTGCTGCTCCCCCTGTTTGTGCTTTGTCTCTGTCAAATAAATAAATTTATTTTATTTTATTTATTTATTTATTTATTTTTAGATTTTATTTATTTGACAGACACAGTGCGAAAGGAAATACAAGCAGGGGGAGTGAGAGAAAATAGATGGTTACAGGTCTTTTTAATTTTTATTTTTAAAAAGGTGTACAGGTACAGAATGGTGTGATTGGTTGTTTGTCCTTGTGACCACGTGGCCGACTGGGGATGCAGCTCACTGCCACTGTCTGGTATCACAAGAGAGTATCATACCACATAGCACTAGACCAGGAAAAGATCAAAATTCAAAGTACAGTTTCTACAGAATGTATATCACTTTTGTACCATCATAAAGTTAAAAAATCATATGTCAAACCATTATAAGTCAGGGATTGTCTGTATATATACTCTGACACATGCAGTAAAATTAGAAATCAACAATAAAGTTAGCTTGACAGAGAAATATATATTTGGAAACAGAAAAACTGTTCTAAATAATTCTTTTTTTTTTTTAAGATTTTATTTATTTACTTGACAGAGATCACAAGTAGGCAGAGAGGAAGGCAGAGAGAGAAGAGGAAGCATGCTCCCTGCTGAGCAGAGAGCCCCATGCAGGGCTCCATCCCAAGACCCTGAGATCATGACCTGAGCAGAAGGCAGAGACTTAACCCACTGAGCCACCCAGGCGCCCCCTAAATAATTCTTGAGTTAAAGCACAAATCACAATAAAAATTAGTAAACAAAATAGAACTGAACAATTGAAAGCCCTTCATACCATAACTTACTGGGTATAGCTCATTCAGTTCTTTGAGGCTTAGAGGCTTTTATTAAAAAGCAAAATAGACATTAAACTAAGCAATCCATCCAGTACCCTAGAAAAAACAACAGGATACACTCAAAGAATGTAAAAGGATGGAAATAACAAGGAAAATGGCAAAAATTAATACAGGAAAATATAAATGATCAACAAAACCAAAAGTGGGTTACTTTTATTTTTCTAATAAAATAGACAAGCCTCTTGCAGGACTATTGATAAAGGAAATGAGAAAAGGTAACAAATAAATAAAATAAGAAATAACCATAGAATATAATAGAATCTTCTGCGTTGTGAGAATGCTGCTATGTAGAGCCATAAACACAAAAATTAGAAAACTTTTTTTTTTTTTAAGATTTTATTTATTTATTTGACAGAGAGAAATCACAAGTAGATGGAGAGGCAGGCAGAGAGAGAGAGGGAAGCAGGCTCTCTGCTGAGCAGAGAGCCCGATGCGGGACTCGATCCCAAGACTCTGAGATCATGACCTGAGCCGAAGGCAGCGGCTCAACCCACTGAGCCACCCAGGCGCCCAAAAATTAGAAAACTTTGATAAAAATTTTCCAGAAAGGGACACTTGGGTGACTCAGTCAGTTAAACACTGGCCTTCTGCTTGGGTCATGATCCCAGGGTGCTAGGATCAAGCTCCACCTCAGCTCCCTGCTCAGTGGGGAGTCTGCTCCTCCCCTCCCTCTGCCCCTTTCCCTGCTCTTACTTGTGCACTCTTTTCTCTCTTTCTTAAATAAATAAATAAATAAATAAAATCTTTAAAAAAAATTTTTTTTGTTCTAGAAAAAACTACCCAAAACTACACAAAAATTAGAAAACCTGAGGGTCCCAGGGGCCTTAGTCACTTAAGCAACTGACTCTTGATTTGGGCTCAGGTTGTGATCTCAGGGTTGTGAGATTGAGCCCAACATCTGCTACGGGCTAAGCACAGAATGAGCTCGAGAGTCTCTCCCTCTCCCTCTTCCCCTCCCCCATTCATTCGTACTCACACTCTAAATACATAAATAAATAAAGTCTTAAAAGTTAGAAAACCTGGGGTGCCTAGGTGGCTCAGTGGTTAAAGCCTCAGCCCTCAGCTCCAGTCATGATCCCAGGGCCCTGGGATCGAGCCCCACATCAGGCTCTCTGCTCCCGCAGGGAGCCTGCTTCCTCCTCTCTCTCTCTACCTGCTTCTCTGCCTACTTGTGATCTCTGTCAAATAAATAAAATCTTTAAAAAAAAAAAAAGGTTAGAAAATCTGTATACAAATTATTAATGTTTGTCAAAATTAAGTGTTTAATCACCTGCTGACAAAAAAATACTAAGATTAATTGAACTTTACCAAAATTTCAAAAATACATGTTTTTATCATTTTTTTTTCAAGATTTTATTTATTTATTTGACAGAGAAACACAAAGAGGGATGCGGCTGGCAGAGGGAGAGGAAAATGCAGGCTCCCTGGGGAGCAGGGGCCCTGATGCTGGGTTCAGTCCCAGGACCCTGGGATCATGACCTGAGCCAAAGGCAGATGCTGAGCCAACTGAGCCATTCAGGCGCCCATATATATAAGATTTTATTTATTTATTTGTCAGAGAGAAAGAGCAAGTGAGCACAAGCAGGTAGAACAGCAGGCAGAGGGAGAAGCAGGCTGCCTGCTGAGCTGGAAGCCTGAGGTGGGACTCAATCCCAGGACCCCGGGATCATGACAAAGGCAGCTGCTTAACCAACTGAGCCACCCAGGAATCCCCCGCCCCTATATAGTTTTATCTTAAAGAACTGTTTCAGAAAAGAACTATACCTCTTAAGGCTGGTATAACTCTTGATCAGTGATCAGCAAGCTTTTCTGTAAAGGGCCAGATAATAAATACTTAGATTTTGGAAGCCACATGGTATCTGTCACAAATACTCAGTTCTGCTGTTATAACATGAATGAGCCCATACATAATACTTCAGTGAATGAGCCTGGCTATGTTCCAGTGCAAGCTTATTTACAAAAATCAGTGACAGGACAAATTTATAGTTTGCTGACCCCGATCCTGATAATTAGAAGTAGAAAGATGGGCGCCTGGGTGGCTCAGCTGGCTAAGTGTCTGCCTTCAGCTCAGGTCATAATCCCAGGATCCCGGATAGAGCCCTGCGTTGGGCTCCCTGCTCAGTGGAAAGTCTGCTGCTCCCCCTGCTTGTGCTCTTTGTCTCTATCAAATAAATAAATCTTTTAAAAAAAAATCCCAAGTAAAAGAAGAGCAAATAGGATCTGCAGCTTTCTCAGAATATCACACAACTAAATTTTCCCCAAAATACAAGTCTCAGAAAATATGTTTATGTAATTTACTTCATTAAGAGATTAAAATTAAATTATCATCTCAGTAAATAAGGAAAAATTATTTTAAGTTCGGTATCCAGGGGCGCCTAGCTGGATCAATCAGTAGAGCATGTGCCTCTTCATCTTGATATGACTCATAGGTCGTGAGTTTGAGCCCATGTTGGGGGTATATTGTACTTAAAATAAAAAAAGATCTTGAAAAAATAAAATTCAGTATCTCTCCATCTTGAAAGTTGTTAGCAAACTAAAATAAAATTCCTTAACCTGAAAGCTGGTCTTAATAAAACCGGCAATAAGCATCATAGTTTTGAAATCTTCTGGGTATTCCCAACAGACAGGAAAAAGGCAGTTACGTTTGCTCTCATGCTACCATTTAATACTGAACTGGGGTCCTAGCCACTGCAGTAAGACAAAAATAAATAGAAATTGTAAATATTTAAAAGGAAGAAACAAAATTGTTATTATTTGCAGATGATATTATTAACTTAGATGATAAATAATTATTAACTCAGAAAACGAACACAACGGAAACTGATACAACTAGTAAGAGCATTTAGAAAGGTTGCAAACATAAGATTAATATGCAGAGTCCAGCAATGTTTCTTTAAAGCAGTAATTGATTAGAAAATACATAACTTTTTAAAAATACAAACCATTCATAGCAACAAAACTGAACTAAAACTAAAATGCTTTGCTGTAGACTAGTGCAGGATGTTTACAATAAAAATAATAAGTTTGTTGAAGGAATCAAAAAATACCTAAGGGAGAGATACAGTCTATTCCCTGATAAGGCTATTGTAAAGATGTATTTCTTAAATTAACCTAAAAATTCAATAATAAAAATAAACATCCCAAAAGGATTTTTCAGAGATCTGAAAAACTGATTTTTGATATTTTAATATTTATATGGCAGAATAAAAGTACAAAAATGGCTTTGAAGTTTTTGAAAAAGAACAGAGGAGAGGGGACTACCCTTGCAGGTATTAGGATAAAGCTGTATTAGTTCAAACCACACGATATTAGTATACAATTTGACAACTAGATTGGTAAAACAGAATGATACCTACTGGATCTATTCTGGAGCCTCTGGACCATTGGGTACTTGGGAATAAATTCCCAAATTAATTTTGATGCATCATATTATAAAACTCTTCAAATTATTAGAAAAAGTGTGGGAGATTGAAGGAATACTCAAAAGACAAAAGGAAAAGATAAGTAAAATCAGCAATATCTTACAAAATATGTTTAGCATAGGACATCAAAAATAAAGACATAAGTCAGAGAAAGGCAAATACATTTCATTGCACTCATATATGGAATTAATAAAAGAGAGAGAGTTAGACAAACCAAAAAACAGACTTATGTTAACTATACAAAATGATGGTGACCAGAGGGAAGGTTGGCGGGGGGTGGGGGGGGGAATGGGTGAACTAGGTGATGGGGATTGAGGAGTGCACTTATGGAAGACCACATATAGAATTGTCGAATCAGGGGCACCTGGGTGGCTTAGTGGGTTAAAGCCTCTGCCTTCAGCTCAGGTCATGATCCCTGGTCCTGGGATAGAGCTCTCTGCTCAGCAGCGAGCCTGCTTCCCCGCCCCCTCTGTCTGCCTGCCTCTCTGCCTACTTGTGATCTCTGTCAAATAAATAAAATCTTTAAAAAAAAAAAAATTGTCGAATCACTGTATTGTATACCTGAAACCAGTGTAACACTGTATGTTAACTATACTGGAATGAAAATTTAAAAACTTAATAAAATTTTTTTAAAAAACGGGTATCAGGCTGGGAGCAGAACATAAATGTTTATCACAGAGGCTAAGTATTAAGACAGAATTTCAGAAGATCATTACAATGGTCAATAATCAAATAAGAAAAATAGATAAAATAGTATGAATTCCCAAAAGAAATCTGAATGTCCATTAAACAGGAAAAAGTACACTGTTAGAAAAATTATGCAGTGTAATTTCATACTCCTCATCTTGACTTAAAATTTAAAAGGCTGACAACAAAAAAATATTCAAGAGGAACGAGAGTGATGGGAACTTGTACGTTGCCTGTGTACTTGGAGAATATACCTGGTACTGCTGTATAACAAGCTGTCCCCAAACTCAGTGGCTTAAATTAGTTAAGTATTGGTTGTTACTCACAAGTCCATGGGTCTGCTTCCAGTGTCTACTCCTCAGTACTAAACTGAGTGGACTGCTCCGATGTCTACAGCCAGCTCTGGGCAGAGTAGGCAGCTCTGCTCCTCTTAGCTAGGCTTTCTTGTTTGGAGGTCAGCCGGCTGTAGGCTGCTTTCTCTTACCCTCGGCTGAGACAGGTCTTTCATCCTTTAGGAGACTAGCTCACATGGTAGTGGCAGAGTTCCAAGAGACAGAGTGGAAGCTACAAGACCTCTTGAGGCCTAGTCTTGGAACTGGTACAGCGTCAGTCTGCATTCTCTTGGCCAAGTCACAAGGTCAGCCTCGTAAAGGAGTATCCCTTGATAGGAAGAACTGTAAAATCACATTTCAAAGGACATGGGGATAGGAAGAGGTAGAGAATTGTGGTCATTTCTGCCATTGATGTACTGCATAGAGGAACTTGATAATATGTAGGGAAATTGGTGGTACTTTTATCCTGTGATTCAGAAATTTGATCTTAAAGAAACTGATACAGGTGGTGGGTTGTAACAAGGATATATCTACAAGAGAGGTTTTGGGGTTTGGTTTTGGGTTTTGCAGTGTTTTTTATAATCGCAGAACTAAATGTCTACCAACAAGCAAATGAATTAATTGTGGTAAGTTCCTAAAGTAGAATACTGTTCAGCAACCAAAATGAATTAATTTGAACTACATGTTTCAATATCTCTAAAACTCAGAACCATGAAATTGAGGGGACAGAGTTGCAGAAAGTATAATCCTTTTTTTTAATTGAGTAGAGGAACATACAGAAAATACTGACCAATACTACCATGAGTAATGGCTAGATACCTAAGTAGTACAAGTATAAAGACATGCAAGAGAGTGATAAGCACCAAATTCAGATGAGTAGTTACCTCCGAGGACTGGGGAGTACACATGGGGTTTCAGTGGTACCACTAGTTTTATTTCTTTACAAAAAATTTTAAAAATACATGGGTGCCTGTGTGACTCAGTCAGTTAAGCGTCTGTCATGATCTCAGGGTCATGGGATTGAGCCCCTAATTGGGCTTCCTGCTCAGCGGAGAGTCTGCTTCTCGCTCTTTCTCTCCCCCACTCTTGTGTGCACGCACACTCTCACTCTCAAATAAATAAATCTTAAAAAAATAAAACACACAAAATGGTACATCACTATTTGACAAAGCTGGCTACTACCTGAATGTCTGTTATTTCTTTACTTTTTTGATGTTTGAAATATTTCATTTAAAAAACAAAAAATCGGGCACCTGGGTGGCTCAGTGGGTTAAAGCCTCTGCCTTCGGCTCAGGTCATGATCCCAGTGTCCTGGGATCGAGCCCCACGTCGGGCTCTCTCCTCCGCGGGGAGCCTGCTTCCTCCTCTCTCTCTCTCTGCCTGCCTCTCTGCCTACTGTGATTTCTCTCTCTGTCAAATAAATAAAATCTTAAAAAAAAAATAATAAAAAAAATAAAAAAATAAAAAACAAAAAATCTCTGGGATGGGATTTCACTGGACTTAATCATGATGGCGTCCTATCTACTTTCATCTGTCTTTAGTGTGACTCTTTTCCTGCTGTTACTTAAGTTTGGCAGGTACCAGAAAGGTGTGTGTATTGAAGACCATATATTTTTGTTCCTGGGTTTCCTCATACACATACTTGCATGAGAGTGGCTCCCCTGAGCTCCTTTTGGATCTGGGCTTATTGGTTTAATAGAGCAAGCTGTTATACTGCAGTTCCCTTGGATGTTCATAATTGTTTCGGGATACTCAAGTCTTCCTCTGAGAGCTACCTTCTAAATCAAAGCAAGTAGCAGGAAGTGTTCTTATACAGTACCAGAGTACCTGCCTAGAAGCGGCTTCAACCATACCGATTATGTATCTCACATAGCAAGCCCAGAGGTTGGACATTCATTATGTCATTGCTTCAGCAGCTCGGCCACCTCAGGGCTCAACTTCAGTTCAGCTTCTCATTGAGTCTCCTGCCCTTCCCCTTAGGAGCACAAGGTGACTGTAGCAGCTCCAAGTTTTCAGGTCCCCACTTGACAAGCAGGGTGTAGGGTTTCTTTTTATGCAGCTCTTTATCATGGTGGGAAATCTTTTCCTTCCATGAGCCCCCAAGAGACAGCCTCCCAGAAACCATTGGTCCAGAACTGGGTCATGGCACGCCTGAACCTGTCACTGCAGAAGGGAGCAGAATTCCCTGCGCCATTCCAGGTGTGCCATAGCTCTTCCCTGAACAGAATCCAGGTCTTACTGGTAGAACAGTGGAAGGAAGAGTGCCGGTGCGCTAGACACCCGTCAGTGTCTGCCAGAATGTCCACCTTAGAGTAAAAAATAGGTCTCAGAAGGTGATGATCCATTTTGTACCCACTCGGACTACAACGACACAGCCAGGGCTCTTCATGGTGGCAGATTGTCGGAGGGGCAGTCTCCAAGGCTGGTCCATTGGCAGTGCCTCCGCCTGAGTCTCGTGTGCTTGGTGGGAGAGCTTACTAGCAGGAAAGACGGCATCGCGGGACTCTCGCTAGTTGGCACTTCAGTCTCAGCAAAACATCCCAAAAGGGGGAAAAAAAAGAAATTTGTAGGGTTTTTTTCTTTTTAAAAAGTAAGCAGTTGCCCAAATTATTTTTGTTAACTAGTCCGAAAGTGCTAGAATTAAAGTATTATACTTAGAAGTTCAAGGCAGCACTTACCTGCATGTAGTTGGATAATGAAGGGCAATATATTTTTTTCTTTTTCTTTCTTTTTCCTTTTTTTTAAGGGGAGTTCTTACTGCTAGCTAAAATGAGCTTCTAAATAAAGTCTCCTTTTCCAGATTTAGGGGTTTTTGACATATAGATTAAAATTATAACTGCTTTTATATGATTTGGAGAAGAACAGGTCCATCCCAGCACCCTGCCTAGAACAGACTTCCATAAGCCCAGACTCAAATCTCATCCCGAAATGTTGGAGCCAGCTCTCTGTCTGATGTGACCCTGACACCTACCCCAGCCCACATGCGAGAATCATGTGAGCGACAAAAATAACTCTCTTCTGGTGCTTGTGGCAGCAGTTGACAGGGAGCTAGCTCAAAGCTAATTGGACGGTGGAGAAGCATGAAAACGTAAAATGTTGCAGTGAACTCTGTCTTGGAGGACCTTTGCCTCTGAGGAATCTTCCTTTTGATCAGCACTATGACTTTCAAGAACTGAAATCCTCTTGCTTACGAAAGAGGCACCTCCTCCTAAGAAAACTGGTAAATAAAAGAATATTTCTTTGCTTTTCATCATAGACTCATTGGCAAGATCACCTTAGATAGAGTTTTCCAAAGTAGATCCCCTAAATATTAGTATAAAACTTGAAACATTGAAACAAATAAAGCTATTGTTAATTTCCACAACTTGAAGTTTAATTAGAAGTGAAAATAAATGCCACTAAAATTTCTTTGTGCAGATGCCATTATTTAAGTTACACTAGACTTCGTAAGAAGACATCTATTTTATTTTTTTCAGATTTTATTTATTTATTAGAGAGCATAAGTGGGGTGAAGGGCAGAGGGGAAGCAGGCTCCCTACTGAGCAGGGAGCCCTGGGACTCCCATGTTGTGACCGAAGCCGAAGGCAGATGCTCAACCGACTGAGCCACTCAGGCGCCCCAGAATGTATCTATGTGATAAAGAAAAATGCAAAAAAAAAAAAAAAAAGAAGAAGAAAGAAAAAGAAAAATGCTTTAATGCTTTTTCCAATTGCCTTTGTTAAAGTAAATCAGATATGTGTTGATGCAGAAAACACCATTATTAAACAAAAGTTTTGAATAAGTTGTATTGAACTGCAATAATATTAAATTAATTGCTCCCTTAAGAATTGGAGATTGGGGGGCACCTGGATGGTTCAGTGGATTAAGTGTCTGCCTTTAGCTCAGGTCATGATCTCAGGGTCCTGGGATCGAGCCCCGCATCAGGCTATATGTTTGGCGTGGAGCCTACTTCCCCCTCTCTCTCTGCTGCCTCTCTGCCTATTTGTGAACTCTTTCTCGCTGTCAAAAGAAACAAATAAAATCTTAAAAAAAAAGAATTGGAGGGTGCCTGGGTGGCTCAGTAGGTTAAGGCCCCTGCCTTCGGCTCGGGTCATGATCCCAGGGTCCTGGGATCGAGCCCCACATGGGCTCTCTGCTCAGCGGGGAACCTGCTTCCTCCTCTCTCTCTCTCTGCCTGCCTCTCTGCCTGCTTGTGATCTCTGTCAAATAAATAAATAAATAAATAAATAAATAAATAAATAAATAACAAGAATTGGAGATTGGGGCACCTGGGTGGTTCAGGCAGTTTAGGGTCCGACTCTTTGATTTTGGCTCAGGTCATGATCTCATGAGATTGAGCCCTGTGTCAGGCTCTGAGCTCAGCGAGGAGTCTGCTTGTCCCTTGTCCCTCTCCTCCTCCTCCATTCCCTACCCCCATGAGTACACACTCTTTAAATAAATAAATAAAATCTTTTTTAAAAAAATTGGAGATCAGGGATGCCTGGGTGGCTCAGTTGGTTAAGCGGCTGCCTTTGGCTCAGGTCATGATCCCAGCGTCCTGAGATCGAGTCCCACATTGGGCTCCTTGCTCAGCAGGGAGCCTGCTTCTCCCTCTGCCTCTGCCTGCCATTCTGTCTGCCTGTGCTTGCGCGCTCTCTCTCTGACCAAAAAAAAAAAAAAAAAAAAATGGAGGTCATTTTCTTTTCTAAACTTCTGGTTTCTTTAGGAAAAAAAAATTTTAATTGAACAGTTAAAACTGCTAAAGAGAACTATGTCTCTACTTTGCAGAAGAGAAATGTGAATGATGCCCTCTCTGAGCCTCTGTGAATCTCCTTACCTCCCTCCCTCTCCACCAACCTGACGGATGCTCTAGGCCCAGTCGGTGGGGACCACAGGCAGGAGCACGAGTGTCACATCTCAGGAGTTGATCTGAGTGTTCAGGCTACCGGGGTGAGGGTACTGAATTGGTTTTCTAGTCTAGGCTGGCCTGCCAGCTCGTCCCACTTGTTCAGGCAGCTACATTGGTTAATTCATAAAGTATAATCTTAGTCTTAACTGGCCGTGGAGTGCAATTATCTCTAAAAATGTAAAGAGTCAGTTTAAGGGCACCTGGCTGGCTCGGTCAGTGGAGTGTGTGGCCCTTGGTCTTCATTAGTTCAAGCCCCACATTGGCTGTAGAGGTTACTTAAATAAATACAAAAAAATTTTTAAACATGTAGAGAATCAGTTTAAATAAGAAAAGGTAAACATTTCATTTCAGTAGACCCCAAAGCCACATGGGGGAAAGAATGGATAGGAAATGAACAGGCATGTTGGCAAGAGGAAAGAAGAGAATTCTTTGACAGATAATTCTCAAAAATTGATTTTAAAATATAGCTTACCTAGGAGTCTAGGCCTATAAGTTGGCCTTTATTTTAAATATCTTTGAAGAACTTCCGGAGTACTTATTTCAAAATTTTCTTCATTTTGTACAGACTTAATGAGTACCTCTTGTCTTTAGAAAGTATTTTTGCCTCAATTTTTAGTTTATTACAAATTTAGTTATAACATAACAAGGCAGTGGAAATTAAAAACAAGTTACAGCATTTCTTAGGCACTTCCAGGGATTCATTCTTTTCTTGCTCTCCTCACCTCTAGCAGGGACAGATATAAGATAGAAAAACCAAAAGCTAAAAAGACATAGCTTGGCAAAAAAAAAAAAAAAAAAGACATAGCTTGGCACAAAAGTTAGGTGGGTACCACCTCTATAGAAATAGGGTAGAACTCCTGAATGTCATGGGAAGACTGCAGCCTGACAGGCCTTGGGTGGCTAGTGTTCAGAACCCTTGGAGTAGGAGAGCCCAGGTTCCCAACGGAAAGGATACCAGGAGCTGAGACTTTTAGAAAGGTGTGCACCTAGGTAGGGAGAGGACACAGAAGCAATGCACGGTAAAAGATGGAGCCAAACCACACCCGATTCCATGGCTCTGCCTGCAGTATTCCCTGGATATCGTTGGAGCAGAAGCTTCACAAGTAAGCCCTTCACCAGCTGGAACATGAATTCACTTCAGATGAAATGAATTTTATGGCATGGCCTGACAAGGAACTTAAGTATGTTCAAGCTGTTCAAAGGTGAATGAAGAAATTTAAAAGAACAAAAAATCATGGAAACAAAGGCATACATAATGGAAACAGATATGTAAAGAACAGGTAGAAATGAAAAACATGCCTAGAGATGGGATAGCCCTAGTTTTGATAGGCTGAAAAGAAAATTAATCAATTGAAACAACTGAAAAATGTGCCTGTGATGCATCAGAAAGACACAAATTAAAAAAAAAAAAAAATACCAAAGGGCCAATGGGAGATAATGGAGTTTATGCACAAAAGCCTCACCGCTGTATGAAGTTGCTACCTCCCTGTCACTCTGTCCATCATATCATTCTGTGCATCTCTGTCAATTCCTGTCACTAGCAGAATCACCAGGTTTATGTACTTGTTAACTTACGCCTTCCTGAGCTGCTTCTACAAGGTGCTGAGCCCTGTTTTTCAGACTTATTGTATGCAGACAGCCAAGAACGAGTCAGATAAGGATCCTGTGTTCTTGGATCCTGTGTTCTAGCCTATTCATCACTGTATCTCTGACACGTATTAGGCAGTCAATGTATTTGTTGAATGAATGAGTGAGTGAGTGAAGTAATTAATACCTCTAAATATCTTCCATGTGGCTTCATGGCCTTGATTACCTGCTGTGTTTGGCCGGCATGGCAGTGGGGAGAGAGACGGGGAGGAGATGAGAGGAATCCTCCCTCCCTAGAGCACACCCTGCTGTTACCAGTCTGTGACACTCAGAAAATACTGGTGTGACCTCCATAGACCTAGTCATCCTTGGGTTTTTTTTTTTTTTTTTTAAGATTTTATTTATTTATTTGACAGAGAGAGATCACAAGTAGGCAGAGAGTCAGTTAGAGAGAGAGGAGAGGGAAAGCAGGCTCCCCGCCGAGCAGAGAGCCCAATGTGGGGCTCGATCTCAGGACCCCAAGATCATGACCTGAGCCGAAGGCAGAGGCTTTAACCCACTGAGCCACCCAGGCACCCCCATCCTTGGGTTTTGATTCAGAATGAGACCAGCAATATAAACAATATTAATGTGTTAATTCTTCTTCACTTTTCAGGCTGGAGTAAAAGGGACATTGGGAAGATTAGTTGGAATTTTTGAGGTAAGCCTATTAAAATCTTTGGTGCAATTGGTATCATGTTAGTAACCATGTAATATGGATATATGTATTTCTTTGTCTTCGTCCTTTCAGGCTGCTATAACAAAACTGAGTGTCCTGTAAACAATAGAAATGAGTTTCTCACAGTTCTGGAGGCTAGAAAGTCCAAAATCAAGGCCCCAGGGGACTCACTGTCTGGTGAGGACCCACTTCCTGGTTCATAGTTACTAGTTTCTCCTGCTATCCAAAAGTAGCGTGTTCATAGGAAGCCTTTTGTAAGTCAAAATGGTAGAAAGTGAAGAAGCAATTAATTTATATGGTGATTTTTTTTTTAGCACTTCCAAAACCAAAAAACAATCTCTCTGAGGCTTTTCTGATACTTCAGGATCCATGTTGTTAAGGGTTACATAAAATAAGTTAAGCTAACGCACAGGTGTGCAGAGCCCCAGTCCACAGCTCTGGCAGCTCAGTGAGGGAGTGCTGAGTGTAGTTCTCAGGGAAGGAGCCCGGCTGACCACCCTCTCCTCTCTCACGGCTCCAGGTGGCCACTGCTTCTGATAGCTTGCTACAATAGAAATGCTGAATGCTTCTTTTGCTTTTCATTTTTTTTTAAATAAATGCAAATTCCTCTTCAGATTTCTTTCAGTTAGCAAAAGCAGGTACTGATGTAGGTCTTTCATAAAAGTGAAACTGAAGTGGCTTACCTAGAATTTTTGAAAAGCAGGGGGTTCTTGTAGCCATTTCTCTGTTTTCACACAGTGAAAGGAGGATGGTTGCTCACTGGGGCATCTTTTATCCCAAGAGTCAGCCCTTCTCAACCCAATCTGCTGCCAGATTGGGAGCTCCTAATACTACCTCCTAATACTAACCCATTGGGAGTTAGGATTTCAACATCCTAATCAGGGGGGGACAAAAACATCTAGTCCCTTGAGGTCCGAGTCTAGGCTAGACGCCATCTTTGTTTTGCTGTGTTTTCAAAACAAAGCAGCACCAAGAGAATAGTTTACTTTCTTTTTCAAAATCCCATAGTCCCCTCCAGACAAATAGAATTATTTCAAAGTACAGGCGTAGCCTCAGAGATACTGTCGATTCAGTTGCAGACCACTGCAATAAAGCATTTATTACAATAAAGTGAGTCAAATATTTGATTTTTGTCAGTGCATATGAAAGTTATATTTATACTATATTGTAGTCTATGAAGTGTATATATACACTTACAATGTCTGTATCAATGTGTATGCCTTAATTTAAAAATACTTTATTGCTAAAAAATGCTAATCATCATGAGCTTTCAGTAAGTTACAGTCTTTTTGCTGGGCGAGGGGATTGCCTCTGTGTTGATAGCTGCTGACTGATCAGGGTCATGGTTGCTAAGAATTGGGTTGGCTGTGGCAGTTTCTTAAAATAAGAAGTTTGCAGGGAGCCTGGGTGGCCCAGCCATTAGGCATCTGCCTTCGGCTTAGGTGGTGGCCCCGGGGTCCTGGGATCAAACCCCTCCTCGGGCTCCCTGCTTAACGGGAAGACTGCTTTCCCTTTCCCACTCCCTCTGCTTGTGTTCCCTCTCTCACTGGGTCTCTGTCTGTCAAATAAATAAATAAAATCTTTTTAAAAAAAAGTAGTTTGTTGCACCAGTTGACTCTTCCTTTTGTATATATTTTTTCTGTAGCAGACTATGCTGTTTACACACAGTACAACTTCTTTCAAAATTGGGAGTCTGTCTTCTCAAACCTACTTGCTGCTTATCAACTACGTTTATGGAATATTCTAAATCTTCTGTTGTCACTTCAACAATCTTCACACAATTTTCACCAGGGGTAGACTCCATCTCAAGAAATCACTTTCTGTGCTTGTCCGTAAGCAGCAGCTTCTCGTGTCTTCAGGTTTTACCATGAGATTGCAGCAATTCAGTCCCATTTTCAGGTTCCACTTCCTCCCTTCTTTCCTTCCTTCCTTCCTTCCTATCTTTTTTGATAGAGAGCATAAGCACAGGGCAGTTGGAAGGAGAGAAGGAGAGAGAGAGAGTTTTAAGCAAACTCTCTGCTGAACACAGAACCCAGTGCAGGGCTCCATTTCATGACTCTGAGATCATGACCTGAGCTGAAACCAAGAGTTGGACGCTTTGGGTCCCTAGGTGGCTCAGGTGGTTGGGCGACTGCCTTTGGCTCAGGTCATGATCCTGGAGTTCCAGCATTGAGTCCCGCATCAGGCTCCCTGCTGAGCAGGGAGCCTGCTTCTCCCTTTGGCCCTCCCCCTCTCATGCTCTCGCTCTCTCTCAAATAAATAAATAAAATCTTAAAAAAAAAAAAAAAAAGAGTTGGACGCTTAACTGACTGCAGACTCCACTTACTCTAGTTCCCTTGCTCTTTCTATCACATCTGCAGTTTCTTCATCCACTCAAGTCTTGAATCTCTCAAAGTTCTTCATGAGGATTGCAATCAGCTTCTTCCAAACTCCTGTTTGTGTTGATATTTTTTACCTTTTTCCATGAATCACCGTTGTTCTTTATGACATCTAGATGGTGAGTCCTTTCCAGAAGGTTTCCAGTTTACTTTGCCCAGATCCATCAGAGGGATCACTCACTCTCTAGCAGCTCTAGCCTTATGAAGTGTATTTCTTAAATAGAAGGACTTACAAGTTGAAATGACTCCTTGATCCATGGTCTGTGGAATGGATGTTGTGCTAGCAGGCATGGAAGCATTCATCTTGTCCATCTCCATCAGAGCACTTGGCTGACCAGGGACACTGTCAATGAGCAATCTTTTTTTTTTTTTTTTTTTTTTTTTTTTTGGCTATTTATTCTTAGTAGCATATAATGTATTATTTGTTTTGAAAGGAATCTTTTTTTCTGAGCAGGAGTTCTCAACAATGGGCTTTAAGTATTCAGTAAACCATGTTGGAAACAGGTGTGTTGTCATCCAGGCTTTGTTCCATTTATAAGAGCATGGCAGAGTTGATTTCGCTTAATTTTTGAAGACCCTAGGATATTTGGAATGATCCTTGAGCCCTGGCTTCAACTTGAAGTTACCAGCTGCCCCTCACCAGAGAGTCACTCCGTCCTTTGAAGCTTTGCAGCCAGGCATTGACCTCCCTAACCATGAAAGTCCTAGATGACATCTTCTTCCGATAGAAGGCTGTTTCATCTACACTGAAAAACTGTTGTCTAGTGTAGCCCTGTCATGGATGATCAGAGATAGGTCTCCTGGAGAACTCGCTCCATCTTCTCCATCAGCACCTGCTGCTTCACCTTGCACTTTTGTGTTATGGAGACAGCTTCTTTCTGGTTTAACCCACATGAAGCCACCTCTGCTAGCTTCAGACTTTTCTCCTTTGGCCTTCCCATCTCTCTCAGCCTTCACAGAACTGAAGAGAGCGAGGGCCTTGCTCTGGGTCAGGCTTTGTCTTAAAGGGACGGTTGTGACTGGGTTGATCTTCCATCCAGAACATTCAAACCTTCTCCATATCAAGGGTAAGGCTATTTCGCTCTCTTGTCATGCATGCGTTCACTGCAGTAGAACTTTTAATTTCCTTCCAGAACTTTTCCTTTGCATTCACACCTTGGCTAACTGGTGCAAGAGGCCTAGCTTTCAGCCTATCTTGGCTTTCAGCATGCCTTCCTCACCAAGCTTAATCATTGTGAGCTTCTGATTTAAAGGGAGAGTAGAGCTATGCAATTTTTTTTCTCACTTGAACATTTAGAAGTCACTGTAGGGTTATTAATTGGTTAATCTTGTCTTAAAGTTGTTGTTTTATTTTGTTTTGTTTTGTTTAGAGTTCATTTATTTATTTGAGAGAGAGAGAAGAGCACAAGCAGGGGGAGCAGCTGGCAGAGGGAGAGAGAAGCAGACTCCTCGCTGAGCAGGGAGTCTAATACGGGGCTCAATCCCAGGACCCTGGGATCATGACCTGAGCCAAAGGCAGATGCTTAACCAATGGGGCTACACAGGCACTCCCCATTGGCCTAATCTTAATTTTGTTGTGTCTCAGGAAATAGGGAGAAGGACAGAGAGATGGGAATGACCAGTTAGTGGGATTTATTGCTTGAGTTCATATCTTATAGGGGCATCCTTTGTGGGACCCTAAAACAATTACAATAGCAACATCAACAGTTATTGATCACGGATTGCCATAACACTTATAATAATAACGAAAAAGTCTGAAGTACTGTGGGAATTACCAAACTGACAGACACAAAGTGAGTAAATGCCATTAGGAAGAAGACATCAGTAGACTTGCTTGACACCACATTGCCACAGACCTTCCATTTATAGCAGAGGCAGTGTCTGTGACGCACAAACAAGGTATGCCTAATATGGTTTATCCCGTCCCTACCTCTCTTCCTCTTCTCCGAGATACAAGGAAGGGACATAAAGTATAGAGAACACTGAAGGAAAAGAAGATAAAATAACTATATAGCAAAGGTGGAAGGAACAAGCTAAGAGGCTGGGTAGAGGTTTGGAGGAAGGTGGAAGGAAGTGAGAAGTGGGGAAATAAAGATGAGCAAAGTTAGTAGGAGAAGGGGAGACATGCCAGATCATCAGCTTGTTTGCGCTCATGGAAGCCCCACCCACCCACAGCCTCTTCTCTTCCTTGTGTTCTTGCGAGTTACATTTCTCAAGGGGTCACAAACTTCTTCTCACAGCCTTCCTGGGAAGTTGTACTTAGGGGAAGGGGAACAAAAAAAAGAGATTAAAGCTTGGGCTTTAGAAGGCCAGCCAAAGAGCACAGCCGTAAATGCAAGTGCGGCATGTTTTAAATAGGCCATCTGGCGCTATTCCCTTCATGACTGTAGGATGATTAAAAGTAAAAGGAATGCTTGTGTCTGAGCTCTCTGGACATACGGCTAAGAGTGTGTTTCACTTAAGTAATGTCAGCTCTCTGAGGGAAAGCTCTTCCTCTGTCCTTTTCTCTTTGCCCTTCAGAACCAGGAGAGGAAGCACAGAACGTATGTGTATGTGCTTATTGTCACAGAAGTGCTGGAAGACTGGGAAGATTCCGTTAACATTGGTAAGTTGTCCCCAGATAGCTTTCAGAATGCTCCCCACCACGGGCCCTTGCCACGCCACACGTCATGATCCAGACCTAGAAACAAGCCTGATGAAAGAAGCCATAGAAGAATATGTTTATTGGAACAAGCATGTCCATTTTGATGAAAAGTAGTGTTTTGAAATATTCAAAAGAAAGCTGAAGGTGGGTACCTGGTCAACCAATAGAAACATGGTGCCTAAAAAATAAGAAATGTGGTTTCTAACACCAAACTGGTCCGCCCACAGCAGATAGTGACCCTCGTCCACAATGCTGGGGCCATCGCTGGCCACGAAACCCCAGCTGGGAGCAGGACCTTGGCTGTTCCTTGTGATGCTTATTCATACTGTTGGAGAAAGCTACTGGTTTGGTGGGGGGAGCCGCTTCCTCCAGAGTTGTGTGGTAGAAGCAGAGCAGTGGGAGCAATTTCCGGTTTTACCCATATTCGCCTTCGGATGCCCCTCCTTTTCTCCTGAGGAGCCATTCTCTGATTGCTCAGATCACTATTGGGTGTGTGTCTTTGGAACTAAAAACTTAGTTGATTTAATGGTTGGATCATGGTTTAATCTTTTGCCTCTGAAGGAAAGTATATTCTAGGAAAGTGTAATATTAATTTAAAAACCGGTTATAAATCAGCAAACGGATAGAATCCAGTTGCTGAAACCTCTCCCTTTATGGTACGTGTGGGCTTTGCCACCGTGCCCCTCACACTGCTGATGTGGGTGTTTTGTGGCCTTTCGGCTTTCAACGGCTTTGTATCTGGGAGAATGCAATATGCTCAAGTAAATGAATTCAGTAGGGGTTTATTAAAAATAGCCTCCTTGACAGCTAGTGCTAGGGCTTAAAAAGGAGACAGAGAGTGAGTGTGGCATGGCCCTGTCCTCAGAGCATTCTGTCAGGCAGGAGTCACACACTAGTGATATGAATTGTCAAGGTACCATTGCTCTATTAATATCCAACAGGACTTTCACCTTGTACTACTTGAGAGAATTGAAATACCAAAATAGTCTAAAATATGGAGAATAAGCCTGTGAGCTGTCTTTCAGATGAGCCTTTTTCGGGTGGAAATTGGCTTTTAAATGTACGCCTCAGTGAAGGATAAGTGAGCTGAGGTACATTCGTCTGATGGAATGTCGCACAGCTGTTAAACACGGGCTTCTGAAAGCTAATAGACCATGGCAGAGGGCTTGTGAATCATTGTTGGTGAATGAAAAAAGCAGGGTATAAACTTATATATACACTAATTAGAGCTACATTAAAATAGGAATGTGAAATGAAAACAAAAATGAGGTTCTGGTTTTCCCTAAAGAATAAGGCAGTGACAGAGGGAAAGGTAGCATTGCCGAGCGGGGCGGTGGTGAGAATGACATGTGGCACACACAGGCAGGGCTGGGGAGTGGGATGGCCCTGCTGGAAAGCAATTTGGCGTTACAGAACACGAGGCCTTTAGAGTCCACATGTTTTATTCTTAGGATCTCAGTTCTAGGCCTCTTCTGGGAGGTTAAAAGAAAGAAAAAAACAGATAAAGGTTTTTTTTTGTTGTTTTTGAAGAGCAAGAGTGCTGGGGGCTGAGGGAGAGGGGAAGAGAGAGAATCCTAAGCAGGATCCACACCCAGCACAGAACCCGGACATGGGCTCCATCTCACAACCCTGAGATTGTGACCTGAGCCAAAATCAAGATTCAGATGCTCTACTGCCTGAGCCATCCAGGCGCTGCACATATTTTTTTTTATAACGTAGACAAGTAAGTAAGAAAGAGTGTGCAATAAAAAAAGAAGCAATAACAATAATAGTACTAATAAGCAAACTCTTATAACATATACTGTGTGCCAGGTATCTTACATATTAATCCTCACAACTAGGGCACCGGGGTGGCTCAGTCAGTTAAGCATCTATCTGCAGCTCAGGTCATGATCTCAGGGTCCTGGGATGGAGTCCTGTATCGGGCTCCCTGCTCAGCGGGAAGCCTGCTTCTCTCTGGTTCCCCCTGCTTGTGTTCCCTCTCTCACTATTTCTCTGTCAAATAGATGAAATCTTTAAAAAAAAAAAAATCCTCACAACCGACTTGTGAGATGGGTACTAGTTATTACCTCTACAATTGAAGAAGGTGGGGGCACAGCTCAGTACCTAGTTCAGTAACTTGCCATGAACTGACCGTTCATTAGAGCCAGTGATGTTATTGGAGCCCAGCATGTTAGCTCCAGCATCGGGGGTTCTAACCACAACACTCTTCTTAGAGCTCTTCAGGACTCCAAGCATCTGAAAGCATGATCCCAGTTATAGTTGTTCAGGGCAGCCTCTTTTTCAGATACAATGGAAGAAAAGCAAAGACACGAAGATACCGAGGGTAGTCATTTGTGGTTTCTCGTGTTGTAGGTAATTGTATTCTTTATACTTTCTTCCATTTTCCTAATGTTAAGCAATGATCTTTTATTATAAGAGAAAAAAATAAAGGATTTTCAAAACAAATTTGAGAAAAAAGGAAGAAAACAGACTGAGAAGTTAGTAGGGGTGGTTACTTTTAAAAATATTTTATGATATATGGATATATAACTCTTTAAATTCTGAAATAAATAACTGATTATAAGGCAGGCAGCCCCATAATTCTGGAAGCGGACGTTCGTGCTGATTTGTACAGAAGATGGGGGTGCTGGCTGGGCTTCAGGTGTGTACCTGCGAGCCGGGCAAGGCCCAGAGGCCCCGGAATGTGAGAGGAGACCAGGAAGGGCGGGTTTCACACAGTCTGCTTCTCAGATGTCTTCCCTATCTTCTGCATCAGACATCTGTATGGTATTTAAAGCATATACTCTTGTAGGGAAAGAAAGGGAGGAAAAACATCTTCGTAATGCCTGGTTTTAAAGTCTTGATAATGTTGCTTTTCTGTTTTCAGCGACCCTTGCTCCCAAGCTGAAGATCAGAAGCCTGCAGTCGCTTCCCTTTTGTCCTCATTTCTTCTTCTGTCTGCCCCCACAGGAAGGAAGAGAGAATGGTTTAAAATAGAAGACGCTGTCAAAGTGCTGCAGTACCACAAGCCGGTGCAGGCGTCGTATTTTGAGACGTTGAGGCAAGGCTACTCGGCCAACAACGGCACCCCGGTCGTGGCCACCACGTACTCGGTTTCTTCCCAGAGCTCCAGGCCAGGCGTCAGATGACTGAAGACTTCGCGTAAGAGGAATGGAAATTGGAAACTAGACTGGGGCGCAGATCTTCCCTCCCTTGCTCTTTTCACCTCTCCTCACAGGCCTCCTCTCCAAATAAGGCATGATGGGCAGCAGAGAAAGGGGTTCTTGATGGTGTTGCTATTTGGTGTTAAGTGATGGGCTTTTTCTTCTCTTTTTATGGAGGGGGTGGGGGGTGGGTGTGTAATTTGTAAGTACTTTTGTGCATGATCGGTCCCTCCCTTTCACACCCCTACAATTGTCTAGAGAGACAGACAGCCTTCCCTCGGCCTTGGATTCTGAAGTGTTCCTGTTTGTCTCACCCCAGCCCTGGCCAGACGTTTTTTTCTTTGATTTTTAATTTTTTTTTATTAAAAGATACCAGTATGAGATGAAACCTTTCAAGAATTTGTCCTCTAATGAGCTGTTCAGTACAGGAGGTTGGTCACTTCCCCCAGCAGGGTACATTTATCTACACATTATATACTGGGCATATAATATGTAAATAAATGACTTTTAGAAGAGGAATTTAACTGTTTAATTTTTCAAGGTTTTGTTTCGTTTTTTAAATTCGGGGTGTTTCTGAAATGGAGAGCCTCGCAGTTAATTTCCCTTTTTGTTTTTTGATGCTAGTGGCTAGGTAAATGTCCCTGTCCCCTCTCTTTTCCCCAGTCACTGACTGTAGTTACATAGGGTACGGAAAGAGTTTAGCTACCTTTGTAGCACTCCCAGAACTCATGGCCTTCTCAAAGTTGTGTTTCCATTGCCAAGAAAGACATAGAAAGAAACCAATTTTCTTTTCTATTACCAACCCGGGAGCAAATGGCCTCTGCTCAGACCTGGAGAAACAATGATAGAGATTGGAGTCCTCTGTACATGTTGACAGTAGGGATTTGAACTGGATTCTTGGGATCACCATCTAAAAATCTAGAGCATCAAGCACTGTTTCTGTCCTGCGGGTTGGAATTTTTTCCATTATGCTACTTAACCGCCAACAGTGGCTTCTCTCCTCGTGCATCCATGCCTTACACCATGCTGAACTGGACATTGTCCTTGTGCAGAATCATCTGCTGGCCTGGGCCAGTGCAGGTGTATGGTCCCCTCCCCTCCTTGGGTGACCATGTTTAAGTTCCCGAAAATTACATGGGAGGATGATCCAGGTGTCTGCTTATCTTTGCGATGTGACAGCACTTGGAATTGCACCATGGAGCATGCTCAGAAATAGTCAGTGTGTCTCCTCCTGAGATGTGAAAGGTCCATCTTCTGCTGAGAAGTGGCATGGGAGAACGCTGGGTGGTTGACTAGAACGACATCGTGCATAAGCCTGCTGCAGACTCGTGTTGGTTTTTGATACAGGCTATGTGCTGGCTTCGTTTGCCAGTTGTGTCATTTAGTTGGGAAGTAAGCAGAACAGGGTCTTGAGATGGAGTGGTGAGTCTAGGAAAGCGGACACTGTCAGTCCCTGGCTTAGGACATGCCGTTAGTGGCATCTTCCTTTGTCAAAATGTAGCCAGGATGTGAAATGAAAATCGTAGTTTTCTTTATTTAAAAATTCTAATAAATACTCAAACTTTGAAAAGCTTTTGCTCTTCCCTCCCACTAAAAGAGATGTATGTATACATATATATATAAAGATGTAGGCCTGTGTCATTCAGTGTTCAACATTTTGAGGGGACATCTTTCGAAGAACTTTAAATTTCACTGTGTGTCTCTCAGTTTGTATCTTCTTTCCCAGTCTTGAGACACAGAACCACCAAAGGGTGCCCACATTTCCCTAGAATACCGTCCTACCTCTGGGAAAGGCATCCTGTCCCTAAACGGTCCCAGTGGACAAACCGCACCACGGGATCTGAGTTTAAATACCAACTCGCTGTTCGCATTTCTTGCTCCAAAACGAACCGACTGCCGCTTGTTGCCCAATGAAGAGCAGTCTGAGCTGCTGCCCATGTAAGCAAAGGAGAAAATGTAATAGGTTCAACCAAGCACTAAGTGGAATCCAAAAGACGTTCTTCCAACTAAATTCTGCCTTTACGAGATGGACTAAAAGTACTCTGCAGGAAAACAAGCAGGACTCCTAAAAAGAGAACTGCAGTGTTGCTAGTAATTTGTGCGTTTTTTCATGATCTAAAGATGTTTTTACTGGGCCGGTGTCACAACAGAGGACCCTACCAAGTCCAGTGTGGACTGATGTTGGCATCTTTGGGTCAGGAGAGTGAACTGTGCCCAGAGGTGTTTTTCAGTGACATGAATGGGTCCTATTAATGCAATTAACTGGAGAGATTGTGCTGATGCTTTCTTAACGGACAAAAAGAAGCTTTGTCCAACACCAGAATTGTGGAAACTGGTGCTATTTTTTGTTACACTGGGATCCTGATGAGCGAGAATTGGTGTTCCTCCCTCCCTGGCACCGTTAACAGCATGGCTATCTTCACAGCTGTGTAGTCATAGCCCTTCTGTGATAGATGACTCAGACCCATGGTCGCGGTGGCCGTTACTCTTCCCCAGAGAAAGCAAGGAGAAACAGAAGAACGCACACAAGTGATCCCACTCGCAGAAGCTTTCTTGGACACCGCTTTGCTGTGAACTCTACAGGTACGCAACTCATTCAAGCTTGACACAAAAAGGTTGCTGTGTGTGGCGCAGACGCAGTCTCACAGTGAGTTTGCCCTTCAGGATGCTGGTTTATTACTAGGGCGTCCATCACAGTCCACCGTGCGCCGGATGGAGAAAGCACTAGGGATTTCACTTTGTTCACTTCATTTTCAGTTTATCGTTTTGCAGCCACTGGGGAAGCATCAGTGAGGTCATGCCATCTTTTTGGACCAGGGCGGGGTGTGTGTGTGTGTGTGTGTGTGTGTGTGTGTGTGTGTGAGAGAAAGAGAGAGAGAGAAGGGCTACCAGGAGTTGGCTGTATCCGATTTGTTTGTAGCCTTGCAGAATGACGTGGCCCATGAAACAAGAGTCCTGATCTTTCTCGTAGCAAACCTGGCAGGATGGAAAAGTTAACGAATTGACAGTTTTGTTTTTACAAGTGTCCGCTGCCCCATCTGCCCTGCGTGGAGAGGGCTCCTGCGATGCTGAGTCTGAGCTGAGGCCATCTGGAGGGATCAAAGCGTGTGGGAGGAGCACCCCCCGGGAGGCCGAGGAAGGCCTCGAAGGTGCAGGATTTCCGCCTTTCGCCTGGCGTGGTATAGCGCCATAGAGCCGGGAGGCCTTGCCTCTCGGGGCCTCTGGGGAACAGAGCGGGTCACTGCTCCCGGGAGGCTTCTGCAGCAGTTTTGTAAACGCATTGCTACACAGTCAAGTTCCTTCGTGACACATAATTTCTGTTTTGACATTAGGAGTCAGTCCATGTAAGGTCTTTTAGACTTGCTTAGAAGAAAAAAAAATTCACCTTTTGTTGCAAAAAGCGGAATAAAATGTCCACGCAGAAGTGTTCTTCCTCCTTCTTCCCCTTTCTCTTGCCCACACACAGTTCTTGTTGGAGGCCCCCTTTTCCCCCCAGAACATATGTAATCAGAGAAGCAAGCCAACTCTCACCGGACCTGGCAATGCATCTCACATTGTACTGTATGTGCTTGTCGTTTCCACCTCGTGCTGCGGGAGTGCCTCTGTTGGTCTCCCCACCTGACCTTTTTTTAAAACAGCTTAGCCTGAGCCGCATTTCTTTTGGTTCCTTAAAAAGGATTTAATAACCACAGTGCGATCATTGCCACGACTGTGTGATTTTTAGTATTTCTGAAGTGTTCTCGAATCCAGCCTTGTTGAGAGGAAATTTGGAATTAGAAGAAATACCTAGAGAAGTCGTCACAATGGGCTCAATTTTGGTTTTAAGGTAAATGAGGATTAGCTCTTGTTTATACTCCAGCCTCATCCTGGTCCTTTCTGCATTTCAGAACACCCATGTTTATAACAAATAGGAAACCTGATAGCTCAAGAGGCTCTGGGATGAGGAGATTATCTAATGGTGATTATACAAGGCAAGGGCTCTTGTGGTTCTTGTTCTCAAAACTCTGAAAGAGGTCAGACCCGAAGCGACACAGGTCATACTGCCCTGCCGAGGTGACAGCCATTCCTTCTGAGCCCTGCTGGGATGGAACCTGTTTCCCCAAGGCCATGGGGGGGGTGGCTTCCAGGCTGGGTAGCTGCCGATGTTTGTGACCTCAGCCTTGCTCCATCCGGGCACCCATCTCACTCAGAGTAGGTGAGAAAGCAGCCCATGGTCAGCCTAGGTTCTCTGGGGTGAGCCCTGCAACAGAGACTTCACTGTCCTGGAAGAGCTGGGTTCCATTGTCGTTTTAGACAGTCACTCATAAAGCAGACATTGGAGATTTTCAGGGAGTAAATTGGGAAGCACTGGCTACAATCCATGAAAGCCACTGTTGTCTGTTTATTAGGTAACTTGAGGTGACCAGAGGCCCTGGGAACCTGGGGATGTGAGGCAGACTCTAATCTGGAGGCCAGGAGCCTTTCTGCTTCCACCTCGACAGAGGCAGCTTCACTCTTTGACCACATTTTTGCCGTAGCTGATGACCTTTCGGGGATGTGAGAAGCCTGATCAGAACATCCGAGCAAATGATACCTCTCACTCTCAGATTCATGAAATAGTTCGCCCTCCTAGTCCCCTTAAAAATGAATAAATAAAAAGAGAAAGAAAAGATGCTGTTTGGTGAGGGTGTGGATGCACTGCTTGAGCTGAGGCGGGTAGTCCCGTGATTCTGTGTCTGCAGTATGAAGCTTTCTGAGTCAAAAAGGCATGTCTCTCCCCGGAAGCTTTATTTATAGTGAAGATTTGGTGAGCTTTAGTCTTCTGAAAAAGTGAGATGGTCCACTTGAAGGAGAGCTCCACAGGGAAGCCACATCAACTCAGAATTCACGCCAGGAGGGATTCTGCTGCAGAAGAAAGTGCCTTTGGCCAAAAAAGCAAGATTAATATCTAAAAGGTGGACAAGCATTGCTTCTGTTCCTCCAGCAACCAGTTGTTTAATAATTAACTCTCGGTTTCCTTTGGTTTACATTCTCAGTTCTGAACCCCATACAGAAGTCCCTAGAACATACCAAAAAAGGCATCTAAAACTCTGGAGATTGGCTTTAAAAGACCCAAAAGCAGCCGCATTGTCATTTTCCAGGTTCCTCGCCATTTTGACATGCTACCCGTCCTTTCACACTCTGCAGCCAGCTCAGATGTGAAGACTGGATTCATTGACTTGAGGAACCTTAGTTCTGGTTCTGGAACAATTACCTGCTAAATTGCCTACTGCCTGTGGAAGTTATCTGTAGTGTGTACCTTTCAGAGAACATTTCAATGGTATAGTAAAATTCTTATGGGCTCACGGGCCCAATCAGGCATTTAGATCAAAACTGGGAGTCTTTGGGGCTCCTTGGGGAAAAAGCAAGTCACCTAAATTCCAGTGCTGGGCCTTGAGACCATACTCCCCTCTGCCTAGTATGGGGTCAGGTGGCACCTGCAGGAAATCATTTTTCCAGTGAGATTGCCTGTAAGTCCCTTGGGGAGGAATACCCATGTAAACCTGTTTTTCTGAGCACTTTTATGCCAACTTGAAAATGGTAAGCTAAAGTAGCCCTGACCCCATAGCCTCTGTCCCCCTCTTTATTGTCCCGTATTTGGGGGGTTAAAAGCTTTTCAGGGTTAAACCCTGGTCTTTAACCTCTTTTTGTTGTGGAGGAGATGAGTCACTAACAGATGATCTAAAGGAGACTCTAGTTTTGATTTCTCGAGTACACTGGCATAACAGATGTGACTTATGGCTGGGAAAGTAGAACCTGATGGACTTCTACTTTCCGCACCAGGACACCCCCACACCAGAAAGGAGCTTCCACCGGGGACAGATCTGAAGTCAGGTTTGGGAGAACCTCCAAAGTGCTGAAATGCAGAGAGGACTTCAGAGGCCTTTGCTCCGCAGCCGGGTGGCTTTTCTTCTCCCAGGAACTTGGAGGAGCTCCAAAGGCTATGGCAGACAGTGAAGTCACAGCGCACAGACTCAAACCATCCCTTTTGCCGCTTCTCACATGGCTCGTGCATGTTTTGCTCAGAATCCAAGGGGACCCTCCTCCAAAATCTCACTGGCTTCAGGTGTTTTGGTTAGCCTTCAACAACCTCCCCCTTTCTCTGCCACCTGTGGGTGGACAGAACTGTGTCTGTTGCTCCAGGCACAGATGTGCGAGTCCAGGGCCCAGCAGCACAGTGTGGTGTTTAGTGGTCAGAAAAAAAGTCGGTCCACTCTGTTAACAGTGTGTGGTGCAGTTTCATACACGTCGGGTCTGTTTTTATTGTTTCGTGGTCTGAAAACCTTCAAGCTCCAACCTTACCCTCCAAGAAGAGGCAGATGGTTAGACTAAGAAACCTTCAGTTGGTACTTGTGTCTTAGGAAAGATTGCTGTCGGTTTGCTGGGTGCTTAAGGAGTCAGGAGCATTTGAGGATATTGGGAGCTGTTGTAAAATTAAAGCAAGTGGCTCTGGCTTACCCAAGTGTATCAGAGAGGGGGCGTGGAGGCCTATTAGTAGCCTCTGGAAATCAGCTCTGGCCAGCCCTGCCTTCGTTGCAAGGACCTTACCTCCTGTCCTCTCCAGTGATCTTGGGAGGGATGACGCCTAAGGAGGCGGCGAGGCTCTGCCTCCTGTTTGCTCAGCTGCAGGATGTGGCCTCCAAACAATAGGTTTTTTTAAGGTGCTTCCTCACCATGATTCCCTCCACATCACTCACCTACCATCAGCATCCGACAAGGTGAAATTCCTCGGGACCATTCCAGTTCTAAAATGGATGAACTAGATGTGCTGCCTCCCCTTTTGCAAGTGTATTGTCCAGATGCAATCTCCCTTTGGCCAAGTTGGACAAGTATTTCCAGGGAACCCCTTAAACTGAGGCAAGTAGCCAAGATGTTTTGAGTTTTTCCCCCAGAAGGCAGAGTCTTTGTCCCTTCTCCCATGTGCACAGACATTTTAGCCGAGTCTTAAAAGATCAAGTCCAGTAATGTCTCCATTACTTAAAAGATCAAGTCCAATAATGAGACAAAAGCTAGGGGCCCATGCCCCCAGGAACTAGTCCCCTGGGGGATCTCATGCTCAACCTAGACTGTTCTGATCCCACCAGAAGTCTGCTGCTGTCCCTACCCATCAGGGTCCCCCATATTCCCCAGAAAGCAAACAACTTGGGCTTCCTGTCATTAGGTCACCGAGTCCTTCGGTGACCAGTCTACAGACTGAATGTGTGTACCACCTGCATGGGTGGTGTGCCTCCTGCTTGCAGAAAGGGTAGAAAGTGGAATGTCCAGCGGCCTGAGTACTCACACCCTTGGAGAGGTTGGCAGGAATAACTCCAGTGAGTGCAACAAAACAGGAAACCGAGGAACCGCGATTGTACAGAAGGATGAGTTGGTTTTGGTCCTTTTACCTCTTGGGACCTGATGCTGCAGTAAACTGGGCTTTGAAATAATATCACACTTACCCCAACCCAAATGCACTCTGGGACTTCGGAGCTCCCAACCCATGGGTGCATGGTCTTTCCATTTTTTGTTTCCAAAACAACCTTGCTTGGTATTGCATGGAAAGTTCCAGTTTTCCTTCCTACCCACTTGGGGCCACCTGCGCAGGCCTGGCCCCTTCCCCAGTATCTTTACAGCACTCGTAGGAAGATCTATGCAGTGCCCTTTGGAGCAGGGGAGTGGAACTTGGTCCAGATAAAGCAGCAGAAACAGAATTTTCTTGTTTCCTCTTCTCAAGGAGGGTGTTTTTAGTTTTTCTTCATGCCTCTGTTTCCTGTGGGTACAGTCGGGTTGGGAGGGAGAGCTGAAAAGAAAAGGAAACGGGGTCCAGCCAGTCCAGGTTTGGGTCCGAGACAGGTGTCCAGCTGATGTGAGTCCCACTTTCCCCCCCTTCAATAGCAGGCCAGTCATACGTAACGATTCTCCTTTACTAAGGTGTCTGCTTCTGTGGTGCCCACAACAGAGGACAGACAGACCCCTCCCCTGTAGTCTGGATAGAGCTTCAGTACTTTCCCTAAAGTTCCATCATCCCCATAGCCCACTCCTTTTTGTAAAAACAAATGCTTAATCCTGTGAGCGTGCTATTCCTTTCTGTGTGTTAATCAGTTTCCTTCCATTGGAGCTGTGTGGGAGGGAAGGGCATTGGAATTGTAGGTTGTAATCTTGTGCCAACCAATAAAAACCAGTATTTCACACACGTCCCTGCTTAGTGTCTGGTCTCTTCTTTCTTGAGATTTTCCGTGAATTCTTCACATCAGTCTTGCTTTGATTTTTTTTTTTTTTAAAGATTGTATTTATTTATTTGACAGAGAGAGATCACAAGTAGACAGAGAGGCAGGCAGAGAGAGAGAGAGGGAAGCAGGCTCCTCGCTGAGCAGAGAGCCCAATGCGGGACTCGATCCCAGGACCCTGAGATCATGACCTGAGCCGAAGGCAGCGGCTCAACCCACCGAGCCACCCAGGCGCCCCTTGCTTTGATTTTTTTCCGCCACTCTCTGCTGAGGTCTTGAGAGTTGCCCTCAAGGTAGGTCACAGGTGGCCCTATGGACGGTCTGATGTTCAGGAAATTCAAGTGAGAAGTAAATTGGAGAAGCCCCACAGCAGGCCATGAGAGACTCGGCTGCCAGGGCCCCAGGGAGACCCAGGTGGACTGCCAGCGCCCAGGGCTGGGAGGGCCTGTCCCCTAAGCCAGTAAGGCCTTCCTCAGAGCCCAGAGGACACAAAAGGGACAGAGAGGTGAGCCACATCGAAGACAACATGAAAGCACAGCCAGACGTTGCTTTCCCACATGGGAGCAGGAGCTGGGCATGGTCAGGTTGGGAAGTCTTATGTCCCATCCTTTCCAGTGACTTTGATCGGGGCTGCTGATGGGCAGGAGCCGTGTTTTGAAGGTATGTAGTGGTAGGACTTGCGGGCAGAGGACAACAGTAGGACCACCATCGTTGGGAGAGTGGCACTGAGTGACCTAGAGACAGATGGAGAACACGTTGAGCTGCTGTGAAAAATAAAGCATGGTGAGGCTAAATTTTGGAAGACTACAGAAGCCAGGCCAGGGAGTTGAGCTTCATACTCATGACACGTTCTTGACCAAGATAAGGATAGCCCTGTAATAGCAAACGTGTTTGAGGAGGAGGCAGCAGGAAAGATTGAAGGGGAGCAGATTGGAAGCTTGTGATTGCCTCGTGCCTGAGCTGATCCGGACTTGGGGTGAATGAACCTGGGGATGAAGACAGGAATAGAGAAGGGGGAGTAAACACTGTATCACAATCAAATAAGCATGTCCATCCACTGAGGTAGGCTGGCCTTCCTGGGATTCTGCTGGCATCACCAGTGGCCAAGTTTTGGTACATCAACAAACCTGATAGAATCCGTGTACCCAGAGGGTCACAACCAGGACGAGACTGCCACGAATCTAACTCATGAGACTCAGATGGACGTGCCTGGATGACAGTTGGCTCTCTTGTACAATGGCAAATGTCAGACCAAGTTCACCGGGCTAGTGTACAGGCTATCTGTGTGAGTAGCCAAAAATAGGCAGGAAGTGGGTTGCTAAACAATAGTAACCCGATGACTTCATTCCACCTCAAGGCGGGTGCCCTACCAGCTGGTCGGGCGCCCTTTCCCTCTGAACTCAGATTCTGGGGGCCTCCTTTGTCCATCCTGCGATGATCCCCCCCCCATCAAAGGATTCTTTCTTTTGCCAGATTCAGTGTGCATAATGAGGCCATGAGCTTATAAATACTGACACAAGTGATGGGCTATACTTCGGGAACTACCAGATAGCCATCTGTAACTGGGATCTGGGGTTCGTGGAACTCTCCACTTGCCGTGTCCAATGAGGACACGTTGTGTAGGGGTCCCATCCCCATCACTTCACAGCTTTACGTGTTGCTGGTTCCCCCATTGAACTCAGGGTAACTGCAGGCTCTAGGATTATCTTGGCTGCAGCCCAGGCTTGTGGCCACAGAGAGAGAGGTCTAAAGAGTTCCCAAAATTTGGAGTATGGGTGAGAAGAAGAAATGAGCCCAGAGGCCCCCGTGCAGCTATGACACTGCTGGAAGGCTCCTCGCGATGCCTACTCCCTTTGTTAGCCTGGATGGCAGCTCTGAGCACCCAAGCCAGACGAAGTAGGCACAATTCTTGCTCATCCCCCACTCAGGCTGGCCCCCGTCCCCACTAAAGACCTAATCACTGGTGTTAGAAACCATGGCCTTGTTTGCTTTCTGGTTTCAGACATATTTGGGGTGTGAAAGGTTTATTTTCTCTCCTAGGTCTTGTGACACCTGACTAACATCTCAGCCTCTGAGGGCGCAACCGTGTGGCCCCATGTTCTGTGTCCCGAATACCAGCAATGTGCTAAACCCAGGACACGCAGTCCTCACAGAGGACCTGCTTGGGTAACAGATGGCACGAAATAGGAGAGATGACAGCCTGGGGATGTAAGCCACCAGGGGTGGGGCGAGAGGGGACAAGGGAGAGAGCTCAAGCAGGAGGACCATAGGAGCATGGGAAAGAGTAAGGGAGCCGAAAGAGGGAGGAAGGACTGTCCTACGTTGAGAGGCTGCCTGCCAGAATGGAAGGTGTGAGCATCACAATTAGACCCCAGTTCGGGTCTCAGCTCAGCTGTGTGCCAGGCTCTTGGATTTTGGACAAGGTACCATCCCCATTCCCTCCTGTTCAGTGGTGGAGAAGTCCACTTGTGCTTGCTGTGAGCATTAAATAAGTGGAAGAATGTGTGTGATGTCCAAATTGCTGTGTGATCACTCAGTGGTAGCTGGGAGCAGACACCTGCTCAGAGATGGCCAGGGGCTGTTCTGGGTTCACTAAGTCACAACAGAGACAAATAATCACAGTGCAGAGTGACAAGCGTGATCCAAAGAAGGCTGAGGGAGGGACTGCCTCCTTCCCAGAGGATGCAGGAGGGGTGTAGGAGTTCTCAGCAAAGGGAACAGCATTGCCAGGCTAGGGCACAGCAGTGTGCTCGTGTGACAGCAAGTTTGCCGGGGCTGGGACACAATACAGAGAGTGGACAGGGAGGAGAGAGAGGTAGGAGGGGCCACAGGAAGATCAGCCGGGGTCAGGTGCCTTGGCAGGCTGTTTGAACTTTACTCTGCGTGACTGGGAAGCCAACAAAGGTTTTAAAACAGAGCAGTGACTGCATTGGGTTGGACATTTGAGGAAGACGATACCACCATCTGCTGAGCCCGTGTTCCAGGCCTTTGCACCAAGCAATGTGTTCACGACTTTACATTTAGTCTCTGCTTCCCTGCAGTGCACAGGGAAAGACCTGTGATCCCTACCAAGGTCTGGTAACGAGAACGGAGGCTTCAGGAAGCAGACCACTTTCGAAAGGAACTGGACAGACTAATTCGAAAAAAATCGTAGGGTCAAGTGCCAAGGATGTCTAAAGATAATTTTGAAACACTTCAAGGGAAAATACAGGGGGACTACAAGGGAAGTCCTGTGTTCTGTCAGCATCAAGACTGAATATTGGGGATGCCTGGCTGACTCAAGTCTGAAGAGTATGCATCTTGACCCCGGAGTCGTGAGTTCGAGCCCCATGCTGGGTGTAGAGATGACTTCAATAAGTAAACAAACCTGACCTGAAAGAAAAAGAAATCAGGTGCCATAAAAGACTTCATAAGAAGAGTCATTAAAACAAAGTGATAGAGAAATGAAATGGGACAGGGGATCAAGGAGCAGACCCATGTGCATGTGGGAAAATGTTAAGAGCCAGAGGAAATGTGCACTGGAGTGGGGAGAGACTGGGTTCCTCGGTAAATGGTGTTGGAAAACAAAATTAGCCCCTTATGTCACAACATGTGAAATTAAGTTCACAAATGTGTAAAATGAGTCCTAAAACTTTAAGAATAAAATACAGAAGTTAAGGGGCGCCCAGGCTCAGCGGGTTAAAGCCTCTGCCTTCAGCTCAGGTCATGATCTCAGGGTCCTGGGATCGAGTCCCATAACGGGCTCTCTGCTCAACAGGGAGCCTGCTTCCTCCTCTCTCTCTGTATCTGCCTCTCTGCCTACTTGTGATCTGTCAAATACATAAATAAATAAAAATATTTATTAAAAAAATAAAATACAGAAGTTAAGTAATGTATCTGAGGTCACACAGGTAATAGGTAAAGAAACAGTATGTCATTGAACCTGAGGGGTCTGGTGTCAGACCTTGGCCTCAAACCCACTTGGCAGTACTCTGTCCTGGTCCCTTTAGACCCCTGCCTGCACTGGGTGTAGAGATGACTTCAGAATAAAATCTTGGGGCGCCTGGGTGGCACAGTCCCTTAAGGGGCCGACTCTTGATTTTGACTTGGGTCTTGATCTCAGGGTCACATGCTCACCTCCCGGAAATCAAGAGTTGCAGGCTTTACTGACTGAGTCACCCAGATGCCCTGAAGATACCTTTTTTAAAATAAATCATTATCCTTCTTTGGCCACTGAACGCTATCCAGCCAGTGGCAGGTCTAACCTGTCATCACTTCATTACTCACTTCCACACCATTATTTACTCCCATCTTTCTGGGCTGCATGTTCTTCCCCTGCAGCCTCCCTACAGAATTAATTCTATCCCCCAGTGAGTCTATTCCTTCCTGTACACCACTTTGCAAGAGCTGTAACTGCCCAGAGAAAACCAGATACCATGGGCTCATGCCTCCCCTCCACTGAGCCCCCAGTGCCACCCATCCACGGCCAGTGACTGCCACATTGGAAACCCCAAAGGCCACTTTTCTTTTCATCTCACTTCTCATCTGACCCCTCCCTTCTCACATTGTTGTCCCAGGCCATTCTTCTGATTGTCCTCTCCCCAGAGCTTTCAGACTAGAGTTCTAACTCCTTAGCTGAGATCCCAATATCTTTTGTGATTTGGCCCCTGCCCACCTCTGCAGACCCTTTTCCTGCCCCCGACTTTGCCCTTTACCCCTGATCTCCTCGAGCTTCTTGCAGTTCTCTAAATACATCACACACCATCAGCTAGTCCACAGCTCACATAGGCCATGCCCTCCTTTGGGAAAGATCTGGGAGATTCTCTCCCCTTGGCCGGGTTGTGGAACTCCTGTACATGCCCTTGTTCCGAAGGCATTCTCTGAGGCAGGGAGACTATCTTATCTCTCTGTTCTAGTTGTCCAGCTGGGTGGTCAAAGCAGCTACCTAGGAAATGTGAGTTAGAGGAAGCAAAGGGCCAGATGGTATTTGAGGAATGTGCCCAGCACAAGGAAATGTATCCTTTATGTCACCTTGGCTTTGGACAGCCATACCAGCCGTGCGCACATACACCCCTTCACTTTCCCCCAAACTGGGAAGGAAGCCAGTGTGGACCTGCTCTCAGGGATCTAGAAGGGGAGAAATTCGGAGCAGGGGGAGTAGGAGCACCATAGCAGTCTCTCACCTTTCTCTTCCTGCCTGAAGTTTGTGAGTTAGAGGGGGGAATCGGGGAAGGTGCTTCTGTAGGGGTTGGAGACCTGTAATTCCTGCTATTTCCCTTCTCTCTCAGCCCAGGATTCTGTGAACTTTCCCAGACCTAGGGCAGGACCTAATGGAAAGCTGGTCCCTTCTGTGGGACCTGTGTCTGAGACTAGCAAGGGAAGCCAAGCTGGGTTTGAGACCGAGAAGGGTAGGACAGTCACGGGGATGTGCAGGTGGAGGGGTGGAGTCAAGAGTAATTACTTTAGGGAACTTGGTCTGAGAAAGTTGAGCATTAGAACAGCTAATATTATTTGAGCAGTTCACAAAGTACTCTCCCATCAGTTCAAACGATTCCTGGAATACTTTACTGCCTAATAATCGAGCAGGGCCCTGACCTTCACAGAGACCCTGAGATGCAAGCACTTTGGTCCCCACCTCGTTGTTGAGGGAGCTGAAGCCTGGAGCCGCAGAGCACAAAGGAAAAATAGGGAGGTGGGTCAGATTCAGAAGGTGAAGGACAGCTAGCTGGAGGGAAGCAAATACCTTGCAAGTCAGGCCTCTGGTGCTGTCAGGGGCTGGCCAGTCAGAAGTTCCCTCCAGCCGCTCCTTCCTTCTGATGCACCTTAGGACCCACTGAGTCCCTCCTCCCTTATCCCTTCAAGATACGAAGCTCCAGGGGCGCCTGGGTGGCTCAGTGGATTAAAGCCTCTGCCTTCGGCTTGGGTCATGATCCCAGGATCCTGGGATCAAGCCCCACATTGGGCTCTCTGCTCAGTGGGGAGCCTGCTTCCTCCTCTCTCTCTGCCTGCCTCTCAGCCTACTTGTGATCTCTGCCTGTCAAATGAATAAATAAAATATTAAAAAAAAAAAAAAAGATACGAAGCTCCAGTGGGGACCACCTGCTGGGCCTCCACCTACTGGCCTTTGGAGGGAGGGTGAGTCTCCTTCCAAAGAGAAATTTCCAAAGAGAAATTACCCATGTGAAGGGGACTTCTGCATTTTGGGGGCCTGGGGTGGAACGGCCACGGAGGAACCTGGGCAGTCAAGGCAAGCCCAGGACTGGACGGAGGCCGGTTGCCAGGCTGGGACAGGCCGTCCTGCTGGAACTTCTCCCAGCACCTGTGGGGACCCCCCTGTGGAGGGAGCCCCCCAAACAACAAGAGATGGCCTTGCTCCAAGGCCCCACGCCTCAGCTCCTCAGACCACCAGGGATAGGACAGTGGCAGGAGCAGGGACTATGGGGACCCTCTGTGTCTCAATCCCTCTGGCCTTTATCCCAGAATGGGCTGGGGGCCAAGGCTGACCCCCGGCCATGGTCTTCTCCAAAGCTCTTCCTCCACTCCTCCTTACTCCTGCTGCACCCGCCAAGAGAGACCCCTGGGCTTCTGAAAGAGGTAGACCCCAGCTGGTGCAAGGCCTGGGGGTGGGAAAGCACAAGGCCTGCAGGCCACACACCAAGCAGCTTCACACAAGTGAGCCAGTGTGAGCAAAAGTCTAGAAGGAAGTATCCTCTGAAGTTGGGATTATGAGTAATTTTATTTCCTTCTTTCTTACATCATATATTCTCCAACTGTTGATACTAATTTTTTTTTTTTTTCAATCAGGAAGGAAATAGGTGCTTTACTGGCTCGGTCAGCTGAGAGTCAGACTCTAGTTTTCAACTCAGGTCATGATCTTAGAGTGGTGAGATCAAGCCCTGTGTTGGGCTCCATACTCAGCGTGGAGTCCTCTAGGGATTCTCTCTTCCTCTTCCTCTTCCTCTGTCCCTCCCTATGCTCATACACTTGCTCTTTCTCTAAAATAAATAAATGAATCTAAAAAACAAACAAACAAAAAAGAAATGCACTATCATTATTTTTTTTCAAAAAAGAGGAAAGAAAAGAAAAAAAGGAAATAAGTCCCTTACACATAGGGAGCCTTTTATTATTTACCTAATATTTAGTCCTTTTATGTTATTTCTCTCAAGCAACAGTAATCTTTTTGTCTTTCTTTTAGATTTTACTTACTTATTTGACAGATAGAGATCACAAGTAGGCAGAGAGGCAGGCAGAGAGAGAGAGAGGAGGAAGCAGGCTCCCCGCCGAGCAGAGCGGGGCTCGATCCCAGGACCCTGGGATCATGGTCTGAGCCGAAAACAGAGGCCTTTAACCCACTGAGCCACCCAGGTGCCCCAAGAAACAGTAATCCTATTTGTGAGGTGGATATTATTAGTTAATTTTGGAGTTAGGTACTCTGAGATCCCATGGTGTCGAACGACTAACTGAAAGGCACAAAGTGGCAGCGAGGAGTGGAGTCAGGGGACTTTGAGCACGGCTGGGGAGGCTGAACGTGAGCAACATGATGGTGGCCAATAAGATTCTGCTGCAGTTCTTGGTTCCTCTTTCTCTGTGTGTCTTGCCCTTCCCAAACCCCAGGATTCGGGTTTTTTTTAAACAGATATTTATTTATTTATTTGACAGAGAGATCACAAATAGGCAGAGAGGCAGGCAGAGAGAGAGAGAGAGGAGGAAGCAGGCTACCTGCAGAGCAGAGAGCCTAATGCAGGACTCGATCCCAGGACCCTGAGATCAGGACCTGAGCCGAAGGCAGAGGCCTAACCCACTGAGCCACCCAGGCACCCATAAAAATTCTTTTAAAAAAATCATTTATAAAATAAGTATGCACTGATAACCCACTGGGCATTCCCTTATTTTTTAAGGCATTCTTTATTTATATATTTTGAAGCTTTACTGAGGCATAATTAACATATAATAAATTACACATATTCAAGGTGTACACTTGGATAAATCTTAACATATGTGCTCAAATAAAACAGTCACAACCAAATCAATGATCTGATCGTCACCCCCAGAAGTTTCTTTATGCCTCCATGATCCCTCTCTCGTAACCATCATGCCTCTATCCCCAAGCAAACATGAATCTACTTTCTGTCACTCCCAATTAGTTTGCATTTTCTAGTTTTATAGAAATATAATCACACATCATAAATTTTTTATGTGTTGCAAAGTATAGATTCTAGTTGATAATTTTTGCATACAGATATCCAATTGTTCCAGCACCATTTGCTGAAAAGGCTGTCCTATTTTTAGTTTGCTTAGTATTTTTATCATGAAAGGATGCTGAGTTTTTGTCACATGCTTTTCTGCATCTATGAAGATGATCATGTGGTTGTTTTCCTTTGCCCTATAAATGTGCTGGCGTTGATTTTGCTAGGAATTCACCTTTGCATTCCTAAGATAAATCCCACTTGGTTACGATGCATAATCATTATTAATGGGCCATTGAATGTGATTTACTAGTATTTTGTTGAGAATTTCTTATCTATATTCGTAAGGAGTATTGGTCTAGAGTTTTCTTACAGAACCTTCTCTGGCTTTGGCATTGAGATAATGCTGCCTTCATAGAACATGTTAAAAAGTATTCCCCTCCTCTTTTTTTTTTTTTTTTTTTGGAAGAGTCTGAGGAATGTTGGTGTTAATTCTCTTTTTGATTTTTGGTAGACTTTACAAGTAAAGCCATCCGGGGGACTTTTGTTTGTTAAGAGGTATTTAAATTTATTAAGATTTAACATATGGTCTGTCCTGGAGAATGTTGGGTGTATATTCTGTCATTGGAGGAGTGTTCTGTATGTCTATGTCTTTTAGGGCTAGTTGGTTTCTAGTGTTTTTTACGTCGTCTGTTTCCTTCTGTAAAGGCTATTCTGTGCATTATTGAAAAGAGGGTCCTGATGTCTCTAACTCTTCTTGTAGATGTGTCTGTTTCTCCCTCAGTTGGGTCATTGTTTGCGTCATACAGCTCTTTCGTGAACTGACCCTTTTATCAGTATATAATGTCCTCCTTTGTCTCTTGTAACAGTTTTTGATTCAACATCTGTTTTGTTGAGGGGCGCCTGGCTGGCTCTATCAGCAGAGCACGTGACTCTTGATCTGGGGGTCATGAGTTCGAACCTCATGTTGGGTGTTCAGATGACTTAAATAAGTCCTTCAAAACAAATAAAATAAAATAAATTTTGTATAGTATTAGCAGAGCCACCCTGGCTGTCTTTTGGTTACTCTCTGCATGGAATACGTTTTCCCATCCTTTCACTTTCAGCTTATTTGTGTCTCCCTAAACGGAGTCTCTTGGGACACCTGGGTGGCTCAGTGGGTTATGTGTCTGCTTTCAGTTCAGGTCATGATCCCGGGGTCCCAGATCAAGTCCGCATCGGGCTCCCTCCTCAGCGGGGAGCCTGCTTCTCCCTTTCCCTCTGCCTGCCTCCCTTGTACTCTCTCTCTCTCTCTGACAAATAAATAAATAAATAAAATTGTTTTTTAAAAAAATAAATAAATAGGGATGCCTGGGTGGCTCAGTCTGTTGGGCATCTGCCTTCAGCTCAGGTCATGATCCTGGGGTCCTGGGATCAAGTCTTGCGTCAGGCTCCTTGCTCAGTGGGGAGCCTGGTTCTCCATCTGCCTGCTGCTCCCCCTGTTTGTGTGCACACTCTCTCTGTTTCTCTGACAAGTAAAATCTTCAAAAAATTTTTTTAAAAATTAAGCGAATCTGGGGCGCCTGGGTGGCTCAGTGGGTTAAAGCCTCTGCCTTCAGCTCAGGTCATGATCCCAGAGTCCTGGGATCAAGCCCCACATCGGGCTCTCTGCTCCGCGGGGAGCCTGCTTCCTCCTCTCTCTCTGCCTGCTTCTCTGCCTACTTGTGATCTCTGTCTGTCAAGTAAATAAATAAAATCTTTAAAAAAAAAAATTAAGCGAGTCTCTTGTAATCAATAGATACTTGGATCTTTGGAAAATATTTTTGACCATTTTAAAGTGTACCATTCGGTGGCAGTAAGTACATTTTTTTAAAAGATTTTATTTATTATTTATTTGACAGACAGAGATCATAAGTAGGCGGAGAGGCAGGCAGAGAGAGAGGGGGAAGCAGGCTCCCTGCTGATCAGAGAGCCTGATGCTGGGCCCCAATCCCAGGACCCTGGGATCATGACCCGAGCCGAAGGCAGAGGCTTTAACCCACTGAGCCACCCAGGCGCCCCGTAGTAAGTACATTATTGTACTTACACAATAAATGTTGTACACAACACCACAATCCATCTCCAGATCTTTTCCCTTTTTTTTTTTTTTAAAGATTTTATTTATTTATTTGACAGGCCGAGATCACAAGTAGACAGAGAAGCAGGCAGAAAGAGAGGGAGAAGCAGGCTCCCCACTGAGCAGGGAGCTCAATCCCAGAACCATGGGATCATGATCTGAGCCGAAGGCAGAGGCTTTAACACACTGAGCCACCCAGGCACCCCTCCAGATCTTTTCTTCATCTCCCCAAACTGAAACTCCATACCCATTAAATAATAATTCTCCATTTCCCCTGCCCCATCAGCGCCCAGCAACCACCATTCTACTTTCTGTCTCTGAATTTATCACTAGAGTATGTAAAATACTAGGTATCTCATAGAAGTGAAATCATAAGCATCTGTCTGTCCTTTGTAACTTTTTTTTTTTCCCACATAGCCTAATGTCTTCAAGGTTCAGAATGTTGTAGATATGTCAAAATTGCACTCTTTTTTAAGAAGGAATAATATTCCATTGTATTATATGTACCATATTTTCTTTATCAATTTATCTGTCCATGGGTGCTTGGGTGCTTCCATGTTTTGCCTACCGTGAATAACACCGCTAGAACACAAATGTACAAATATCTGGCCGAATCCCTCCTTTCAATTCTTTTGTGTAGAATTGTGTAGAATACTTGGGTAGAGTTGCTGGATCATACAGTAATACTATTTTTAGCTTTTTGAGGAACTGCCATACACTTTTCTATAGTACCTGTACTTTCTACATTCTCACCAGCAGTGCACAAGAGTTCCAGTTTCTCTACCTCCTCACCAACATTCGCTTATTTTATGTTTTGTTGTGTGTGTGTGAATGGCATGTGTGTGTGTGAAGTGGCATCTTGTGGTTTTGATTTGCATTTCCCTAATTAGTGATGTTGAGCATCTTTTCATGTACTTACTGGCCATTTGTTAGGTTCTTTGGAGAAACATTCATTCAATTCCAGGGAGATCATTTGTATTCACTTATTTCAGTTAGGTCATTTTTTAAAATAATTTTTTTATTTTTTATTAACATATAATGTATTATTAGCCCCAGGGGTACAGGTCTGTGAATCGTCAGGCTTACACACTTCACAGCACTCACCATAGCACATACCCTCCCCACTGTCCATAACCCACCACCCTCTCCTTACCCCCTCCCCCCAGCAACCCTCAGTTTGTTTTGTGAGATTAAGCGTCTCTTATGGTTGGTCTCCCTCCTGATCCCATCTTGTTTCATTTATACTTTTCCTACCCCAAACTCCTCCATGTTGCCTCTCAACTTCCTCATATCAGGGAGCAGTTAGATCATTTTTAAATCCATTCTGCGAATCTGTCTTCTTTTGTGTATAGTAAAATATACATGAAAGTTACCATTAAGTATACAATTCAGTGGTATTAAGTACATTCATAATATCTTACCATCTTCACCAAGCTCTGTCTTTTCATTGGTGAGCTTAATCCATTTACATTTAAAGTCATTAATGGGGAGCCTGTCTGGCTCAGTTGGTAGAGCACAGGACTCCATCTCCAGGTCTTGAGTTCAAAGCCCCACGTTGGGTGTAGAGATTACTTTAAAAAATAATAATAATACAAAATAAAGTGATTACTGATATTAAAGGATTTATTTTTGCAAGTGTTCCTTTCTAGATGTGATCTTTTTTGTTTCTCAATCCTTTCAATACTGCCTTTTTTCATGTTTGACTTTTTTTTTTCCTAGTGTACCATTTTGGTTTCTTCTTCATTTTCTTTTCTGTATATTTCCTCCTTGTTTTCTTAGTGGTTACCATAATTGTAAAATTAACATCCTAAGGTTAATAGCTATTTTTTCATCAGACACCATGAAGGCCAGAAAGAAGCAGGATGATATATTTAAAGTATGGATAGGGTGCTCATTTCAGCAGCATATATATGAAAATTGGAATAATACAGAGAAGATTAGCATGGCCCCTGCATGGTTCATGGGGCATTCCATATTTTTTAAGTTATGCTTACCAAAAAAATTAAAATAAAGTACTAACAGGAAAAGGGGGAGAACTGTCAACCAAGAGTTCTATATCTAGAAAAACTGTCCTTCAAAAACGAAGATGTTAAGGCATTCCCGGATAAACAAAAACTCATGGGATTTGTTGCTAGTAGACCTACCCTACAAGAAATGTTAGAGGGAAGGGTGCCTGAGTGGTTCAGTGGGTTAAAGCCTCTGCCTTTGGCTTATGTCATGATCCCGGGGTCCTGGGATTGAGCCCCACATCAGGCTCTCTGCTCAGCGGGGAACCTGCTTCCCTTCCTCTCTCTCCACCTGCCTCTACTTGTGATCTATGCCTGTCAAATAAATAAAGTCTTTTTAAAAAATATGTTAGAGGGAGTCCATCAGAGTGAAACAAAAAGGCACTAGATGATAATTCAAAGCCATATAAAGAAATAAAGACCACTGGTAAAGGTAACACATGGTAAATATTTTAAAAACAAGTATTATTTTATTTTTGCCATATTTTTGCCATTTCTTATATGATATAAAATATGCATAAAACAATAATCATAAATCTATGTTCACATGTACACACTGTATAAAGATGAAGGGGGTATGGAATTGGACAGAAGGCATTAATGTATGCTATTAAAACCAAGATGGTATCAATTCAACCTAGATTGTTATAAATTTATCTATTTCTTCTTAAGTGAACTTAGGTAATTTGTGTCTTTCTATGTGTTTTCCATTTCAACTAAGTTGTTGAATTTATTGGCATAAATTTGTTCCTAATATTCCCTTATTATTCTTTTATTATCTGTAAAAATTATTGTGATGTCACCTCTCTCATTCCTGATAATTGGTGATTTGTATTTTTTTTCCCTGATCATTGTGACTAGAGGTTTATCCTGTTGATTTTAAGCAGCTTTTGGCTTTATTGATTTTTCTTTATTTTTCTGTTTTCTGTTTCAAAGATCTTTGCATTGGTCTTTGTTATTTTCTTCTGCATACTTCAGTTTCTGGTGAAAGCTGAGGTCATTGACATGAAATCTTTCTTCTTCACTTTTTCTTCTTCTTTTTGTTTAAAAGATTTTATTTATTTATTTGACAGAGAAAGACACAGTGAGAGAGGGAGCACAAGCAAGGGGAATGGGAGATGGAGAAGCAGGCTTCCTGCTGAGCAGGGAGCCCAATGTGGGGTTCTATCCCAGGACCCAGGGACCATGACCTGAGCCAAAGACAGACACTTAACAACTGAGCCACCCAGGCACCCCTACATGAGATCTTTTTTAAAACAGAACAAAACAAACAAACAAAAAAAGCATTTAGTGCAATAAATTTCCCTAATAGAGGTGCCCCACAAATGCTATGTTGTGTTTTCATTTTCATCCAGTTCAAAATATGTCCTAATTATTATTTTTAAAAATTTATTTTAAGTAATCTCTATACTCAACATGGGGCTTGACCTTACAACCCTGTGATCAAGAGTCACATGCTCTCCCTACTGAACCAGTCTCGCATCTCCCTAGTTATTTTTTTTATCTAAAGGTGTGTTACTCATTTTCCAAACATTTGGGGATGGTCCAAGGATCTTTCTGTTATTTGTTTATTTTTTCTTTCCTTCTTTAGAGAGAGTTTGAGAGTGAGACTGACTGAGGGGGAGCGAGAGAATTTTAAGCAGGTTCTACACTCATGCAAGCCCAATACAGGGTTCAATCTCATAACCCTGAGATCACAACCTGAGCCAAAATCAAGAGTCAGATGCTTGGGGCACCTGGGTGGCTCAGTGGGTTAAAGTTTCTGCCTTCAGCTCAGGTCATGATCCCAGGGTCTTGGGATGGAGCCCCAGAGTGTTGGGATCAAGCCCCGCATTGGGCTCTCTGCTCAGCAGGGAGCCTGCTTTCCCCTCCCCTCTGCCTGCCTCTCTGCCTACTTGTGATCTCTGTGTGTCAAATAAATAAATAAAGTCTTAAAAAAAAAAAAATTCAGACATTAACCAATTGAGCCACGCAGGCGCATAAAACATTTTACTTTTACATATGTTAACTTGAATCCTTTTAAGTTTGAGACTTGTTTGATGGCCCAGAATATAGTCTATTTTGGTAAATGTTCTCAGTGCACAAACCCCACCATACATTATTATTATTTTTTGAAGCTTTTATTTATTTATTTGACAGGCAGAGATCACAAGCAGGCAGAGAGGCAGGCGGGGTGGGGGGTGGGGAGCAGGCTCCCTGCTGAACAGAGAGCCCCATGCAGAGCTCCATCCCAGGACCCCCGGATCATGACCTGAGCTGAAGGCAGAGGCTTTAACCTACTGAGCCACCCAGGCACACCTACATGATTATTTTTTAAACACAATTATTTTTTAAAAGATGTAATAAGAAAACAAGCAACATATACTTACTGAGGTAGTTACCATGGTCAGAGTTCTTCATTCCTTTGGATAGACCCCTATTTTTACTTGGTACAATTTTCTTTTTGCCTAAAGACCTTCCTTTAACATTTTTTGTAGTGCAGGTCTGTTAGTGATGAATTCTTTCAATTTATATGTATCTGAAGATGTTTTTGGGGGCACCTGGGTGGCTCAGTTGGTTAAGCAACTCCCTTCGGGTCAGGTCTTGATCCTGGAGGCCCCAGATCGAGTCCCACATCCGACTCCCTGCTCAGCAGGAACTCTGCTTCTCCCTCTGGCCTTCTCCCATCTCATGCTCTCTCTCTGTCTCTCATTCTCTCTCTCACACATAAATAAATAAAATCTTAAAAAAAAAAAAGATGTCTTTGTTTCTGGAAGATATTTTTTATGAAGTTTTAATTTGAATTTCAGTACAGCTAACACACAGTGTTACGTTAGTTTCAGGTGTGCAATATAGTGATTCAACACTTCATACACCACCCTGTGCTCATCACAACATGTGCTCTCCTTAATCCCTATCACCTGTTTTATCCATCCCCGCCCACCCTACACCCACCTCCCCTCTGGTCACCATCAGTTTGTTCTCTGTCATTAAGATTCTTTTTTTTTGTTTGTTTTTTAAGATTTTATTTATTTATTTGAGAGAGAGAGTATGAAAGACGAGAAGGTCAGAGGGGGAAGCAGACTCCCCATGGAGCTGGGAGCCCCAGCTTCCAGGATCATAATCTGAGCCAAAGGCAGCTGCTTAAGCAACTGAGCCATCCAGGCAGCCCCTGCAGTTGCTTAACCAACTGAGCCATCCAGGCAGCCCCTGTCATTAAGATTCTGTTTCTTGGTTTGTGTGTGCCTTTCTCTTTTCCTTTGTCCCCTTTTTGTTTGTTTCTCAAATTGTTTCTCAAATTCCACATGAGTGAAATATTTGTCTTTCTCTTTGTTACTTTGCTTAGAATTATACTCTCTAGCTCCAACCATGTTGTTGCAAATGGCAAGATTTCATTTTTTTTTATGGCTGAAAAATATTCCATCATATGTTATACCACATCTTCTTTTTTTTTTTTTTTAAGATTTTATTAATTTATTTGATAGACAGAGATCACAAGTAGGTAGAGAGGCAGGCAGAGAGAGAGAGAAAGGGAAGCAGGCTCCCTGATGAGCAGAGGGCCTGACTCGGGGCTCTATCCCAGGACCCCGGGATCATGACCCAAGCCGATGGCAGAGGTCTTAACCCACTGAGCCACCCAGGTGCCCCTATACCACATCTTTATCCATTCATCTATCAGTGGGCCCTTGGGCTGCTTCTATAATTTGGCTATTGTATGTTTTTGAAAGATATTTTTGCCTAATGTTCTGCATTGGGAGGTTTTCTTTCAATACTTTAAAGATATTGTTTCACTATCTTCTTACACAGATTGTTTTGGGTGAAAATCTGATGTCACTCTTAACTTTGTTTCTCTGTACATTCCATCTCTTAAGATTTTCTCTTTTTACTCATTTTAAGCAATTTGATTATAATGTGACTTCATATAACTTTTTTTCATGTTTCTTGTGCTTGGGGTTTATTATGTTTCCTGGATCGGTGGGTGTATGGTCTTCATTAAATTTGGAAACCTTTCAGTAATTATTTCTTCAAACATTTTTGTCCCCTTTTTTTCTCTTCTTCTGGGTCTCTAATTACTCATATATTAGACCATTTGAAATTGTCCCATAATTGACTGATGTTCTGTAATTGTTTTAGATTCTTTTTTGTCTCTTTCATTTTGGACAATTTCTATTCTAATGCCTTTATGTTCACATATCTTTTCTTCTGCAATATCTAATCTGCCATAAATCTCATCCCATGTATTTTTCATCCTTGGACATTGCAGATTTCACATCAGAAATTTCAATTTGAGGCTACTTTTTTTTTTTTTTTAAGATTTTATCCGTCTGTTTGTCAGAGAGAGAACACAAATGGAGTGGCAGACAGACTGAGAAGCAGGCTCCCCTGTTTAGCAAGCAGCCCAACACAGGACTTGATCCCAGGACTCAAAGATCATGACCTGAGTAGAAGGCAGCCACATAACCGACTGAGCTACCCAGGTATCCCAATTTGAGGCTTTTTTTTATATCTTCCTTCTCTCAACTTTTTGAACATAAGAAATACAGTTATAACTGTTTTAATGTCCTCCTTAGGCCCAACTTCTTTCAGTTCTAGGTCAGTTTCATTTGATTATAGACTGTTTTCCTGCCTCTTTGCATGTCTAAGTATTTATGGATCCATTTTTTTAATGGGTGCCATACATTATGAATGTGATCTTACTGAGGGCTAGATAGCTGCATTCCTATAAATCTTGAGCTCTGTTGTGTAATGAGTTTACATTACTCATTACTCATACATTACTCAGTCAACAACTTGATCTTCCTAAGTGTTGCTTTTATGATTTGTTAGCTAAGTCAGAGCAGGAGGACATAAAGACAAGCAAGGCATTAGTGAAAGTGGATACATAAGCCCAGGTACTAAACCATAGCAACACGGCTAAGGGGACAGTTAAAACTCGATCAGGGTGGCGGAGTGCAGCCTCGCCTCTGCCCTCTATCTCCCCCTCCTGAGGTAGTAGCAGCAGCATGAAGAGAGCAGGGAGGGCTGGAGTATTCCCTGGGTAGGCTTGGGGGTACCTTCATGGGATCTGAAACCTTATCACAGGAACAAACTAGGCTTCAAATATAGACACGGAGCAGCTGCTGGCACAGAGCTGTCCAGGAAGAGGGTCCCACCCATCATTCCACTCTGCTTCACCCTTGCCAATCACATCAAGGGCCTTGGGATGTCATCACACTGCTCAGGAACTCAGCTTACTCATTTGTAAATCGGGGTGACCCCACCTGCTCTGCCTAGCTCAGAAGGGTGTTCTGTCTGAGGAGTAAGGTGTGCTTATTTCTGCAGCACATATACTGAAATTGTCCTAGGAGTCAGAGAAGTAAAAACATGCTGTTTCTGAAACTGACACCCCAGTCCTTTCTACACACTGCCTTAGCCAACTGACTGCTAAGACCCCTCCTAGAAGGCCCTCAAGTTATGTGGTCAGAGATTGTAAAGAAGAGGACAGAGGACCTATCATTTGATTCTAACGTCCTTGCAGAGTAGGCTCCACCAGGGAAGGTGGCCCCTTCCCTCTGCCTCAGTTCTGATGGAAGCCTGGGATGAGTGGTCTCCTTAATCTTCAGGCTCAAAAGTCTGAGAACAGCAGGGAATCCACCCGTAGCCTCCAGATCCTGGCATTTCTGTCATTCCTTTCCCCTTATCTCTGATTTCCTACCTGTCAGATGATGGTGTCTGAAGGCAAGAGGCCAGAGTTCCCAACAGCCCTCTGGTTCTAGGCTGGGTCATCTCTGCATCCAACCTCCTTTTGGAAGGGCCCAAGGAAACAGACCAGACCAGATCAAGTGGCTCAACCATGTCCAAGCCATTGGTTATTTCTGGCAAGAATGAGGTGATCTAGGTTATCCCTCTATCTCCAGTAGCACCCAAGGACCCTGGAACGCTTCAGCCTAGTTCAGGTCCCACATCTTTTATGTTTCTGGGTGGCTTCCATCACCTGCCAGTCTGGAGCTTTGATAACGGTGTGTGATTTGGGGGGAAAGGTGGGAAGGTCTGGGTACAAAGCTACACACACGTACTTGAAGTAATTGTAGATTCACATGCAGTTGTCAGAAATAAGACACCCCCTTTGCGCTTTGCCTAGCTTCCCCCAATGCTGACATAGCAGGGTATCAACCAGGATGCGAACATTGGTACAATCCATCAGTCCATCTATGGTGTGTGCCACTGTAATGCTAGACCACTAAAGGTTCCAAATTTACCTACTTAAGTTGCTTGTGGCCCGGGGGTACTGCACCCCGCTACTCCATCAGTGCCCCTGCAAAGAGGACGGAGGTTAGCGAGGGATTTTAACAGGCCTAGTATGTTCTGGACTCCTCATCCACGTGATCGCTTAATCCTCACCAGAGCCTGTTTCATAGACGTTAAGACTGAGGTGCGGAGAACGGTGGAGGGTGAGTGGGTCTGGTAGGAGCTAACTCAGGCTTGCCTACTCTATCTACCCTCTGAGCAAAGCCCCGTGGGCCCCTGGGGGCACTAGGAGGCTTGGAAGGCTCCGCAAACACTAATGGAGTCCGTGGAGGCCCCGAGCAGGGTCCCAGCGGCGGAGGGAGCGGCTAGTCGCCGCACACCGGGACTAAGCTTCAGGGTGTGGCCTGGCCCTACACCTGGTTCCACCCGGGAGGACGAGGAAGCAATGCCGGGCCGCAGTCTGCAACCAGAGCTCCCCTGCGCGGGTGCCCAGCGGGTGTCCGCCCCGGGGAACGCCGGGAAGCTGCCCCGCCCCTCCCCGCGCTCTTCTCCCCCCGCTGCGCGGCGCTCGCCTGCCCCCTACTGCCGCGGGGTAGGCCCTGCAACCCCGGCCCTCCCCGCCTTCGCCCCGCGCACCCCCCAGCTCCGGATTGGCCGCTCCAGAAGTCTCCGGGCCAGTAGCCTTCCGCCACTGGATTGGCTGCACCCCGGGGCTGAGGCCCCGCCCATTTCCCCGGGTCCTTTGATCACGCGCCTGCCGGCTCTTCCGGGGCCTGGGAGCCAACCGAGGGCGTTCCTGTCCGGGCTGCAGCGGCGGGAGGTAAGGCATGCTCGGGTTGGATGGGCTGCAGAGCGCCGGCGCGGGTCCACGTCTCGGGGTGCCGCGATTCCGGGATGTCCGGGCTCTACCTGCAGCCCCCCAAACTCCCTTCCCCGGCCTGAGGCGCCCAGCGTCGTGGGAACTATACCTCCCACTCGCCGATGCTGGTCCGCATCCTGGGAGCGGCCCGACATCCGCCCCACCTCGGCAGGTCCCTTCGACCGTGGGACGGCGTGCATGCGACCGTGCAAGCTCGGTGCCCCCACGGACACCGGGACAGGTAGTTCATACCTTTTCCCTCAGTGGAGACCCAAGCGAAGTGGGGTCGGGGACCTTGGGGTCTGCGTACAGGAGCCCCTCGGCAGTCTCCTTGCATCTGTCGATGGGAGCTGACCCTCTCACCTCCGCCTGTCAGCCCACGCTAAAGAGGGGAGGGACCTGGGCGGAGCCCCGGCTGGGGACCAGAGGGAGGTGACATCACCTCGCAGATACCTGCCCACTCGTGTTCGTCCTGGCACGATCACAGTGGAGGAGAGGCTGTCCTGGCTGTATGTCCGCACTCACACCAGGGACAAGGAGGGCACAGAGAAGGCCTGTAGCCTAAGTGGGGGTATTGGACCAGGATTGGGGCAGGCTCCTTCTGATGCTCCTGCCTCACATGGAGGCCCTACAGCGCAGGACCCTCATATATCTGTCAAATCTCCCCCTTTTGCTCCACTGGACAGGTGCTGGCTGCCCAGTGTCCCCAGAGGTCAGAATAGGAGCTCCAAACGTAGATCTAAGCTTTTCCCAGGAGATGGTGCCAGTGTTTGGCCAGCACCTGAGCTGGGCCCCACCCTGGCTTGGGGACAGGAACCGGGCAGCACTCGGCCTCCCCTTGGTGCCCTCCACACCCAGGATTTCCCTGGAGTCACTGGAGGGTTAAGCCCAGCACACTGACCTGGAGGATCCCTCGTCCCAGGGCCTGACCTAAGTTTTGATACATTACCAGCTTTGGGAAAGGGATCCAGAGCTTGGGTGGCACCCTGGGTCAAACGAATCACCTCCCTTTCTCCTCCGCAGGGAGCCCTGTGGAGGCGCCCTCCCGAGGCCCTACTGCCCATGCTGACGACCCAGCCCTCCAGCTGCAGATGTCATGAGTAACACTACAGTGCCCAATGCCCCCCAGGCCAACAGCGACTCCATGGTGGGCTACGTGTTGGGGCCTTTCTTCCTCATCACCCTAGTCGGGGTGGTGGTGGTTGTGGTAAGGAGCCCCCACGGACACACATACACACCCACACTTCGGCTGGGAGTGGGGGTGGTGGGGCTGGTGAACCTGCACCGCTCATCTCCGCTGTCCTGCTGTGTTGGGTGAAGGGGTAGAGGTGGGTCTCTCATGGGCCGTCCTGGGCTCAGCAGCCTGCACAGCGCTGTGTCTCTGTTACAGGTAATGTATGTCCAGAAGAAAAAGCGGTGAGTGTCCCTGTCCCCAGTGTTACTTCCCCTGCATTTGGCTCACAAGTTTCTTTCTCATAGGCTTGGTTCTCTACAGCCGAGGTTAAGATGCCCTTGGGCTTTCCTTATACCAGCCCAAAATTCCCTACACCCCGCTGTGAGGGTTTCCTGCCCAAACTGGGCTTGGAACCCACTGAAGAGGGGCCCCTTCTAGAACTGGGCATGTATTCTCAGAACCGTAGTGTGCCCCCAGAGGCCCCCAGGGCCTTAGGTGTTGGGAGTGGGATTCCCCTGGGCTGAGTGCCCTCCCCTGCTCCCTAGAGTGGACCGGCTTCGCCATCACCTGCTCCCCATGTACAGCTACGACCCCGCAGAGGAGCTGCATGAGGCTGAGCAGGAGCTGCTCTCGGATGTGGGGGACCCCAAGGTAAGTGCTGGGGGGTGGGTGGGTGCAGAACAGTCCTCTTCCCCAGAGCCAGGTTCTGTCCTCAGACCTCCCTATGTGGGCCTGGGCTAGTGGGCTGCCACAGCTTCTGCCCTGGACCCCAGCCCTGTGGCCCGGTCTCTGCCCCCACAGGTGGTACACGGCTGGCAGAGTGGCTACCAGCACAAGCGGATGCCCCTGCTGGACGTCAAGACCTGACCCCACCCCCACCACTCTCCAGAACCATGGCACTTGGGAGTGCTGGGGGGCCTGCGGTGTCCTTCCCCACTTGCACTCACCCCGTTCCCCCTGCTGGGAACTGGGTCTCCTCTCCTCTCCTCATCCAGGCTGCACCTCCACCCCCCTGGCCCAGGCCTTCAATCCTTGGTGGGCTGAGCTTTCCACCCACTCTCCCCCCCCCACCCCCCCTCCCGCCCCAGGCTAATCCAAGTTTTTCCTGCCTGGTTGGAAGGGTGGAAGGGTGGTCGGGAGACTTTTCCTAGGCCCCACCTTTCTCTTGAGCCCTCCCCAACCTGGCTTTGGATCGGTTTCCATGGTGACAGGGCCTAATATATAGTATTCAGTATATATATTTTGTAAATAAACTGTTTTGTGGCTAGGGGTGTGGTGCCTTTTTTTTTTTTTTTTAAAGAGAGGCTTGTTACCTTCCCTGGAACTAAGGCTTTCCCCGCCCCCTCCCTGGAGATCCACCCCCACCAACTCTGTCCTTGGTTTCCACTCTTACCTACCCCAGGTGCCCACCACAGAAGGATTCCGGTCCAGAAAAGGATATTTTTTTATTCAAGTAACTGCAAATAGGAAACCAAGATGGGGGGGCCCCAGGCTGGGACAAATAATGGCCACCTCCTCCCCGGCAGAACAGGGGACAGAAGGTAGCCTCTACACCCGACAGTCAATACAGCCCCCCCCCCCAACTCTGCTGCAGCATCCTAGGGGCAGGGCCCCACCTTCCCTGGGACTGGGGTGGTCGGTAACCCAGCCTGTGCTGCCCCTGGCCCCTGCCCCTAAGAGTGCCTCGGAGGAGGGGACCATGGGCAGAACAGGAGGCAATGAGGATGAACATTTGGCGCTGGTTGCAGCAGCAATGACGGATGTCTAAGAATGGAAACATTGAACGAAAACAACACAACTGTCCAGAGGTAGTTTGTGAACAGAGGAAAAGATGGAACCAGAACCTTGGGGGGTGGGGAGGAGCAGAAGGGTGGGAGTGGGCAAGGCTAGCTCCTTGTTATTAGTGCCCCGTGTGAGGAAGGGGGAAATTGAGGCCTAGGGTGGAAGCAGAGGGGATTGGGCAGTGGCTCCAGCCCACCTGGGGAGGCTGTGGCAGGGAGCCTAGGCCTCAGGGACCTCACCTGGAAAAAGGGGGGACTGCATTTCCCTCACTGCAATAGATTCCAGGGTGAGGGGGTGGGGTGGGCTGGAGCCCATTTAGAAAGGGTAGGAGGCTCAGACCCCTCCTGCCTTCCTTCCTCTGCCCAAAGGGGGCTGTCTGACCTAGAGCAAGGACCAGGCAAGGGAGGAAGAAAGAAAAGTGGGTGTGAGCCACACCTAGTGAGACACAGGCTGGGTGGGGTGGGGGGCATCTCAGGGCCCAGCGCCCCTCCCCACTGGCCATACCTGCCACTGCTTGTGCTGTGGAGGGGGGCAGATCAGGAGATGAGGCTTGGGGCCCCTTTTAAGGCCAGGGAAGCCCTCCCAGGCCCCTCAGTGGGAAGTCAGAGGGAAGAATGGGGAAGGGACCCCCCCCCAAAACCCAGAGCCCAGTCAGCAACGTCCCCCACCGCAGGGTGTGGGGACACAGCAGGGGGCAGGGTGCGGCAAGGTTGGGGGTTGGCTTTGTCTGGAGCTGTGTGTGCGTGTGGGTGAGGGGTCGCTGGAAACCTAGACCAAAGGGAACTGCTCCCCACGTGGGCCTTGGGGCCCCGCAGCGGCTGGTGTGCTGTGTAGTGTGGCAGCGAGGGCGCAGGTGGGTGGTGGTGGTGCGGGGTAGGGGGGGCCTGGGGGAGGGGGCGGGGGCGGTGGGAGCGGAGCGGAGCTGTCCAGTCCCAGAAGGAAAATCGCTCCTTGGCCAAGGAGCAGGCGGCACGTCGCGGTCACTGCTCCTCCTCGGAGGACTCCTGCGAGATGCCCTCTTCTTCCTCCTTCTCCTGCAAGGCAGGAGGCAGGCAGGGCGGTCAGCAGGAGTGCCAGGCCTGCCCCCCGCCCCCCACTGGTGGTGCTGGGGGGTGGGGGCACAGGCCAGGAGGGCCCCCACCCCTCCCTGGGTTCCCTGGCTCTCCAGAAGGGGGATGAGTCAGGGCTGAGTGTGTGAGTGACTCAGCAAGCTCCACAGCCCAGTTTCATTCATAAAAAGGGAAGAATTTAAAGGGAGGGAAAAAACCCCACACACAGGCTGCTCCAGCAAGGAGCCAGGCCCCCTTGGCCCCAGGGCCTGTCCCCCCTCAACGCCCAGCTCAGGGAAGTGAGGAGGTAACTGGCTTTCTGTAGGAGGAAAAGGGAGAGGTGGCCAGGAAGAGGAAACGGGAAGGGGTGGCTGCTGGGTGCCTCCCCGGTGAACCAGGTGTCCTTGGGCTGTAGGGGCAACTGAGGGGCTATGGAGCCAGGCTGAGGACTGACCCCAGGCCAGGGCGGGGAGGAAGGGGAAGTATGTGTGCCGCCGGGGCTCACTCACTGGGCGGGAATGTTGGGACACCACACGGGCCTGCGGCCCCCCGTGCCAGGCACAAACTCCCAAACAACTTGTTTCCTGTTACTCACTCCTGGGGCCCAGCCAGCACCCCCCGACCCCCCTCCTCACCCTGGTGGTGGCTCAGCTCTAGGAATGAAGGCCTCAGGGAGTTCAGGGAATAGGTTGGGGGGACAGAAAAGGTCCAGGAAGAACAAGGCTGGGGTGGTCGTTGACTTCAGTGGAGGTCCCAAAGGCAGCCTCCTGACTCAACCTACCTTCTTGCGTTAGCAGCTATTTGGGGGCTCAGAAATGGATGGTGAGTCCCAGTGAGGAGGTGCCTCCGCGTGGGATCACCCCTCAGCTCACACACAGCACCGCCAGCGCGGCTTAGGGCTGAGCTCCTTGGCTGCCTCCTCCTCCCTACCCAAGACCGCCTAAGACAGTGGTGAGGACAGACCCCGCACTCTGCTCCCATGGCCTTCTTTTCTCACTTCTATTATGGGGCTGGGGTGGGAGAAGGGAACTAGATGGCCTCCAAGTTCCCCCTAGAAGTTGAGTCTGTTCTAGGAGCAGAGGAAAAAGAAGGAGCCCACCCCTGGCTAGGGGAGGTTCGTACCTGGGACCCCTTGCTTCTCAAGGATACAGCCCTTTAAAAGCCCTGGGCTGGGTACCAGGACCCTGGGCCACATGCAAATCCCTTTCCCTCTAGGCCTGGGGAAGGGGACAATGTCCCACTACTCCCAGCTCAGGACAGGCAGAGCCGTCCTTCCACGCTGAGCACACAGGACTCAGTATCCCCCATCCTTAAACATCCTCCCCAGCAAACCATACCACCGCCATCCCTTCACCTACCAGTTTTTTGGGTCTGCCCCTTGGTTTCCTCCCTGGGGTTGTGGTAGTTTTCTAGATGGTCAGAGAAAAGACCCACTAAGTCAAAAACATCCCTCAGTCTTCATGCAACCACCAGTGCCCTGGTGAGGAGGGGCAGAACTCCCCACCTCTGCTTAGGGCAGCCTGGGACTCTCACCCCAGCAGGCCCACCCGAGTCCAGCTGGTGATGACTGGCCAGCCACACTGCACCCCCCCCAACATACACACACGCCCCCCACTCCCTCCTTCACCCATGACTCAGAGGATATGAGTCGTGTCTCAGAAAAAAAATAAAAAACAAAACAACTTCTCTGAGAGACTGCTGCCACTGTGAATCTGCCCTTCCCTGCTTATCCCCACTCCCTTGGGATCCAGGGGGACCCCCGAATAGAACATTCTCCACGCAGGGACTGGTGGAACCACCCCTTCCCTCTTCCCGATTCGCCTGTTTCCAGACGACGAAAGTTATGGGACTTCTGACTTGATTTCCCCCGAAGTGAGGCTTCGGTCATCATCCTGCCTTCCCCAATTAGCCAAGACCCCCTGCTACCCATGCCAGGAAAGAGCGGGCAGGGGACAGAATAAGGACAAGCCAGTGCCTTCTGAGACCTCCCCCAGCTGTGGCCATGGGCAGAGGGGGGCCGCCTTCCTCCATCCTTACCCGGGTCTTGGCGGCACCCTTGTTTTTGCTCCCCTTTGGTCGGCCCCGAGGTCTCTTAGGTGTCGGCACTTCGCTGGGCTCCTTCTGCAAAGACAGATGGGGTCATCAGGAACACAAAAGTCACCTGTCTTCCCCCTTTCAAAACACACGGCGGTCTCCCCTGACCCCAGCAAGACTGAGTCAGCAAGACAGTGCCCCGACCCTGAAATCCACAGGCACCACAGCAGACAAGCCCTTGTGATTCAAGTTCTCACACTGACCATCTTCTTCTGCAAAGCCCCTCCCAAGCCTCCCTGCACCAACAGGAGGGCAAGAATGCAGAAGAGGGAAAGGCGGCACAGGGGCACAAAGACACCATCAGGCAGCTCTGCCACCACGGGGCTCGAAGCTCTTGGGCAAGAAGCGGGATGCCCGGGCCTCAGTTTCCTCAACCGTAAATGATGATGAGACACCTCACAGGGTATCCAGGGACTAAATGAAGAGTGTGGAAGTGGCCAGCACTGGGTCAAGACAGTTGCCTCCCCACTGTGAGGGATGCCGAAGAGGGTAAAGGATGCCCCCTTTGCCCCGCTAAAGAGGGCCTCCAGCCTCTCCCTGCAAACTGACTCCCTCCAGGCCACCTCTCGGAGAAGGAAGTATGCCCACATGTCAGAAACCCAGAGCTCCCTACCGTGGTTGCCGCTGAAATTTTAATAAGCCCAACAGAATAAGAAGCTGCTGCATGAGGCGTAGAAGTCAGGCAGTGAAGGCACATCAGCTACGGTTTCAGGGCAGGCTGTTTAGGGCCATCATGGTCCTGTAACCCGGCACCCCCGCTCAGGCACCCCTCCACGGGCCCCAGCTAACAGGCACAGGGTGGAGGCTATGGGAACCAGACAGAGAATGACTTCCCTCCCCACACTGAGGGGCTCTGGAAGCCCACCTCTCGGCCTCCTCATGGCTCACGTCCCCCCAAAGCCCGTACAGACCACACTCTCCATCCTACAGATGCAGAAGCCCAAGGCCCACCACGCTGAGAAAGCAAGGGCCGACCTCGACTCCTGTCCTCTTCCCTGGGAAAGGGACGTAAGCTGGGCCTCACTAGCTGCTGCCCAAGAGAATCCAAGATCCCCACTGCATGCCAGGTGGCCCCCCCAAGCCTGACAGGCCAGAGGCCAGGCTCCCCAGCATGTCCCAAAGTGCCAGGTTGGTCTTTTTTTTTTTTTTAAGATTTTATTTATTTGACAGAGATCACGGGTAGGCAGAGAGAGAGGAAGCAGGCCCCCTGCTGAGCAGAGAGCCCAATGTGGGGCTTGATCCCAGGACCCTAGGATCATGACCTGAGCTGAAGGCAGAATTTAACCCACTGAGCCACCCATGCACCCCCTGGGCTGGCCTTCTAACCCCATGCGACCTCAGTGCGGGACAGCACCACGGTTCCCAGGGTCACTCTCTCGCCAACTTCCCCACATTTTTAAGTCTTTAGGCTTCCATTTTGTTTCGTTTTGTTTTTTACAGGGCCGGAGCAGAGCCTGGCCCAGGGCCACACGAGGAGAGGCCCCCAACAGGTGCTGGCCCAGGACCTTTCTGTTAGGGCCTGGGATGAGGAAGTCCAGAAACCGACAGTTAAGTTTTTAGAAATGTTTATGGTGACTGGACAGAGCAGTACGTGGAATGACTCTCAGGATTAGAAACCCGGAACTTGTACGTATATGCGACTCATCTTAACTATGTTTTTATAAAGGCCCTGGTCCCCAACACCCTGGGAGTAAAGTGTGGGTAGTTTAGCAGGGTGGGGGCATTGGCCCAGGTGACCACGGGGTCACTTCCGGCTTGGATGATCTGGCACAGGCTCACGGCTCAAGGTTTCTCAGCCCCCACTCCCCTCCGTGGGTCTCAGGATCTGACCAGGGTCAGCGCGTGCCAGGTGCGTTTTTGGAGGACACACACACACAGAGCAATGATTCTGCAGCCCTCTGTTCCAGTTTTCACTTGCAGAAACACCTGGCACCTCCCTAACCCAGAGAGGTAAACCGAGGGAAAGGTTTGGACACCCACCTGACTCCCTACCAGCGCTGTCCCGGGACTCACCGGAGGCTGCTTGCGCGGCCTGCCCCGCCCCCGCTTCTCAGTGCCGTCCTTTTCCTGCTTGGAGGCCAAGGGCTGGCTGGACTTCGAGCTCGACTCGCTCATCTTCTCGCTCCCTTCTCTCTGGAGCAGGTGGAGGAGCAATGGCTAGGATGCTGTGAAGCAGGCAAAGTTGTTTAAAACACAACCCCTTGCTTTGGTCCCTTCCCAACCCCTCCACCACCAGTGCCCTCAAAGGGCAGTGGGGGACCCTGCCTGCTCCCAAGGGATACCCTTGCTTGCTGAGAATCGGGGTCTGCCCAGCCCCAGCATGGGCTACAGGGTGGGGCTTCGGCCGTTGGCCCTAATCAGCTCCTTATCTCGAGCAGAAGCATGCTTTGTCCTGCCACCCACACAGGGACCAGGCCCAAGAGGCACAGCCAGCTCAGATGTGGTTCTGTGGGTGAGGCCACCTGAACAAAGGTGTAGATGGGGGAGTCCTCATGCTCCCCAGGGGGTCCCTCTCTCTAGCCAGCTCCCCTTTCCTCTAAGAGAAAACCCAGCCTGAGTGACTCAAAGGCTACAAGGGTGGGAAGGTTGGCAGAGGGAGTTAAGCCCCAGGCCACTAGGCCAGCAGCATGGCCTACCCACAAAGGCCCAAGCCTCAGGCCCATCCTCGATGCTCCACACCAATCACCGGGCTAGGGTTGTGCCTACCCCACCACTTAGCTCTCCTCCCTGCTCTCTCCCCGGGGTAGAGCCTTGGGGAATCAAGGCTGGGAATAATTTGGGGAAAATGGTTGAAACTGTAGTGGAGGGAGAAAAGGAAAGCCAAAGGTGAAAGAAAGGTGGCTCTCTCCTTTCCCCCCACCCCACACAACACCTGGAGTCAAATGAGATCTTCCCCTTCGGTCCTGGGTCTCCCCTGAACTCCTTCGAACGGATCCTAGCTGCCCTTCCCCACCTTGCAGGGCTGGTCCTCAAAGCTTGTTTTTTCCCCTAGCATCTTCCCCTCTTCTTAGAGACCCATTTGGATTTAATCAGCCCCACTAATTGTGAGTTTACTTAAAACCTCCCACTGCAAGGAGCACCCAGCACCCCATTATTTGGTAGCCTCTTCCAGAAGCTTAAAAAAGACAGTGAGGGTTCTCCCCACATCTATTCCGATCCCCCTCTGTCTTCCCAGGTGCAGACCCATGGCTCTCTACCTCCCTGGTAACCAACCCCTGGTTGCCCTGGGCAAAGGGTAGGCCCAAGCGCCTTCACTTCTAACTGACCTTCAACCTATAAAATGGGGGGAATGCAAAGACATTTACCTCAACTACCTTTCCACACTGAGGCCAAGAATCAAACCAGATCATAGTGAAAATAGGCCTACAACAGGAAGTCCTCACTCCAATCAAAACGAGAACTAGAACATTCGAAAATGACTTTTCTTTCCCCTTTTCAGATTTTCAGACAATTTCCAATTTTAACTCAACGAGAAGAAAAAAAAGTTTTTTGTGGGTTTTTTTTTTTTTTTTTTTTGCGAACTTGTGACTTTTGGAGGGCTTGAGGCCCCAAGCCTTAAGATTCTCCAGACGACGAGACTTTGTCTGGTAATTATTCTATTTTATAATATTTCAGACTTGAAGACCCTTTTAAACAAGGTGGTTGGTGATTTATCCTGCTCCGTCATTAGTGGCTTGGCCTGCTCTGTAATTACAGGCAGTGATTAGAATCTTATATTACACCACAGGTTCCCCTTCAAACTAAACATCAAAATTAATCAGCCTAAATGAGTGCTGACCTCACATGAGGTCTGTGAAGGCCCCCTCACAGAGGGGGGTCCAGTTGCTCCAAGCTAGCCCCTAATCCCAGAAAGCCTGGGCCCAACATGCCTGGGAATCCTGGTGGGTCTCCGGGAAAGTTTTTGCATCATCTAGAGCTTCCCCGCACCTCTTACTACTAGGAACCCTCTAATCCACTCTCCGACACCCCACCTCCCCCAAGTCTAGGCCTCCAGGAACTGAATGAAGGCCTGTGGCCCTCTCTGGCCAAGGGAAATGCTTGTCTCTTCCACCTGTTTCTGAAGATCAGAGACCTGGTTTAGGGGAAGCCATGTTTAATAGGGCCCGACCCGAACCCTCCAGTTTGTAATAAGCCCTTCTGGGCCTCAAGCGTGCCCCCCACCGGCCCCGTACACCGTGCATCCAATGTGTATTCCACAAAGGCTTAGGGAGTCTACGCGAACCACCCTAGGAAATCAGCATGGGCTCCCTTGTTTTCCGGAAAAAAGTAGCCCAGAGAGGCCTGAGGAGTTGCCCAAGGTCACACAGCAAGCTGGCGAGCAGGACAGAGTAGATTACGGGCGACCTCTCCAGCCCGCCACTTTCCTTAACCGCCAAGAGACTGGTCTCGGCGTGTCGCCCCCTGCTCGAGTCGGCCCCAGGGTGACTCTGCAAGTGCCCGCGCCGCGCCGCTGCAGGTCGGCGGGACTAGGGGCAAGAGCGCGCGGGGGGAGGGGCAAGAGCAGCTCTCGCAGGCGCGGGAAACTGGTGCACCCCGACCGCATGCACCGCCACGCGGGTGCACCCGGCCCCACTTCCTGCCAGAGGGGGCACCCAAGCCCGCCTTGGGGCAGGAAACCTGGCGCGCGCGGGCGCGGGGTAGAGGAAGAAAGCCACCACCCTCCGCGCCCTCCCCGCAAAATAAAGCCCCAGAAAAAAAAAAGAAAGAAACGGGGAGTTAAAGGGACTAGTTCCAACAGAGCCCTGCAAAGCAGAGAAACCTGTTTGTGGGGGCGGAGGGCAGGCCCGGCCCTGGGGGCCCGAGAGGCGCGGGCCAGGCCAGAGGTGGGGTCGGGGTGAAGCCCCAAACCCAGGCCCGCGATTCCGCCTCAATCTGCGTAGGGGGGCACCGGGAGGAAGGCCGAGCGGGAATACGGCCGAATTGTGGGGTTCCTGCCCATCCCCCTCACTTCTAGAACTTCCCCAGGCTGCGGGGGGCACCCGGTCCCCCCCTTGCCTGCTGCGCCGCTGCCTGTTCCTCTCCCCGCCCCCCCACAGCCCGGGCCCCGGCTCGGGCTCGGGCTCGGGCTCAGGCTCGGGCTCCGGCGGGAGCGGCGGCCGCGCGAGGTGCACCGGGCTATGCCGGGTGCACAACTCGCGCTCGCCGCAGCCGCGCGCCCCCTCCCCCACCGCGCGCCTTTCCCGGGTCCCCGCCCCCCGCAGGGCGCCCGCGGCGCGGGGGAAGGGGTGCGGGCGCCCTCCCCGCGCAGCCGGGCCCAACCGCCCGCCCCCGCGCCGCGCGGCCCTCCCCCGCCGGCGGCTCGCGCAGCCCCGGCCTGGGAATAAAGCCGGAGGCGCGCGCTGCAGCCCCGGGCGGGTTGCAGGAGGGGCGGCGTGCAGGCGGGGGCGCGGGCGCCCCACTCCGCCGCCGCCGCCGCCGCGGGCCCCGGGGACGACTCACCGCGAGCTCGGCCGGCGGCCTGCGGTGCGCGCTCCGGGCTGCCGGGAGCGACGGTGCTGGGCGCTGAGGACCGGCCTGGCTCCGCCGCTGCCGCCGCTGGTAGCAAATGCGGATCTGAAACCGGGAGAGAGAGCAGAGGCGCTCAGAGACCGCCGCCGCCGCGTGCTCACCGCCCAGGCCCCCGCGGGGTATTTATCTGTCACATCCAGGCGGGGGGACAAAAATATTCGCCCTCCCCCGAAGGATGGCTAGGGGCAGGAAGCTAGGCACGGCCCGTGCGCGGCCTCAATAAATAAATAATTTAATTAAATGATAGATATTAAAAAAAAAAAAAGCCACCGGAGGGGCCGCGAACTCACGCCTTCTTGGAGCCGCGCCAGCGCCAGAAATAGCCCGGGCTCGGAGTCCCAATTAGAGGAGCGCAGCCCCGGCTCAGGGGAGCTTAAAAAGAGCGACCCAGGGGCAGGGGGGACGGGCCCGCCCGCGCCAGCCGTGTCACTGTGGGGGCGGGGCCATGCAAATGAGCCCGGGGATTTAAAAGGGCGGCCGCCCGCCAGCCGCCGCCGCCGCGCGGGTGGGTGCTGGCTACGGGGAGGGGCGTGCGGTGCCGGGTGCCTGGGGGCGGGCCCGCGGGAGGCCTGGGCTGGGAACCCGTGGCGACGGCCCACTCCCCGCTGTCCGGGACCGGGAGACATGGGAAGGTGCACAGAGGGGGATCACCACGGAGCTTTTCGCGGGGGCTGGGAGGGGAGGGCGTCCTTACAGTCTGGAACGGAGGGGGGGTCCCCGGGAGAGTCACCTCTAGGGGCCTTCCGGGCGTGTGGGCCTGACGCCCGCGGGGCGCGTTGGATGTGGGCGGGCGTTCGTGCCTGCGGGGTCCGCGCGGGCGCGAGGGGGTGGAGAGAAACGCGCCTGTGGGAGAATTCCGCGGCCTACCCGCCGCCCCCTGCGCCCAGATACGCGGCTCGTAGATTTCCCCTGGGCGGACAGGTGTCAGCATGTGCATTTCAGTGCCAACCTGCGTGTGGCTGCCTGGTGAAATACAAGTCTTGTGAAATTCAAACGTGAAACTTGTGAAATCCAGAGTTTTCGCTTATTAATGGCTGCGAGTGAGCCGTAGTCAAGGTGCAGCCTACAAGCGAAACAAACGATTGGCTCGCTTGCAGGTAAACCTGAGGCTGATTGCGTTCCTGTAGGGCACCCGGCTGGTGGTTTGAGATCATGCCTTCCCACTTTGTTCCCTGACTCTCTCCGCCGTGACTTTTAAAGGAAAACACGAAAGCGTGAGCTAGTGGTCGCCTGGAAGCACTTTGAGGGCAGGGACTGGGTCTACGCAAGCCGCACCCGCCACGCCTGGCCCGCCCGGCGCCCGGCGCAACAAAGACTTGTTGCACGCATGAGAAGGAAGTCTAAAGTGGAAAGATGGCGGGGAGGGCGGTGGGAGAAGAAAGGGCGCCGTCTAGAGCGGCGCGCCCTGCAGGCCCGGCCCGGGGCCCTCTCGGGCGCACCTCCCCGCCCCTGGTCCCCGAAGCGGCCTTCCACACCTCCCGTGATGCAGGGAAATGCAATGCGGCCCAGTGACACACGGCTGTGACTCATGTTTTTCTTTGCTCCCCTTCTTCCTCCCCCGTCGGCCGAGGCCCCGGCCCAGCCCCCTCCTCAGGGGGCGAGCCGGCGATGGAAGGGGACGCCAGGAAAACCCTGAGCCGGGCGTGGAGGCGGGGTGGGGAACCGGAGGGGCCGGGCCTCCTACTTTCAGGAATGTTTCAGGAATGTTTCCGGTGGGGGTGGGGAGCAGAGCCGGGAGTGGGCCCAGCCCCCACCCGGGGCGGCGGGCTGGCGCTCCGGGCCGGGGGCAGCACGTGCTCGGCCGGGTGGGGGCGGGGGCGCCGGGGCTGGAAGGCGCGGGGGAGCGGGTTCAAAGAGGAGGGTGCGGGCCTGGGGCCGGCCCCCAGGGGCCGGAGCTCGGGGTGGGCCGGGAGGCCGCCCTCTGCGCGCTGATTTCCCGCCCCGCACCCAGGTGCAACGCAGTTCCTGCGAAGTGCCCAGGCAGCCCCTGGAGGGGAAAGGAAGTCACCGAAGGACGGCTGGAGGGGAGAGGAGGGTGGAGGGGAACGCCAGGGCGAGGTTGGGGGAGGGGCGGCCTGCCCCTTTGTCTAGAGCCGGTGGGTGGGGGTGGGGCGGGGTGGAAGGCGCGCTGCTCCCTCCATCTTTGTCCCCTGAGTGCCGGGCGCGCGCTTAGTAGGCCGCGAGTTGAGTTGACTGGAGGCGTTGAGTTAGCTCGAGAACCTTTGCAGGGTTGGGTTTCTGAACGAGCCTTCAGTTCTCGCCCTACTCCCCTCCGGTCACGGTTCCCCGCCAGCAAGCCGGGCCCCCACATCAAGCCCCGGGATCGTCCTCCCAGAGCCGCACGCCCCTAGACACAGCCTTCCCAAGGCCTCCTGGGCTGCCAGGCTCGCCCTCTGGGGCCGATGACCTGAGAGGTGTGGGAAGGGTCCTGGTGGGCCCCTTCCCAGGACGCGGCTTACCTGGGGTGCCGCTCTGCCTTCCTGTGTGGCTTGTGTCCTGGGGCCTTCCCTGAGGAAGGTCGGGAAGGGAGAGGGACCTCTGCCTCCAGGGGCTGTGGGAAAACTTGGCCAACTTTTTGGCCCACTTCTAACAAGCCGACTTGATCTTATTTCTCATACTCTTATTTTTCCCCTCGTCCTGATTTTCTCAACGACTTGTTTTTTTTTTTTTACCTTGTACTGTGGGTGTTTTTGTAAGCCACCTAAAACCCTCTCTGGAAGGAGGCAGGTATACAAATACATTTGTGGGCAAATATGGTAACCCGCTTCTCTTCAGGATTACCTACACCCTTGTAATTCAGCTAACTGCCCACTGACCTCCATGCTTTCTGGATTAGAGATGCCCTGAATTCCCTTAACTTTCTGTCCTTCTTCATTAAGTATTAAGCAGCAGGGGGAGTGGTAGAAAGAAGATAAATAAAATATAGCCCCCACTCCAGTAGATTTAATATTCAGAGGAATCAGAGCCAGGAACACACCAGAGAAAGCTGAGGAGCGAGCCAGGAGATGCCATGAGGCGGCATCATTCATTCATTCATTGAATATTTATTGAGGGCCTACTGTGTACCCAGAACTGGTCCAAACTCTTGGGGTATAAGCAGTGAGGAAAGTAAAGTTCCCTGTGCTCTTGAAACTTAAGACTGGTGGGGGGTTGGGGGGGTGTTGTCAGGTACTTAAACAGAGGCTCAATAGATGGTACAGAGGGGATGGGAGCTCAGCGTAGTCAAGGAAGTCCGTCTGCTGGAAGAGATGGGCTTGAGCCAGCCTTGATGGCATTTGGATAAGTGGGGAGCTATGGGGAACATACAGGAAGAAAGAGCTATTTGAAGCCTGGGGCATCAATCTGGTTGGTCAAGGCCTGAGGGGTCCCAGGGGAATTGATCATGTCAGAACTGGTCTTTCCCACAGGAAACAATTTTTTAGTGTCGGAGTTGGGTTATGCCGTTTCTGCAAGGACAACCTGGTGAACTTGAGGAACCCAACAGGAATGTCTAGGGAATGGGGAGTTCTGATCAACTGTATTTCAGGACAGCTGAAGGTTAAGCTCATCTTCACCAGAGCTGTTGGCGAATTCTTCCTGACGTTTGCTCGTTCTTCCCCAGCCTTGCTAAGTGGTGCAGTGGGAGCCCAACCATCTCCCAGTCCAAGCTTGGAGATGCAGAGGATGTAGGAGGTTGGGGTGTCCCTTAGCCTTTCCTAGGGATTCATTCTCAGTATATGTCTCTGGTTCGCATATTTACTTCTCAATTTCTGTCTTCTGAGTCAGCTACTGCTCTTAGAAGAGTCGTGGGAAAGACCACTGTGAATGGTTCCATGTAGTGTTTGACTTAGTCAAGGTTTTCTGGAAGTCCCAGGGATGAGGTTTGGTAATGTTCTACATCCAGCCCAACATGACAGGCAGATGGGAGGAGGCAGGAAGAAGAGGAATAAGAATAATAAAGACTTTATTTGAGAGGGAGTGAGAGCAAGAGAAATCACAGAGAGGGAGAAGCAGAGCCCCAGCTGAGCAGAGAGCCCAATGTGGGGTTCAATCCCAGGGCTCCGAGATCATGACCTAAGCCAAAGGCGGACACTTAATTGACTGAGCCACCCAAGTGCCCCCTCAATGCATCTTCATAGAGGGAACACCCTTACATCACCAGCACCCAGATCAAGAAACCATCTCCAGTCCCCCTTGGGTACCACCATCCCCACTTCTAAGAGCCTCCTATACCTTCCCATTTTTACGTGTATTGCATGGATGCAATAATACTTGACGTCCTCCTGGGTTCATTTCCTTTGCTCAACATTACGTGTAAGTTTCATCCCTGCGGTGGCATGTGGTGGCAGAATGTTCCTTCTTGCTGCACAGCTGGTTGTGTGAATCGGCCACAGTTTATGGATCTGTTCTGTTGAAGGGCATTTGGATGGACTTTGGTTTGAGGTTATTACAAATAGTACCGCTGTGAATGTTCCAGAATATGTCTTGGTGATTAGATATGCAAATTTCTGCTAAGTGCATGCCTACGGAAAGAATGCTTGGATCACAGGATAGGTACGCCCAGCTATTACTGGGGAGCAGAACACTTATGAATAAAAAGGGGTAGTTGTGACCAGACAGTGGGCATAAACCCAGCCTGGCCCATCCTAACCGGGAGGGATCCAGGGCTGTATCAACCAGTATTGGCCCACACAAGTGAAATATAGGGTTGCCCTTGTGCGTGGTGTTTGACCACTCTGCTGGAAAGTCACCCAGCTACTAGTACATCTGGTCATCTGGCAGGATCAGGTCTCCAGGCCCTGATGACCACAAGTTCTGCTGCCAGGAGGCCTGGCAGACCTAGAATGGGAGGAGAGCCTCTTCTTCCAACTTTCGAGGGAAAACCTCTCCAGCGAATTGGAAGGCCCAGGAGGCAGGCACCCCATGCCTGGAGCCAGCTACCCACGCTGCATGGCTGCAGCACACCATGGACTTTGTCAGCTTTCTTCTTCAAGGCTAAAACCCGACTCTTCTTCAGCCTCAGAAAACCCTGAGGAAAAGGAATTTATGAGCACCTACTAAATGCATATGTGTTCTCAGATCCCTCAACAGCCCTCCCGGGTCAGTAATGCTATTGCTCCCATTATACAGATGTTAAAACTGAGGCTCAGGGAGATGAAGCAGGTTGGCATTCTGCTTTCTATTCCCAGGCTGGATGGGCTTGCTGCCTTCTCCCAATCTGGCCAGATGGCTCCCTCTGGGCACCAACAGAGGCACTGGGGATATGACCTTGAACTAGGTAGCTACATTCCCCATCTTTAAGTGGTATACTTTGGGCAGGGGCAATGTGCTTTCAATAGTGCAGTACCTGCTGAGATCCCCCTCACCCCATTTCCATTGCCCATGCAGTTTTGAATGTGAATTAGGTCCCACCAAGGAAAGAGTGAAATTTGGGGGAATGGGCTGTGGAGACTCGTGCTTTTCTGTAGCACCTACAATGTCCAGTTACCCACTTTACGGGGCTCAAGAGGCAGGTATGGGGCAGAGGGGCCTCCTGCCCCTGGGTCACCGCTCAGTTACCTGGATGGGGCCTCCAGATTCTCCCCTCTCCACCCCAATCAGAGCAGAGGGGGCAGTTCAGTTCTGTGGTACCAGGAGGCCATCTAGAGATGGCTCCTCCAGTTCTTCCAACAGTTTGATAAGCACCTAATTCCTGGTATTAAATCTCTTTCCATCTAAAACATAAGGCTTGTCCCACCTCTGCTTAAACCCTCCAGGAGGGGCGCCTGGGTGGCTCAGTGGGTTAAAGCCTCTGCCTTGGGCTCAGGTCATGATTGAGCCCAGCATAGGGCTCTCTGCTCAACAGGGATCCTGCTTCCCTTCCTCTCTCTGCCTGCCTCTCTACCTTCTTGTGATCTCTGTCTGTCAAATGAATAAATAAATTCTTTAAAAACAAACAAACAAACAAACAAAACACAAACCCAAAACCCTCCAGGAGTTCCCATCTCACAGAGTTAAAAGGAAGTGTTCGCAAAGGCCCAAGAGGCCCTGAAATCTGCCCCACCCCCAACCTCATCATCTCCCTGCTGCTCTTCTTCAGCCACATCAGCCTCCCCATGTTCTCCCCCACCTTCGTGCACTTGCCCGGGCAAGAGCTCACCTCAGGGCCTTTGCACCTGCCATTCCCTCTGCTCGGCCTGCTCTTACCATAGATATTCTCAGGGCTCACCCTCTCACTGCCTTCAGGTCTCTATTCAGTAGCACTGTCCACACTATGGAAAGTTGCACACTTGCTCCTGCAATCATTCATCTACTTTACCACCCCCCCACCCCACAACATTTACAATTTCTAACACACTATATCACTAACTTTTCTACTTAACGATCATCAGTAAGAGTGGTCTATTTGTTTCCTGTCCAGTGCTCTCCATTGGAAGGCCAGAGGAGTGGATGTCCAGGATTCACAGGGGTAGCCCCAGGGTCTCACACAGTGTCCAAATCTCAAAAAAAAAGGTGGAATGAAGAATGATTAGCTGAAGTGACTTACGTTCTCACAAAGGCCAAGCCACAGGGCATTGGGCTGGGGATAGGACATGAGTCCCCAAACCTCAAGGTAGAGAAAAGGGCAAGGAACCCAACATCTCAGGAGTGACTAGGTGCCTCAACCCCGAGACGGGGCTCCTAGACCTTACGGAGACACCTGCTTTTTGTTAAAAGCAGGGTACCTTCGTTGTCATGTGATCTGCAGACTCATCTCTAGAGCCCACTACCTCTAGAACTTCCGGTTTGCCAGCAGTCAGGGGAAATGGGTTTTTATTCCCTTGGTCTCAGGTTTTGTAATCAGGACCTGGCAACCATCTTGGCCCTTCAGGTTGGGGCAGACCGACTGGGTAGCTCAGTGATGATGGCTCTCCAGAGTGTGCTTTTTTTTTTTTTTAAGATTTAAGCTGTGCAAGGAAGACAGGTGTCCCTTTGGTCTAAGGGACCTGACCACATCCAGTACAACATGCTCTCCAGGTACCCTGCTCCGGAAAAGAAACACACACTTTAAACCTCTGTAGTCTGTGAGCCCCCGTGAGCCAGTGGAAGGTGGGTTAGGGCAGAGGCCCCGGGCTGGCTTTCTCTCCAGGCCACATGCCCTCTGGGGTTGGATGTCCCTGTCAGTTCATTAACCCGCTCTAGTACTTGGGGACTCAAGGGCTGTAGCTTTAACCACCTGCTGCCACCTTGGGCACACTCTTCTGGGAACATGCCCGGAGGGTTGAGGAGAGTTTCCCCGTGGTCTCTAACTTGTTTCTCTGGTCCCTATTCCTTGACTAAGTGCTGGGACTGCGGAAGGGGAATGTGACCCCTGAAGCCTTCAAGAGCGACTATTCTCCACCGCTTGTTACGCGGAGGCTCCCTCCTTATGGGGCGCTGGGCTTGCGGGGGTCCCAGCCGGGTCCTTCTGCCCCTGGCATGTGCCCTGGGTTCCCCAGTGCTCCGTCTCCTCTAGGCCACCTGAACCTTTCTTAGGGCTGAGAACATGGCTCTGGGGTCCCCGTAGCGGGGATGGGCAGGAGGACGTGGGCCCTCCTGAACCCAGCAGCACGTGGGAGGCCCGGGCCAGACTTGAAGGGCCCACAAGCCCGCGGAGTTTGAGGAGAGAAATGGCAAGCAGGGTGGAGGTCGAAGGGCGGGGGGCCTGGGTTGCGGAGGAGGTGGGCTGGGGGTGAGGGGAGGAGCCAACACCCGGCCTGGGATTTGTCGGAATCCTCCAAGGGCTTTGTTTTGTTCTCCCCACCCGCGAGCCTCGCACCAGGGCCTAAAGGGGCCTTGGCGCTCAGCACAAGTTTGGTGAATGGATGGATGAATGAGAGCCAAAGGGGCTGGGGGAGGGGCGGAGGAAGTGGGTAGCTGGGGGAGGGGAGAAAAGCGGGGTGGGGGAGGGGAGGTCGCCACTGGCGGGAGGGCGGAGGAGGAGGGAGGCGGGCGGAGCAGGGTGAGCCTGCTGGTCTGGAATCTGGTTAGGAGATGGCGGCGGGGACGACGGGCCTCGTAGGCACCCCTCCCCACCGCACCGGCTTAAACTTCCTTACTCCCTGCTCACTCAGCCTCCAGGCCTCTCTCCCACCCCATGAGGCCTGGCGGGGGTCGTAGGTTCTCCTAGGGCCCAATGGACTGCGAATTGAGTGGTGCCCTTCTTTGTCTTTCTTTCTTACTTTCCAGGAACCCAGCCTCTAGGGGGTCTGGTGGTCCTAGAGGGGACTAAAACACCTGAATGGCCCTGGTGGGCAGTGTCAGTCTGAGTGAGGGTGAACCTAGGCTTGGACACCCCTTCCTCTTTCCCCACTCTGAGGTCTGGATGAGAGGAAATACAGAGACTAGGATCCGGGCCACCTGGGGTGGGTCTCTAGGGGCGGTGGAGGGAGCCGGTGGGCAGAGAAAATCCAAGGGCTTGCCCTCCGCCGGCTGCCAGGGACTCCTGCGGGAAGCAGGGGAGCTCAGTGTGGGCAGTGCCAGGCAGGAGCTGCTGACAGCCAGGTTTCTGGGTCACCATCCAGGGTGCCCTGCCAATTCCCAGGCCATGTGGGTGGGGTGGGGTGAGGGGCGAGGGCGGTCTGCGTCCCAAGCCCAGACCCTGCCATCTCCTTTGTTTGGGTAATTTCTGGGCCTGCTCCCATCCCCCACTTCCAGCCTTGCTGGGGCCTCCTCCCCACCAGGAGTCCCCCTGGAAGGGGCTAAGGGTTGATCCTGGAGCTTCGCTTGGGCTTGGGCTTGTGGGCCTGCTGATCTACCTGCCCTGAAGGTGGGGTGTGTAAAGGTGATTCAGAACCCCTCCCACAGCAACACCTGGGGCTTGGGGCCCTTTCTCCACATATCCCATCCCCCCACCCCCCTACCCCCCCACTCCTGCTCCTGGGCTCTGCCCACAGCTGCCATGGGTCTTTTTCTGGCACTTTTTTGCCTTTGGTAGGAGGTTTAGGGAGCAGCATGTCTCACGGGCAGAAATTCTTCTACTAGTTCTCAAAGAGGAAATTCACCTTCCCAGTATGATGAAGTTGGCACCTGGTGCCCCCCACATGCCTTGGCATCGGCCTGGGTTCAGCTTAAACCGTGGTTTGGTCCCGGGAAGTCTACCATACTTTGCTCTTAGGAGCTCTAAGTATCCCTCCCATCGTGACAGCCAAGTCCAGAGGCTAAGTCATCTTGCTATAGCAAGGGGTAGAAATAGATACAAGGTAGAGGGATGGTGGGTGGGGTGGGAAGCGAGTCCGCCCTTGGTGGCCATTAAATGTCCAGCCTGGAGGGTTGTGACTCTGTGCAAGCTGGTTGGCCACTAGGACAGACAGCTGGAGGGGCAAGGACCAAAATAACATTTAATGAGTGCTCGTTAGTCTGATGCACAGGGGAGGGTTCCTGTCTCTATTTTGTAGAGGAGGAAATTGGGGTTCAGCAAGGTCAGGTGACTTGGATTCAGAATACCTCCACCTCTCGGGGCTCTGAATCCCTCCCTTCCTCCACCCTGCGCTCCCCACCAGCTTACTCTACTCTACTTTTTTTATTCCATACTCCTTATTGGGCATCTAGACAGCACTGCCCATTACTGTTATCCCCAGACACATGTGCGGAGTGTGAATTGAGATGTGCAGGAAGTCTGAAGTACTCTGGATTTCAAGATTTAGGATTAAACACACACACACATAGAAATACTAATTTTCGTGTATGTTGAGTATATGCTGAAATGATTATATTTGGGCATATTGCCTTAAACGCAATATATTATTCAAGTTCATTTCATGTATTTCTTTTTTACCATTTTAATATGGCCACCAGAGAGCTCACGGATGTGCCTCAGCTTCTGTATCCATGGACAGTGCTGGTCTAGATTCTTGATTCTTCACTTAGTGTTTATTGTCCACCTACCCCCCGCCCCAATATCTGCTCTCTGAGGGCGGGAGGCAACATATTTCGTCCTGTCCCCAGTTTTAGAGTTTTAGAGTCTGGCATTGGATATTATTATAGGTGTTCAATAAAGATTTGTTTAATTGAATCCAGCTGATCTGATCCCAGGCCAGGCTCAGAGGGTGAGGAGGAGAGCCTGAGGGAGGGGATCTTTAACCCCCGAAAGGACCCCAAGTTGCCTATCTCCTGCCATAAGGCCGGGCTGCACAAGGTGACCTGATCCATCTGCAAGGGGTCCTTCCTGACACAGCGTCTGGACCGGTGGGGGGAAGGCGTGTGAGGTCTGGCCGCCACCGAGGGGTGCTGGCTGGGGCATTGGCCAGGCCTTTTGGAAGCTGGGAGAAGGACTGCCTGGTGGAGGCACAGGGAACAGACAGTGTCTGCCACCGGGGCCCCAGTGGAGGTTGGGGGGGCCTGGCCGTGCACCCCGGGGGTGGTGGGCTGGGGGTGGGGGCGCGTGTTGTTGTCTGTGGATAGGATGTCGGGGGTGTGCCCAGCTAGGGCTCACACAAGGTCACTGTGTCAAAGGAACGTCCGAACACTTTCTCTTTCCCTGTGATTCGATTGCGGCTCCGAAAGCCCCTTCCGTAGGGACTTCCCTCCGCGCCTGACTCACGCTGCCTCATGCGTGTGACTCAGGCCAGGCGCCTCGCCAGCCCTGCTGTCCCCGCCCCCGGGCCCTGCCACCGAGCCGCAGGGCGGAGGGACGGGCCGGCGACAGGGGGCGGGGCGTGTATGGATGGGGTGCTCGCAGCAGAGATGGGAGACGGAGGGGCACTGAGGACAGTCCAGAGGAGAGTCGCAGAGACACTGAGCTCTGGAGGGGTGGGGCGGAGTGGATGGCAAGTCAGCCATGCAGAAAAGAAAGGCAGAGAAATGTAGAGACAGAAAGCCAGAGACGAGAAGGCTCAGAAATTGGGAGGAGAGAAAGTGGAGAAGGACACAGAGACCCAGGAAGGAGGCAAGAGAGAGGAAGGGACTAGTGACCAGTGAGAGGGAGGGAGGAGAGCAGAGAGGCAGGGGTGCCTGGCGCTGCCCACAGTGCATGCTGCTAACAGCAGGAGCCTCCTGTTCTGGGAGGTTGGGTCCAGCGACCATGCCTCTGAGCCTGCTGTCCTCTCCCAGCTCCACCTTACCAGCTCCGCAGCAGGGGGGCAAGTGTCTTCCTGTCTCTGGGCCTCAAGATCTTCATCTGCAAAATGGGAGGTGGTGGTGGACAGTAATCCTGGCCCCCGTTATTCCTCCTTCCTCCACCCCCTTACCCTCCCCATCTCTCCCTGCTTTCACCAGGTTCTGTGCCTGGGTCCCCTTGCCAAATGGCTTTCTGTTGGGCAGCACCCACTCTAAGGGATCGGAGGGAAGGAGAAGTCAGGATGCTCTTGCCCTGGCCCCTGCCTGACTTTTGCCTCTGGTCTGGCTGCGGCTGTATCCCTCCATGACTCCCCCTATATCTTCAAGCTCCCCATACATCTGACCTTTATCCTTTCAGCCCTGGGAGCCACAATGACAACCTGCCCTTGCTGGTTCCGGAGCTGCACCCCCCCCCCCCCATGGATCCTCTTTACTTCACTAGCGGCCCTCCCTTAAAGCCTCTGCAAGTCCCTGGGTTGGGTTGCGAGTCCTGCCAGGGCCCTGACTGCCGGGCTTCCGGGTGTGCCCTTAGTGAGGCAGCACGGAGCTGGGCACCCAGGGAATTGTAGCTCTCCCCATCCTGCTCCTTCCTTCCAAGAGGAGGGGTGGGCAGAGATGGCCGTCCTTGGCAGAGTGATGCAGAACATTAAAAAGCACTTGGATACCTATTAGATCTATCTATCTATCTTTCTTTCTTTTTTAGATTTTATTTATTTATTTGACAGAAAGAAATCACAAGTAGGCAGAGAAGAAGGCAGAGAGAGAAGGGGAAGCAGGCTTCCTGTTGTGCAGAGAGCCAGATGCTGGGCTCGATCCCAGGACCCTGAGATCATGTCCTGAGCTGAAGTTAGAGGTTCAAGCCACTGAGCAACCCAGGCAGCCCTAGAACTTTACATCATCACAGAGAGTCTGAACAGGTGTGCAGGGTGGTTAGCTTCATTGCAGTGAGAAACATGAGGCTCATGCATTTAAGAAGCAACACGGTGGAGTGAGATGAGTGGTGTGGGCAGAGCCCTGGAGGGAAGGAGTTTTTCCAGTGGGTTTCGGAAACAGCCAGCCACACTGTAGTACTGAGTACAGGGGAGGGAAAGGAAGCCACAGAATTTTAAAGTGGAGTAAATGGGAGCTGATACTGGGGTGCTCACCTGTCAGCTAGGGCTTTATTCCAAAGGTAATAGGGAGCCATGGAAGGTTTTTAGCAGGGATGGTACAGGTTGCATTTTAGAAAGGATTACTTTTAAGTGCAAGGGAAATACTGTCTTTCTCCTATCAAATGGCAAAGAGCTTTAAAATGATAATTCCCAATGCTGGCAATGTTTCAGCATGCTGAGTGCTCTCACATGTAGCTGATGGGAATGAGTTAGTTTGACCTTTCTGGAAAGCTGCTGAGCCATGAGTAGTACTTGAGGACGGCACAGCCCTTCGACCAGCTAATCCCCATTTCTAGGAATCCTTCCTCTCACACAATTAGAAAAGAGGTCAGGGACTTATGTCCCAGAATCAAATTTATTCCATCGTTAGTAATAATAGTAATAATAATAATAAAAGAAAACAATGTGAACATCTAACAGGAGGGAATTGCTAACCTAAAGAGTGAAGTATCTTGGAATGTTTTTAGCAATTAATACATTTTTTTCAAAGAGAGTAAATGCCGTCAGAAGTGCTAAAGAGAAAAAAAGAGAGAGAGAGAAGTACTAAAGATTTCTAGAACTCAGGGCGCCTGGCTGGCTCAGTTGGTAGAGCATGTGACTCTTGATCTTGGGTTTGTGTGCTGGAGCCCCATGTTGGGTGTAGAGATTAGTTAAAATCTTTTATTTGCAGGTTTTTATTTTTATTTTTAATTTTTTAAAAAGATTTTATTTATTTGACAGACAGAGATCACAAGTAGGCAGAGAAGCAGGCAGAGAGAGAGGAGGAATCAGGCTCCCTGCTGAGCAGAGATTCCCGACACGGGGCTCGATCCCAGGACCCTGAGACCATGACCTGAGCCAAAGGCAGAGGCTTAACCCACTGAGCTACCCAAGCGCCCCTTTAATTTATTTTTTATAAAGATTTTTATGTATTTATTCAACAGAGAGAGATCACAAGTAGACAGAGGCAGATGGGGGGTGGTGGAAGCAGGCTCCCCACCGCGCAGAGAGCCCCATGCGGGGCTTGATCCCAGGACCCCAAGATCACGACCGGAGCCGAAGGCAGAGGCTTAACCCACTGAGCCACCCAGATGCCCCCATTTGCAGGTTTTTAAAAATTTATTTATTTATTTGAGAGAGAGAGAGAGAGCATGAGCAAGGGAGAGGGACAGAGGGAGAAGTAGACTCCCTGTTGAGCACAAAGCATTTAAGAGCACCTGCATGGCCCAGTTGGGACCTGCTTCAATTCAGGTCATGATCCCAGGGTCCTGGGATGGAGTCATCCTGTGTCCCCCCAACTCCCAGGGCTCTTTGCTCAGCAGGGAGCCTCCTACCCCCTTCTCTGCCTGCCTCTTTGCCTACGTATGATCTCTCTCTGTCAAACAAATAAAATCTTTTTTAAAAAAAGAACTAAAATAAAATCTTTTAAAAAATTTCTAGAACTCTTACAAGCAATAACTGACTTCATCATGGCTGCAAGTTACAGGGTTTATACACAAATCAATCCTATTTCATTATGCTCACAATGAGAACTTGAAAACGAATTAAAAAGACAATACTATTATATGGGGAACCTGGGTGGCTCAGTCATTAAGCATCTGCCTTCGGCTCAGGTCATGATCCTGGGTCCCGGGATGGAGCCCCACATCCAGCTCCCTGCTTAGCAGGAAGTCTGCTTCTCCCTGTAGCACCCTCCTGCCCCATTGCCACACTCTCAAATAAATAAATAAATAAGATCTATTAAAAAAGAAAAGAAACTCATGTCTCACAGGTCAAGAAGCTAGAGGTCGGAAATCCACAGGATTTGATTACTCTCTGAAGTCTCTGGGGAGGAAGGACCCTTCCTTGCCTCTTCCAGCTTCTGGTGGCTTGCCGTCAATCCTTGGTGTCCTTGGCTTGAAGTAGCAGCACTTCCACATTTACCTCTCGTCACCTGGCATTCTCTGTGTATGTCCCTTCTCCTATAGGGACCTTGGTCATACTGGATTAAGGACACACCCTGTTCCACCCCATGACTGCATCTTAACTACATCTACAATGGTCCTATTTCCAAATAAAATCACATGGTGGGGGGCTCCTGGAGGGCTCAGGCAGTTAAGCATCGGACTCTTGATTTCAACTCTGGTCATGATCTCAGGGTTGTGAGATCGAGCCCCAAGTTGGTCTCATGCACTGGGCGTGGAGTCTGCTTGAGATTCTCTAGCTCCCTCTGCCCCTCCTCCTGAGCACCCTCTTTATCTCTCAAATAAATAAAAAAAATTTAAAATAAATAAATAAAATCACATTCTGAGGTAAATGTGGCCCAGGTTGGGGTTCCAACGTTCTTTTAACAAAAAGACGGGACAACGTTCAACCCATAAAAGTAATCTGTAGGTTTAACATAACCCCAATACAACCCCAATAGGAATTTTTGGAGAGACAAGCTGATTGTAAAATTAAATGGAAATTAGAGAAATTAGAATAGCCCAAACAATTTCAAAAAGGAAGAATAAAATCGGAGGCATTATGTTGTCTGTTTTTAGCATTTACTACAACACAACTTGAAACAGGAATCAAGAGTGTAATACGTTCTGGGGCACTCAGGTGGCTCAGTGGAGAAACTCAGGTCATGGCCTCAGGATCGGCTCTGGGCTCGGTGGGGAGTCGGCTTCTCCCTCTCCCTCAGCCCCGCCCCCACCCACTCTTGTACGCATGCGCGGTCGCTCTCCCTCGCAAATAAATAAACTCTTACATAAAAAAATAACACATATTATAAAGGGAAAAAAGAGAGTGGCGTGTTTTGAGGAGTGGACACAGTGAATGGGCCAGTGAAACAAAATAGAGTCTAGAAGCAGACCCGCACAAATTTGGTCAGTTGGCTTTGACGAGGTTTAACAACTTGCCAACAAACGGTATTGAACACCGGGGCACCAATATGCAAAAACAGAACAAAACAACCCCCACCAAACACAAAAGACGCCTTGTCCTAAACCTCACACGTTAAACTAAAATTAACTCAAGGTGAATCATAGATCTGAAACCTAAAACTATAAAATGTCTGGAAGAAAGCACAGAAGAAAACCTTCCTGGCCTGGGGTTTGTCGAGTTCTTACACATGACACTAAAACTAGGATCCCAGAAAGGAAAGAAAAAAAAAAAAAAAAAACAACACCCCAAAACTGACAAGCTGGACTTCATCAATTTATTGACAGTGTATGTTAAGGGAAGACAAAGACAAGTCAGTTGCTGAGAGGGAATATTTACAAATCATAGATTTGACCAAAGACCTTTATCCGGAATACACAAAATATTCTTAAAACTCAGCGGTAAGAAAACGACCAGCCAATTTTAAATGGGCAAAAGGGTTAAACAGACACTTCATCCACAAGGATGAGCAGATGGCAAATAAGCACACACTGAGAAGCTCCACATCGTTAGCCACTGGGTATGTGCAAATTCAAACGCTATGACACCTGGGTGGCTCGGTTGGTTGGTTAAGCCTCTGCCTTCTGCTCAGGTCCGTGATTCCAGAGTCCTGGGATGGAGTCCTGGGATTGAGCCCTCTGCTCAGCAGGGAGCCTGCTTCCCCCTCTCTCTCTGCCTGCCTCCCTATTTGTGATCTTTCTCTCTGTTTCAAATACAATCTTTAAAAAACAAAAACTGCCATGACCCTTGCAGCAAGCCCACTTCCAGGTAGTTACCTCAGAGAAATGGACTCTTACGTTCTGGAAAACACAGCCATGCAAAATGTTGGTAGCAGCTTTATTCAGAATCACCAAAGCTGGAACCAACCCAAAGGGGCGAGTGGGTAAATGAACTCGTTCGCTTATGGAGTACTATTCAGCAGTAAAAATGAACAAAACAATTTCTTCCTGCCTTCCCTCCCTCCCTTCCTTTCATAATTGACATAGAATATTATTTTAGTTTTGGTGTACATTAAGTGATTCTATATTTTTATACATTATGAAATGACTCCCCCCACCCTGGATAAGTCCAGTTACTGCCTGTCCACATAGGAAGTTATTCTTGGATTACCTTCCCTATGCTGTACATGACATTTATTTTATAACTGGAAGTTTGTACCTCTTAAACCCCTCTGCCTAATTTGTGCATCCCCCCACCCCTCCGCATTCTGGTAACCAACAACGTGTTTCTTGTATCTAAGAGTCTGTTTTGGTTTTGTTTATTTTGTTTTTTAGATTCCACATATGAATTTAATCATATAATATTTGCCTTTCTCTGTCTGACTTATTTCACTTAGGATGATACCCTCTAGGTCCAACCATGTTGTAGCAAATGGCAAGATTTCATTTTTTAGGGTTGAGTAATATCCCATTGTGTGTGTGTGTGTGTGTGTGTGTGTGTGTTTGTATCACATCTTCTTTACCCATTCATTTATTGATGGACACTTAGGTTGCTTCCATATCTTGGTGATTATAAATAATGTTTCAGTGATTATAGGGGTGCAGATATCTCTTCGAATTGGTGATTTCATTTTTGGTATAATTTTTTGAGAAACCTCCACACTGTTTTCCAGGTGCCTGCATCAATTTACATTGCCACCCACAGCACACGAACGTTCCCCTTTCCCTGCATCCTTGCCAACACTTGTTATGTTTTGTCTTTCTGATAACAGCTGAGCTGACGGGTGTGAAGTGATGTCTCAGTTTGGTTTTGATTTGCATTTCCCTGATGGTGAGTGATGTCGAGCACTTTTTCTGGTATTTGCTGGCCATCTGTGTGCCTTCTTCTTCTTCTTTTTTTTTTTTAAATTTTATTTATTTATTTGACAGACAGAGATCATAAGTAGGCAGAGAGGCAGGCAGATAGAGAGGGGGAAGCAGGCTCCCCGCTGAGCAGAGAGCCCGATGCGAGACTCGATCCCAGGACCCCAAGATCACGACTGGAGCTGAAGGCAGAGAGGCCTTAACCCTCTGAGCCACCCAGGCGCCCCCTCTGTGTGCCTTCTTTAGAAAAATGTCTTCTGCCCATTTTCTATTTTTTTTTTTAAAGATTGTATTTATTTATTTGACAGAGAGAGAGCACAAGCAAGGGGAGCAGCCAAGGGAGAGGGAGAAGCAGGCTCCCCACTGAGCAGAGAGCACAATGTGGGACTTGATCCCAATCACCTGAGCTGAAGGCAAATGCTGAACAGACTGAGCCATCCAGGAGCCCCTCTCGTGTCCATTTTTAAATGAGGGTGTTTTTTTTTTTTTCTTTCTAATGTTATGTTGTATGAGTTCTTAATATATTTTGGATATTAACCCCTTATTGGATATATGATTTGCAAATATCTTCTCCCATTCAGCAGGGTGCCTTTTTATTTTGTTGATGATTTCCTTTACTGTGAAAAAGCTTCTCAGTTTGATGTAGCCCCATTTGTTTATTTTTGCTTTAGTTGTCCTTGCCTGAGGAGACTTGTCCTAAGAACATATTGCTAAAACCAATGTCAAATTGCTTACTGCCTATGTTCTCATCTACGATTGTTATGGTTTTGCGTCTTACATTCAAGTCTTTAATCCCTTTGAGTTTATTTTATTTTATTTTATTTTATTTTGAAAGAGTGAGATTGTGAGCACAGGAGGTGGGAGCAGCAGAGAGAGAGAGAAAATTTTAAGCATGCTCCACGCCCAACACAGAACCCAGCATCAGGCTCAATCTCATGACCTTGAGATCATGACCAGAGCCCAAACCAAAAGTCGGACACTTAAACAACTGAGTCACCTGGGATCGCCTACTATTTTATTTTTGACTAATCTATACCCAATGTGGGGCTTGAATTTATAAGCCCAAAATCAAGAGTCACATACTCTCCTGACTTAGCCAGTGGGGGCCCATCCCCTCTTTTTTTTTTTTTTTGTAATGAGTCTAATTAGTGTTTTATCAATTTTGTCTTTTCCAAAAACCAGCTTTTTTTTTTTTTTAAGATTTTATTTATTTATTTGAGAGAGAGAGAGAAAGCAAGAGATCACAGAGGGAGAGTAAAAGGGAGAGGCAGACTCCTGGCTGAGTGGAGAGCCTAAAGCAGGGCTCGATCCCAGAACCCTGGGATCATAACCTGAGCCAAAGGCAGACGCTTAATTGACTGAGCCACCCAGGCACCCCTAGAAATCAGTTTTTAGTTTCATTGATCTTTCCTTTTTTCTTTTTTTAAAGATTTTATTTATTTATTTATTTTGAGAGAGAGAAGACAGGAGGAGGGGTAGAGGGGAAAGAGAATCTCAAGCAGATTCCATGCTGAGCAGGGAGTCTAACACAGGCCTCAGTCTCATGACCCTGAGATCATGACCTGAGCTGAAACCAAGAAGTCAGACATTTAACTGATTGAGCCACCCAGGTGCCCCTCACTGATCTCTTCTATCATGTGTATATGTCTTTTTTTGTTTTGTTTTTGTTTTTGTCTCTATTTCATTTATTTCTCCTCTGGTCTTTATTATTTTCTTCCTTCTGCTAACTTTGGTCTTCTTTGTTCTTTTTTAGGTATAAGATTGTTTGTTTGAGTATTTTGTTGCTGAGGTAGGCCGGTATTGCTATGAAATTCCCTCTTAAAACTGCTTTTGCTGCGTTCCATAGATTTTGGAAAGCTGTGCTTCCATGTTCACCTGTCTTCAGGTATTTTAAAATTTATTATTTTATTTCTTTGTTGACCCATTGGTTGTTTGGTAGCATGTTGTATAGTCTTTGCATGTGTATGTGTTTTCTTCTCGTAATTGATGTTTAGTTTCATAGCCTTGGGTTTGGAAAAGAGGCTTGATATAATTTCAGTCTTCTTGAATTTACTGGGATTGTTTGTAGTTTAATGTGTCCTGGAGAATGTTCCATGTACACTCGAGAAGAATATGTTTTCTTTTGTTTCTGACGGAAGTTCTATATAAATTTATCAAGCCCATCTGGTCTAATGTGTCATTTAAGGCCAATATTTCCTTATTGATTTTCTGTCTAGATGATCTATCCATTGATGTAAGTGGGGTGTTAAAGTCCCCTGCTATTAGTATATTATTGTCAATTTCTCCCCTTATGTCTGTAAAGATTTGCTTTATATATTTAAGTGCCTCCCAAAGAACAAACTCTTGCTACACAGAGCGTGACTGCCAGAAGCCAGTCTCAAGGATACATGCTGTATGGTTCAATTTATGTGACATTTTAGAAAACACAAAACAGTGGTGCTGAGAACAGACCAGTGGTTCTCAGGGCTTCAGGGTGGGGGAAGGCATTCTTAGAAAGGGATAGCAAGAGGGAATCATTTGCGGGGCACCTGGCTGGCTCAGTTGGTTAAGTGTCTGCCTCTTGGTTTCAGCTCAGGTCATGTTCTCAGGGTCATGAGATCGAGCCCCGTGGCAGGCTCTGTGCTGGGGTGGGGGGAGCCTGATGAAGATCCTCTTTCTCCCTCTCCCTCTGCCCATTCTCTCTCTCTCTCCCTCTCAAAAATTTTTTTATAAAAGGAGCTACTTGGGGATGATGGAACTGTTCTGAAACCTGATTGTGGTGGTTATGTATGTATATACATGTAAAATTCATAGAACTGCACACGAAAAGAGGTTACTATGACTGTATGATAATTTAAAAAGCCAACTGTATCCAGTTGGATAATTATGCAATAAAGCAGCTAAAGTACAATGTTAATGGGAGACTCTAGGGGGTGGGAATAAGTGGTCACTGAACAATTATTTTAGCTTTGCTCTCTGTTTGAAAATTCTTGTAATAAATCTTGGAAAGAGCTACATCCAGAATGATCCTAAGTTAGGAGACTGAAGGCATCATATCAAAATATTAACAGTGGAGCTCTCTCTGAAGGGTGAAATTGGGGTAGTTAAAATTGTTTTCTTGGAGCACCTGGGTGGCTCAGTCATTAAGTATCTGCCTTCAGCTCAGGTCATGATCCCAGGGTCCTGGGATTGAGGCTTGCGTTGGTCTCCCTGCTCAACGGGAAGCCTGCTTCTCCCTCTACTACTCCCCTTGCTTGTGTTCTCTCTCTGTGTGTCAAATAAGTAAATAAACTCCTAAAAAAAAAGAGAACTTTAAAAAAAATAAAATTGTCTTATATATTTCTGCATTTTCTATAATGAGCACCTGTCATTTTGTTTAGAGAGGGTATTGGCTGTATTTGATTTTAAGTGTCTATTTTTTCATTTATATGTGCAATCCATGCTTCTTGTAAGGTTCAAATGGTACAAAGATAGGTAACCCCACAGAGAAAGTCCCTTGTACTCAGTCCCAACCCTCTTAATACTCTGTGTGTACCTTAAAGGATAAATCTTAAATTCAGGTTCATTTCTTTCATATCATGTCAGCTTTGAAAAATGAAGCAGCTCAAACATATTCCGTTTTTGCTTCCCATTACTATCACCTAAAAGTAACAGATTTATATTTATAAGGAAGAAATCAGGCTCTGTTCTACAGGTTTGAGGCACAGAGCCTGAGATGCAAAGGTGTGATCATTTCTCCTGATTCCAAGAACTGAGCCAGGAAAGAATTTGCCTCCTTCAAATATGGGGGCACCCTTCTTTGTTATTTTAAAAGATATAACTATAAATATTTTCTTTCAATTTCCTTTGTAACTTAGGTCGAAACTGGAATGTTCTTTTGTTGTGTGTTTATGTGTTTCATTGCCCCAATTATAAAATAATCCCTGCTGGGAAAACGGAGGACAGAGTGGAGAGGGATCATGGCTGTGGAGTCTACTTCTGGCACAGCCACCAACTCTCTGTGACCCCACTCTGGGTCTCAGCTTTCTATATTATATTATTTTTATAATGAAGAACAAAATCCGAAGTAATAATAAAACCCTTTACTGGGCAGCAGTGTGGAGGATGCTGCAAAGGCTGCTGATCAGCCTACATGCCTGAACTCCCCTTCTTCTTGAGTACAAAATTTCTGTATTTTTAGCCGAGTGCACGATGACTCTCAAAATAGACTGTTTCCTTGCCTCCCTTGCTAGATGTGGTCAGGGGGAAATAAGTAAGGTGTTTTTAAAGGGAAGGATGTTTTATTTTTTTCCAGTTACACCTTTCTAATGGCTAGAATGTGGACATGATGGCTGGAACACTAGCAGCTCTTTAGAGCATGAGGAAACAGTAATGAAAGCCACACATTGCTGAGGCACGGGATAGAAACAGCCTGGGTTCCTGGCTCTGTAGTACACCATGCTAACCGAGGAGTCCCTGCCTTTGGACTTCTTCTTCTTCTTCTTCTTTTTTTTTAATTTGTTTGTTTGACAGATAGAGATCACAGGTAGGCAGAGAGAGAGAGAGAGGAGGAAACAGGCTCCCCACTGAGCAGAGAGCCTGATGTGGGGCTCGATCCCAGGACCCTGGGACCATGACCTGAGCCGAAGGCAGAGGCTTTAACCCACTGAGCCACCCAGGCGCACCGCCTTTGGACTTCTTGAACATGAAATATACTTCTGTCTAGTGTAATCCACTGGCATTTTGGGGATTTTTTTTTTAAGTTTAAATTCCAGTGACCATACAGTGTAATATAGTTTTAGTTGCACAATATACTGATTCAATACTTCCATATGTCACCCAGTGCTCATCACCAGCAAACACCTTAATCCCCATCACCTGTTTCCCTCATCCCCCACCTCCCTCTCCCCTGGTGACCATCAGTTTGTTCTATACAATTTAGAGTCTGTTTCTTGGTGTCTCTCTCTCTCTTTCCCCTTTCTCATTTTAGATCTTAAATTCCACATGTGAGTGAGATCATATGGTATTTGTCTTCTTCTGACAGACTTATGTCACCTAGCATCATACTTTCTAACTCCATCCATGTTTTTGCAAATGGCAAGATTTCATTTTTTTTTTTTTTGGCTGAGTAGTGTTCCATTGTGTGTGTGTGTGTGTGTGTATGTGTATCTTCTTTATCTATTCGTCAATCTATGGATACTTGGGCTGTTTCATTAATTTGGCTATTGTAGATAATTCTGCTGTAAACATAGGGGTGCATGAATTAGTATTTTTGTATTCTTCGGGTAAATATCTAATAGCGGGATTGTTAGATCAGAGGATAGTTCTATTTTTAACTCTCTGAGGAACCTCCATACTGTTTTCCAGAGTGGCTGCACCAGCTTGCATTCCCAACAACAGTGTAAGAGGGTTCCCCTTTCTTTGCATCCTCGCCAGCACCTGTTATTTCCCATGTCGTTGATTTTAGCCATTCCGACAGGTGCGGGGTAATTTCTCATTGTAGTTTTGATTTGTATTTCCCTGAAGATGAGTGATAATGAGCATCTTTTCATGTGCCTGTTGGCCATCTGGAGGTCTTCTTTGGAAAAAGGTCTATGTCTTCTGTCCATCTTTTACTGAAAAATGGATTTTTCATTTTTGGGTAATTGAAGGGAGAGTTGATGAGCCATGGTGGGAAGTGGATTTATGAGATATTTGAGACATGCTGAGTGCCCATACTGGAAGGACCTTAGTGGTGGTTGCTGATTGCATTGGTCAGGAGTTCAGTGGAAGGTCTCAACTGGAGAAACCATATGCTCAGAGAGGTAAAGTTGTCCAGGGTCACACCGCCAGGAGGGGTTGGACCCCAAAAGAGGTGTGCTCTTATTATCTATTGATGGGTAAGAAATCACTCTGATATGTAATGAATGAATGGGAGTCAGGAGTCTGGGAGTTGCTGAGCTTCTAGCTTCTAGTTTGGAGTCTGTCATGAGATCGTAGTTCAAGTGTTGGCCAGGGCTGCAGTCATCTAAAGGCCTGAAGGGGGAGCGATTTCCAGGATGACTCCTTCATTCAGCTGCTGCACCCTGAGCTCTGTCGAAAGACTTACTGGAGTAAAGATTGATGTCGCTTCCAGGAGTGGAGGGGAGAGCCAGTGTAGCATGATGGTGACCCCTGATGGGCCCACCAAGGGTGGCTAGGATGGTTAAGGGGAGTGCTGTCCAAAAGGCACATGACCCAAACGTTAGCTCCTGCTGGGGATAGGGTCAGAGAGACTGAAGTTCAAATCCCAGCTTTACTACTTGGTGATTGTGGTGCTTCCATCCCTTAGCCACATGGGATACTAATATCCATCTTCGAGCGCTGGCATGAGGATTAATAAAAGGAAACATGTGGCTCAGTCGGTGGAGCATGTGACTCTTGATCTCGGGATCGTGAGTTTGAGCCACACGCTGGAAACAGAGATCATTTAAAAAAAAAAAGGAAATACATATAGAACATCCAAGCTGGTGCCTGGCATATCACAATTGTCCAAATAAAGCTCCACAGGCATACCTTGTCTTCTCGGGCCTTGCTTTATTGTGCTTCAGAGATACTGCAGTTTTTACAAACTGAGTTTGTGGCAACGCTACATTGAGCATGCCTGTTGGCATCATTTTCCCAACAGCCTTTGCTCTCACTTGGTGTTCCTGTGTCATGTTTTGGTAATTCTTACCATATTTAAACTTTTTTTCATTAATACTATGTTTGTTATTCATTATTATTATATCTGCGATCAGTGATTTCAACTCACTGAAAGCTCAGATGATGGTTAGCATTTTTTAGCAATAAAGTTGTGGTTTTTTTGGTTTTTTTTTTTAAGTAGTCTCTACACCCAGCGTGAGGTTTGAACTCGTGACTCTGAGATCAAGAGCCGCACGCTGTACTGACTGAGCCAGGCAGGCACCCCGCAATGAGGTAGTTTTAATTCAAGGTATGTACATTGTTGTCGCAGACCTGATGCTATTGTACACGTAACAGACCGCAGGATCGTGTAAACATCACTTTTATATAACCGGGAAACCACAATTCACTCGCCTCGCTTTACAGCAGTGGTCTGGAAGCGAACCCACAGTGTCTCTGAGGCGTGCCCCTGTGAGGCTCATATCCCTGCTTAATTCTCCAGGGGCTCCCCCATGCTGTCGCACCAAGGACAGCCAAAGCCTCTTCCGCCTAATCTTGCCAGCTGATTTTACTGACTTCGCTCAGGGCCTGGTCCCTGTCTTCCTGCACCCCTTTTCCCTCTCCCTCACAGGCCACTCCCATGCCCAGCCCTTGCTTTCGGTTCAACCCTTCCTGGAGCCTTTCCTGGTGAGATCTCCCAGATGGCACTCACCTTCCTTTGCAGCTCTCAGGCCATGCCCCCCCTGCCCACTCTTTGGGCCTGGCATTGTGGGGGGCATGGCCTGGGGGGCTGAGGGAAACACCCACACTGACCCGGTTTTGGGGGAAGGGGCTGGTTAACTCAGTGGAGTTGGAGGGCATCCAGGGGGAGCAGGAGGGTAACCCAGCTGAGATGCTGAGCAGTGCGGCTGGGGGTGAGTGGTGCATCTCTGGAAAAACTGCCCAGAGGAAGCAAACCTGAGCTGGGGTGGGGGTGGTAAATGATGATGCTGCCACCTCCAGGTGTTGGGCCAGCACTGGTTAGCACTGGTGTCTTTTATCTGCACACTCTAGGTGCTCAGTAATTGCTTTTGAATTTATTTTTTATTTATTTTTTTAAAGATTCTATTTATTTGAGAAAGAGAATACAAGCAAGGGAGGGGGAAGACGGAGAAGCAGACTCCCTGCTGAGCAGGGAGCTGCACTTGGGGCTCGATCCCAGGACCCCGGGATCATGACCCGAGCCAAAGGCAGCTGCCCAAGGACTGAGTCACCCAGGTGCCCCTGCTTTTGAATTTAATTGAGAGGAGGTTCGTTTGAGGATTTGAGGAGTGATGAAATCCCTGCCTTTTCCCTAACTATGCCCCACCAGCTTGTTCAAGGTGCTTGAAATCCACCCCCCCTCCGCATTAGATTGATGTTTGGTTTAAAAGCCTGTGTCTCCAGAAAGCCCCCTTTCAAATGTTCAGATCTGCTCCCAGCGTGTTCCGTGGGTGGTAACAGAGCAGCCCATTAGTCCTGACGAACTGATCTGACAAGCCATCTGTCCCCCACAGCCCCAAGCCACATTGAAATTGCTGTGTGTGTCACCTGGCTCTGCTTCTCCTCAGGGTCCCCTTCACCATCCCCCACGTAACCCCATGGTGCTTCAAACTCCCCTCTGAGTAACCTTACCCCTAAGTTTATGCAGGCTCCCCACTGAGGGCCATCCGCAGTGCACTGCTGGGGCTTCCAGTGGGAACAAATGCGAGGCAGAATCTGCTCCCCTTGGAGTCTGCAGGGGAAATGGCCTAGCTCCCATTCCACTCCCCCATGCACTTGGCCAGTAGAAAGGCAGGGGTCCCTCCCTGGAGCTTCCTAGGATGTAGGAGCCCTGTGCTGGGATGGAGTGAGAGGGTGTCACCCAACTGTAGACCTCAGAGCTAGAAGGGACCCCAAGAAGCCAGCTGGTTTAGCTTTCAGCTGTTAGGCAGGCCAGGTACTATCATCGGCTGATTGGGATGAGGAAAACCCCTCACTGAGTTGTCTTACCTCATCCCCCTGGATGAGTCCAGGGCCCTCTCTCATGAGGAAGCACTTCCCAGCTGGGCTTTTGTATGGGCTGGCCTCCCCACACTTCTAGGAGGAAGGTACACCACAAAGGAGCAAGATTCAGGATGCCTCAAGCCGACACTTGACTCAAAGGGCTCCGACAATGAGGACACTTCTGCTTTCTTATAACAAGACGGCAAGAGGTGAAGTGGTTCCAGGGCTGGCTGAGTGGCTCTGCAGCACCATCAAGCACTGAGGCAGTTTTCAACCTCCGTCTCCGCCATTGCCAGGGGGTCAGCCATGTTTTTCTTTTCGGTCACAAGATGGCTGCCTGTCAGCAAGTGTCACGTCTTGATGTAACAACAGACGGTGAGAAAGGAGAGCTTTCCTGGAAGCTGCTAACAGCTTCAACAATTCATCTCCATAGCTCAGTGGTCATAATTATACCACTGCTCATTCAAAATCCAATATTATTGCAATGCTGGAAAAGAACTCATTGTCCGTGGGTCCCTCCTGTTTCTGCACATCTCTGGAAGAGGTTCATATAGCAAACAGCCTTAGAAGATAGTATTTTCCTCCAGGTTGAAGGGCAAGTTTGTTAAGATTCAGGTTCCCTAAGCTCAGGGTTCCCCTCCTGTAACACAACTCATTGCAGTCACATGACCACCCCTTATTGCAAAGGAGGCTGGGAAATGTAGTCTTTAGCCAGCTTAAATTTCCATATCTATGAAAGAAGGGAGAAGGGATATGGGGGACCTTGGCAGTCCCTGCCATAGTTACTAAAGTGAAACTGTGGTTCTGTTAGGGAATCAGGAGGAATGGTATTGGAGAAGCAACAAGAGGGCCTACACAGTAGGATTGGCGCCTTGGCCCCACTTTACAGATGAGGAATTGAGTTCCAGTAAGGGAAGTGTTAGGGTCAGGTCTGCTAACTCTGACTTGGGTTCTTCTCTTCATTTTCTGCCTCTGCCTCAGTACAGGTGAGGGAAGGCCATGGCAGGGAAAGCCCTCTCTTCCTCTTTTAAACACTGAATTCCCTTGGCTTGTAGAAGTCCTGTCTCTTCTGTTCATTTGGTCTTTGGCCTTTCTGTCTCCTGCACCACTTCTTCCCAGCCTGTCACGGGGGAAGTTCCCTGGCTCAGCCTTCCCCTTGCACTTCTGTGTGCTTTTCTGACCTGTGGCATTAAATAGCGTCTCTTCACCATGACCCCCTCAACCTATCTGCCCTTCGGACCGCTCTTTGTGCCCTGGACTTGTAAATCCACCTGCCTGCCAATGGCCGCATTTGGATGTCTTACAGGTACCTCGGACATCACAAGTCCAAACTGAACTCATGATAGCCCCATGAACTTGCTTCTCTTCCACTCTGGCCAGTCTTGGCTACTGTCCCACCCCTCAGCTAGCAGTTTTGGCATCTCTGATATCTTCCTCCATCTTCTCACGTCCACTCTCCCTCCATACCCCTGTGCCTGGGCCATTGTGGGAGTTTCCTTCTAGCTCCCTGCAGCCACCCCAGCCTGCCAGCCATTCCTTACCATCTTCAAATGAAGGTACGATCACACTACTCTTGTTCTTTAAACCTTCAGTGGCTCACTATTGCTTTTAGGAAAAAGGCTAAGCTCCTTTTCATGGTGTGGCAGACATGTACCCCTCCCCATTATCTTCATTAGAAGATAACCCACTGTGAGTGGCACAAAGCCATTTAAATAAAGGCTTCATTCCCCAGCCTCCCTTATAGCTAGTTTGTGCCAAATGATCACATCCCGACTGACTGGATGGAGGCAGATGTTGGGTTCTTATGTGTTTGCCAGGATGGGGCTTCCTTTGTCCCTTCTCCTGTCCTGCTGACTAGAATGCATACATGATGGTTGACACTCAAGCAACCATCTTGGACCATGAGGAGGAAGCCAATACTGGGGCCAGTGGAGCAACAGGACAAAAGGGCCTGATCCCTGACACTGCCATGCACACACAGGCCTACCTTGCGGTTTTTCTTATGGGAGAGAGAAGTAAAATGTAATCTAATTTAAGTCACATATTTTGGGTTTTCCCACAGTCCAACCAAATCCCATTCCAATCACATGGCTCCTGTTGCCCTCTGGGGTCTCAGCTTGTGACCCTTCCCCTTTGCTGACTCTGCTCAGTGCTGTGTTGAGTTGTTTCCTCTGCCTTGATGCAGGACCTTTGTATATGCTCTTCTCTCTGCCTGGAGTACCCTCTTCTCCTGGCCATCTCCAACTCACCCTTCAAAGCTCAGCTGGGATTTCACTTACTCAAGGGAACCCTTCCCTGACTTCAGGGGGCACACCCAGAGTACTTGATATCCAGAATAGATTTTTTTTAAACATCCCTATTCTATACATGATTTTTTTTTTTTTAAGATTTTATTTATTTATTTGTCAGAGAGAAAGCGAGTGAGATCGAGCACAGGCAGACAGAGTGGAAGGCAGAGTTAGAGGGAGGAGCAGGCTCCCTGCGGAGCAAGGAGCCCGATGTGGGACTCGATCCCAGGACGCCGGGATCATGACCTGAGCCGAAGGCAGCTGCTCAACCAACTGAGCCACCCAGGCGTCCCTATACATGATTTTCAATCATAGTCATGACATGAATAGTGAACAGTGGCCAATAAAAAATGTAGCACAAATTTTCTTTTATTGAATTTTATATGTGTAATCATCATAGTAAAAAATAAAGAAAAACAGATATAGTACAATAAAAAATTTTAAGTAATGTATACTGCTTAATTACACAAGCACATTTAAAAATATTTTATTTATTTATTTATTAAATTATTTTATTTATTTATTTGACAGACAGAGATCACAAGTAGGCAGAGAGGCAGGCAGAGAGAGAGGAGGAAGCAGGCTCCCCGCGGAGCAGAGAGCCCGATGCGGAGCTCCATCCCAGGACCCTAGATCATGACCTGAGCTGAAGGCAGATGCTCAACCGACTAAGCCACCCAGGCGCCCCTACATGAATATGTTTTCCAGAAAAGGGGAAAGTGTATATCCATATCAATTGTGGGAATGAATGTTAGCAATGCACTTTCTGTTTTCCAGCCTTCTGCAAATTTGTCAGTGACTTTGTCAAAACCCATCTTTGCGGGGTGCCTGGGTGGCTCAGTGGGTTAAAGTGTCTGCCTTTGGCTCAGGTCAGGATCTCGGGACCTGGGACCTGGGATCCTGGGATCCTGGGATCGAGCCCCACATTGGGCTCTCTGCTCAGCAGGGAACCTGCTTCCTCCTCTCTCTCTCTGTCTGCCTCTCTGCCTACTTGTGATCTCTGTGAAATAAATAAATAAAATCTTAAAAACAAAAACAAAAACCATCTTTCCATATTTTTATGTTCAAGAAGTAGCTAAGGCAGATTTCTCAGTTTATCTTTGGTCATAATGAACTGAAGAATATTTTTTATTAGTTTTTATTTAGAAATGTTCTTTCTCACACGAAGCGATAGGTACACAAATAATTAGGGAAAGCCTTAAACAGAAGGATAAGTTTGGCAGAAATTCAGAAAACGTCCATTTCACTATAAATTCCAGAAACTGCAGTCCTGTCCGCATGTAATTCCTCAGGATGGATTCTAGCAGCTTCCAGCTATCTTCCCAGGTGACAATTTTTAAACAACTAAGAGCTCCAAATGTGCGCGCCCGACTACACTACTCCTGTTTATTTCATACCGACTGTTTCAATGAAGGACAGTCCAACAGGGGTTGGAGACACAGCATTCCTCTCAAGTGAGAGTGAGCAATCTTGCATCCACATGACGGTGGGGAGCTGGTCCCAGGAGTGGCTCAATGGCTGGGAATTCTCCCAAATTAACTTCCAAGCAGAATACAATGGTTTTTAAAGGCTCAGTAATACAAGTGTACTAATTTAAAACTTACATATATATTACTAAAAATTAACAGTAACAGAAACCACTGTTGAGGTCTTAAACCAACAAAAGAATTCTGGGGGGAGATCGCTGTTTAGAATTGCTGGTATGTAGCGATAATAAAAAGCAGACCGATTTTTAGTGGGTTCTTACTGTTTTAAAATTTTTTACTGACGACACCCCCTCTCACTGCCTGTAGCTGGGCAGCCGCTCCCATTCCCCTCCCTCGGGGCGCCCTCCTTGGGACCCACTCCTTCCATTTCCCTCAGAGGCACTCACTCTCTGTCTTGACTTCTTTGTCATCTGTTCCACACTGGCCTGTGGGCTCCCTGCAGGGGGTCACCTTCCTGCTTGAGTGCCCTGGGTCCCTGCAGAGTACTCGGCACCTACGTGGGCCTCAGTACCCCTCGTGAAACAAAGGTAGGTGAAGAACCTGGCACAGGGCATAGACTCAGCAAAGGCTACCTCCACTCACTCTTCTCTGCAGCAAGTTTTGAGCCCGAAATATTCTAAATGTTTGCACGCCACCACATTTAACATCAGGAAAATGCCGCCTGAATTTTGAAGCCTGAGTTTTATCCGGCCCACAGTTCATTCCTGGAGGACAGCAGTCACCTCTCCTTCATCTCTGGGTTCTCTTGAAGCCCAGCAGAGGGCCTGGCACAAAATAGGAGTCGACGAATACCCAATAAGTGGACTTTGTTTGTTTATGTATTCATTTATTTATTTTAAGGAACCTCTACACCCAGCGTGGGGTTCCAATTCACAACTCTGAGATCAAGAGTTGCGAGTTCCTCTGAGTCCGCTGGTGCCCTCGGATAGACAGTTTACTGAACACCCACAACACACCAGGGATATTCTTTCATGGGTATGGTTTCTTTTTTTAAAAAATTATTTTATTGGGGCCTCTGGGTGGCTCAGTGGGTTAAAGCCTTTGCCTTTGGCTCAGGTCATGATCCCAGAGCCCTGGGATTGAGCCCCTGCTTCCTCCTCTCTCTGCCTGCTTCTCTGCCTACTTGTGATCTCTGTCTGTCAAATAAATAAATAAAATCTTTTTTTTTTTTTAAAAAGAACATTAAAAATTTATAAAAAAATTATTTTATTGTGGCACCTGGGTGGCTTAGTTTTTAAGCGTCTGCTTTCACCTCAGGTCATGATCCCAGAGTCTTGGGATCAAACTGTGCATTGGGCTCCCTGCTGGGTGGGAGCTTGCTTCTCCCTCTCCCACTCCCCATGCTTGTATTCCCTCTCTCACTGTCTCTCTCTGTCAAATAAATAAAATCTTTTAAAAAATTATTTTATTTAATTTATGTATTTGTTATTTTTTAAATATTCATGGGTATGTTCTCTAACTGTTACAGCTCCCCAGGGTAAGATGAGGACAGTGAGACCCAGAAAGGTTAGATGACTTGCCCAAGATCACACAGCCAGGAAGTGCAGAAGGAACTTTACTCCAGGTCTCCATGGGCTCTAACGACCCCATTCTTTCCAGGTCTGAAGCTTACCTCCGCAACAGGGTCTGCGGGCTGTGAGGGAAGCGACTGCAGTTCAGGGGTGGGACTGGGTGGGGGTGGGGAGCCTGGCCCTGGGACCCAGCTTCCCCAGGCTGTAGGAGCCTGGGGTTCAAGGTCAGGCGTGTGCTGTGTGCCCGGGATGACTCCTGGCCCAGCACAGTGGGTCAGCACCTCTGCCCTTGCATGGGGTTGACTTGCGGAGGTGTGGATAGGGTGGCCCGGACTGGAGTTTGGGGCTAGGCGGCAGATACAGATGGGAGCTCCAATGCCAGCGAGCTCCCACCACTGAGAGCTGTGCAGCCTGGATAAGGAATGGGATCCCTTCAGGCCGCGGAGAATGTCTCGTGATCGGAACATCCCTGTAGAGATTAGAAATACTCAGGCTGGCCCAGAGCTAGACACCGGCAGAGCGGGGCACAGGAGGCTCTCTGCCAATGACAAGGTGCTCTATTTCTCTTCCACCTTCTATTCCTTTGCTCTCCCTTTCACCATCCAGGAGGACCTCAACGGGTCCTGCGGGGAGGGTGGGCTGCACACCTAACGGGCACCTCCAGAACCTGGGATTTGGCTGGTGCCGTCCAATCTCCAGGTGGCTCTGGACCGAAGCGGTCCTTAGGCTCCTTCCACGAGCATGTCTCCACGGCCGTTCGGCTTCCCCCTTCTCCTCCCCAGCCCGTGGCCCAGGGCCCGGGCTCCACCGTGAACTAGGGCTCTGGTGCGAGCGGAGACAGAGGGGACCTGGCCCGCGGTAACATAGGGGACCAGGCCCGCGGGAAGAGAGGAAGAGCAGTGTAGCTTGGATGGGGCTGGGTTTGGGCCTCTCAGGCGGTTTCCTGGCGCCACCTCGTGGCCCAGGAGGAGAAAGACACCCCAGTACCTCAATGTGGCTCTCTTGACCATAAGTCTAATCCCACCATTTCCAGATGTTCATCTGTGGCCCAGGTGAGACGACCTGGGATGGGGATGGCATTGTCCCCTCTCTCCTGATCTCCGAGGGAGATCTCGGATCTCTTGCTGGGGACCGAACCCATGGTGTGGCCACAGAACAGAGGCAAGCCCCCTGGGCCAGCCCTGCTCTCCAGTGCTGAGGCACCTCAGGCTTAGGCATGGGAGTGTGTCTGTCCATTGCCCTCAGCTGCCTCCAGGCCAGGCAGTCGAGGGCAGCAGAGCTGCGATGTGGGGGCCCCTGGACGCCTGAAGGATGTCTCGGGATGTCCCGGGATGTCCTGGGACTCTCACCATCAGTGCCCAGGGCAGTCCGGGAATGACCCCCGGGAGAAGGTGGGAGCATCTACAGGCCTGCAGGTTCACCTCCCAGACAGGCCTGGAGGCCCCCATAGTCCCCAGAGGTCAGTCCTCCAACTCACCTGGTTGGCTTGTCTTCTTGCCACCACCTGCCTCAAACTTGCCATTTAAGGCACCCTCTTTGGATTCCTCTGCCCACTGGCTTTAAGACTTCTGGGCACACTCTTCTCTCACCTCTTCATTTCTTCTTCCATGGAAAGGAAACCTTGGAAAATTTGATCAGGCAGGACTTGCTTATAAATGAATGAAAAAGGTAGCCAACCTACAAACTGGGTCGAAGCCCTAGAAGGGCTGTCTAGTACTGTCAGGGGACGGCTGCCGGGGAGGGTTGACTGGACAGAGCCTCTGGTCACTGGCTGCCTGCCGCTTTCCTGAGAGGGGCCTGGAGCCCCTTCTGGAGAAGTCGGTAAGGTTATGAGTGAGTCCTGAAAATCTGGGCTCCATGCAGATCTGTGGTGAAGGCCTGTGCCTGGGTGTCCTGCAGGACTGGACACCCTGGGTTTCTGCTTCTCCGTTGCCAGGTGTCAAAGCAGGTCCCCAGCTGACAGAGGCGGCCTGGCCTGGGGATGCGAGAGGTGCCTCATCAGCAAATGATCAAGAACAGGTAGGAGTTGGGCCAAGCTGCCCTTTTCTGTACACCATATTTTCTATAATCAGCACTCATGATTTTATCTAGAGGACTACTGAATATATTTTTATTTAATTTTTATTTTTTAATTAATTACTTATTAAAAAAAAGATTTTATTTATTTGACAGACAGACAGCAAGAGAGGGAACACAAGCAGGGGGAATGGGAGAGGGAGAAGCAGGTTTCCCGCTGAGCAGGGAGCTGATGTGGGGCTCCGGCCCAGGACCTGAGCTGAAGGCAGAGGCTTAACAACTGAGCCACCTAGGTGCCTATTTTATTTACTTTAAAAGACAGTATTGTCTGGCTGCCATTACGGCCTGACGCTCAGCTGGGACCCCGGGCTCTCCCTGCTCCACCTTTCCTGGTGTCCCTTTCCAGGACCAGGACCAGGTGCTGGACCTTCCCCGCCTTCCCTGTACCCGACCTGGTCTGGGTTTATCCCTTCCTATGGGTGGAACATGTCCTCTAGCTTTCTGAGAAGGGCTGTGGGAGGGAACCCTTTCACGATAGGGCAGGTCCCAGGATGTCCTTGGTTTACTTTCACATTTGACTGCGACTTTGGTTGGCTGGAAAACTCTGGGTGGGAAATCACTTTTCTTTGGAAGGTTGAAGGGATGATGCATTGGCTTCTTGTTTCTAAGGCTGAGCAGTCAGGAGCCATTTCTCAGTCCTGCCCCTTTTTGGGAAAGTGACCTATTTTTCCTCTTCGAAAGCTTATAAAGTATCCACGTCTGAAATTTCATGATGATGGGCTCTGGTGAGGGTCTATTTTTGTCCATTGTATTGGCACCTGACAGGCCCTTTTCGTCTGGATACCCAAATCCTTCACTTCAGAGAAATGTTCTTTTTTTTTTTTTTCCTCCTAAGATTTTATTTTTAAGTCATCTCTATGCCCAACATGGGGCCTTGACCTCCCATCTCCAAGATCAAGAGTTACGTGCTCCACCAACTGAGCCAGCCAGGCGCCCCCAGAGAAATGTTCTTGAGTGCTTGCCTTTTTTTTTTCCTCTTAATTTTGCAAACAGCTTTATTGATATATAGCCCACATCCCACACAATTCACCCATTTAAAGTGTACAACTGAACGGCTTTTAGCATAGTCACAGAGTCGTGCCCTGGCCACCCCAACAGATTTTAGAATATTTTCATTACTCTGTAAAGAAACCCCACCCCTCTTAGTGGTCACCCCACCCCCTGAGCCCTGGGCAACCACTCTTCTACTTTCTGTTTCCATAGATTTGCTTATCCTGGATGTTTCACGTAACTGGGACCATATAATACATGGCCTTTGTGTCTGGCTTCTTTCCCTCGGCATGGTTTCCAGGGTCATCCTCTTGTAGCGTGCTGATATTTCATTTCTTTTTATGGCTGAAGCGGATCTCATTAAATGGAGACACCGTGTTTCATTTACCCATTCATCAGCTGATGGACATTGGCATTGTTTCTACTTTTTGGCTATTATGGTCGAATACATTCCGTCCTTCTGTTTTTTGTTTTCTCTGCTCTCTCCTCTGCACTTCCTGCAGTTCGGGCGTGGGCTTTCCTGAGCGGGTCCTCCACGTGAGCAGGAGATAAGAGTTGGAGAGAGATGGCAGGCAGAGAGAGGAGGGGCCGCCTGCCCGCCATGAGTGCTCTCATTCATGGAGACCTCATTGGGTAAGGGGAGTCCAGCAGCACAGACACCTGGGAGGAGCCATCCCTTCTGTTCCCTGAAGGAAGATGGCCTGCCCCAGGACGGAGTGACGCCCCCTGGGACATCACATTCTTGGTGCACTGTGATTGCATCCCTTGGGGAGAAAAGATCATCCCTTCCCACACATTCCTCCTTCCCCAGTGTCCTGCCCAAGTGGTTTGCGGGATGGTCACTTGCTGACCACTGAGCCACCCCTCCAGGGAATGAGACACTTGCTAGGTTCCCCTTCTCACAGTCAGCCTTCCCAGATCATCTTGGAGTCCTTTTCTTGACTGGCCTGGGGTAGGGGCAGTGGTGGCGGGAGGGGCCGTGGAAAGGGAGAAGCCACGACACTCTCCCTTTGCTGGTGGGCTCTGCCCGTGGTCCTCTCACCAGGGCTCCTGGGGAGCAGGTGCCAATGGTCGCAGCAGGCCTGTTTGCCCCACGAGCAAGTTTAGAACAAGGGAGTAAGGCAGCTCCTGGTTTTCCCAGTTTCGCAACTGTAGCATTCCGGGCAGCAGAAAGTCCCTCTCCATATCCCAGGCCTAGAGCAGGGGAGTTTCTAGAGTCTTGCCTGAGATTCTGTGTCTCTGACAAGCTCCCAGCAGAGGCCGAGGCTACTGGTCCAGGGACCACACTCTGAGAAGCCAAACTTAGATCACATACAGGGTACAGTTAGGGGCTTCTGGAGAGAGTGGAATGACCTCAGTCCCTAGAATAATAGTGGCTTAAACAAGATAGAATTGCTTTCTCTCAAATGTCAGTAAGACTGAGGGGAGCTTTTTAGGGCCAGTGGGTCAGGGGCACAAATGCGAGGGACCCAGTTTCCTTCTCTCCTGTTCTTTTATCATCCCTGCCATGAAGTGCAGTGACTTGTCCAGGGTCACACAGTCTAGACGTGGCAGACCTACTGTTTGAACCCAGATCTTCTGGCTTTAAATCTTAGAGTCTCTACTCCACCTTGTGTGATGAGTGATGGGTGGCCTTGGGGGTGGGGTTCCAGCAGGAAACCAGGAGCTTGTGACCTCCAGGGATCCTGGAGGTGCCAGCAAGGCCTATGGTCAGGTGGGCATGGTTGAGTGCTGGGACACTGTGTGTGGGTGTGGTAGAGAAACCGGGGTTCCAGGCAGGGATAGAAATGGTGACCTCTTGCTGTCACTCCCCCCGCTCTGCCTACCGTCGCTGTGGGATTATAACACCCTTCCTTTTATTTTGCTTTTAATGACAAACTTTGAAATATTTGAAACATGGAAAAATACAGAAAATGATGTAACATATCTATCACCCTCTAATGAGGTTATTTGTTCGAAATAATTTGGCTTATTTTTTTCATATCATATATATGTAAATATATGTGTTTTTTAAGATTTTATTTATTTATTTGAGAGGGAGAGAGAGTGCCAGAGAGCATGTGCACCCCCATGAGTGGTGTGGGGAGTGGCAGAGGGAGAGGGAGAAGCAGGCTCCCTGTGAGCAGAGAGCCTGATGCGGAGCTCGATCCCATAACCCTGAGATTATGACCCGGGCTGAAGGCAGATGCTTAACTGACTGAGCCACCCAGGTGTCCCAATATATATAGATATATTTTTAAAAATTTTATTTATTTATTTGACAGACAGAGATCACAAGTAGGCAGAGAGGCAGGCAGTCAGGGAGAGAGGGGGAAGCAGGCTCCCTGCTGAGCAGAGAGCCCGATGTGGGGCTTGATCCCAGGACCCTGGGACCATGACCTGAGCCGAAGACAGAGACTAAGACCCACTAAGCCACCCAGGTGCCCCTATATATATAATTTTTTTTTTTTTGAGAAGAAAAAAATGTCATAGAACAGACTACTGCCCACCCTTGACCTCCCTCTTTCTCCCGTCCCTCAGGTATTCTTTCATTCCCAAACATGCTTGACAAATTAGCAAATAAGTGTATATCCATAAACAGTATTGTTTTGTGTTCTAAAATTCTGCATGAGGGGCACCTGGGTGGCTCAGTCATTAAGTGTCTGCCTTTGGCTCAGGTCATGATCCCAGGGTCCTGGGATGGAGCCCCGAGTCGGGCTCCCTGCTCAGCGGGAAGCCTGCTTCTCCCTCTTTCACTCCCCCTGCTTGTGTTCTCTCTCTGGCTGTATCTCTCTCTGTCAAATAAATAAATAAAATCTTAAAATAAAATAAAATTCTGCACAAATGGTATCATAACATTGGGTATCATTCTGCAGACAGCTTTATCCCAACATTATGCTTCTGAGATCTATGAGGACTGATGGACTTAACTCAAATCCACTCATTGTAATCTCTGTGTCTTTTATCTAAGGACCACCACAATGTGTCTACTTCCTGCTAAGAATAGTTACTGGTAATATTTCATGATTACAGTCAACACTGCAGAGAACCTTCTTGAACGCGTCTCTGTGGACACACAAAGAAGAGTTTCTCTGCAGTTGTCATCTGGAAGTAGAAATTTCGGGTCATAATGTTTATGCATCTTCAGCTTTACTAAGAATTATCAAACTGTTCTCCAAAGCGATAGCCCCTATCTACGCTCCCACAACCAGCTACAGTTTGTTTCTTCTCGTGCTCCATGAGACCTGTTAGTCCTTGCCAATCTGTTGTGTATGAAATGGTATTTTATTCTTGTTTTAATTTGCATTTCCCTAATTGCTAGTTAGACTAAACAACTTTTCACGTGGATTGGCCATTGGTGGTTCCTTTCTGTGAAAGGCCCGTTTAGATCTTTTGCCTATTTTCCTTTTAGGCTGTCAATCTTTCTCTTACTGTTATGTCGGTGTTCTGAGTATCTTTTGTTGGGTACACTGATTGCAAAGCTTTTTACAGTTCTCTTCAACTGCTCCAGAGCAGGGACTGAGGACTGGCGCTGGGATGGATTAATGATGTCTGGCACAGGTGTAGGAGAGGAAGCTGGAGGGGCTTTGGGTTAAGGCTATAGTGGGGAGACCCAGTTATTAGAGAAAGGCCATTGAGGAAACTCCATCACAGGCACAAAGCTCAGTAATGAGACCAGGAAAGGTCTAGCAAGTCAGGCCGGCTGGGGAGGCCATGGTCACCAGGTTGAACCTCTCAATCTTTCCAAGAGACCTCTAAGAAGCCCATGGCTGGAATGTCTTGAGCCCCTTAAAACTTTGCTCACTGGGGGCACCTGGGTGGCTCAGTGGGTTAAGCCGCTGCCTTTGGCTTGGGTCATGATCTCAGGGTCCTGGGATCGAGTCCTGAATCAGGCTCTCTGCTCAGCAGGGAGCCTGCTTCCTTCTCTCTCTCTCTCTGCCTGCCTTTCTGCCTACTTGTGATCTCTCTCTGTCAAATAAATAAATAAAATCTTAAAAAAAAAAACTTTGCTCATTGAATTGAAGTGTCGGATTGATGTATCCTTCAGTAAGGGATACTGTGCAGAAGAGTCACAGCAGACCTATTAATGGATTTGCGGCAGGGGTAGTGTCGAGAATGCTTTTGTTACATCTCATGGTGTTCTTGCAGAGAGGACTAGGGAAGAAATCTCTCTCCAGGTTAGTACAGGAATGGCTGCCTTTCTTCTGAATAACCGTGTGTTTTGGATCTGACCTTACTTCCCCTTTTGCTCTGGCCACCAGGTAACTCAGAGCCCAATCCAGAGACCCGTAGAGTAATAGGATACAAGATTAAGGCTACTTTTCCCCAGTTTTTGCCTCTTATTTGATTTAACAAATCTTGATTTGTATGCTTTTTTTGTTACTTAGAATCCTTTCGGGATGAGATGGGGTAAAAATAAGTAATATCCCACTCACTCTGCCGATGCTCTACCGTCTTGGGATAGAAAGAGGTCAGGGACTTGGAAGGGGGCTGGAGCAGAGAGTAGATGCTGCGTGGGCCATTGTGTAGCCTTGGAGGGAGATGGGAATAGGCTATTAGCGGTGAGAGCTGTTTCCAAAACACCTGGGCCAGAGCAGTGTCACATTTCTGTATTTTTCAAAATAAACTTAAAATTGGCTTGGAGCCACTCCCTGCCTGGCTGGCAAGGCACCCAGCAGCAGCGAGTGTTGCATCTCTAGCCCCATTACATTGGCTCATGGGAAAATCTGGGATTCCTTCAGTCCCAGGAAAACATGGGAAGAGGCTGGTCCTTGTCCTTGACCCACTGCTGTGGGGCCTGGTTCTTGGCCATGTTAGGCCTGTCCTGCTCTTGAGTTCCGTGACACACACACCTTTGTTCCGGACAAAGGATGTTTGTATATGGAACAGTCTTGGAAGATGGAGATAATACCTGTCTCCAGAGCAGAAGGCAGGTGTTAACATTTACTGTGCTGTATAATAATGTCTCCTTTCAGGGCAAAGCCTAGGCAGATTTGCTTGTAATTCATTATAAAAAAAAACTTGAGTTTGCTAGCCTGGGAGCTCCTCTGTTCTGATTTACCCACCTGGGCTGCTTCACGCTGCCCCCTGGGACTTGTGGCACAAGAGGAACAATGCAAACATGGAACTCACCATGCCTGTTGTGGTTTAAGTAATAAAGTCCTTAAAAAAAAAAAAAAGGTAGTGAGGTCCTTTGTCTCTCACCCATGGATCTCCTGTCTTCCGCTGGTATCCATGAAACAGTGACAGACTAACTTGTTAGCCTGCTAGTAAGGCGAAACCTCAGACTTTTTGCAGCCTTTCCCAGGGTCCTGGTTAATACTATCTGTAGTGGCCCCTTGACATGTCTTTTGGCTGCTCCAGCATTAAAACATTTCTTAATTGTGGTAAAAAAAAAAATCCATGTAACATAAAAATTACCATCTTAACCTTTCTAGCTTGCTTATTTATTTAGTTGAGAGAGAGAGCGCATGTACACATGTGTGAGCATAGCGCGGGGGATGGGAAGAGGGAGAGTCTTTTCTTTTTAAGATTTTATTTATTTATTTGGGAGAGACAGAGCTTGAGTATGGGGAGGAGCAGAGGTGGAGGGAGAGGGACAAGCTGACACTGCACTGTGCATGGAGCCTGATGTGGGGCTCGATCTCAGGGCCTGAGATCATGACCTGAGTCAAAACCAAGAGTAGATCCTCAACTGACTATAACACCCAGGTATCCCCTTTCCGGCATCTTTTGACCACATTCCCTAAATTTGGAGAAAGAAGCCTACCTATTCAAGGAAGAAGGTGGAACCATGAGTCTTTCTCCCAGTTAGAGCACAGGCTATGGCCAGGCTCTGCCTCTCAGACACTTGTGAGGGGCTGTGAATGGCAGAAGGGTGGTGGGCGGGCAAGAGGGATGTGGGCACTGGCAGTCCTTTTCTTGGTGAGGACAGTGGGGAGTTGGGCTCGGGCTCTCAGGGATGGGGTCATAAGCAGCTGAGCTCAGCAGAGTGACCTTGGGTAGCTCATCTGGGCTGTCTTGGACTCCGCCTCCCCCACCCTGGCTTCCACAGGTGTCTGCATGCCCTTCATCCTTTCCTTTCCGCTGCTAGGCAGGGGCTTCCTATCTGGCACATTCCTCATGGTTTATTTGTGACTTCTCTCTTTTTCTCTTGGTCAGTCTCACCAGAGTTTTGCCAATTTAATTGGTCTTTTCACAGAACTAACTTTTGATCTCACTGATTTTCTTTCTCTTGCATTGTCTATTAATTTCTGCTCTTATCTTTGTCATTTTCTGGCTGCTGCTGTTTTTGAATTTCTGTGGCTGTTCTTTCTCTAACTTGAACAGTTAATGTGTTATTTTCAGCCTTTCTTCTTTTTAAAGCTTTCAAGGCGATATGTTTCACTCTACTCATTGTTTTCACTGTATCCCCCAAGTTTTCATGTATTTTCATGAATGTTTATTGTAAAATATTTTAAAATTACTTTTAATTCGTTGACACAGATTATTCTTGAGTATTTTTTATAAAACTTTTTATCATGGAAAAATATATGTAAAAGAGAAGAGAATATATAACGAACCCCTAGGTATCTACAGCCAGGTCCAATTGTGAACATATGGCCAGTCTATTTTCATCTGTATTCCCATGTGCTTTCCCAAGTCAAACCTAGTTTATTTTGAGAGTGTGTTTTAAATGTATGGAGAATTTTTATTTATCTTTTTTGTTAATGCATGATGACATAATTACATTGTGGTCAGAGGGTACAGTCTTCATGATACTGAATTATTAATATTTCTTGAGACTTGATCTAACATGGGATCATCTTGTGGGAATAGTCTACGTATATTCGAGAATAGTACCTATTTTGTTGTATAGGCTTGTTTATGTGTCCGTTGGATTGAGTTTGTTTATTCTGTCATTCAAATCTTCTATATCTTTGCTGGATTTTTTTTTTTTTTTTTTGTCTACTTGATTTGTTAATAGTTGGAAAAGATCTATTGAAATGTTCTGTTAAGATGGTGGATTCTTGGGACACCTGGGTGGCTCAGACAGTTAAGCATCTGCCTTTGGCTCAGGTTGTGATCCCAGGGTCCAGGGATTGAGTCTTGTGTTGGGCTCCCTGCCCAGTGGGGAGCCTGCTTCTCCCTCTGCCTGCTGCTCCCCCTGCTTGTGCTCTCTCTGACAAATAAATAATAACATCTTTAAAAAGAAAGATGTCGGATTCTTTATTTTGGCTCATGGTTCTAATTTCTCCTTCATGTATTTGAAAGCTGTCTAATTAGGTGTTTAGCATTGTTATGTCTTTGAACCAATTTGACTTTTTATTTATTTTTTATTTTTTAAGATTTTATTTATTTGACACAGAGAGAGAGATTACAAGTAGGCAGAGAGGCAGGCAGAGAGAGAGGGGGAAGCAGGCTCCCTGCCAAGCAGAGAGCCCAATGCGGGGCTCAATCCCAGGACCCCGAGATCATGACCCGAGCTGAAGGCAGAGGCTTTAACCCACTGAGCCACCCAGGCGCCCCCCAATTTGACTTTTTAAAAAAAGATTTTATTTATTTATTTGAAAGAGAGAGAATGAGAGAGAGAGCATGAGAGGGGGAGGGTCAGAGGGAGGAGCAGACTCCCTGCTGAACAGGGGCTGAGCAGGATCCTGGGGCTCCAGGATCATGACCTGAGCTGAAGGCAGTGGCTTAACCAAATGAGCCACACAGACACCCAACCAATTTGATTTTAAACATTATGTAATGATTTTCTGTATCCCCAACAATTTTTTTTTTTAAAAACTGGTCTTGTCTGATATTATTAAATGTATGCTAAGTTTTTTGTGGCGGAAGGATGTTAACATTTGCGTGCTATATCTTTTCCATCCTTTTGCTTTCAAACTTTCTTTGTCTTATGCCTTAGATGGGTCTTTCATAAACAACATGTAGCCAAATTTAAAAAATCCATATGTAGCTTAACAGAATGTATAGTTGGGCAGTATATGATCATCCTTCTTGAATAATGCAAGAAAGACCTCAGAATCCTTGGGTGCTGGTTATCCTCTCCTGCCTGACTTATTTTTGTTCTGTATTTTAGTTCTGTCCTTTTTGGTTTGCACCCTCAAATTCTACCTTTTCGTCATTTTATATGCTAGGGTTGTTTCGTTTTTTTTTCACATGGCCGTCATTACATTTGCTCACTGTTTTCTCATGCTTTTTAGGCTCCTTTTTGGGTTCATATTACTTTCTCCTGAAGTATGTCCTTTAGTGTAGGTCTGATAGTGGTATGCACTCCCAGCTGTGTTTTGTTTGGAACTTTTGAACAATTACATAAAATAGAACACATGTATACAAAGGTGCCCAAGACACAAATGGACAGAATAATTACAAAATGAACACTAGATCCCCAACATGTTCCTTTTTTTTTTTTTTTAAGATTTTATTTATTTATGAAAGAGAGAGAGAGAGTGAGAGTGCACAAGCACAGGCAGGCAGAGCAGCAGGCAGAGGCAGAGGAAGAAGCAGGCTCCCTGCCGAGCAAGGAGCCTGATGTGGGACTTGATCCCAGGACAACGGGATCATGACCCCAGCCGAAGGCAGCTGCTTAACCCACTGAGCCACCCAGGCGTCCCAACATGTTCCTTTTTAATCATGCCTCAGTAACTGTCTTTTTATATATGATCTAATATGACTGATGTTAGTTTTGCCAATTTTGGACTTTATGCAGGTGGAGCCATACGGCATGTGTTCTTGTATGTTTCTTTCTCTCAGCATTATGCTTGTAAATTTCCTCTAGGTTGTTGCATTTGGTACAATTCACTCATTTTTATTGCTGTATTGCATTTTACCGTATTGATAGGTCATAACTTATTTATTTAGTCTCCTGCTGGTGGGTGTGTGGATTGTTATTGCATGTGAGGCTGCTGTGAGTGCTTTCAGAACATGACCCTGTGTGTACACAAATGCAGGTACACGTGCATGAACTTCTCAAGTCCAGTTTATTTACCTAAGAGTGGAATTACTGGCCTATAAGTTAGGTATAGTTTCAATTTCGCTAGATAATGTCCCAGGTTACCCTCCTTTACACTCCAGCACCCACTTCCATTCCCACCACATCCTTGACAACATTTGGGCTTGTCGGGTTGTAAAACTCTCCCTGTTTTTATTTATGTGTGTAAATCATTTTATTTCATCCTGGTTCTTCTTCTTCTTCAAGTTTTTATTTATTTATTTAAGTTATCTCGACGCCCAATGTAGGGCTTGAACTCATGACCCCGGGATCAGGAGCCACACATTCTACTGACTGAGCCCATCAGGTGCCCCTTATCCTGGTTCTTGAAAGATGGTTTTCCCCAGGAGCAGAATTCTCACCTGAACTTTATTTGTCCTCAGCATTTGGCGGATATTTCACGGTCTCTGACACCCATCGTGACTTCTGAGTCTAGGTGGATCTGTCCTTTTTTTCTGGCTCCTTTAAGACCTCTTTGTCTTTTGTGTTGTGTGGTTTCACAATCAGGTATCTTGGCTGTGGGTCCCTCCCTATTTAGCTGCGTGGGATGTGCCCTTTCTTAGTCGTTTTATGTTGTTCATCTCTTCTGAAGGCTGTGCAGTCATTATCTCCTTAAATATTTCATTTTCTCCTTTTCTCTATTCCCCCATTCTGAGATTCTGATAAATATATGTTAGATTTTCCTTCCTTCTTCTTCTTTTTTTTTTTTTTTGGAGAGTTTAATTTTTTATTTGACACAGAGAGAGACACAGTGAGAGAGGGAACACAAGCAGGAGGAATGGGAGAGGGAGAAGCAGGCCTCCAGCTGTGGAGCTGATGCGGGGCTCGATCCCAGGACTCTGGGACCCTTACCCAAGTCGAAGGCAGAATCTTAACAACTGAGGCACCCAGGCTCCCCTATGTTACATTTTCTTACCCTTTTTTACTCTGTCCACGTCTCTTAAAATCTCTTTTAAAAAACATTTTATTTATTTATTTTGAAAGAGAGAGAGAATGCACCCAAGCAGGGAGAGGGGCAGAGGCACCAAGCAGACTCCATGCTAAGTGTGGAGACTGATTTGGGCCCGATCCCACCACTCTGAGGCAAAGACCCAAGCAAAAACAAGAGTCAGATGCCCAAGCAACTGAGCCACCCATGTGCTCCTTAAAATCTCTCTCTCTCTCTCTCTTTTTAGGAGTTCAGATCTTCTTGGGGTGCCTGGTTGGCTCAGTTGGTTAAGCATCTGCCTTTGGCTCAGGTCGTGATTCCAGGGTCCTGGGATTGAGCCCCACATCTGGCTCCCTGCTCAGCCGGGAACCTACTTTTCCTCCTGCCCCTCCCCCTCCACTCATGCTGTCTTTCGCTTTCTCTCTCTCTCAAATAAATAAATAAAATAAAATCAAGAGGTTCAGAACTTTTTATTTTTTGTTTTAAAGATTAATTTATTTATTTTAAGGGGGGAGGGGGCGTGCATGCTGGGGGAAGGGCAAAGTGGGAGGGAGAGGAAGGGGCCCAAAAGTGGAGCTCTACCTCACGACCTTGAGACCATGACCATGGTCATGACCATGACCTGAGCCGAAATCAAGAGCCAGATGCTCAACTGACTGAGCCACCCAGGAACCCCTAAAATCTCTTTTAAACTCTTCATTTTCTTGCCTCTCTGTGCTGTTTGCCAGGTGTTTTCTTGGGATGTAGTTTTAGCTCTCTAATTCTTTCTTCAACAGTGTCTTATATCTTTTCAGTAAAGGTTTTTTTTTTTTTAACTTTGTTATTTATCTATTTTATTTTTTTAAGATGTTATTTATTTATTTGATAGAGAGAGAGATCACAAGTAGGCAGAGAGAGAAAATGGGAAGCAGGTTCCCCGCTGAGCAGAGAGCCCAGTGCAGGGCTCAATCCCAGGACCGAGATCGTGACCCAAGTCGAAGGCAGACACTTAACCCCCTGAGCCATCCAGGTGCCCTAGTGTTATTTATCTATTTTAAAAGATTTTATTTATTCATTTGAGAGAAAGAGGGAGGGACAGCAAGCACACACGCATATGCACGAGTGGGGGGAGGGGCAGAGGGAGCTAGAGAAGCAGATTCCCCACCGGCCAGGGAGCCTGATTTGGGACTCGATCCCAGGACCCTGCGATCATGACCTGAGCCACAGGCGGACACTTAACCGACTGAGCCACCCAGGCACCCCTTCAATAAGGTTTTTAATTTCAACCATTATATTTTTCATTTTTGAAGTTCCATCTTAAAATCCATCTGTTCGTTCCTAATTGTTTCCTGTTGAACGATTTCTTTGTGACTGCATCTTTTATTTATTTATAACATTTTAAAAAGATTTTACTTTATTATGTATTTTTAAAGATTTTATTTGTTCATTTGAGAGAGAGAGAGTGTGTGTGTGAGCCAGGGGAGGATCAGAGGGACAAGCAGACTCTCCACTGAGGCAGAGCCCAATGTGGGACCCTGAGATCATGACCTAAGCCCATCAGATGCTTAACCAACTGAGACACCAAGATGCCCCAGAAGATTTTATTTTTAAGCGGTCTTTACACCCCAGTGTAGGGCTCGAACCCACAACCCTGAGATCAAAAGTTGCACCTTCCACCGACTGAGCCAGCCAGGCATCCTGCATCTTTTATCTCTCTAAGTCTTTTATAAATGTCAGTTCCATATTTTGTATCTGAAAATCCTTCAATCTTCAGTTCTTAGAGATCTAAATTTGCCTGTTCATTGTTTCTGCTGACTCACAGACAGAGTAACTTGCCTCCTTATGTGCCTGTGATCTTTGTGAGTTCTTTGTTGGTTTAAAATGGGTTGGATTCCTGTGGGTCTCAGCTGAGGACTGCGAAGCAGTCCTGTAGCCGGCATCTGTTTTTCTACCTCTGCAAGCACCAGGCAGTGCCTCGATCTGGGGTTACTTCATTTTGCCTGGACTGAGGGACTCCAACCCTTCACTTCCCCATTTTGGGCTTGGCTCAAAGCTCAGTTTCACAGTGACAGGACATTTACCTGGCTGGCTGCTGCCCCAGCCCTGGCCAGGCTCTGATCCCTTGTCCAGGAGGGGCGGTTGGTGCTTAGGGACACCCCTACCTCTTGTTAGATCAGCTGTATTTCAAATAAATGCAATTTCAAACAGAAGACTCCTCCTATTCTCGAATCATTTCCTCTCTATGTAAACCATTCTGCATGGGTTCTGTTGCCTATACTAACCACCAGATATTAAGAGTGATTTCCCCCCTGGTGGTATAAAGCGGTCATCCATGCTTTTGTCTGCAAGAAGAGCAGTCCCTTCTTCTGGAGAACTACAGGTTTCTCTCCTGGCCCCATCACATGACTTGTAATTATAGAACTCTGTCCCTCAGACTTACAGGGTGGGTCACATAACCCAAGATGGCCAATCAGAGTCCTTTACTGGGGATTTCCGAATTTGAATGGGGCATCCTAAGGGTGTGAGCTCAGCCAAGTTGCAGTCATACTTCCCGCGCAGGCGGAGCCAAGGTGCTGAGAGATGAAAGAAGATGCAAGAGAGGGTGGGGATTGCATTAGTCCCCAACTATCTGTGGTCTGATCACGTGCGCCAGCTCATCCTCACGTGCTGCTCAGGTTTTCTGCCGTTTACTGTCTAGCCTCTCACACAGCGAGATGATAGATGGTTATTATTTTGTTTTCTGCCTTCCTGTATTTTCAAAATGTTTTACTATCTAGGTATTTTTTGACAATAGAACAAATGCAATGTTAAAAAATCCTGCATTCACTTTTTTTTTGGTGAAGCGAATAGCCTCACCCTGATTTTTTTTTTAAGATTTTATTTATTTATTTGAGAGAGAGATAGCACAATCAGGGGGAGGAGCAGAGGGAGAGGGAGAAGCAGGCTCCCCACCGAGCAGGGGACCCTGACACAGGACTCGATCCCAGGAGCCCGGGATCATGACCCTAAGGCAGATGCTTAATCAATGGAGCCACCCAGGCACCTCCCCTGGCCCCCATTCGTTTTTGTGAAATGAAATCTTCACGTCGGATTTGGCTAAAGCAGGGACTCGGTGAGTGCTTGAGGAGTCACGTGTCCATTCTGGTAATGGTATGAGACACATCCTTCCTCAAAAAAAGCAGCCTGGCCTTGGTTGTGCCAAGTGTCTGTGGTGGTCCTGATGGATACGGCAGTGGCTTTGAGGCTCCCCACACTGCCTCTGCCTCACTGCACGGTGACATTTCAGAGGCTGCCTCCATCAGCTGGTGTCCTCAGCACCCATCACTAAACCGGCAAGAAATGGTTTGATAAGTGACTTAAGCCAGCCTCAGATTCTCAGTCAGGCATCCCATGTCCTTCTTTGACTGGTTCTGATACCAGCAAGCTGTGTGGTCTCAAGCAAGTCTCAGTTTCCTCTCCTGTAAAATGGGCTCCATGCTTGGTCTTATGCAGGGTTGCAAAGACTAGGCAGAGTACAGAATCAATGTGCGATGAATTGTCTTTTTTTTTTTTTTTTTTTAAGATTTTATTGATTTTTCAGAGCGAGGAAGAGAGAGAGTGAGGGGAGAAGGAGGCTCCCCACTGAGCAAGAAGCCCAATGCAGGACTCGATCCCTGGACCCTGAGATCATGAACTGAGCCAAAGGCAGATGCTTCACCGATTGAGCCACCCAGGCGTCCCTGCAGTGAGTTGTCTCGATGGGGGAGGAGGAAAGATTAAATGGCAGGTGCTGACCAGCTGTGAAAAAGGCTGCTACCTTCGTTACTGTCCCTGCTGTCACTTCGGAATCAAAGTCAGGACAAAGAAGCGTTTGGATTCACATTCTAGAGGAAGAAGACACTCCAGGGCAGCAGACCTTCCTCTCTAGGGGCTGCTGGAAAGCGGCTGAACCTGTTCTGCTTCTCTCCACGTTCCAGCAGGGATGGTGCAGTTACAGAACCAGGTGACGGGAGAGCCAGTGAACTACCGTGAGCCTCAGGGGCCCTTGCTGCAAAATGGTGCCCATCTCCCAGGGTTGCCGTGAGGCTTAAGGAGCCATATGTGTAAAAGAGAACAGTGACCAGGACCTAGGAAGCAGTATATATCTATTATTATTCTTATTACCATCCCAACCCTTACTTGCCTCCCCAAGTCCCACATGGGTCTGTATGAGCAGGACCCTAGGAAACCCAGAGCCATGATTTGAGTCAGGGACACAGGGCAGAGGGCCAGCCAGGAAGAGGAGCATCGGGAAGTCCTCTCTCTGAGGGGCGGGAGCCTGGCATCTCCTTCCTGGCTGGACATCTGCTTCCTCAGTGGTTCATCTGAGCCTCCTCATGCCCACCTGAGCAGGGGAAAGAGGAGTAGACAGAGGGGCTGGGGTGGGGACAGCGGCAAGCAGGGCAAAGACGAGTCTCCCCTGTACCGCCAATGGACCCTGTGGGAACGTGATCCCTCCAGGAGGGCTGGCCACTGGGCAGAGGACCTCCCGCACCCACAGTGGTAGGATGGGCCCCAGGTGGTGGAGATGTGCATGGGGTCCTGAATGGGGCAGGGGCACCCAGCCAGACCTTTGCCAGCCCACCGTGCATCCTACAAGAGGCCCAGTTCTGGACACCAGCCTCATGGAAGGGAGACTCTGACACCCCAAGGAGGCCATTACACCAGGGGGAAGTGAAACACAGAGCCCTTCCTCATCTTCCCTCCCTCTTTTTCATGCAGCCTCCCCCCACCATGAGGGAGGAGGGAGCGTCTGATTCGCTGAGAGGTGGAGTGTATATCGGCACTAAATGGGACTAGACTTTTCTGTATCTGAAAATCACCAGAAAGCCACAGGACGTGCCAAGATGATGGCAAGGGGTGGGAAAGGGAGGCTGAAGGCTGAATTTGGGGGGAAATTGTGATAGAGTTCTGCTGAGCTGAGTGCCATGGGAACCCAGTGACCAGAGCAGCCTCCCTGAGGGCCCCCGTTCTGTGCTCCTGCCCCCCCTCCCCGGCTCAGCAGGGGGCCCTCAGGGAGGAGTGGCACAGAATGCAGGGGAATGAGTGGCCCCCAGAGTGAGGCTGAGCCCCTGCCCTCGCCTGACACTGGGTAGCAACCAACTTCCCACCCCGGAAGTTGTATCCTGAATTTGGGGCCGCTCTCCCTCCTGCTTTCCCGTTCTCCCTCTCAGGGTCAGGCCCTAGTGAGGGGGAGCCCATAGCCAAGGTCCTTGGGGCCTAAAGGAGCAAAGCCCCTGGACTTGGTGGGAGGAGGGAGGCCCTGGCCAGGGCAGAGACACCGGGCATCCGTTCCTCTGGTGTTTCGAAGCCCAGGCCTGACTGAGGGCACATGGCAGGGTTGGGGGGTGGGGGGTGGGGGATGAGGGGGAGGTTCCCTTAGTGCTTTTTCTTTTTCTTTATTTTTAAGATTTTATTTATTTATTTGACAGACATCACAAGTAGGCAGAGAGGCAGGCAGAGAGAGAGAGGAGGAAGCAGGCTCTCTGCTTGGCAGGGAGCCTGATGCGGGACTCAATCCCAGGACCCTGAGATCATGTCCTGAGCCAAAGGCAGAGGCTTAACCCACTGAGTCACCCAGGAGCCCTCCCTTAGTGCTTTTGAAGGGCCTTTTGACTTAAGCCCCCGCTCTGCGGAGTGAATGAAGGTGGACATTTTTCAGGAGCTGAGTACACGTGTCGGACCACCTTTGTGAAGACATCCCTTCCTGAGCACGATTCCTCCCTGGTAAATGGGGGCAATGAAGTGCGAGGGATAATGAAATAGTACATAGAGCCTGGGACACAGTAGGTGCCCAGTAAATGGTAGGTTATTATTCTACTTCCTCCCTTCCCACCTGCGAGGGTCCTAGTGCTTGTCCAAGGAAGGAATAGATGGAAAGGAGAAAGGACAGGCTGGAAATGGCCAAAAGGTGTGGGAGCGCCCCCTGCTGGTCACCAGTGCTCGGAGGACGAGTCGAAGCGGCCAAAGTGGAGGAGGGGCTCCCTCCACTGCTCAAGAAACGGATCCACATGCTCTGAGGGAGCACGGGGGCCAGATGAGGACAGAGCTGTCCCATCCACCGGCCTGAGAACCCTTAGGGGGAGGAGGGAGCAGCTTCCGTCCCTGTAGAGTCAGGTATCAGCGGCCGCCCGTGCACATTTGCAGTGGTGGGGATGCCCAGTCCCCCAATCTGACCTTTGCACTCTGAGGACCCCCCTCCTCTGCTCCCAGCTGCCAAAGCTCATTGCAGGTGTGGGTGAAGGAAGGAGCCCCAGGAGGTGAGAGAGGAGGCTCCACGTGGGTTTGGAGTTTCCACCATTACAGGCCTGGTGCTTCTCCTCTGGGGCCTGAGGTATCCCGGGCTCACCCCTGCACAGTGAACCGAGTCTGCTCAGAGTTTCCCTGCTCTAGAAGCTCCTGCCATAATGTACAGAGCCACCACGCTCTTACACGACGCAAACCCCTGGCCACAGCTGGCTGGTTCTGGAGGAGGAAGGATATCTGGATTGGGCCAGACATGGTCCCTTACCCAGGGCCAAAGCTAACTGGATCCAGAAGAGAATAAATCCCTTGCCTGGGGGCTTTTTAAAGCTGGAACCCAAGGAGCAGTGGTCAATCCCCTTTTCATGTGGGCAGCAGTAAGAATCCACACTTAGAAGCGCTGGAGTCTGGGTGGGTAGAACATCTGTGGTTTCTTCCCTCATTTTGAGGTGAGAGCCTCCTGGTCTTTTGGGAAGTGCCCTCCTCCCCTCTCTGTAGTCTGATGGGATCCCAGGGGCTGGGTCCATCAGCTGGGCTGGAACTGGGAATCAGAGGGAATCAGATTCCCTCCAGGGACTCTGAAGCTTGTAGAGAAATGCATTGGGAGACCAAAAGGTTGGGGTTCAGCCATTCCCCAGCAGGGCCCCAAAGATTGGAGGCCCCCGTTCTGTCTTCCCTGGACCTGGTTAGTCAACTGTGTTTCCCCCCCAATCCTCTAAGCCAGAAGTTTCCAATAAATGCTACCTTTTTCTCTTCTCCAAAGCCTCACCCACCACACAACGGAAGAAGAGTACAATGGAATTCTTGGGCTTCGGTTCACCACTTGGTAACATTTTACTACATTTGTTCCCATAATCACTGGAAGCCTCTTTCTCCTTTGGAGTCCTTTGTTAAGTAACACTTCATCTCTAAGTTTTTCAGCAAATTCTCCTGAGAATAAGGACACCCTCCTTTGTAACCGTAAGACTGTTACCCCATTATACAGTTGTGCAAAGTTGGGCACGTTATTCTCTGTTGCACAACAAATGACCTAAATCTTAGTGGCTTAAAGCAACAGCTGTTTTATTATCTATCTTGGTTCTGTGGGTCATTGGAGTCAGACGGCTGCCTGGGGCTGGAGCCAGCTGTGTTTTCCTCACTCTCGTGGCTGGTGGACGAGCCTACCTGCTGTCTGGGACCTCCGCTGGGGTTGTTGGCCAGAGCTCCTACGGGTAGCGCCCCATGTGGTCTGGGCTCCTCCCAGCGTGGTAGCCGAGGCCCCAGAGACAGGAAGCAGAAGCTGCTGGGTTCTCTTCAGGCCTGGTCCTGGCATGGCATCACTTCTACCATATTCTCCTGGGCAGGCAGTCACGGGGCCCAGATTTAGGACAGATCCCCATCCACTGATTGGAGGAATGTAAAAAAATTGGGGGCTATGTTTTCAAACTACCATACAACCTTGCCAATTTCATGTCGACACCATAATATCACCCAAAACACAGTCTCTATTTAAGTTCGTCCCCATGTCTTTTGTCTTTCACAGCACTGCCAATTTTGAACCATCTGTTGGTCTCTGTATTTTCTAGTCCCTATTTACCTGGCAGTCTCCTCATGCACAGATTCAGCTAAAGTATTCCTGGCAAGACTACCACCTCAATGGTGTCGTGGGCTCCCCGCAGTGTACTTGGCCATATGATGTCAGTTTGTACCTTCCCTGGGAAGGCTGAGCTGCGTCACCGGGTTAAGGTTGGGCCCACCTCTTTTCTCCCAGTAAAGGTACCTTTTCCTCTTTTTCTGGGTGTTATTAAGATTTACCCCACTGATGGCCATTCCAGGTCAACATTTCTAAGTCTGTGATATGTCCCTTTAATATGCAGGTTATGTTGTGTACTTCTAGAAATTTCCTTGTTTTGGGGTGGAGGAGTTCTGTTTTTGTTTGATATGAGTTCTTTTCAGTTGTTTCATTTTCTTTGGGCACTCCTGTGCTTGTATTTTCCTTGTGTGTTTTCTGCCATGACTTTCTGACACCCTACCTTTTTTTTTTTTTAAACTTTGTTACTGATTTTTTTTTTAAAGGCTCATCTGTTTATTTCAGAGGGGGAAGGGGTGGAGGGAGAGGGAGGATCCCAAGCAGACTCTGTGCTGAGCATGGGAGCCCCCTGTCGGACTTGACCCCAGGACCCTGAGATCATGATCTGAGCCGAAATCAGAAGTCAGATGTTTAACTGACTGAGCCACCCAGGTGCCCCTAATTTGTAATTGATTTTATTTTTGTTTTCTTGGATCTTTTCATTCCTTCTTTGATATGAATGCTTCTTATTATATTCTCGGTTGAATTTAATTTCTCTTGAGTACCTTTCAATTTAATCGCTAGTTCTGAGAAGACTTTAACTTTTTCATTTCTGCCTTTTTCAATTTCTTTCCTGATTTTTGTTAACTCTTATTTTGGCTTCTAATTTTTTGGCTCCTTTCTGCTGGATGCTCCCAAATTTCTGATTTAAAGTGTTTTCATCTCTGCAAATGTTGTTTAAGAATGTAGTCCAGGTTGGAATATTGCGTCAGAGTTGTCCTCTGCCTGGTGATGTTTTTCTGGAGAACTTTTCATCAGCTGAAAGATTTGTCTTTAAAAACAAAACAAAACAAAACAAAACCAAACCCAAAAACCACAACCATAGGAAGGGGCACCTGGCTGGCTTAGTTGGTGGAGTGTGTGACTCTTGATCTTGGGCTCGTGAGTTCGAGCCCCATGTTGGGTGTAGAGATTACTAAAATAAAGAAAGAAAGAAACTTAAAAAAATTATTGTAGTTGACAATGTTCCATCAACATCAGGTGCATAAGAGTGATCTGACAATTCTCCACATTCCTCAGCGCTCGCCGTGGTAAGTGTAGTCGCCATCTGTCACTACCCAACGTTACTACAACATCACGGGCTAAATTCCCAATGCTGTACTTTTCATCTCTGTGACTGATCCGTTTTTTAACCAGAATTTTCATCTGAGATGTTTTGATTCTCATTTCCTGTTTTTCTCTTTGAGTTGGACTGGTAGCGATGTGTCTGCTTTTTTTCTGTTCACGCTGAGGTATCTTCTATTTTCTTTGACCAACAATTATTGGCATGAGCAGACCGGGTGAGAGGTTTGGGTGACCTACTTCATTGGTGGCTCAGTCAGTTAAGTGTCTGCATTTGGCTTAGTCATGATCTCAGGGTCCTGGGATGGAGCCAGAGGCGGGCTCTCTGCTCAGAGAGGAGTTTGCTTCTCCTCTGCCCCTCTCCCTGTTTGCTCTTTCTCTGAAATAAATAAGTAAAATCTTAAAAAAAAAAAAAAAAGAACACTCTCTTCTGTTGGAAGAGCGAGGTGGCATTTTGAACAAAGAGACGACACCTTTTGGAGAGGGAGGATTGATGTGTTTCCATAAACTTACTCCCTTACTTGGTGCCCACAGCTCACTCCCTTCCCTCTGTCCATCAGCAAGCCTCCCAGGGCCACCTTCCCTTCCCCAGTCGCTTCTGTCACCCAGAACTGGTGCCTTTTCAACAGAGCCACTCCTGCACATTCAAAAGCACCTTCCTTCTTTTCTTTCTTTCTTTCTCTCTCTCTTTTTAAAAAGATTTTATTTTTAAGTAATCTCCACATCCAATGTGGGGCTTGAACTCACAACCCTGAGATCAAGAGTCACACGCTCCTCCGACTGAGCCAGCCAGGCACCCGCCAAACACCTTCCTTTCAATTCTGCCAGAAGCCGGTGCTGTTATCCACTGGGCGTCAGACCTCTTCGCAGCATTTCCAACCGGGGCAGGGCTTGCTCGCTCTCAGGATCATTTCATTTGTGCTCCCATCCAGGCTCTTGCTGCCCTCACTTCTTTTGCACAGACTCTCCACCTGACCTTCTCTACTCTGTGGGGTCCAGACCTTGTTCTGCTGCTTTCAGAGGTTTGTTTCTCTACTTAGCTGTAGACTGAAGTTCCTGGCACTCCATTCCTGGTTATGCTGAAGGCAGGGGGGCAAGGGTGCCTTTATGACTTTCTTTCCTTCTGCGTGGTTTTGGGAGGATTTGGGTATTGGCTGCGGTCATTATCCTAAAGGGAACCTGACACCCAGCTCAGGTCCTCTTAGTGAACTGGCCTTGACCACTGGTAAGTTACAGATGAGTTATCAGGCCAGTTCCTGTTAGTTTACTTTTGTTTAATTTGGCAGAGTTATCTTGTTGTTTGCAACCAAAGAATCCTAGCTGTAACGTTGTTTCTGGCCACCCTAGATGGACCTGGGTGGTAGGGAGAAATAGATGAGAGCTGGAGAGAGAGGTGGAGGAGTTTTGGAGTCCTGATTTTAAGCCATCCTGAGGTCCAGGGTGCATTTCTGGGAACCGGGCGGCTCCACAATTCTGTGTATTTATCAAAACATTTACTGAAGTAAAACACATTGTCGCAGGATGAATACACCTGTGCCGTTAGCATCCAGATGAAGGATAGAACATACGAGTCATCCGGAAGTCCCCTCATGTCCCTTTTGTCACTACCTCCCTCTGACTTCTCTCGCTATAGGCTATTTGTCCTGTTTTTATACTTAGTATGAATGAAATCACCAGAATGACACAGTATGTGTACTTGGGTCTGGCTTCTTTTTGCTCAATATTGTGACAGTGGGTTTCACCCACGCCACTGAGTAGATTTGGGATCTATTTTGGGGATTTATTCAGTGCCCTGGGAACCACTCCCTTTGTCCAATGAGCATAGCTGTGACCTTGAGTCCTTGAACTCCCCCACCCCCACCCCCAGCCTGAAACACACACACACACACACACACACACACACGCACACACACATACCTCTCATCTCACATACCCATAAGTCCCTTGTCATTTGCGCTTCCAAATTTGGAAACAACTCTTTTCCTGGAGTGCCCACCTGCCCCTGCTCTCCATCCTGTCCCTTCAGAATGCAGTCCTGGGGTCCTGGGAGGACATGGCTGCATTTTTAGTACAAATATTATATGAATAACTGCGTGTTGGCGACAACTTCTTTCAGTTGTGTGGAGTGGGAGTCTGCACAGGCAAGGGGGTGTGGAGAGGGGAGTGGGGCTCCATCCCAGGTCTCTGTTAAGCTCTTCAGGATGGGGACCACCCCCATATGCCCCTTGGGACCATAGCAAAGATGACAGGGGCTACTCCATGACAGGACTTGTCAATGCTGTGACTGCGCTGCCTAACGCTGAAGTCTGGGGCAGGTCTGGAAGCCTCGGCCCTCCCACAGGGGCTGATTTGATTGGTTTGGGAGGCTCCTGGACAGGGAGAGTTTAAAAGCTCCCCAGGTGACTCTAGTGGGCAGTAAGCTTGCCAGCCACAGGCTTGGTGCATAATGGGAGCGCAGTCAATGCTGACTTTGGAAGGAGAGAGAGGCAACGCTGGTTTGGAAGGCTGGGGTGTGCAACTTCCCGTGGCTGGCGCCCCCCTCTTACTCCCCTTACCTGTCTCCTCATTGCATTCCTCCCCCCACCCCCTTACTCTGCCTTCTGCCCACCTAGGAACCCTGGACATCCCTCACCTGCTGCCTTCCGCCCCGGGTCAGCCCCGGGTCAGCCCTCTGGACTTGGTGGGGCATCAGAAAAGGCCCCCTCCCTCCCTGCCGTCAGAACAGGTGAGCTGGGCAGCACACGAATCCGAGGGGGCGGTGGCCCAGCTGGGAAGCAGCCTTGAAATAGACCCCTCGCCGCCCCCGCTGCCTCGTCCTGGAATCTGCTCAGGTGAAAACAGGCCTCTCAATCCGGGCGTCTCCCCGGGCGTCGGAGGGAGGAGGCGCCGAGCCCTCCCCGCCGCGTGGGTCCGGGCCTGGGTCCAGCTCCCGATCTGCGCAGACCCTCCCCGGGCCGGGCCAGCGCTGCAGTGAGGACACTTGGCCACCGGGCGGCGCTGCTGGTCCGCGCTAGGGCGCGCTCGCGGCTGCTGGCGCACTGGCCGGCTGGTGGAGCTCTTCACGCCGATCTGGAGTGCCCTGAGATGTGGTCTCCCTGAAATGCTGGGGCGGGGTGGGGGGTGGGGGGGCTGAATGGGCCCTTCCCGAGCTGGCTGGAGCACAGGTCGGGGCGTTTAGTCTCCTGCAGGAGCAGACAGAGAGAGAGAAACGGGGCCACCATCCCTGCTCTCCTGGTTCTTCTTTTGTCCCCTGTTTCCCACCTGCTTCCTGATTCTGAACTTTGGGATGGGGGGATGTCAGGACCATCTATAATCTGTGTGTCCCGCGCACCCGTCTACTCAGGTTCTACTCAGGTACCTGGGGTTACTCCCAGGCTGTAAATCCCTGGGCACAGGACCTGGGGTGGGGGGGACAGATGATCCTTCTCTTTGCGGGGAGCAGACCACTGGATGGCAAGCTCGAGAATTCTCTACAAGGGGTGGTATTTAAGCTGGGCCTTGAAGGTCAGGGAGGGGGTCTCTGGACGCAGAAGAGAAAGTGATCTATCCATGCAGGTGAGACAGAGGAGGGCCATCGTCTCACTTAGGCTGGAAGGTGCAGGGGAGGGAGGAAAGGGGGAGGACATGTGCCGGGAGCTCCGCTGTCTCAGGCCAGTCATCAGATCAGCCCCTCCTTATCACTGAGGAAACTGAGGCTGGAGTGGTCAAGGGACCGGCTCTGGCCCCACAGTGACACCTTGAGTGTCATGGCCAGGGGCTGATACAGGTGTATGAGGCTCAGATGGAGAAAGAACCTGGCCTTGAACCACAGAGCTCATGAACCGGCCACACCAGGCTGGGGTCAGCCTGCCTCAGCTCACAGTCCTGCACCCCCGGATGCTGGCCTGCCAAAAACAAAGGGGGTCTTTCCTGGCCCTGGCTTCTACTTTTGTGCCTCCGAGTTCCCCCTGCCCCTTCTTTTCCCCACTCATACTCTGCTCTTGGGAGGGGGCCTGCCATCAGCCATGACCTCTGCATTGTTGAGCGGGGTGGGGGGGTGGGGGGGTGGGGGTAAGTTGGGCTCTGCCAGCAGAGAAACACTTGGTGGGGCCAAGCCAGGGCCTCAGGGTGCCCACTCCTCCTGTGACCCCCAGGGGCTGGAGGCCAGAGATGCCTTGGGTCCAGAGGAGAGAAGCACAGACCTGGGGCTCTGCAGAGTTGGGCCAGACAGAGGTCAGACTGAACTGGGACTCAGTGAAGCTGGTGTGTCCCGCTGGCCAGGTGGCTCCCCCTTCCTGGGCCTCTGTTGCTCATCTGTATCCCAAAGGGGCAGTACAGGCCCCTGAGGTGGTGAGGGCTGGGGAGGCCCAGGTGTGGGGATGTCAGGGTGGGGCATCGTGCATGGGCAGGGAGGGCTGGGGAGCCCCGTGTCCCAGCTCACTCCCAACCTCGCTGCTCTCCTACCTTGCTCCTTCATCCCTAAGTCTTTAGTGGTGGAGGGTCCCGTACCCCACTCCAGCTGGTTGGAGTTCTATTAATATTTCAGTTTGATGAATTAAAGATTCTTTCCACCCTCCCTCTGATGTCCCAGGAGGGAATTAAAAGCGCATCTGATCCAATCAAACGCCATTAAAATGCAGCCCACGAGGGGAGGAGCTGGTGGTTGTGGGCTTTGCTTTTCCCAGCACTGCTTTGTCCTCTTTGGGGCGGGGGTCTGCACGATGGGTTGGTCTTTGTGAGGGGGTACAAGAGGCGAGAGAAAACTGGATTGGATGAGGAGGGCAAAGGGTATTTGCAGGAATGCGGAAGCCTCGGCAGGCAATCAGATCCCTAGTGTGGCTCAGGTTTCCAGGATAACTGAGGCTGTGGGTGAGGAGGGGCCCTGCAGCAGGAACCCCAGACCCATGACCTGATCACGACTGCCGCCTGGATGCGTTCCAGGCTGGCTCTGCCTCCCTGGCTCTTATGGGCTGTGCTGAAGAAGACCTTGGCAATGAGGACAAGAGCCTTGGAGAGAGCACGAAGGTGGCTCTGAGAGGTCCTGGGGGTCATTTCCGGCTTCTCTCCCATCAGCTGTCTGGATCCCCCTTCAGAGGGAGCCAATGCTGGGGCTTCCTTCCAGCACTTCTAGGAGGTTCCTAAGGCTGGACTGTGTTGGGGGGTCTCGGGGGGAGCGGTGTGTGTGTGTTGCATGGCGGGGATTGACAAAAAGGCTCGGTGGCAATTTCCAGCCCAGCTGTCAGTTGGTCAGCCAGGCTGGGTGGCCTTTGCCTACTCCCAAGGGCCTGGGGCCCATTTGGAGGACAATCTAAGGCTCTAATCACAGAGCCCCTTGCACTTAAAAAGCCTTTCTTCTCTTCTTTCCTTCCATCCCCAAATTGGCCGGAGCCCCAGTGGCGGCAGGATCCACATTTGACAGGCAGAACACTGAGACCCCAAGACGGGGAGTGGCATGGGACGTCATTAGAACGGTGGTGTGGGGCCTGTGTGCAGCTGGGCAGTCCATGATTGCATGATTGCAATCGGGGAGAATTGAGCGGGGGGTGACACCCTGGTTCCAAGCACCGCAGGTGGGGCACGGGCAAGCAAAAACATTCCCTTTCCAGCTGGGGCCTGTCCCCCTCCACATGGCCAGTGGACCGCATCCCCTTCTGTGCCTGTCACCTGGCTGCTACCCCTGGGGCCCGGAGCCCTGCCACTCAGCCTATGCAGCAGGCTGGACACGAGGGCCTGGGAGGGCGGGAGGGGTTTTTAAATGTTAATTGTATTTTGACATCCTGGCTTGTGACATCCATCCTAATGACATTTGGCTCGCAGCTGACAGCCCCCGGACATGTGGAGAGAGAGAGATGATAAGTAGTTTTAAATTGCAGTGTGGCAAAGAGGCTGGAGAATCCTGTCTTAAGGAAAAAAGAGAGAGGGAGAGGAACGGGAGAGGGGAGGAGGAGGAGGAGGTGAAAATGGAATTCAGAGAGGAAAAAGAGGAAGCCTCATTCTCTTTATGGGGGGGGGGGTTCAGCCATTCATTTATTCAACAAGTGAACATGTATTGGGCACCTACTGCATACCCTATACCGTCTCAGAGTGGAGGATCAAAAGTTGGGCTGTGCGCCCCACTGCCCCTTTCTGGTTCTCAGCTCTTGTTAATTTCTTCTTCTCTGTCAAGGTCTAAGGGACATTCTTCTGTGACCTCTCTTCCCCGCCACCCTTGAGCTTTAGGCAGTGCAGATGCTTCTCCTGCTTTTCCTTTCTTCTCTCCCCTCCCTCTTCAGCCCAAAAGGTGGGGGAGAGCGAGGTGGAGGAAGGGAAGGGGAAGCTTCATCTTTGAGGCCAGGCAGATGGAAGTAGCTAAAATTGACCTTGGACCATTTCTCTCCCTTCCTCTGCCCCACCCACAGCTCTTCCCCCTGCCCACCCATTTGGGGAACTTCCCCTCCTTCCCAGCTGCCTTCAGCTGGAAGGGACAGAGACCCCCAGCTCAGCGTTTAACCTTCTGTTCTGTACCCCCATTCTCGTGGGGTACTCCTGCAGCCTGAGTTAAGCTCTCTCTAGCAAGCTGGTGCTGAAAGTCCTTTAAATCCCCACATACCTCATCTGGCTTCTGTCTCTGGCCCCATGCACTTGGGTTTAGCAGAGCTGTGTTCAGAATCTGCTCTTTTTTTGCTCTGTCCAGTCCCTTTGCCTTTGCAGGGGCAGGTGGGAGTGTGTAGCTGCGACCGTGCTGTGTAACCTGGAAAGTTCCCCAATGGGATGATTCCAGGGACACAGACCCTAATCAGAAACTGTTGGGTCTAGATCTTTTTGGAATTTAGAAAGAAAACATGGCACAAATATTAGATATCATATAACACCCCAGGAGGCCGTGGAGCAGTATCCCCAAAACAAATATGCTGGCTCCTCTTCCTGCAGGGAAACAGAATATCTCCCGCCGAGGGAGCCAGACAGTGGCAATGACTTGCTCCCACATCTGGTTTTGCAGCCAAATGAGTTTATGGGAGACTTAGGGACAGACTTGTGGTTTTCAGAGCCTTCTGGAGTTTGGAATTGTGGGAAGGGGATTGCAGGTTTAGCCAGCTCAAGACTCTGGAGCTCATCGAAGTGCTCCTGGAGGTTGGACCCACACTGGCCTAAGGGAAGAGAGAACCCTTGGGTCCCTCTTCCGCTTACCCTCAGGGGTATCAGGAGGGGAGTCATTCACACCTTGTCCTGGCCTGCCTCACAACCTGGGCTGGGGGGATTTCAGAGGACCCATGCTCTTGAGACTCAGTATCTCCGTGGGTCAAAGCAGAGGGGCTGGTGTGATCCTGGGAGGTAGGGAAGAAATGACTGAGCCCAGGATGCTTAACCCCAGGGTCCCTGCCTCTGACCCCAGCTCTTCTCCACTCTTCCCTGTTTGCAGAGTGACTTATGCCCCTCTAGAGAGCCTGCAGTCACTGTTGTCCCTTGCAGTCGGCTCTTCATCCTGGGAATGTCCTGCCTAGGGACAGTTATTGTTAAAACAACCTCCCCCCTTCAGAGGCATTTTTGTGTAATGGCCTGGTTTAGAGGAAACCAAAACTGAAGCCCTTCGGACAAGGAGGTTGAGTCAACTGGACACGGGGACCATCTATTAGGTATCCTGGACCTGCCAGGCTCTCCCCTGGCCTCTGCACCTTAATGCTCACTTTGGTTTCTTTCTTTCTTTTAAGATTTTATTTATTTATTTGACAGAGATCACAAGTAGGCAGAGAGGCAGGCAGAGAGAGAGGAAGGGAAGCAGGCTCCCTGCTGAGACCCAGGACGCTGAGATCATGACCTGAGGGGAAGGCAGAGGCTTTAACCCACTGAGCCACCCAGGCGCCCCATTTTGGTTTATTTCAACAGATTCTAAACTTGAGGATTTTCAAAGGCAATTGCCCTCTTCTACTAGGCTTCTTTCGAAATGGAAAAGTCAGAGGAGCAACTTGATGGGTTTCAGGTGTCAGCCCAGTGGGTGGGAAGGGGCAGAGAAGCTGTTTCTGGCACAGGGGAGGTCAGAATAAGAGCCAAAAGGAAGACTCTACTGCAGCATGAGGGAGTTGGGTCAGACTTCAGGAAGAACTTCCAGTCACAAAGATAGGAAGCACATGTGTATTATTTTTTTAAAAAAGATTTTATTTATTTATTTGGCACAGAGAGATCACAAGTAGGAAGAGAGGCAGGCAGAGAGAGAGAGAGAGATGGGGAAGCAGGCTCCCTGCCCAGCAGAGAGCCCGATGTGGGGCTCAATCCCAGGACCCTGAGATCATGACCTGAGCAGAAGACAGAGGTTTAATCCACTGAGCCACCCAGGTGCTCCACACAGGTGTATTATTATTTGTATTATTATTTTCTTTAGGACTATCTGCCTCTTTCTCTCCTTCCCGCCAAACCCCTAACCTGAGATGGTGTCTCCTTTTCTCTGGGTAACCTGTACACATGGGATTGGGGGATTAGAATGACACCGTGCTTATTCTCCTGGTGTGAATCAGGCCAGCCTTTTTAAAGGTTTCAGAATGAGACCCAACCCTGAACCCCGTATTCTTAGGGAAAACTCAGCCTAGCGTCTCATCTCACTGATAAGGAAACCAAGGCTCAGAGAGGCTGGGCAACTTACCCCAGGTCACACAGGCTTAGCACCAAGGACCTAGCCTCTTGCTTCTAGCCCTGGGCTCTCTCTACCCACCTCAGCGCCCCCCCCAACCCCCATCGGGGTACAGCTTGCTCAATGGGGCATCTGGGAATTCAGGCCCTTGAGCCACCTGGCCCCGGGCCAGGATCCTTGTTCCCTGGCCCCTTGAGGTCCATTTTGATCCCTCTTCCCCTGCAGAGGTGGTTCTGTAGCTCTCTGTAGCTCCCTTATTTCCAGCTCCCCAGCTCCCCCAGGTTGGGACACACCAACTGAAGTTCCTTGAGGTGTATGTGTGTCTGGTTCTGAGGGTCTCTGTGTGCATGTGCCTATCCGTGTGTGTCTGTGTGTCTGTGTGTTTCTGTGTCTGTCTGCATGACAAGTCAGCCCAAGTCAGCAGGAAGGAGAAGGAGGGTGTCCCAGCCAGACCAAGCTAGAGCTCACCGGAGAGAGTGGGCAGCTGAGCACTCTGGTGGAGAGGGGGTGGGGGGACACCTGGAGTGGCCCAGGATGGCTGCCCGGAAGAATGAGGCTTCAGGCTGGGCACCTTCAAACTGGACCAGTCCACAAACCCAGCCATCTGCCAGCCAACAGTGTTTCTTTTTTTAACCCCTGAAAAATATAGCCTGCCCAGCCTTCTGCGACACAGCTGGTGGGGGGCGGGGGGCCGGATAATTATGGCCAGAGTGAAAGCAACACCGAGGGGCAGGGGGTGGGAAGAATGGCTGCATTAGCTGGGCTTCTCCATAAACCATGGCCCATTTATTTACAGATTAATTGATTAATTAACTAATTTTTTAATTAACTCGATACAAGGATATTGAGGAGTATATCCTGTGTTAAAAATGGGGCTCCCACTTATTGGCTCCTAGATACAGGACTGGGCTGTCCACACACATTGTTTCATTCATACCCAGGTGCTCGCCCTTATGGTAACTTTCCATGAAATAGACGAAGGACCCCGTTTTGGCCAGACACAGCCTCAAGGTAAGACCAGCCGCTCGCCAGCCCCCAGGCAGAATGAGTTAAAGCCTCCTGTCATTCTCTAGATGGGTGGCATCTTGCATCCCAGCCCTGCCCTCGGAAGTCAGCATCGTGGTCCTTGTCCCCCGGGTGGGAAACAGAGGAACCCTGGGCCGGAGGACCTGGGCAGCCTGTGCCCAGGGACCAGGCCTCTCTGGGAATGACCCCAGTGTCCCGAAAGCCCAGAGCAGGTGTGCTTCTGGCTTGGCAGACGCCTGGATGGCAGAGCTTTCGTGGCCTTAACTTCAGTCTCTATAAAATGCGCCAGGTTGAGGCGTGCGTGGCCGTGGGGTGCATGGCTCAAAGGTAGGACGGTGTCCAGTCATTTGTGGATTTCCAGGGCTGGGAATGGAGCAGGATCCCAGCCAGTGCTGGTTGCATTAAGAAAAGGCATGAATGAATGCATGCTCTAGATCCTTCCATCAGAGACTTCAGGCTGACTGGGTAAATGAGACGTGCATTTGGGACCATTATGTGTGTCGGCAAAGAGAACTCCGGCTTTGTCAACATTTATTCTTTCACCAAACATTCACTGAGCTCATACCATGGGCCAGGCAGGGTGCCGGGCACTGGAAGAACCGTGGTGAACAAGTTGCGGTTCTAGCCTGGCAGACTCTGGAATTCTGGAGGAGGGGGTTGTCTGAGGGGTTCTTCAGAAGGGGCAGGGGTGTGGGATGAGGGGCATGGAGCCAGAGAGGGCAGGCTGGTAGGGGGAGGGTCATTCCTGCTATCCTCAGACTCCCCAGACTTTCCCTTGACCTATAAGGATGTTGTCTGTGGAAATTAGGGGTTGGGCTGTAAGAGGGGCTGAGTCCCCCCAGGTGGAGGCACATTTGAGAGCGGGGTGCCCCCTGCAGATCAGCCAGGAGGACTGAGGTGCTGATGGGGAGGAGGTCACTGCTGGCCACTCTCCCCCAGCTCCCTGGCACTGTGCTGAGCTCCCTCCCTGGGACAAGGACAGTCACACGTCACAGCTCTAATTGAAGCCGCTTCTGCAGTCTGGGACGAGATGCTCTTGTAATCCTAAGAGGGCTGCATGGCTCCCTCCTCTTCTTCCCCTGCCTGCCTCTGAGGCAGGCCCTCTCCTGGGATTTTTCACAGGAACCCCCCCTCCCCCCGCCCGCCTCGGATTGCTGGGGCTCTGGCTTCTCCCTGACTGAGGGATTCTTTCCTTGGCTTGTGTTAGCCTGCGGCCAGGCCACCTGTTACACTTTGCAAACCAGTGCTGGAGGGAGACCAGCGGGCTGCGGACCATGGGCTGGGGGATCCCCTAGCTTAGTGGGGTTCTGGGGAGGAGGGGGCCTCAGCGGAAAGAAGCCCTCCTGACAGGCTGGGAGACTAGGGGTAAGTGGATTTGCCTCACTGGGCCTCAGTTTTCCCCCACGTGATAGGTGCGTGATAGGCTCGAATCAGGAGCGGTGGGGCGTGCAAATGAACACGCCACATGGGGGCACACGCAACGTGCATGCGGATGTGTGAGGAGAGGCCCTGCGGATGGGGGTTCTAGTGACGCACAGGGGTGGGGAGGAGCGCAACCCCTTTGCATCGCAGTGCTTTGCTGTACTTCCCAGGGTGTGTGTTTGAGACTGTGTTCCCTGACCCTCGACCTTTGGAGTTGGGAGGGCTCCCTACACGTCCTCGGGTCGCCAAGTTGATTCCCGCCTGAGGGCGGGGGGGCAAGGAAGGGGGCTTCCAGGAGAGGGCGCCGGTGGGGCGTGGTGGGAGGGGGAAAGACTGCGGGCGGGGTGTGGCGGGGTGGAGGGGCGCTTTGGGAGCTCCGGCCTTCGGGCGGTGGAGGTGCAGGGTCGGGAGGGGGGCTCCCAGGTGCCCTCTCTTTAAAAGGCCAGCGGAAGCGCCGCGCGCTTGGCCCGCACTCGCCGCGCAAACTTGCCGGGCTGGGTTCACGCCTTCCCGAGTGCGGCAGCGGCAGTGGGCGCCGGGGCTGAGCGGCTGCGGTCCCCTCGCCCCCTCGTGCTCCCGGGCGCTCCCGCCCCCTCCCGCAGCCTCCCCTCTCCGCGTCTTCCTCGCTCCCCCTGTCTCTCGCTCGCTCTCCAGCGCGCTCTCTCGCTCGCTCTCATTTTTTCCTGCTGCTGCTGCTGCTGCTGCTGCCGCGGCGCCGCCGGGCGCCCGCATCTCGGCCGGCTGCGCTCGCCGCTCGGCTCCCGCTCCACTCCCTTCCCCGCCCGGAGCCCCCGGCTGGACCCCGCTGCCCGGAGCCGCGTCGCCCGCTCCCTTCGGCTCGGACGCCGGGCTCGGCGGGGCCGGAGCAGGGCTGACTAGCTGGCTCGCTGTTGCCGGAGCAGCGGCAGAACGCCGCGCGCTTGGAGGCGGCTCCGGCCGGGCAGCAGCCAGCTCATCCCCGCTGCGTCCCGGACTCCGGGCGGCTCCGCGCCGGGCTCGGTCCGCAGCGTCAGCGCCGTCCGCCGCGGCCCGGGCTCCGGGCAGCGCTAGCAGCCATCCTCCGCCGCCGCCGCCTCTCTGCGCCCCCGGGGCAGGCGGGAGCGCAACCGACCCCTCGCCGTGGCACAGCCCTCGCCGGCGCGCGGTGAGTTGTAGCCCGCCGGGAACCGGCGGAGGGGACTGTGCCCTCCGGCCTCTGGGGCGCGGGCTGCGGCGGGGACATCGGGGCTCGGGGAGGTGGCCTCTGACTGGCTCCCGCGCTCAGGGTTGCCGGGAGGAGGGCTGGCGGATCCGAGCCCTCGGGGCTGGAGGGCGCGGAACCGAGGCTGGAAGGTCTCCCTTCGGGGCTGGGGCAGTGTCTCCGAATGCCCCCGAGAGAAGGAATGGGGCAGCGCCCCCCCCTTTTTTTTCGGGCCTGGGGAAAAGTGTCTCTGTTTAGGAGGGTTATGTCAGGTTCTGCCGGATTGGGGGGGGGGGGGTCGCGCCAGCTCTCAGGTGTGGACGGCGGCATTCGCGCGCCTCCTTTGCGCAGGAGTAGGGCAGGCGGGGGCACGCGGCGTTATTTGCACCCCTTCCCCGCCGTCTCCCGGCGGGAGGGCTGGTAGCGCCAGCCTCGCGCGCCTCGGCTTTTTTCCCTTGCACCGCGTCCCGCTCCTCCGGCCGCCCCAGAGCCACCTTCGCCACCGGCCGGCCCGGCAGCCGCTCGCTCGCGGCCGCGGCGGATTGGGACTGCGTTCTAGGGTCTGGGGTCTCCCCGCGGCTCGGGGACTTCAGGGTCAGGTGCTCCTGGGATACTCGGCACCGACCCTCTCTGGGACCCTGGTAAACCCGAGTCTCTACGAAGACGCCGGGCGGGTAGCCAGGCCGTGTGTGTGTGTGTGTGTGTGTGTGTGTGTGTGCGCGCGCGTGTTTGTGTGTGTATGTGTCTATTGGGGGGTCCCCTCCGGGGTCGGACTTCCCCGGCGCCCAGGAACTGGCTGCGCCCCCTCCCCGCGCGGGGGCGGGGCTGCGAGGTGGAGGCCCGGCCTGAGAGCGGCGCCCCCGCACCGGGGCTGTCTGAGGCTGTTTGTGCTGAAATGGGGCGGCAGCAGCGGCGGCAGGGAGTCCTGAGGCCCAACGTACGAGCGCCCCCTGCCCCCAGGCCACGAGTGACACCCCCTCCTTCAGATTTAAGGTCCTTTTTGGAGGAGGCTCCCGGTTTCCGTACCCCTCTCGTCACCATGCCTGCCCCTGGGTGCGGGGAGAGCTGCTTTTTGGGACTGAGCTGGCTTGGCGAGTGGGGTGCCCGAATCCACGTGTTTGTTGGAGCGGTGGTTAGTCTGACTGACCCTCTGTCGTCTGTTGAAAGCTCTTGGTGATGGGAGAGGGAGTACTCTGTGTGTGTGTGTGTGTGTGTGTTCCCCTCGTAGTCTCCATTCTGGGGTGAGAGTGGGGGCCCAGGGCAGGCAGGGCGGCTAGTGGTCTCAGTCTTATACTGGGCATCCCCTTCCCACAGCCTGCTGGGCTTCACTCTCCCAGGGTGCGTGCTGGCTCTGCCCCACTTTCCCCCCTGAGATCCACAGGGGATGTGGGGTTTCTGGCCTGGGGTCTGAGTGCTGAGCTCTTCCGAGGCCAGTGCCTGGGTGGCTGGGAGAACTTCCACTAAAAGGTGAGGACCCGTGGGGAGCCTTTCCTGGTGACCTTTCCTGAGGTGGCAGGGAGGATTCCCGCAGAGGTGTCTGGGGGCTCCAGATGTGATTGCCTCCCCTGGGCAGGCTTTGGGGGACAGTGGTGAGGGCCCCTGAGGTGGACATGTCTACAGTGGAGACTGGGGGTCAGAGCCCTTGTGCCTTCCCCAGGGCCCCGCAGGTCCTTGGAGGACCTCTTTAGGCTTTAGTCAGAGTCCTGTCCTTGGTGTGGGTGGTGGGGTCTTTGGGGTTGGTACCCCTGAACCTCTGCTTAGCCTTGGATGGGCGTGCCTGCCCACTTCTTCTCCCCCGCTGTCTTCATCTTCTTCCAACTTCTGTCTGTAAGCCATAAACTTTCCCCCACCTGTCACCACTTTTAACCTCTCAGAGACAAAAATACCAGAAAGTTATACCCCCTTGAGGTTCTAGTTACTGCAAGGGCTACCTCTCCCCGGGACACCTACATTTAAGAGAGGCCCAGAGAGGGAGATGGCAACGCTGACCTACTGGTTGTGGGTCTCAGGAGAGAGATGTATGGGATGGGGGGCAGAGGGGGACAGGCAGCTGGCACAGAGAAGGGTCCTGAGCAGGCGGAGGGGGAGAAGGGGAGGTGGGGAGGCGGGAGCATGTCAGATGTTGAGCAGCTTCCTCGGCCTCAGTGGCCTAGCGTAGGCCGCTCCTGTCTTCCCTCATCCCTCCTCCCCCACCCTGCGTCGTCGTCGGGGCGGCTTCATTCTGTTGGAGGCATGACGTCCCCAGGAGGAGCGCCTCACAGAGCACAGCAGCAGACAGGCAGCCTGAGGTAGGTGAGAGCACCAGGGAGAGCAAGTGAGCCAGAGAACGAGGGAGTGAGCATCTTGCTGGCGGGAAGGGGGGGGTGGCCCAGGCGAGAAAGCTCTGAGGGGGGTCCTTAGCCCAGCTTCCTTGATGCTCAGCCACACTGGAACCCACCCTGCTGGGTGTCAGCTGGCAGGAAAAGACGGGACCAGGACCCATGGGTTTCTGCGCTTTATAATTACAGCCAGTAGACACATCTTCTCCCCTAGAAAAGCGCTCGGAGCTGGCAGCCCCTAATTACCACCCACCCCAAGACATCTGTCCACCCTGCTGTCCTCCTCTGCTTGGCCGAGAACCTAACTTTGCAGTGGGCAGGCCCCGCTAGCAGCCTGGGCAGCTGGGCCCCGCTGGCTGCTGGCTGGAAGGTTATCTCTGTTCTGCAGAGTGGAAGCTGCCTTTGCCGCCCTGGAGAAGGCGTGGGGGGAGCTGGCATGGGGACTCGGGCCCTTGCTCAATGGGGCTGCCAGGCGAGATGGCAGCTGGCTAGGCTGACCTGAGACAGGAGACCCAGGGGCTTGCTTCCCTTGAGGGGCAGCTCGGCCTGGAGTCAAGGACACTAACCTTCTGTGGCTCCCACCCAGCCTGGTGCCGGCTCCTGGAAAGACCAAGGAGGGCTTGTTTTCATGTCAACTCTGCCCTAGTTAGCAGGGGACTATCAAAAATTAATTTAGAGATTTCACTGCCTTTGGCCCTTGTAGAGTGCAGGTTGCCTTTTCTCAGCTCCTGGGAACTCCTTTTTTCCTGGCTGTCTACCATCTCTGGCCTCTCTCTGGCCTCTCACTCTGCCTCTCTACCAGGGTGCCCCTGCTGCCTCCCGGCCCAACTCCAGGCTCAGAGCTTTGCAAGCCAGACAAGCTTCCTTAAGACACCCCCCCCCTTTTCCTGGCCCCGCACATGAGAAGGAGACAGATCAGCAGAACTTGCTGGGTTCAGCCCTGCCTGCCCTGCCTCCTAGCCCAAGGGCCTAAGAGAGCCTCTTCAGCCTCTCCGTTGTTTCTCTTGGCTCCTTGGAAAGATGAGCACCGCAAGGGTAGTAAAAATCACCCCTTAAATTAAAGCTGATGACTCCCGTCGAAATGTTTTATTATTAACCTCACCGTTTGGCGATCTCATGGCAGCAGCGAGGCGTAAATATATGTGTACACACGTATATTAAATAAATTGGGGAATGCAGCGTGTAATGACATTATCTGGACCCCATTCAATTAAGGTAGATATTATCTGCTTTAATGGCCCACAATGCCAGCCCATGCCGTTTTGGGCTGAGCCACGCGGACTAGCTGGTGTGGCGTTTCATGAAGCCTGCTTGTTTTGGACAAAGCTCTGGTTGTCCATTGGCTGTGATGCGGGGAGTCCCAGGAGAGCCGGGCCAGCTGCGGGTCCCAAGCTGGGTCCTGCCCTGTCCCCTACCCTTAGTCCTCCCTCCCCCCGCCCCCACCCCACAGGGGGACAGGAACTAGCCCTCACACCTGTTTTCTGATGGGAGCTGTGGCTTCTAGTAAAAACACTGTCATTGCTGTGGCTCACATCTTTTTTTTTTTTTTTTTAAATTTAAGATTTTATTTATTTATTTATTTGACAGAGCGAGAGAGAGATTACAAGCAGGCAGAGAGGCAAGCAGTGAGAAAGGGGGAAGCAGATTCCCTGTTGAGCAGAAAGCCCGATGTGGGGCTTGATCCCAGGACCCTGAGACCATGACCTGAGCCAAAGGCAGAGGCTTAACCCACTGAGCCACCCAGGTGCCCCTGTGGCTCACATCCTTACCAGGGATTTTAAAATTCCTTTTTAAAAAAGACTTTATTTATTTATTTACTACAGAGAGAGAGAGAGAGAGAGAGAGAGAGTGACAGAGAGCAGGGTTAGAGGGAGAGGGAGAAGCAGACTCTGCTGGGTTGGGAGCCTGACCTGGGACTTGATCCCAGGACTCTGGGATCATGACCTGAGCCTAAGGCAGACGGTTAACTGACAAAGCCACCCAGGTGCCCCAGGTATTTTAGATCTTTGGAAACAAGACTGGGGACTTGACCTGGATTCTTAGGTTTTCAGTGAGTGATTACTTCTCAGGTGTCACGGTGCCTTTTCCCTGCCTGGCTTCAGTGTGGCCTAGGAATGGGAGTGTCACCCACAGCCACAGTCATGTTTGTGGCTGTGCCAGACAGTGGAGTCTGGGCTTTGACGTGCTGCGCTAGTCTGGGCCCTAGCCTTCCAAGGCAGTGCCGGATTTGGGGAAGCTCTGATTTAAGGAAGGGGGGACAGGAAGAAGGAGGAGAGAGGAAGAAACCACATTAGCCCGGAAGCCCACAATAGCACCAGCTGCAAACAAAGATACTTGGCCACTTGGATTGTGCCAGAACACTGGGGAGGGTGGCGGTAGGTGGGGGTGGGGCGAGTTGGGGCAAGAAGGAGAGGCCCTGGGGTCTGCATGGGAGTGGGGGCTGGTAGGTGGAGGAGATTTGGGCTCTGGCTCTTGGGGAGGGGGAGGATCAGTGTTGGGCCTTTCGTGGGCTGAACTGGCAGGGGTGGGGAGTGCCCAGAGCTGATGAGATGGGCTTGCTTTGCCCTCCAGTGTCTGTGAGCTGCTGTGGCCTTAGCAGGTGGCGGCTTTTGGAGTTTGTCGTGAATCCTTGCCTGTCACTGTGCTCCAAGCCCTCCAGTGGGCCCCCATTTCTCCAGCCACAGAGGTCTTGTTAGATCTTGTACTCGATGCCCTCTCTGACCTCTCCTATTTCTCACCCTTCCCACAGCCCTCCAGGTGCACTGGCTTCCTTGCTGGTCCTAGAACAATGAATACTTAGCACAGCTCAGGGACTTTGCACTTGTTTCCCTCTCCCTGGGACACTTCTCCCCAGGAAAGGCTCACACCTTTTCTGTGTTTTGTTGTTCCTTCTATGCCACCTCCTCAGAGAAGCCATCCCTATCTTTTTCTGAAAAAGCACTAGGGTCTTGACCTCTCTCCTTCCCCGCCTTAGGTTTCTTCCTAACCCCTTGATTCCCCAAAGTGCCGCACATCTTTGTGTGGTCTGTTTATCGCCTGTCCTGTGCCACCTCCCAGATTGACCCCACAGGGCAGGAGCTGGTGTCCATTGCTCCTAACTTCTAGTTTCCCAGTGCCCAGAGCAGAGCCGGCACACAGCAGGTGCTCACCACACATTCCAATGACACAGGTCAATAACCAGATTGCCAGATTGCCGTGGCAGATGAGATTGTATTCTATGCCTGACCACACAGGGGAGTTGTAAGAATTTGGTGCCGGGTCCAAGACCTACTCTGCGGATGGGGAATGCTGCTGCAGATTCTGCTCTGGGATCCCCCTTGGCTGCCGGCTGACTCTGGGCATGGACCTGCCCGTGTCTTGTTGTTTATTGAGAATTTTCTGTGTTCTGAGCCTTGGGCTAGGCACAGGGGATACAGAGATGAGAGTGGTTCATGCAGGCCCTTAAAATCTTCCAGGCTTATCCTTGCCAAATAGCAACAGAGAGAGAGACATGCATGTGTGAGGAGGAATCAGGAACTGGGATAATCCAGGCAGGCTTCTTAGAGGAGGAAGAGTCCAGTGGCTACCTGAAGGGTGAGAGTCACAGGGAGGAGGCTATAGGGAATCATGGAGTGGGGAAAGCACAGCCATGGATCTGAAGTTTTCTTTTTAGTTTCTATGGGCATTAAGCTGAGGAATGATATCCTCATCTCTCCGCTCCTCTGGCCATTTCCTTCCGTCCACGTACATGGCAGTGTCCACCTCATGCCCAGCACAGAACCAGTCACTTCAGAATCGGGCCCTTGCTGTTCCGGGGAATGGGGAAGTGATGACTTGAGAAGCGAGATCTGGGATTTCTGCCCTTGGGAGGGTTCCTGATGCAGGCTGGAGAGCTGGAGCTGTTTGGAGCTGGGAAGAGAAGGGGGTATGGAGCCCAGACCCCCACTGTGGCTTCTTCTTGCTTTTCAGACCTAGCCTGGCTAGCCTGGGGAGTGCCTCAGGCCTGGAACTGGGCTGCTGTTCCTGTTACATTAATGCCCTGAGAGAGAGGGTGGGAAGAGCTTAGAATCCTTCATAACATCACATCATTCATTCACGTCCACAGTTCCTGGCACTGTGCCAGGCTGGGAAGCAGACAGCAAGTGGAGTACGACATGATCCCCCAACTTGGGCTGCTGGGGTTTGGCCACACCCCCAGACTTGGAGTCACACTGGTGGAGATCAAACTATGGGCCTTGTTGCTGGTGGAGCAAGGTAGGGTGCTGCTCCCTGGGTCTACCCCTGTCCATCTGGGAGGAGACTGTCCAGCAGAACACACCAGTGTGGGGTCCCACAGGGGGTTAGGAGAGCAGGGGCCGCAGAGGTGGCGTGCAGGCCCGTGTCTCAGGTCCCCATGGGCTCCTGTGGGCACAGGAGACCTCCAGTTCTCTCTCGATATTCCCATTGGGGAGCGAAGCTGCCAGCCCCGGTTGGGGAAGTGTGAGATGTGGGCGATGAGGCATCTAAACAGCTCAGGAGATTCCAAACAGACTCCACTCATCCATCCGTGATGCCTAGCTTTTCTGAGCACCAGGGCTGGGCCACAAGAGAGGCAAAGGTGAAGAGGGAGGATTCAAGTGGAAAAGTTGAGGGGAGGGAGGAGGCCTGACTCAAGAGAGGCAGTGGCTGGGGTGGGGGCAGTTCTGGGAGGTGGGGCGGGTGGAAGAGCCCAGAACTTGAGAGGCTGAGAGCGGGAGCCAGCAGCTCTGCCAGCAGCCCCCAGCCCCAGCCCCCATCCCAGGGAGTGGAGAGCAGGGTCATTTCCTCTGACTCTGGCCTTGACTTTGGGCTTGGGGAGAATTCTCTTTCCTTAGCTTTGGGAGAATCAAAAGCAGCTTAGTGGAAAATAAGTCAGACCTTAGGAAATCACAGTGGCTCTCTGTGGATCGGGTTGTTGTTTTATGGTTTGTGGTTCCTCCTGGCCCGGGCCCTGGTTGTGGAGGGAAGGGTTTAGGTTAGATGTGAGGAAGCACAGGATCCAGCTCCTTAGGGCGTGGAAGGGGTCACCGAAACAGGTTGGGGGAGTTCCTCCCTGCGGGCCTGCAGATATCAGAGACGCCCTCAGATAGTGTGGTGCCTGGGCTGTGGGGGGAGGGTAGATGACAGCCATCGCCTTCTCACACCCCCTTTCACTGAAGAGGATGTTCTGAGAAAGGCTGTTGTATGTGGAGATGACCACGTGCTCCTCCCTCTTCTCCTCGTCCTGCCCTGCTTGTCTGGAGCCAAAGATCTGGCCCTGGGTAGAGGGGAGAGGAATATAGGGGTTGAGGAGAGAGGTAGGGATGGAGAGAGAAAGGACAGAATGAGAGACTCCCTGGAGGTGGGTGGCAGGCACCTGTTTAGACCCCCTGCCTTCCCGGTGACTTCATCTGGGGAGGGATATGTCCCCCTCCACCAACCCCCCCGAACGTCTGAGGTGTCTGAGGTTGGAGGGCTGTCTGAGAACTCCGTCCCCCTGCCTTAAGATTGAGATAGCCCTGTGGCATCTGGAAGCATGGCCTCGGCTGTCCCTGCCCCACCCCTAGCCTCTGCTCTTGGTGGCTCCTTTCAGTCCGAGTATTTTTACTTTTCCCTTGTTCCTGCTACAGGATCAAAGGAAGGAGGGGAGGCTAAAAGAGGCGGTGGTTTGCCCAAGCTCTTTGGAGATGGTCAGAAAAGGCAGGCCTGGCAGGACTGAGGGATGAAGTGGGGCCCAGGGCTGCTGGGGGGGGGAGGGCTGTGAGCCGGCTCTGCAGCCTGGCGCTGGGCCTGGGGCCTTGGGGTCTTGATTCTAATTCTGCAAGTGTTTGCTTTTCTTCTTACTGAGTCCTCCTTACTCTCTGTGTAGCCTCTGACTCTCTCCATTGTGTGTGTGTGTGTGTGTATGGTACATGTGTCTTGTATAAGAGGTGTGGGATATGTGTGTGCATATGGTGTGTGTGGTGTGTATATGTTTCTGAATGGTGTGTGGTGTGTGTGTGTGTATGTGTGCCTGTGTGTGTGTGGTGTGTGTACCCGTGCCTCCATGCGCAGGCTGCTTGGCCTGGGGAGGGGCTCAAGTTTCTAGGAGAAGCCGGTTTCGAGCCCTCACGAAGAGCCTGGAAGCCCGGGAGGACGGACAGTCAGAAGCGGCTATCTGTCAGTCTCCCAGCCAGCCTCTGCCCTGCTGTGGCCTCAGCGCACGGCCACATCACGACAGTGATGCCGACCATCCCACCAGTTTTAATCCAGGCCACCCAAGCCTGGACCTGCAGGGGACTCGAGGAGGCCTCTGGGCTGGCACGGTGGGGCGGGGGGCTGCGAGGGGTCTGTGTGGCGCCGTGTGCCTGGGGTGGAGGTCACTGTGTGAGTGTGGGCTCATCTGTGCAGGAGGGATGACGCCAGCCAGCTCCTGACAATGTAAACCAAGCACTTAGTCTGGGGCCCAGCACAGCACACGGCCTTGTCATTGCTCCACGGGCCCTCCAGCCTTTGGACAGGACAGCACTGCATTGTGCAGGCTGACTCACCTGTGGTACTCCTTCCCTCCCCTGTGATAGCTGAGAATGTGCCCCTGCAGGGGCAGTATGCCCCCCAGGCCGCCTCCTCCTCCAGCCCTTCCGTCTCAGAGATTTGGGACCCAAAGCCTCTCCAGGGGACGGCAGGGCGGGCGCAGGACTGGGGGAGTTGTCCGAGGCTCCTCCTGTCTGAGGCTCCTCCTGTCTGAATTACGGGGCCCTGGCATCATTGGCGAATCCCCCAGAGCCCCTCACTCCCTACAGCCCCTGGGGGAAGCGATCTGATAAGCTCATGCACAGGGAGGTGGGGTTGGAGATGATCCATCCAGGGGTCTCCCTCCCTCCCAGCATCTTAAAGGCTCTTACTCTCAGCCTTCTCCTTAGCCCTTCCGCCAGTGCTGGGTCACTGGTTCCTGGCTTCATGAGCTAACGTGGTATTAGGAAGCTTTCCTGCAGGCTGCCCCAGGTCTCTCCCCGAGTCTTGCCCCATCTTGACTTGCTCTGTGCCTTTGGGAGGGATATGGGAGGCCTCTGGACTTCTGGTTCCCCTGCAAAATGGGCTGCAGGGAAATTAGTAGCTGTGTTCTTGGCCTCTGAGGAGCTAACAGGTGAGGGAGCATTTTGATGAGGGGTCAGATGTGAAGTGAGGTTTGAGAAGGTGTTTGCCAGAGAAGTCCGGGAGTTGAGTCCTAGACTCGGGTGCTGTACCCTCTTCCCTCTCCTTTCCCCAGAACTGCAGTAGTCAGGGCCTCTAGGGGGTGGATTACAAGTTGGGGACCAGCAGCTCCGAGACCCCTGCTTGGCTGGATGCAGGGACCACATCTCAGGAACCCCACCCCCCAATCCAAACGCAAACCTTTCTTCTAAATAGCTTGGGAAACTGAGGCATAGCATGTGCACATGACTTGCTGGTCTTCCTTTGACAAGCCCATCGGGAGGGGAGCCTGGGAGTCAGCGCCCCAACCAGTCCCTGACTCAGCTTCTAGCTTTTCTCCTTGTGGCCTCCTAAGTTGAGGGGGGGGAGGTTGCTGGCTTTGAGCGGGAGGCTGGGGCAAGGGAAGGAACCCCAGGGGAAATTAGCCCAAATTAGCAGTGAGAATGAGGAAGAGCTGGTGTTCTCTCCTCTACCCTTGCAGATAAATATTTAATCATAACAACAATAATAATGACAATGATCCTAATGTACAGTAGCTTGGGCTGTAACCTGAGCCCCACTCTCAGAGGGAGGAAGTCGGGGAGAGAGGAGGAGCAGTGGAGAAATTGAGAGATAAATACTTTGAGAAAGATGGTGGGGAGGGAGGCTAAGCAAATGAAAAGGAGGCTTGTCTTCTTGGGCTTGGAGCCCCCTGGGGTTACCCTCCTCACCCTGGGGTGGCTGGCAGCTGGGGTGGAAATGTGAAATTTGCATTTCCCGATTAAGGAGGAGGATTCTGAACCCGGACAGCCCCAGCTGGTACCTGGTCTTCAGAGTGAGCAGATGCCAACCTGGTTTCTTATGTGCAGGCTTTCTTTATCCCTGGGTCCCCAAGGAACCTAAGAATCTCTGGTCCCAGAGCTGGCAGCTGGGGAACTGGGTTCTGCATGATGTTTTGCTTCTCACTACCTGTGTGACTTGGGCAAAATGCTCCCCTGCTCTGGGCCTCAGTTTCCTCATCTCTAAAATGGGGTCGGATACAGTGGAACTGGTTTCTTGCTACTCTGTCATGTGGTGAGAAGTGTTGAGGAAGATGAGGAAGACCCCTCTTCCTCCCAAGTCAGTCCCAGGCTGATCCTGGGGCGTGTGCTATCTGATGCCCAGGTTTCTGATGGCAGTGGGTACAGACCTTGTGAAATCTTCAAACATGACCTAATTTCTGCCTCAGGCTCTCCCACTTGAACCAAAGGTGAGCAGCAGCTGGGAGAAAACCAAGTTCAGATTTGTGGAGCCTGTAGCCATAACCCCCGGCATCTCCTTCTCTCAGGCTCCTGATGAGAGATCAGAATAGCTAATGTCTTCTTTGGGCTTCTGTTTGATTCTCTCTCTCTCTTTTTCTCTCTCTCTCTTTCCCTTCTAGGGTTGGTAGGAGGAGAGCATTGGAGCTGTTTTCTCCTTGATGCCAAGATATGTCAAACTAGGAGCATTCTCTTTTCACACTCATCCGTCAAGAACAGGCCTGCAGGACGTGGGGACCAAGACTAGAGCCTTGCTTCTCCCTGGCCACTCCTGGCTGCCTGGGGGCATGGCCCGTGTCGGCAACTGAGCACTGCCTGAGTGGCAAGGAGCACCAGCATGGGTTACCTGGTTGGCCGCCCTCAGCACCCCCGCTGCTGAAGCTGCCCCGGAGAGACTTGTGGGGGCTGCCCCACCCATGCTGCTCCAGGCTGTGGGCCCAGGGGCCTGCCAAGGCTAGGAGTGGGACCTGCCATTCATGGGTCTCTAGGGATTTCCGAGATGCCTGGGAAGACAGGCTGGGGCTGGTGGTGGGCCCGGCTGCCTCTTTGCCTGCTCCTTAGCCTTTATGGCCCCTGGGTGCCTTCCTCCCTGGGGAAGCCCAAGGGCCACCCCCACATGAATTCCATCCGCATAGATGGGGACATCACACTGGGAGGCCTGTTCCCGGTACACGGCCGGGGCTCGGAGGGCAAGGCCTGCGGGGAACTTAAGAAGGAGAAAGGCATCCACCGACTGGAGGCCATGCTCTTTGCCCTGGATCGCATCAACAATGACCCGGACCTGCTGCCCAACATCACGCTGGGCGCCCGCATTCTGGACACCTGCTCGAGGGACACCCATGCCCTCGAGCAGTCACTGACCTTTGTGCAGGCGCTCATCGAGAAGGATGGCACGGAGGTCCGCTGTGGCAGTGGCGGCCCACCCATCATCACCAAACCTGAACGTGTGGTGGGCGTCATTGGTGCTTCCGGGAGCTCGGTCTCCATCATGGTGGCCAACATCCTTCGCCTCTTCAAGGTTAGTGCCTGGTTGGTTGGCCCCAGAGCTGGTCTTCCACTGGCAGTCCAAGTCCTCCACATGCAGGGTGCGGGGCCTGGCTAATTTCTTTCTCCTTTTTCCTCCTGGACTCTGAGGAAAACAGTTACTGATTTTTTTCCTCCCTTGGGAGCAGTATCTGAGAATCTGTGGTCAGAGTTTAGGGAGGGACCCCGGTCTATGGTGCTGACCGTGGTGCTGAAACGCTGCCTGGACCTCCTTGATCAACTCCACTCCTCTGTGGGGAATTCTGAACCAAGAGAGGAAAAGGAAGTGCTGGTGAGGAGATAGGTGGACAGACATATAAAAAGAGACAGACAGATGGATATGTAGAAAGACGGGTAGACAGAAAGGGAAACAGGGTCAGAGAGATAGACAGGCCGAATGGAAATACAAATGTTGGAGATTGCCAGAGACATAAAGCAAGACTTTTGTTTTGATGTTGTTTTCAAATAATTGCGATTCCCAAGAAAGATATGTTTTTCTTCTGGTAGTTGAGAAAGCCCAGTGTGGCCCTCCCACTCCATCCCAAGATTATGGTTATAAAATGTGTCTTGATTTTTTGGAGGGAGCATTGGGCTATGGCACCTGCAGAGGATGGATGAGGACAGGGAAAGGGCCGGGCAGGGACAGGCAGTCTCTGGTTCTCTTCTTGCTCCCCGCACGGAGCCAAGCTTCCCTTGCTCATTTCCTTCCTTCTGCCCTTCTTTCTTGCACACCTTTCTCCCTTTCCTTCTGGAATCCTTCCCTGCCCCCTTCCTGCTACCTCCCTTCCTCTCTTCCTGGGGCAAGAGCTGCTGATTTGCAATTCAATTGGAGCCAAGTGCTTCGCTAAGCTGCTAAAACAACCGAAAGCTACCGGGTAGAGAGAAAAACATTACAAGCATTTTACCAATAATTATGAGCCGCTCTTCTCTTGGAGCCTGCCTTGTTTGCTCTGTGTGTTTGTGTGTGCATGTGCTCGTGTGCGTGTGTGTGTTTAAGGGGTGGGGGGGGATGAGGGAGGGGAAAGAGAGAGAGAGAGAGAGGAGAATATGCTGGAGGAGGAGGAAGGAATACACTGAGGGAGCTGCTGCGTCCCTCCTTCACCCTGGTGTCTGGTTCTCAACCTCTGGAGATGTCCCCTTCCCTCCTCAGAGTCTTCCGAGTTAGGCTTAGTGGGCTGTCTGGGGCCATGCTGAGTGGAAGTATTACGGCTGGAACTCTCCCACCTGCAGCCTTTCTGGAGCCTGTTTGTCCAGTTTCATGATATGCAGTATTTGGCGGGCATTTCTAGGGGCCTTGGTAGAAGCGGGGATGAATGGTGTAGAAGGCCGCCATGTTGTGCAGGGGGGTGGAGGTGGATGGGAAAGAAAGGGGGCTAGAGTTGTCCTGTCACCGTGTGGGGTGGGGGTTGAGACTTTGCGGGGGGGGGGCGGTCATGTGCCCTGTGGTCCTCACTTATGTGCCTTCTCCCTGGAGTGTAGGTTTTATGCGATGATCCAGATGGAAACACTATTTTAATTTTCAGGCAAATGGATGCATTATGAAGAATGCCAAATTAAGACAAAACAGAAAGCTTGAAGGAAACCTTGCCCTTGCCATAGACAATTGGAACAACCCCTAGGGGGGCTGGGCTGCCAGAGGTCATTCCTCCTAGCTTGTTTGGGAATAGGTAGCCTGGTCCTGTTCTCCCACCTGCCCTGATTTGGACCGAGGAGTAGAGACCCAGAAGGGAGGAGGAAGCAGGGCTCAGCTGCCCTGGCCAGGGCTTGGCGGTGGCTTGGGCTAGCTGAGTCATTCATTGCTCCAGCCCGCCTGTCCCAGGCCTGAGAGGAGAGGCCACCTGGGGCCATCAGCAGAGGCGATGAGTCCCAGACTCCTTGTCAGCTTGTTTGGGTGGGGCCTAGACCCCAGCCTTGGAGAAGGCCAAGACTCCAGGTAGGGCTGCTGCAGTTTCCTTAGTGGAGCTTTTTATGAAACCCTTTTGGTGACTCTGGGTGTTTCAGAAGACAGCCTGATGGTGCCCTCATGGCTGCGGCCTCAGTGAGTGCCGCCCTGCCATCATCTCCCAGGCGAGAGGCAGTGCCCACTTCATAGGGAGGTGGGGAGCCTCAGAGGAGTGGAGAGGTGTTGTGACACGGGGTAGAGGCTCCTAGCAGGGTATCTGTGAGTGTTAAGGCATGAAGCATGTTCTTGGAAACATGGATATTTTGGGATGAGGCATCAAGTGACACCACATGGGACTAGAGTTGTCCTGTCACCTGTGAGAAGTCACAGTGTGACCTCTGTGCTAGTACCTCTCTGGCTGGGGAAAGGTCTCTGGGGGGTGAGGGTGACTCACCAGCCTAGGGGTCCCCAGACGTTCCTTTTTCTCTGCGCATCTGGTTACCTAGGAACGTGGCCGAGGCCTTGGTTTCATCTGTGCCTATTTGGACTGCAGAGAATTGAGTGGGTTGGGGCCGAGGGTCAAGAGTCTCTGCACGGAAAGCCAGATGGGCCTGGGACGTTGAGGCCTGGGGAGGAGAGAAGGGATGGGGGGCAGGGGGACATGCTGGAGAGGGAGGGGCCGGGCAGGGGAGTTGGGGAGAGAGAGCCAGAGGGAGGCAGTCATCTGTGGTCTGTATTCCCTGGGTTCCTTTTAACAGCATTTATGTTCCAGGCTGGCGACAAGACGGCTTCTCAATCATTAAACTGATAGAAATGAGAGGCTGGGTGAGAAACTTGGAAGCCATTTATAAAGGCAAAAATGTTGAACTTTGGTGGGAGGGGTTGGGAGCTGGGGCCCCTGGCTGGAGAGTGTGAGCGAGGGGTGCCCCAGCTGGGGTAGCTGCTGGGTCAGGTGTCTCCTTCAAAGGGGACCGCTGCAGCTCCAGCCCGGCTCTGCCACAGCCAGTGAGTGGGGCCTGCTGACAACTTCCACCAGAGGCTCTGATAATGGCTCCCCTTCCTCCAAGAGGTCAGCTTCCTGGGCGCAGTTCTGAGAAGAGCTCTGGGCTTGGGGCCACTAGACGAGATTTCCTCCAGGGCGAAAGCTAACAGGGTGCTATTGGGGTCAGGGTATGAGCAAGACACAAAACTAGCAGCACTGGGAGGGGCCAGCTCCCCACCACGCCAATGTGGGATCTGAGCCCTGATTAAGTGACAGGGCAGGGTTGGAATTCTGGTCCCCAGCTCCCAGGTCTGACTCCTTCTGGAAGGCCTGTCCAATAAAGTGGGTTGGAAGTGAGACCCAGGCCTTCCTGGGGACCAGAAGCCCTGACTCTGGGAAGTTGTGAGTCTGGCTTGACAGCTTCTATCCCTTACTTCCTGTTCCTGTTCTCTTCCTTCATCCTCATTTTGGCTCTCTCTTCCCAGGATGGGGGCTATTCATGGGTGGAAAGAATACCTTTTAGAAGAGATCCTAAAGGCCAAGGCTGTGATGGGTGCAATGCTATGTTGGGACAGCCCAGGTTCGGTCTGGGTTTAAATCTTCTCTTCACCAGAGTTCCCTCACTTCCGTTCACCCTATAGGTCATTTACACCATAGTGTGAATGAACCAATAAGATCTTTTCCTGAGAGCAGCCTTTGTTGGGGGGAGAAAGAAGATATCAAGTGCCTTGGAAGGAAGCAGTTTTCAAATTCCAGACTTGTAAGAGCTAGAACAATCCAGAAATCACTGCACTGAGTCCCTCATTCTCTTGCAACAGACAGAAAACCTGAGACTTGAAGAAAGGGGGGTGTCTATCCAGCATGGTGGTTAAGAATCTGGATGCTGGGACCAGATAGTCTTTGCCACCTCGGCTTATGGTTTCTCCTGATTGTGCCTCTGTTGCCTCATGTGTAAAATGGGGATGGGAATGGTCTCGTAGGCCAGGGGAGAGAATTAAAAGTTAATGTCCACAGCGGGAACTAGCACGGTGCCTGGCACACAGTCAGCCCGCAGGAAATGTTACTGCACAGCTTGTCGCTGGGCCTGAGATCAGCATGAGACACTCCACTGATGTGGAAGAGGCTGAAGCGGGTGGGCAGTGACAGACGGTGACCTTTGAGACTGATCCTGGAGCGGCCCCACCATCTGCTGGGCCTCTCGTGTCCTCCTGCAGACCGAGCAGCCAACCTAACTTTTAGATACGGAGCTATGTCTTGCTGTCACACAGTGAGGCATGGGAGGAAGCGCAGTGGAGGGAGGGCAGGAGCAGGCAGGCAGGAGAAGGGGGCGGAGGGGACACCAGTGAGCGGGGGAAGGGGGAGGGTGGAGATGAGCAGGTGCCCCAGTTTCCTAGAGGAGAGGCCGGGCCAGGGGTGCTGGTGAGCCATGTTACCCCTTCCGTGCACCCCGCCCCCACCAGCCTGGTGATGCTCTTGACCCATGTGGAGCTGTGAGAGCTATAAAGGTTTGTGGCTTGCTTTTGGAAAAAGCAGTCTTTCTGGTGCTTGGCTTGTTCTGCTCCTCAGTGCCTGGCCCAGGACTCCGGGGGAAACTTTGTGGCTTAGATAACACGAGATATTCTGTTGAGGATGTGGCTTTGGGTCTTCGAAGTGTTTTCACTGCACAACCAGGAGGAACTTTTGAAAGAGTCCCTCCCACAGCTAGCCCCTCCCACAGCTAGCCCCTCTCCCTTGAAGACCCCTTCCTCCTTCCAGCGCCCAGGCCAAAAAACTTGGCAATAGTTTTGACCACCCTTTTTCTACTGTCAGCAAACCTTACAGGCTTTTTTTTCAGAATGTGTCCTGGATGTGGCACCCCTCACCCTTTCCACCCCTGGGGCCTCTCCCCCAGACCATTGCAGGAAACTTCTCTTCTTCCTGCTTCCAAACAGGACTTTCCACAGCCAAACCTTTGCCCAGAGGTCACAGCGATCTTTCTAAAAGCTGGATTAATTCTACTCACCCTTATTTAAACCTTTCATTGCTTTTAGCTTAAAATGCAAATTTCCACACCCCTGCCTGTCTCAGAGGCTCTGTGCTACCTGACACCCCAACCACATCTTTTGTCTCTCCTGGATGTACTCTACACACTCATATGGTTTTCCCTATTCTCCTTGATGACACTGTTTTCCCCACCACAGGGCGTTTGCACCTGCTGTTCCGTCTATATGGAATCTCCCTTGACTTTACGAGGCTAGATCCTTTTCATCCAACCTTACGCTTAAATGGACTCCCTTCAGAGAAGCCCCCACCTCTCCCAATTATTCTATCTTGTTTGCCCATTTTCCCCTTTATGGCACTCATTACAGTTTGTACTTCTGTCTGTATTTCCTCGTTTTCCTCTTTGCTGTTGGCTTCCCCCCTCTAGACTAGGAGTTAGCAAACTACAGCTCAAGAGCCAAATCTGGCCCACCACCCGTTTTTGTGTGACCCATAAGCTAAGAATAGCCTTGGTATTTGAAGTAGTTGAAGAGAAAAAATCAAAAGAATCATATGTCATGACACAGGAATATCACGTGGGATTCAAATTTCAATACCCATAAATAAAGTTTTGTAGGTATACACCAGGCCCACGTTTAGGTATTATCTAGGGCTACTCTTTTTTTTTTTTTTTTTTTTTTGGAAATATTTTATTTTATTTATTTTTTAAAATATTTTATTTATTTATTTGACAGACAGAGATCACAAGTAGACAGAGAAGTAGGCAGAGAGAGAAGGGGAAGCAGGCTTCCCGATGAGCAGAGAGCCTGTTGTGGGGCTTGATCCCAGGACCCTGGGATCATGACCTGAGCCAAAGGCAGAGGCTTTAACGCATGGAGCCATCCAGGTGCCCCTATTTATTTTATTTTTTAAAGATTTTATTTATTTATTTGACCGAGAGAGACACAGTGAGAGTGAGTGCACAAGCAGGGGGAGTGGGAGAGGGAGAAGCAAGCTCCTCGCTGAGAAGGGAGCCTGATGCGGGGATCGACCCCAGGAACCCGGGATCATGACCTGAGCTGAAGGCAGGTGCCCAACTGACTGAGCCACCCAGGCGCCCCAGAGATTTTACTTTTTAAGTGAACTCTTCTTTTAAGTAACCTTAACGTGGGGCTGGAACTCATAGCCCCAAGATTGAGAGTCATGTGTTCTACCAACGGAGCCAGCCTGGTGTCGGGCTGTGGAGCTGACACCTGGGAACTGAATCGGTGAGGCTGAGGACAGCAGCCGACACCGCTAGACTTTCAGCAGCACCCACAGAGCCCCTGGTTGGTGCCAAGCCCATAGCGGGCTCTCGGGAATCTCAGCCAAATAAAGTCATGGAGAGTGAGGCATCTTCTGTCCCCATGTTCCCCCCAAACTCTGGGACATCAGCAGGGTCGCCATGGTCCGCAGAGTCCTGTGTAAGTCCTTGGTTGTGGGTATGTGTACAGCCTGGCCGGTCTTACCATTGGGTCAAGCCAGTGCCCACCAGTGCCCACCTGCGCCCCCAACTTTGGTGACCCCAGGGCCCCTTGGGTGTATTTCCACCCCCTAACAGCTCCAGCTCCTCCCCCGCCTACAGAATTCCTAAAGCTTTGTTCCCTGCTGGAGGATATGTAACCCTGTGCCACTTGAGGCTGTTGTTAGAGATTTGTCCCAACAGAGCTTCCTCAATAAATATTTGGGGGTGAAGGAGGGACCCTCCCAAGGAGGGATGTGAGTTGGAGTCATCACAACTTTTCCATAACCCATATCCTGTGCCAGGGCTCATCTTGATCCTCACAGTAACCCCGAGGTACAGCTGTTATCCCCGTTGTTCAGATGGAGAACTGAGGCTCAGAGAAGCTAAGCAACTTGCCCCAGGTCACACAGCTGGAATACGAATCCAAGCTGTTTGGCCCTGAATTGAGCCATGTTGCCAGCTTGCACTCCTATCTCTTGGCATTCTGATAGACTTGGGTTTGAGACCTGTCCTGATACTCACTGTGTGGCCTTTCTGAGCCTCCATTTACTCACACCACGCTGGGATTCACTTGGCAGAGGTGCTGATGTGTACAAAGACAGGAGTAGGGGCTTAGGGGATGCTGGTGTTCTGATGGATGTTTGGTGCCTGTGGGGTGCTGGGCCCCTGGAGGGCTGGGGAAGGAGTGGAGAGGTGTGGGCAGGGGTCTTGCTGAGCGTGACAGTCAGGGCCTGTTGTCCTCAGGTGGGGAGCACATAGCCCTTGCTTTTACCACCTCCCTCTTGCCCCCAAGCACTGGGTGTCCCTCTGTGGGGAGAGGCCTGGAAGGGAGATCTCAAGACGTAAGGGTCAGGCTGGAGTCTGCACAGAGAGCGGAGGCCGGTGCGGGGGGGGGGGGACACGTGGCACCGGGAAGAAGCTGCAGGCCCCCCCACATCCCCCCAAACCCCAACTACTCCTCTGCCTGTTCTCTCTGTGCCCTCAGAGCTCTGTCCAAGCCACCTGGACGTTGCGGTGGTAGAGGGGTAGCCCCGGCATATAGTCAGATACCGGAGAGACAGAGGTGGCCGAAGGCTGGTGGGTAGGGCTGCTGGGGGAGAGACTGTGTGGCTTTAGTGGTTCTCAAACCCCGCTCTTCATCACAGTTACCCAGGAGTTTACGAGCAAATTTGATTCCTCAGCCCCCAGGGGGTTGATGAGACCTGAAGACCCGTCCTGTGTATGTGCACCTGCCCGGGACTCGGCTGGCCATCAGATCAGGTGTTCTGAGCTGGCCGAGTATTCTCCAACTCATCTGGCTTCCCCAGGGGGCACCCCACTCACCCTGCAGTCCTCTCCAGCCTGCTGCCTCCCAGGTACCCACCACCTCCCACTCCGGGGCTTGCAGACTTGCTCTGAATACGGGAGGTTTGGGGGTGGAAGATTCGGCTCTGGCGACTAGACTGGCAAAGAAGCACCTTACTGTGAAACTAAAAGGAGGGAGTGGGGCCTCTGGGGTGACTTCCTAGAAATGCTTGAGGGAGGGAGGCTGGTGGGCTCCTGGAGTCAAGATAGGAGCTGACGGGGCCCTTGGGTGAGGTGTGGGGCTTTGCAGAGGGGCTGAGGTGGGACTGAACCTGGGGAGACTCAAGTTCACGACTGCTAGCATCTGGCTCTTTCTCCTGCCTGGACCTTGGCTTTTCCATCTGTAAAAATTAATTCACTCACTCTCATTCAAGAAAACTGAGAAAACTCTCAGTTTTCTCCATCTGGCCAGACACTGGAATCACATGGGGAGTTTTAAAAAAGTCCTAGGATCTGCACCCCACCCCTGGAATTCAGACAATTGGTCTGAGATGGGGCTTGGGGTCCCCAGGTGATACCCACGCAGCCCAGGTGAAGAACTACCACTCCAAGCATCTTTATAAAGCTGGACACAACATAGTGGGCTTCTGTGTTTGAGGGGGAAGGCAGGCAGTGAACAGGTAAAACATATAAATATCTCCTGGGGAGAGGCAGTTCCTTGCAGAACGAAGCAGGGAAGTCACTAGAGAGGTGAGGGAGAGGGGGGCTAATTTAGATGGGATGGTTGAGGGTGGCTTTCCTGAAGAGGGGACATTGTGCATAAGCTCGAATAGAGTAAGGGGGAATTGCTCTGTGGATATCTGGAGGAAGAGTGTTCTATGTAGAAGGAACAGCAAGTACAAAGGCCCTGGGACAGGACTTTCCCTGGTTATTGTTCTAGAAACTCAAGAGAGAGGACCAAGACAGCCCTGGGTACAGGGAGAGGGGGATCAAGGGGATCCCAAAACCCACATCCTGATCCTTATTACTGCAAAACGTGTTGTGGGAAGGGGGTCAGCAGGAATCTGATGACCTTGGGCAATCACTGGGTCTCTTAGGACCTCAGTTTCCCTACCTGTAAAATAGGCAAGTGGTCGCTGCATGGTACTGTAGAGCCACAGAATCGATGGGGGAGGACCTATCAGGGTGGAGCCTGCTGGCTTCCTCCCACCCACGTCCCCACTGTTCCTTTTCCATCCCACCCCCTACCCAGGCCTGAGGAAGGAGAGCTGGAGATAGGAGCAAGGCAGGACCAGCCAGACAGGGGGCCCCAGGAGGCAGAGGGTGCAGTGGTGAAGGCATGGGCTCCGGGGCCAGATGGTCTGGTTTCAAACCCCTGCTCCGCCATTTATCACCTGGGGGCACCACTCTGTGCCTCAGTTTCCTTGTCTGCGAAGTGCCAGAAACCCACATCACGGGGCACTGGGAAGATGGCATGAATGCATGGCAAGTGCTTGGGGTGGCACGGAACAGGTAGGCTGTAGGTGGCAGCTGCATGCCTGGTTGTGGCTGGCAGCCTGGAGTGCTCCCTGGCCTTGGAGGCAGCCACACCATAGGTAGGTCAGATCTTGGCCCCAGGTCACTCCACCTCTCTGCACCTGGCTCATCTCATCTGTGAAATGGGCAGAATTGCATGTAACTTCGGGGCCAGGATGTGGGGTAATGCAGTGAGGAGCTAGTGCTGTGGTGGGGGCTCAGTAGGGCTCAGGAGTGTTCCTCCTCATTTGCTGACAGAGCTTCCAAGAGGGGGTTGGGGGCAGGGCATGGTCTGAGCCATGTAGGCTGGGGAGCTGGGCTATGCCGAGGGGTGGATTGCTGGCTTCTGGCAGGGGTTTCAAAAAGGGGTTGCTGTTTCAAAAAGGGCAAACTCGTGAGTGTACCTGAGTGTCCCCAGTGAGATGGTCCTGGGGCTCTCCTGACCCTCACTGTGAGGTGGGGGGTGCTGGGGTGATCTCTGACTTCCCACTCCGGGGAGGGCTATGGGTCCTCTTACCACTGAGGCCTCCCATTGGTCAGGGACATGCGTTCTGGGTCTGGTTCTGCTGCCAACTCACTGTGTGACCTTGGGTGGAATGAGGGCATTGAATCAGGCAGGCTGACTCCACTCCTCTCCTGCAGAAGGAGCTCTGAGCTTACTCCCCTGTGGTTGGGTCACCACCAGATTGTCACGGCCCCCGTGGCCTTTCTGGTTGTCTCTCCAGGGTACTCCCTCGACCCTGCATATTCTCTGAGCCTGTGCTGTGCTTCCCAAAACCTGCCTTGGGGATTTTCCTGGGTGTGAGCTCCTCCTGGAATCCCCTTTCCATGTTTGATGGGCAGGCCAGACTCCTTCAAACTCTGACTCAAATCCAAGACTTTCCTGAGCCTTCAAGGGCAAAGGTGATCCTGGGGCACGTGGGGTCCTTTGTGTGGCTCTTGTGGGTCTCCCTGAAGTCTGTGGGCTTGTCAAGGGCAGGATCGGGCTGGACCTTTCATGGTCTTCCCCTTGTGCGAGGCCCTGTGTGTCAGCCTTGGGACCAGGCGTGGAACCAGTGAGAGAGCTGCACCTGCAGCAGGGGTGGGGCCCATGCTGTCTGAGGGGTTACACTCTTCGTACCTCCCCCTGCCGAACCCTGAATGAGCTGTGTGCTTGTTCGGTTTCCTCCCAATTTATTAAACTAGCATTTTTATGACCCAGACATGCTGGAAATGAGAAGAAGGCAAATTCTGCTTCATATTCCAATTGACCTTTACGCTTGCCACTTGGCTCAGGGGCCCCTGGCTGCGGTGAGGTGATGAGATGCAGGCTCCAGCCTCTGGGCTCTGGGGCTGCGGGGGACAGTGGCCCCTGGAGCTGTGCTGGGAGCAGGGAAGCAGGACCTTCCCAGGTCCCCAGCCCCTGCCTCATTCTGTGGGATTCTGTGGCTTTCTCTGCTTCCCTCTCCTGCTCTCCCCACATCGCTCTCCTTCCTGGCCCCTATGCCTTCTCTGGCTCTGCCTGGGCCTCTCTCTGTATCATGTGGGGGCCTCATCCATGGTTAAGGCCAAGAGGGAGGAGTGGCCCCCAAGCTCACCTGGCCCTGGACAGTGTGCCCCAGCCTCACGGCCATTCTGGCCGCCTGCCTGCCTCACCCCTTGATTATGGCCATCAGGGTCTCAGGACTGAGCGCACCCTGGTGGGCACCCGACCCCTCCAGGCCCCCCTTCCCGACTCAGATTGTCCCCCCACCTCAACATAGCTCCAGAAATTTGCCCTTGATTGAAAATGGGGCCTGGCTGTGGGCAGCTGCTGCTCTGGGCTCTGCTCTCCTTGTCTGTAAGGTGACTGTGGGCTGGCTCTGTACATGGCCTGGGGTGGTGGGAAAGTCGAGTAGTTGCAGGGATGTGATGCTATTTCAAAAAGGGCAAATTGTGGGACATTGGGTGGCTCAGTTGGTTAAGTGTCTGCCTTCAGCTCTGGTCCTGGGATCGAACCCTGCATCAGGCTCCCTGCTCTGTGGGGAGTCTGCTTCTCCCTCTCTCTCTTTGCCCCTCACCCCTGTTCATTCTCTCTCTCTCTCAAATAAATAAAATCTTAGAAAAAAAGAAAAACCAAAAAACAAAAGAGGCAAATCTTGGCTTTGCCACTCCTGGCTTGTGACCTTAGGCAGGTCCCGTAACCTCTCTGAGCCCATTTCCAGATCTTTAAAATGGGGAGGACAGTTGTGAGCTTGAAATGAGATAAGGCAAAGTGACTAGCACAGTGTCTAGTGTGCAGCAGGCGCTCGGGAAACAGTGACTGTGGGGAAGTGTGCTCACGCGTGAGAGGGAGGCTGGATTCTTCTCCCTGTCCCTCATCTTTCATTCCTGCCACTGCTGCCCCCCCACTACTGTGTCCTCCCCAGGCTTTAGTTTTTCCTGGGGTCCACTGAGAGGTGTCCCTGGATGACGCAAGAGGCAGGATGTGAAGGTGCAGTGAAGGTGGGACCCGGCCCTCTGCCTGCTCTCCAGCCATCCCTAGGGGCCTAGGAGAATTTAAAACTCCTTATGACTGAAATATGCTGGAGGAGCCCGCTGAGCCCCACCCCCACGCTGGGCAGGAGCATCGAGGGACCCTAATGGTCCTCTGGTGTCTCTGGCCAGGGCTGCGGAGTAGAGAGACAGCACTTACCTCATTCTCCAATATTTCCCCCCCTCCGCCCAGGGGGCTGTGGTTTCTCCGAGAGGCCCTGCAGCATTAACCTCGGTCAGGGTCAGAATGGTGGGTGTTTGTGTTCAATGTAGCTGTCTCCTGCCCTCTGAATTCAGGTCCTGAGAACTGTCAGGAGATCAGCTTGGGGCAATACCGCGGCCCCACTCCTCCCTCCGCGCCAGAGCAGCACTGAGAGCGCAAGGCTGGACCCTTAGGAAGGAATTTGGGTGGAAGGCACTCCTCCCCACACTTAGTGGAGACATTTGAGGGTGAGGACTGGGCCCCGCCCCCCGGTGGGTGTGAGGGGCGTGGCTTCCAGGATCAGGCTTGTTCTGAGAGGAGGTGGGGGAAGTCAAGTGCAGCGCAGGTTTCACAAAGGAGCCTTTTATCTCCCATGAGTGGCATCTCCCACGTGGGCCTGATAGGAAAGAGGTTGCCTCTCTCACGAGGCTTCATGAATTGTATTACCCCCAAATTTCAAGCATATGGAGAATTATAGAGCCTAATAAATTTCTCTGTGTCTACCACCTGGCTTGGGCAAATGAAGTTTTGCCCTAATAGCATCAACACTGCCCTGTCCTGCATGGATTATTTCTCATTTATTTATTATTTTTAAAGATTTTATTTATTTGTCAGAGAGCGCAAGGAGGAGGAGCGGCCTGCAGAGGGAGAAGCAGGCTCCCCTCTGAGCAAGGAGCCTGATGCTGGGGCTCTGTCCCAGGACCCTGGGATCATGATCTGAGCCCAATGTGGGCAGACGCTTAACCTACTGAATACCCCATGTGTCCCCTGTGTGGATTTTTTCTAAGTCTTTTAATGACCGTGCACTTAAAGTAGTTTTGTTTTACATATTTTACGCCCTCTAAAAATGGGATCGTCTTGTATGTCCTGTGGCTTGCTGTGTTTGCGCGGTATCATGTTGCTCCTTAGTGGCCTGGTTCCTTCTCTTGGCCATGTAGTTCCATGCTGCAACAGTGCCCCGCGCATTTACTTGTTCATCTGCTGTGGTCACGTGGTAAGTTCCCTGATGATCTTCCTGGTTTTAGCCATGGTGCCGCACCACCGTCCTTGCCAGCGTGACTTTGTGCTCTTGGGAGAGTTTCTTGTGGGTCGCACCCAGGAGCGGAATTGCAGACTCTCGGGGGAATGCGCCTCCTGAACTTTCCCAGAGGCTGCGGGGGGGGGGGGCGGCTGTCTACATTGTATGCAAGGGTGCTGGTTTCCAAACCTGCCTCCCCATTGGAACCTCCTGGGGCTTGTTAAAACACAAGTTTTCACTAGATGCCTGGGTCTACATTGCCTTGCTAAGGGGACTCTCAGGGTGAGAAGACCTATTTCAGCAAGCTCCTGGGGGTTTGGTGGACCTGCATTTGGAGGTGTCTCGCTTGGGTCTCCCACTCACTCGCTGTGCAATGTTGGGTGAGTTGCTGGAACTCTTTGAGCCTGGGTGTTCTCCTTTATAGAATGGGGTAATGATAAATGGTGGGGACTCAGTCAGTGTTTGCCCTTGTCTCTGCTGGGGTCAGCGTGATGCTTTTGAGGACTGTGATGTGCCCAGTGTTGCCACAGCCTGACTAGGCTCTCGTGTCCTCCAGGGAAGGGTGATACCTTCTTGATTCCATCTGTGAAGTCAGGCTTGGATTCACTGTTTCACTCAACAAACATGCAGAGCAGGCTTTGAAAACCTGGCATATGGGTCAATGCCTCTGACTTTGGGAGTCAGGTGATCAGTGATTTCATGACAGTGAGATGAGGGCTTTCATGGAGGTAAATGAGGTGCCCTCACCAGCCTGGTAGGACATGTCAGGGAAGGCTTCCTGGAAGAGGACAGGATGGCCAGGATACAGTGAGCTGGGTGGGGGGGGTGTGCTGGCCAGCAGGGGAGGGCCTTCCAGGCAGAGGGACCCAGGAGCCCGAAGGCCTAGTGGTGAGAGGGAGAGCCTGGTGCTTGTGTGGGGGTTGGCTGCCTCGCTTCGGGCACCACCAAGTCTTGGGGTGACACTGTAGGGCCCTGGGCCTGACACAGGTGCCAACCTCCTGGCCGTGGTCGCTCCTGACTGAGGCCTCAGGCTGCAGCTGGAAGGGGGTTTATGGGAAGCCTGAAGTGTGAGGAAATGTTAAGTGCCTTCTAAGTACTTTGATTATTTTAAATTGCTTAAGTGGTTTCTAAGATGGTCCTAAGTATCCTGGGGACACAGACACAAAATCAATTAGGAAAGTACAACAAGCCTCAGTAAAGGGAGACTAGCCCCCTCCCCTGCCTGCCCTCCCTCATGCCACCTAGGCCTGGCCAGTCAGCCTGGACCAGGACCCCTCCTCTCACTTCCAGCATCAGGCCAGGGAGCCCCCCAGCCTTTGTGCTGGGCCCTCCTTGCCTTGAGTCCTGGCTTCTCAAGCATTTTGAGAAGTGGGGAGGGGCAGGAGGGGGAGGAAGGGGTGTGTGGAAGGGAAGGGGTGGGAAGCAGACAGAGGGTTTGTATGTGGAGGGGGTCTCCTTTAAAGATGCTTCTCTTTCTCCTGAATGTGCCTTTTATCCAGGGGCTGTGGAGCCTATAATATTAGAGTAATATTATTATTATTATTATTTTTAAAGATTTTATTTATTTATTTGACAGAGACACAGTGAGAGAGGGAACACAAGCAGGTGAGCAGCAGAGGATGAGGGAGAAGCAGGCTTCCCGCCAAGCAGGGAGCCAGATGCGGGGTTCGAGCCCAGGGCCCTGGGATCATGACCTGAGCTGGAGGCAGACGCTGGCCACCCAGCGCCCCTAGAGTATTGTTTTTGAAGCGCATAATACATTCCCATGGGCATTTAAAGGTACCAAAGGACGAACCCCGGCCCCACCACGGAGGCAGCCACTGCTTCCTTCCAAAGAGGGCTTGGGTCTGGACTCAGGGCTGTTGTGTTGCACAGTCGGGGGACACCATTTACAAGCATATCAGGGGAATGCGTGTGCACCTACATTCTCCCCCATTTTCACACGACCGCAGCACCTGCTTGGTGAACTTGGGGATTGTTTAGTGGCGAGTAAGGAGCTTGTCCTCTGCATGGCCACACAGTCCTCCCTACTTCCGCTGTCGTGAGGGACACGAGGTAGTTCCCAGCCTTGCTTGTCTGGGAACAGAGCGGACACCGCTGCCTTTGGGTGCATTGACCCCTTTGCACGTCTGTGTAGGGAGAATTCCTACAGAGCGCCGGGTTCAAGGGCCAGTATAGTTGTAATCTCTTGGCCTCCCGTCAGCCAGGGAAGAGGCCTGGACTCCCTTGTCTGGGCTGGGTCTCCATCACCAGGAAGAGGCCCTGAGGCTGATGCTGAACTTGGCCTCTGTAAGGCCTTGTGTAATAGATCATGGGAGCTGTCCAGAGGAGTGAGTGGGTCCCCTGTAACAGTGAGTGTGTGTGTGCTTAGGGGGTGGGGAGAGGGGCTGCTCCAGGCCTCTGTGTAGGTCTGGCAGGAGCAGGAGGCCCTGGGCCCCTGGGCCTCCATCCCACACATGCTCTGGGAAGGTGCTGAGAACTGGTTGGGGGTGGGGGTGACCATCTCTGGCCTGGCTCCACTGTCTGCCCACCCATCGCCCTACCCCCCATCATTCAGGTGTGATGACTCCTAGCAAAACCGCTTTCGTGCCCATACTCTGCTGCATTTGGACTCCATGGCTGCTGTGTGTATCCCTGTAACAGGTGCAGCTTGGAGGGGTGGTGACTCCTTGGGTCCCGCAGTGGCTCAGGACTGGAGATCGGCTTGGCTGGTCCTTTGCTTCGCTGGTTCCTCAAGGAGAGCTCCTAGCCCAGGCCCGCTGTTCTTCCCATCTCTCCATCTGCACCTTGGTTTAGATGCTTCTCTCTGCTGGGAGGGCCCGCCTTCTGTTCTAACCAGCCTTGGGCCCTTGACAAAATCACTCAGACTCTCTGGGCTCCCATCTGCACAATGCATCCAGACCCAGTTTCACTGAAGAACTTCCTGAGGGTGGTGAGGCAGGAGGTATACCCCCTTCTTCCCAGAGGGCCTCAAAACTCTCCTTTCCAGGGGGCTTGAAACAGTTCTTGATTTCTATGTAAATTTTCCAGGTGATACTTCCTCTGAAGCATCAAGGAATCTGCTGTCTTCTTTCTCCCACCCCAAGGTACACAGTGAGATGCAAGGAAAGCCTTGTCCCTGAGTACATCGTACATATTTATTATATTAATTTTGCATAATTCACCAAACTCTCTTTGAAAGAGACGTGGCTTCCCTTACTGAAAACCCTCTTTATTCTTCCCCATTCTTCATCTAGCTTCAAACTTCCTCCTCCCCTGGGACCCTTCTCGCCCACACCAGTCCTCACCTGGATGGATTCCAACTCCCCTTAGTCCATGCTGGCCCCTGGGGTTTCCTTCCCTGTAGGCTTCCTGCTGAGAGACACCCTGAGGTTAGGGGCTGTGTCACCAGATCCTTTTGTGGGTCCTCACAGAAGCTAGAGGGATGAGTCGAAAAATCTATTTTTTCAAGATTTTATCTTATGTATTATATCTTATGTATTTGACACAGAGAGAGAATGAGTGCACAAGCGGGGGGAGCGACAGGCAGAGGGAGAAGCAGACTCCCTGTGGAGCAGAAAGCCTGATATGGGACTCCATTCCAGGACTCTGGGATTATGTATGACCTGAGCCCAAGGCAATTGCTTAACAGACCAAGCCACCCAGGTGTCCCGAGTTGAAAAATATTTATTTTTTAAAGATTTTATTTATTTATTTGATAGAAAGAGAGCATAAGCAGGCAGAGAGGCAGGCAGAGTGGGAGGGAGAGGCAGGCTCCCCGCCCAGCAGAGAGCCTGATGTGGGGCTCCATCCCAGGACCCTGAGATCATGACCTGAGCTGAAGGAAGGGGCTTAACTCACTGAGCGATCCAGGTGCCCCTCGAGTTGAAAAATATTTTTAACAGAATGATGTCAATGTGAAAAAAGAAAATTTCTGTTCCTAAAAGAAATCAGACGCAGAGCTGGCCGGAGCTGAGACAGGTCCTTGCTTTGACAATGAAATTTTCCCTATTTCTTGAGTGATCAGACAAGCGGGTTTTGCTTCAGTTTGTACAGTGGTCTTTGGCAATGTTGAAGGATGAAGTGGCTTCTTCCTTAGCTTTTGTTGGGTTTCCAGTTTAATTAAAAATACATACGTCTTCTGGACAACTTGAGATTTAGCACACGACTATGACCCATGATTTTGGGAACTTTCAGGCACCTACTGTTGGCAACTTCCAAGCATTTCTCAGAAACTGTGTGTAGGGCCTTGGGGCCCGGAGGAAAATGGGAACCGGGGAGACAGGAGTCACTTGCGACCACTGACAGTGTACGATCTTTCACACTTACTTCTGGGTCATTCCACATGATCGACGGGCCTACGAAGTGGTCAGGACAGATGTCCTACCTAACACAAAGAAACTGAAGCCCCTAGAAGTTAATGTGTTGGGGGGGGTTGGCTAGCTAGTCAGAATCAGAGCTGGGCTTAGGACCGTGGTCCTGCATTCCCAGCCCCACGCTTGCCCCCTGCATACTCCTGAATGTCATGGGCAGATCCTCTGAGGCCACCCGCTCTTAGTGCAGGAGCTGCACGGAGGCAGCTGGTGCTGAAAGGGGTTTGTGGGTTGACATTGTGTCAGTCTTCCCTCGTCCCCATGGAGCACAGGACAGCCAGCCCCAGGTCCCTATGTGTGATTGTGACCCAGTGGCCCCTGAGTCCTTCCTGTTGGTGCTGTTCTAAAAGCCAGCACGTCCATTGCAGATTTGGAAGAAAACAGCAGAGCATAAAGGAGCAAATGAAAATTGCCCACTCATCCCCCCATCCAGAGTGACAAACTTGAAACGTTTGTGTGTTTCCTTCTAGCCTTTCTTGTGTATAATTTATGAAGTCACGACCATAACATCTCTGTGGTTCTGTTGTCGGCTCTTGTCCACCCGACTACAGTTGGGAACATTTCCCACTATCCTTAAGTAGTCTTTGTCTTTGAAACATGGTGTGTAATGGCTACGTAATGCCCCATCGGGGGATCCTATCATGTTTTATGTGCCACGTCTCATTGGTGGCTGGCGAGGCGTGGGTTCCGGGCTGCTCCCCGGGCCGTGTCTGTGCTTTTCCAGTGGGCTCTCTCTCCATGAGGCGATGGGACGGTGAAGGCTTGGGTGCTGGGTGGTGGGAAGCAGGAGGTGGGAGGGTCCTACCTAATTGGACCAGTTATCCTGGGAGAGACAGGTGCTCAAGGTGCGCTCCCTGAGAGGGCGGATGGGAAGGCGGACACGGCAGGTGGAGCGTGGGAGGAGAGCCAGGTGTCCTCAGTGTTGCCGTGGGTGTGGGACAGGGAGGCCCGGAGAAACATGCTCAGCTCAACTACAGGGATGGGGCTGAGAGGTTGTGGCTCCCACTTTATTTCTGCTCAGGATGAAAGTTCCCCAAAGTCCCAGAAATGAAGCTTAGTGCTTCCAATCCAGAGTGGTGGTTGAGGGAGCAGGTGGGCAGGGGGCCAGGCTGGCAGGGAGGGGAAATGACCTCACGGTTTGCGTGGACAGGTGGGACGCGTGACAGGCGATGCCTGAAGAAGGAGGTAGAGGCCTCCTTGGCCTCCTTGGCTTTGCCTCCTCGGTCCATCCGGCCACCCTCCACCCCAGTCCTTCCTCAGGCCCCTGGGAATTCTGCTCTGGATCCCCCGAATTGCTCCCTAAACCTCCCAAGGTCCGATCTGCTGGCTTCTGCTTCTGCTGTTCCCTTGGTCCCTAAGAATGCTCTGGCCACTTTGTCTTTCTTCTAAATTAAAAAAAAAAAATGAAGTCTAACTTATATGTAAGAAAGTACCACCTGATGGGCTTTTATAAATGCATATACCTACATGAACATCAAGACAGAGAACATCTTCAGATGTTTCTAGAACGTTCCCTCAAGCCTCTCCTAGTCAATAGCCTTCCTTCCCCAAGGCTAATCACTAGCCCGACTTCTAACAGCATAAATTATTTGCATCTGGCTTTGAGCTTCGTAGAAACAGAATCACACAGTAAGTCTTTATTCACATTGTCTGGGAGATTCTTCTGTGTGGTTGGTGTTGTTCTTCTTTGCTCCGTACTATCCCATGGTGTGAATGTTTGCCTCATTTTTAATTTTTTTTTACCCATTCTGCTTCTGCTGGACGTCTGGGCTGAATCCAGTGATTGGCTATTATGAATAAAGCTACTCTGCTATTTGTATGCATGTGTTTTAGTGGACATAAGCACTCATTTCCCACACATGTATGAACGTGCACACACACAGAATTGCTACATGAATTATGAGCTTAAGAAGGCACTGCCCAGAGGCCCCTGGGTGGCTCAATCAGTTAAGCATCTGCCCTCAACTCAGGTTATGATCCCAGGGTCCTGGGATCGAGTCCTGCATCGGGCTTCCTGCTTAGTGGGGCGCCTGCTTCTTCCTCTCCCTTTCCCTGCTCATGCTCTCTCTCTCTCTCACTCTTTCTCAAATAAATAAAATCTTAAAAAAAATAAAGAAGGCACCGCCATACATTTCCCTGAAAGGATTATATCTTCTTGCCACTTTTTTTTTTTTTTTTGCTTTGGAAATTCCACCTGTACTTCAAGGCCCATCTGAAACGCTGTAACCTTGATCTCCCATCACCTTGATGAATGGCAAAACTAGTCATTTGGATGTCAGCTCTACAAGTCAGGGCCGTCTCTGTCTTCCTCAGCACTCTCCCTCCTGGTCGGGAATGTACTAGGTGCTTACTAACACCAGCGGTTGAATTTATGTACCTGGCCCTGAGTCAGAGCTTCACAAAGGTTACCGAATGTAAGTGACCAGCTGGGAGCTCCTACAGGTGAGGACACGGGCTTGTCCAGGAAACGGCGGAGGCCTGCAGCAGCGCCTGTCCCCGAAGCCTGCGCTCATTCCACTGTTCTTGGCGGCATGTGTTTGCAATTTCTTGCTCTTTTTCAGCTCGCCCACTTTGATTTCACTCGGCCTCATATTCCAGTCCGGGGGTTGTTGAATTAAATCTCGTGGGTGACCTAGTTAGCTTGTGACCCAGCCAGCTCCTGAAGGAGCTGCCAGCTTTTTCTTCGTCGGGTGTCTGTGCTCCAGAATCGGGGATTTTCAGGTTGGGGTATGGGTGGTAAGGCTGCGGAAACCCACTCTTAGGAAATGAAAGCCCTCAGCTAGCATGGCCCACATTTGTACCTCACTTTAGCTTTTCCAAGTCCCTCTCCATTGATTGTCACACTCCCTAGGCATCACAGCCTGGGCATCGTCATTTGCATTTTCCGAATGAGGAAGGCAGAGCCCAGGGAGGTGGTGTGATGTGCCCAGAGTTCTTCGTGGGGGGTGGAGAAGAGGTGGGAGTGCGCCTTGAACTCCTGCCTTCTAGCCATGGGCTACAAAGGGTTTCAGAGAGTGCTGGGATTGATAGAAGAGCAGAGTAAGGCTCAAACCCAGCCCAACTTATCCCAGGGCTACTTTGGGAAGCTGGGGAGGCTCTTTTAGGTCACTGATTTACTAAATGGTTTTTCTGAGCGCTGAAGGTTTTGCCACGTGTCTCAGGGACAGCCCGTGGGTTAAGTTCGGTGCCCCTGCTGAGGGGGCACTGTCCGCGGTTCTGAAACAGGACTTGGCTGTGGGGAGGCAAGGTAGGGCAGCCCTGTTGGTCTTGGGGGTGCTTACAGCTTCCCAGGGGTTGCTATCCTGCCAGTTTTGGTGGGAGCTGGGCATGTGGCCGGGCAGACGGTGCGGGTGCCTTGATATTTTAATTGAAGCCTGGAGACAACGGTTGCTCTCTCTACTGCGCTAACAATGTATGAGATAAATAATTCAGCAGTGGCTGTGTTGTGCCTGCTGTCCTCACCCATGGGGGTGGCCACATTTGTGCTCGTACACGCAGGCTGCCGGGTGAGCCAGGAGCTGCTATTATGGGCTGCACCAGAGGCAGTGCATTGCCATTTTCACGGGGCCCTGGCCACCTCTCAGCCTTGGTGAATCGGTTTTCTCCCAGGCATCCCCCAAGGAGAGGTTAGTGGAATGTGGGGCCAGATGCTCCCATGTGCTGCAATTAAGTGGCACTTAAAGGTCCGTTTGTCCTCAGACCAGCCTGAAATGCCAGCAAACTGGAGGAAAGGCCCCTCTTAATGGGCACTCTCCCTGGACTGCCTTTGAACGGGTTCCATTTGATTCAGCAAATATTTATGGAGTTCCAAGTTTGTGCAAGATACCGGAGCAGGTGGTAGGGATGGGAGAGATTGCCAGAGTGAATAAATCTGGGTCCTTCCTGGATGGGGAGGGGTGACATCCATGTGATTTGTCATAGCTCAAGTTGGGGTGTGGGAGGGCTGTGGTGGAGGGGCAGGTGAGATCCTATGAGGCCGCAGAGGAGGTGGAAGTCGCTTCTGACAGGGTGTGCATGGGGTGGGGGGACTGCCTGGAGGAGGTGGTTAGTGTCCTGCAGGTAGAGAGGGAGTCATAACAGTGCTCTGAAGGGCAGGGGGTAGCTGGAACTTCAGGTATGTCTGGTTGGATGCAGTAAGGTTTCTAGCATTGGGGTGTGGGAGTTGGGTAGTGGGTAAGTGGAGAGGGGGGCTGGGGTAGATTGGGAACTTAGGCCTATAGAACAGTACCCTGGTCAGATTTGGGGGTTAGAAATATTCCTTTGGATGTGGAGTGGAGGGTTGTTTGGAGGCTGAGGCCCGAGTCTGAGAGAGGGCTTGGGAGGCCAGTGGAAGAGTTTCCGACTAGAGGTGATGGAGGCCTGAATGGGGGCCTTGGGCCTTCATTCTTTCATTCATTCACCAGTCAAATAATGAGTCTGATGCTGGGGGTTCAGTTAGGAATACCTCGGTGAAGGAAAACACATACATACAGTCCTTGCCCACATGGAGCTTACCTTCTAGAGGGGAAGAAAAATAGTAAACAAGATAAGCAATAATTCAGGTGCTGACAAGCACTGTGGGGGAACATTGCATAGGGTCAGGGGTTTTGAGAGAGATGAGGAGGGGAAAGGGTCTTTTACTTTATTTTATTTTATATTTTTGAAGATTTATTTATTTGGCAGAGAGTGAGTCAGTGAGAGAGGGAACACAAGCAGGGGGGAGAAGCAGGCTTCCCGCTGAGTATGGAGCCTGACGTGGGGCTCGATCCAAGGACCCTGGGATCATGACCTAAGCTGAAGGCACGCTTAATGACTGAGACATCCAGACACCCTGGAAGGGCTCTTTTAAACAGGGTGCTCAGGGCAGGGTGTTTGAATATAGACCTGGGCAAGTAAGGAAGGGGGGAGGTGGCTGGATGGTGTTTGGGTGGAGGGCACAGCCAGTGCAAGGGCTCGGAGGCAGGAACACTTATTTATCTGAGGAACAACAAGCACGCTGTCCAGACAGGAGGGGAAGGGGTTGACAGGCGTGGATCCCCAAGAACTTCTGGGTCCCAGGACAGAGTTAGGCTATCCCCTCCCATTGTTGTGGGCGGCCTTTGGAGGAATTGAAGCAGAGAGTGATGGGATCAGATAAATGCTTTAAACGGTGCTCACTGGCTGTCCTGTGTAGACTGGATTTGCTGCATTGTCAGGGCAGCTGACAGGGAGGAGTTTCTTGGTAATGACTCTTCAACCTTCTCCATCCCTCTCTCTTCCATTTTTGCCTCCCCTCTTTCCTCTCCTCTCCTCCTCCCAGGGGGGCAGTCAACCTCCGGTCCTCCACAGAAAGCCCCGCTCCCGAGAGGCTTCCCAGGGGCCTGGGGATTCTGAAGAGCCCCGCCCTGTGCCCCGCCCAGCCCCCCTGGTCCCTGTCCCCCGCCCCCCCCCCATCCGGGCCTTGCCCACGAACCTCTCTGAGCCCCAGCGTCCCCCACTCCCCCCAAAGTGAGCATCAGTGACAAATACCTCCCTCCCCTGGTTGATGTGAGGTTTAAATGGGAGAAAGTATGTGAAAGCTCTAAATGGCAGGCAATTACTCTTACAATTTTCAAAGCCAGAGGGAAAACCGGAGAGAGTTGTGGTGGTGGTGGGGACCCTGAGAATAATTATTTAGGGACCTGTGACTCTAAGAGGTGGTCCAGCAAAAGCAGAAGTGGATTTAAAGTCTGCGAGGAAGAGAAATTCTGGGAGGCAGTTGCCCCACAAGCCGCCAGAGGAAGTCGGGGGGTATGGGGCCTCGTTCTTGGCCTGAGGTAACGTGCTATGACCTGTGCACTTGGTGCCCTGAGCTGGGGAGACTGAGTCCTGTCCTCGCGGAATGTCCTTCCTCATCCTGTGTGCTCTGCACCCCTTCACCACCTTCCTACCAAGAGGTTGGGACCAGAAGGGGGTTAACAGCTGGAACTGTAGGCATCAGAGTGTTCTCATTGCGTGTGTGTGTGGGGTGTGTGTGCTTATGCTCAATGCCATCCACATCCAGGCCCTTCTCTTCCCTGCAGGAAACCTGGGTGAGTCCTGCACCCAACCATAGGAAACTCCCTTTGTCCCATCTCCGGAGGGTAGTTGAGTTAACTGCCATTCATATTTTTGGCAGAGAGCTGGCAGTGAGACCTAAACTGGGAGTGTGCTAATTGAGGGGCTCCTTCTAGGGAAACCCCTGTGATTGGCATTTGGGAATCACGGCTCAGCTGTGGTCTTCCCGGCGGTGGCGGCGGCCTGGCTTATAGAGCTGTAAGCAGGAGACACCGCCTCCCTGGGGCGGGAGAGAGGACCAAAAGAAAAGGCCTGTTTAATTTAATTCCATGTTTTATTGCTCGTTGGATAAATAACCTTCATTAAGATGGAGGGTGGGGGATGGACAGGGAGAAGTTTGATTAATTTCGAGCTGGTTTCTCGTTTATTAATTTTCTCCCAGTTCAGCAGGATTATTAAAACAAATTACAGACACTGCTCTCTCCTCCCTAGGCTGGAGCGGGGCTTGGCTCTCAGGGAGTGTTCCTGCACCCCCCCCCCCCCGCCCCCGCTTTCCACTATGGCTATTTGGGTGTGACTTGGGGCGAGGAAGGAAGCCTCCCACCTGCAGGGTCTCTGGGCAGAACCCTCCTATTTCTTGATGGAGTTACCACGTCCCTATAGCCTCCTGGAAGATCTGGACAGCCAGGAAAAGGAGCATGGGGTGGGGGAGGCTTGCCAGCACATCTTCCTCCCGGTGAACTGGGCAGCTGGTGTTTGGGGCAGGGGGCAGGCCTGCCAACCCCAGCCTCCACCCCCCGGTATCCACAGGAGCAGGCCCGGAGGGAAAGCAGAGCAGGTGAGCACACAGTCTCTGGGCTGCCCTAAGGTGGTGCCCCAGTCCCTCTGTCCTCCTCCGCCCTGAGAGCCCATGGCCACTGCCTGGTCTGGCCCTTTCCGGGCCCATCAGCTCTTGCCCAGCTTGAACTCTGCTTCTGCGGGGCTAGATCTCCCACTGGCCCATCCTGCTACCTGCCGGGTGTGAATGGGGGATAGCATGTAGGCACTTTTGCTCCTCACTCGTGGGCAGTTAGTAGTTACAGCTGCTTGATGGGCACCTGGGCCAGGCAGTGAGTTTTGGGGGGTTATGAATGCTCTATTCTGTTCCCCAGATATACTGTGAATGATGATGTTACCTGTTTTGACTGTTCCAGAGTGGGGGGGGGTGTGTTTGCATGTACACACGTGAGTGAGCCTTTCTGAGAATATCTGTGTGATACGTGCATGTGTGCCAGTCCTTTGATTCGGGTGTACTGACTCTGAGTCTGTGGGGCCTGGCAGGGCTGTGTTCTAGCATGTCTGTCTGTCTGTCTGTGTGTGTTTCCTTCTTGCTGTCCCCTGTCACCATCAGCTGATGCTCTGGAGCTGTCCGCCTGGCTGTGGCAGTCCCCCAGGGGGACCAGGGAGAAGCCCATTTCTCCTTGGGTCTTTGCAGCCCATGGGGCACAGGGTCCCCTTGGAGAGGGGCCATTTCCTGTGGGCTCCACATCTCCAGCCCTTCCTGGAGGGCCTTCCCACTGTCTTCCCTATCTCCAGGTGGGCGCCTGAGGAACAGGTCCGGTGAAGGACAGATGGCCCTTGCAGCCAGGGCCAGGGAGGGGTGGAATGCCATCTTGATCTCCAGTGCCTGGGGGCTTTGGCCCCTATGCTCTCGGGCTGTCGGGGCTGCCAATCCTGTGAAGCAGAGTCAAAGGACTGAGCTAGACACTTACTCAAAGAAACACATGATATATAAAGTTAGGGTGAGGTGGGCCATTGGTAAGGGGACAAGGCATTGGGTGGGGCTGCTTGAGATGAGCTATTCAGGGACAGTGTCTCTGGCAGGTGCCCCTTGATCCGAGGTGAGGATGGAGTGGAAGAGAATGCTTTGCATCTATGTGGGGGAAGAGCCAGCTAGGCAGAGGGCTCTGCAAGTGCAAAAGCCCTGAGGCCAGAGATGCACGGATGCTCAGGGACCATTTCAGGAGGGAAGGGAGGGGTTGGTCAGAGCTTGAGGTCAGCAAGACAGCAGGACCCACAGAAAGCTTGGGATTTCCTTCTAAGCACGGGGGGTTTGAGGGGGTGGGTGTTGGGCTGGGGAGAGTGTTGGGGCAGAGAGGGATGTGGCCTGACTCATGTTTTAAGAGGTGGTCCTGCCTGGGGGTGTCCCCTCTGTGTCCCCTGCATGTCCATGTGGGCCCACGTGTGAACCTAGACCCACAAATGGAGGAGAACAGGCCAGATGCCCAAGCAGGGCTGCAGATGGTGGTGTAAATACAGTAGAATCGAAGAGCCCTGGGGGGGCCTTCCAGCTGGGGGCACAGGCTGGGTCTCTGCGGCTCCAGAGAGCCCCATAAAACACATGAAAGTGACAGAGAGGCAGATTTCAATTCAGAGTCCCCAAAAGCCTGGCAGGTATTGGAGCTGGGGTGGGCTTCCTTGTGAAGTGGTGAGCTGCCTGTCCTAGGAGGTGAGTAAGCCCAGGTCCTTGTCAAGGGCAGTGTAGCAGGGCAGTCCCACTGTCCTCATCTAAGAGTCTGTGGTTAAAGGCTCTCTCTTCCAGGTAACATGGGTGGGTTCAAAAGAATTTACTTTGATCCCAGTGATGGGGATTCTGGCCCCTGTAGGAGGTGTTGGGAAATGCTTGGGGGACTTGAGCCGAGCTTTATGCTCTTCTGAATTTACCCTGTAGAGGCCTGCTGTCTGCTGGCATGAAGGGAGGGCCAGTGTTCCCACCTATGAGGGTGCCCTGACCCTTCTCCAGGCTCTGCTACCCGAGGTTGCCCTCAGTGGGACCTGTGGAGGCCTGGGTTAATGTGCAGAACTTTGTCTACCCCGGAGATCCTGGGGTAGGGGCCTGAGTGGATGAGACAGGGTGGAAGGGGCCAAGATCCAGTCAGGGGTTCCCTCCAGAGAGTGGTGTCAGCTCAGATTACCAGTTGCTGGAAACTGGACACATTGGGCTGGGACAGGCAGAGCCTGTGGGCATCTCCAACCTGTCCCCTCATTGTCTGGACAGGACCCAGATGCGCTGGTGGTTCCTGCCATGGGCTCTGTCTGATGGGCCTGGGTTTTAATCAGTAGCTGAGCGATTGAGGGAGGATGACTTCTCTCCCTGTCCCCAAGTTTTGTCTACAAAATGCAGATAGTAACATCTCCATGGAAGGGTTTTGTTATGAGTAAATTAAATGAGGTAATGGTAGAAAACACTGTCTGGGGCCAGACCCCTGGAGGTGACCTCAGGATGTACCAGAGACAGAGGAGAGGGGAAGGGGCCGGTATAGGTGTCTTAAAGAGTGGGTTTGCTCAGCGGGGGGGGGGGGGGGGGGGAGGAGGCAGGGCCCATGCCACTGGGGACTGCTGGGATCGGGTGTAGAGCAGGTCCTTGGTACTGGGCAGGGACGGTGCCCTGCCCCACCATGTCCGAATATCTGGTCCATTGTGGGCAGGTGGAATGTGGTCGCTGAACTGGATGGAATATCTGGAGGTTTCTGGAGAAAGTAGAGAGAAGTAGAAGGGTCTGGGGAGAGATCCACCGCCATGCATACCCGGCGTCCTTCTGGAGATGCTGGGGCCTTCCAGGCTGGAGGCTGGATCTCTGGGCTGAGTCGGAGGAGGAAGCCACAGCCGTTAGGAGGGTTCCAGAGGGGAATTCAATCTAATCCTTATTTCCGTGGTGGTGATGGGGGTGCGGTACAGCCCAGCTGCAAGGGGTCAAGTCCCTGCGTGGCCAGATGCCAGATGCCTATATCTTTGGGCAAGTAGTTTGGCTTTCCTGGGCCTCGGTTCCCTCACCCATGAAATGGGCGAATGCCCGTACTCTGCCTGGGGCGGGATTCTGGGGAAGAGTAAATAAATTAATGCTGCGAGCTGAGTCTGGCACACGGGAAGCACCGGTGTAGTTGTTACGACCCTTAGATGAGAATGCTGGAGCCCTGGATGGGGGAGGGTCTAGTTCCAGGCCACGCGGTGAGTCGGTGACAGCCTGGAATTCAGGTTCTTTCCATCGTGGCAAGCTCGCAGAGCTGTAGAGGGTGATGGCAGTGGAGATGAGAGGCAGGGCTGGTCTTTTCCTGCTCTGGGCCTACTCTCTGACTGCCTCCTCACCCTGCCTGTCTCTGGGGCAGCTGGAGAACCTCTAGGTGCCTATTTATCTGGAAGGAACGGGCTTGGCTCAGAGGAGAAGCCAGCATCTGGAGAACATGTTTGCCTGTCTTCTGACTCCATGCCTTTCTTTTAGTTTTGGTGATCTTGGAGTTTAGCGAAGGGCTCACAAAATGGGAGTGTCACAAAGAGATGCTTCGAAGGCGGAGGGCTTTTGGGAGGGCACACTTCTATCCATCTCCACAGATACTCCCTGGCCCTCTGCCCTCCTTTCTTACCTGGACTAGTGCAGGGGCACTCCTGCTGTTCTCCTCTGTCCCCATCTTGTTCCCACATCTGTTTTCTGTACAGATGCATGTCATGTTCTCTTCTTCCATCCTCTTTGTGTTCTTGCTTTTCCTTTAAACTGCCAAGGGCTCTTGGCCACAGGGCCTTTGCACTCGCTATCTTTTCTGTCCAGGATGCTCCTCCTGTCCCTCTTCACCTGGGTATTGCCTATCTATCCTTCAGGTGTCAGTTTACTGTCTATCCTCAGGAAGCCTCCTTGGGTGCCCTGACCAGATCAGGCTCTTACTCCAGTTTCTCACAGGCCCCTTGTCTCTTCTTCCCAGCATATCTCAGAGGCTGTGATTATGTCTGTGTTGGTGTGCGTATCTGGTTAGATATCTTTTCTCCCATTGGACTCAGCTCCATGAGGACAGATATTTGCTTTTGCCCACCCTGGTGTGCCTGGTGCTTATCATGGTGCCGGACACATAGTGAGTACTCAGTAAACATATTTTGAATGAATGCATGATGGGGTGGGAAGTCCATATCCCTTCTACCTTTGCCAGGGGTCAGAAGCCCTTGTTTTGCAGGCTGATATGGGACTTTCCTCCCTGAGGAGGGACCCCTCGGGTGGGACACCACCAGGAGTATGCCACATACTCCTGATGGTGCTGAAGAAAATTGGTGGTTCAGGGAGAGGGGTTGCTGGTGCCTGGATAGTGGCGGGGGCAGCTTGGGAGCAGAGAAGCCCTGGGAGGGTTGGTGACGCCCCCTACAGTCTGGGGGCTCAGCAGCCTTCTCACCCTGGGACCTCACTGGAGGCAGTGCTGGGTCAGAGGGGAGGCAGCAGAGAGCTGAGCTAGGCTGGCCAGCCACTGGCAGCCCACCCTGTGATCTTAGCTAAATTGTTGCCACTTGGACTCTCCACTCCTGGGTTTCATCATTTGGACCAGGCCAAATTTGTTTTGCAAATTCTTTCTCTAGAAGCAGATACATGTCACCAACAGAATCAGGTCGAGAAACTCATTTATGAGAATCAGGTAAAAGTGGACTGCTGCTTTAGTCATCTGCTCATTCGTCGAACATTCGTATTTACTTGCAGAATCTGCAAAATAAGGGCTTGGGTGCTAGGCACTATCCTTAGTCCTGGGGCTATTGCAGTGAGCAAGGCAGATAATAACTCCCGTCCCTGTGGGATTGACATTTTAGTGGGGAGGTAGATGATCAAGAGGACACATGAATGGAATGTATAGTATCAACAGGCAGTGATGAGGGCACAGCCAGTGCCAAGGTCCTGAGGCAGGTTCCCGCCTGGTGTGTTGGAAAGGACATCATGAGGCCCCTCAGTGGCTGGAACAGAGCAAGTGAGGGAAAGAGGGGTGGGTGGTGAGGGCAGGAGGCTAAGGGGTGGCTCGCATAGGGCCTGGTGAACTCTGGCTGAGATGGGAGCCTCTTGAAGAGAGGAGGGACATGACCTAAATTGGGTTTTACATGGGTGCCAGCTGGGGAAGGGGCAGTGGGATGGGATGGGTGGTATGGGAGGTGGGGGACCGGTGAGAGGATGGTGGGATAGTCCAGGCCAGAAATGCTGGAGCTGTGCCCCAGGGTGATAGTGGCAGCGTGGCTGAGCCATGCTTGGATTCTGGTTTTATTTTCAATGTAGAGCTACCAGTATTCACTGATAAGTCAGGGTCGTGAGAGAAAGAGGAATCAAGGACATGTCTGATCCCGTAGAGTGAGCAGCAGTTACCTGGCTAGGAAGGACTTTGGGAGGGTCTGGGGGTCCCAGTAGATGGCCAAGGGGAGCAGGCAGTGGGTGGGAGCCTGGGGTTTGGGGGTAGGTCGTCAGGCTATAGGTGGCCTGGGAATGAGTGAGTCTGGAAATGACTGAGTCCTGGGGTTGCCAGCACTCCGGACCAGCCAAGGAGGCTGAGGAGGTGCTGTCTTAGAGGAAAGAGGGCACCAGGGCAGCAAACAGGTGGCGGGGATGGGCAGGCAAGTGGAGGGACTGCAGGTCAGATGTTGCTGGGGGGTCAAGTGCCATGAGGACTGGTTGGATGGATCAGACCAAGAGCCCCCAAACCACTGCTTGACACCCTGGCTGGGGTATCACCTGGCCTTGCCTGCTTTGTGGCAGGTCCCCTTTGCTCTGGTCTTGGCTCCCCTCCCCCACCCAGGGCTCAGGCGCCCTCCCCGTCCTCCCCTTCCCTGAGGGAGCCCCAGAGCTCCAGTGAGGCCTCCCCTCCCCCGCCAGCCTGGCTCGGGCCCAGGCTGTGATATAAATTACACGGAGTGACGGTGATGTGACTTTTATCGGCTCATGTGTTCAATAATGTTAATACATCCCATTATATCATATTATATTAATACAGAGCTGTATATTACACACGGCGCTGCACATTAACTGGCGGGAGCTCTGGGGCAGCCGCTCTGGTTAATTTCCCCTCCGCCCTGCCGCGCCCCCTCCTCTGTTGCTCAGCGTGCAAGAGCGCGGCAGCAGCAGGGGCGCAGGACACAGGCATAGTTCCAGACCTCTCAGGGGCTCCCCATTTGCTGAGCTTGTCCCCAGCCTTGCCTGCACTTCTAATGGCTTACAGTTGTGAGCAGATGTCACTCCCAGGTTGTGGAGGCCCCTTCCTCTGTCCTGACCTTGTAAGTCCAGCCTGCAGGGGTCATTAACCACGCCCTCTCTTGAACAGATGTGGAAACTGAGGCTCAGAGAGGCGAAGGCGAAGCAATGTGCAAGGGGATGTGCTGGGGAGAGACCTGGGCACGGATTCTTTTGACTCCCCATCCTGGCTACCCCCTCCCCCACAGCATGAGGATGGTGTGGACAAAGGGCAGCAGCCGGCAATGAAAGCAGAGGGCTTGGGAGGTGTGGTGAAGGGCTGTGTGCGAGCACCAGGGGCTTGGAGTCAAGATAGCCGTGGGTTTAGGTCCTGCTTTGCCACTTGCTCTAATTTTATATCCAGCACTCCGGACCAGCCAAGGAGTGTTTGTCTGGGCCTCCGTTTTCCTTTCTGAAAAACGAAGGTAATCAGTAGCGTTCGCTTCATGGGGTTATCGTGTGAGAATTAAATGAGATAATCCCTGTGAAGTGCTCCGCACGGACTAGGTGCTCATTAAGGCACAACTACCACTAACACCTGAGCATCCTCTTACCTGCTGCCCCTCCCTCCATGTCCAGCGCCTGCTCAGCAATACGCCTTGGCCCCCTGAGGTGCTGCGACCACTCTGGGCTGGTTCCCTCAGGAACCCATGTGTGGCTAGCTCCCTGGCTCGTGGGCAGTGTTATGGCACAGAGAAAGCCCAGCTTTGGCATCAGATGGGCCTGGGTGACTCCGGGTCTGCTCCCCAGCCCCCTGAGCCTCCTGTAAGTGGGGCTGAGGCTTCCTGTCTTGGGGCTGTGGTGAGAATCAACAAAGGGAGAGTCCGTATCAGCTAACTGCACCCAATGTACTTGCGAGACGTGTCATCATGACTCCTAGCGTCTTGGACAGCTGCTCCCTTTCTAAGATTTAACATGTGGTCCTCCCATATGAGCCTCAAAGTGAGGCTTAACAGAGCCCAGACTCTCATTGCTGTGGCCGTTTGACAGATGAGAAGATGGAGGCCCACAGGGGAGGCGACTGGTGGTGGGTGGATGGTGTGGCAGCCTGTTTCCTCGCCTCTGATAACTTGGGCTTTGAGCCCTTCTTGGGAAAATGGGTGCAGGCGCTGAGGCCCCAGGGGCTCCACCAGACTCCTGGCCTTTCCTCTCTAGGCCTCTGGGCTCCTCCATTCCCTGGCTTCCCCCAATGTGTATTACTCTTGACAAGGTGAAGGAATTAGCATGTAAAACCTGCAAAAGTGAATGTAATTTATTGATCTACATTTTGCTTACAAAATAGGACAAGTGCTGATTTGAGGATCGTATTTGCTCTGGCCCTTGTGCCGCCCGCTCCTTGCCCCCCACGCCCACCTCCTCCAGCCTGTGCTCTTATCTGCGGTAATTCCTCCAAGCCTGCCTCTGAACGGCTCCTTTGTCAGCCCCCCCAGGCCCTCCACTCAGGGCCCTCTGTTCTTCACCAGCCTCAGTGCCTTATCGGGACCCCATTTTTTCCTGGGCTCCTGAGAAAGCATATGATGTTTAAAAGGGTGAGACAAGGGACTGAATAAAGCACTTTCTGGGGAAATGTTTGTTCAAAGGCCTGTTGCCTGCCTCTCTCTGATTCTCTCCTGGAAAACATAATTCAGAACAGTCCTGGAAATTAATCCAAGTGTCTGCGTGCTCTCCCGATAAGAGGCCAGGTGGGCCCCAGGATGGGGAGACAGGGGTGGGTGTGGGCCAGCCCTACGTGATTGCCTTCTAGGTTGCTGCTGGGAAATCGGGGAAGTCCAGAGGGGTGGGGACAGGGCTCAGCAGGCCCCAGGAGGTGAGGGACACCCTGGCTGAATCCAGGAGGGAGGAAGGAGACCTCTGAGAACCATCTGTGTGTGCCAGACACCATCTTGGTGGGGGGGCACTTACGCCGGCAAAGGTAACATTGAGCAGTCTTCTCTGGAAGGGAAGGATGTGAGGGAGCGAGCCTCATTGTGTCTGCTGGAAGATCATTAGGGCCGAGGGAACAGCCAGCACAGATGCCCCGAGGCAGGGCTCAGCAAGGAGATGGCTATAACTGGGGGCCCCCTCAACGTGAGCAAGGCCAGAATGGGAGTGGCTGGAGATGAGGTCAGAGGTAATGTGTTGGAAATGCTTTGTTAAAAGGCCAAGTGCTATTGATAATTTTGACAGACAGCCCTGAGCTGAGCTATAAGGGCCGTTTTATTAGCACCTGGCAGGGGCTCCAATAGGGAGGCTGCTATGTGAATTTTGCATGAAGAGGGGAGCTCTGTTATTTCTACTGTCTTCTGCTCACCTTCAACACCCCAGTCCTTCTTGCTGCAAGGTGGTATGCGTTCTCACCAGGCTGTTTCCCCCATTATGATTCCAGGAGGGAAGAGGCCACTTGTGACTGTGGGGCCGTGTCACCCCATGTGGGGTGGGAGATGGATAATGGTCCTGGCAAGGGGCCCAGTCCTGGCCAGGGGGATCCCCAGTGACCGTGGAGCTGCCCACACATCCCGGCTCTGCCTGGGCCCTCAGGAAAGGAAGCCGGGGTCAGAAGCCCACTTTCTGGCAGCCTTGGGTGGGGTTGGTGATCCTAATTAAAAGCTTGGATCCGAAAGGCTTGATGATGGAATTTCTAATTAAATCAATTTCATCTCGTCTGGGAGACAGAGGTTTGCATATGATAACCATGAAATTAATAATTATGTTTAGAAATTAGTTGTTGCTCAAAGCAGAGCCATTTACACAACCCTCTGGGGCCCCTGGCCCCCACCCCTGCCTGATCCTTTGTGTTGGAGACAGATGGGCCACTTCAGCCCAGCCTGTGGCAGCCAGGAGTGATTGGGGAGCTGAGTGCTCAGAGGAAGTAGGGCTGGCCCTTGGATTCTGTGTGTGCGCATGGCTGGGCACGTGTGTGTGTGTGAGTGTGCGTGTGTGCATGCACATTTATGTGTGGGCCTACTTTTGCAAGGTGGAGGCTGGGGTTCTATACGACAGTAACCTGCGCTCTGGAGGATGTCCCCCTGGGTTCAGATCCTGCCTCGGCCACTTGCTAGCCGTGTAACCTTAGACAAGTTTCCTAACCTTTCTGCACCTCATTTTTGGGAAAATGGGAAGAATAAGAGGGTCTGGTTTATATAGTTATTGTGAGATCAAAGGGGTGAAGGCATTTGTAACCACTTAGGACAGTTGCTCGTATGTAGTAAGCACCCAATAAATGCTAGTTCTGTTTTCTTTCTTTCTTTATTTTTTTTAAAGATCTTATTTATTTGAGAGAGAGAGAGAGGGGGAGAGAGAGAGAGAGAGAGCATGAGTGGGGCGAGGGGCAGAGCCACAGGGAGAAGCAGACTCTCTGCTGAGCAGGGAACCCAATGCGGGGCTCGATCCCAGGACCCCAGGATCATGACAGCTGAAGGAAGATGCTTAACCAACTGAGCCACCCAGGTGCTCCTGAATGCTATTTTGCTAGTTTTCATGGTGATGATGACTGTATGCTTGTGTGTGTGTGTGTGTGTGTGAGAGAGAGAGTGTGAGTGAATGTAATTAATTTGCGCCCAAATCAGTGTGTGCTGAATGTGAACCCAGCATCTCCAGGCTAGTGAGGTAGAGATAAAGAAGACTTGTTTCCGGGCGTCCTGTAGCTGGAGCATGAGGCTTCTGTTGCTCTGTTAGCATCGGTGAGGCTGTGCTGGGAACAAAGCTCCTTCATGTCTCTGGGCTTCAAATACATACAGTAGATACTCATCGCCTCACATCTCTGTGTGGCTCGGCCGAGGGCTCTGCTCTCTCCCTCTGCAGGGACCCGGGCTTGTCTGGATCGTTGCAGGTCTTGGTAGCTGAGGGAATGTGTACCCTGTAGGGTCTTACGACTGCAGGGAAATGCTAAGGCTCCTTAGGAATGGCATTTTCTGTTCCGGCCTTGTTAGCCAGAACGTGTCACATGGCCACAGCCAACCACAAGGGTCCGGGAGTTGAAGTTCACCGTGGTGCCAGCAGTTCTAAGGACAACGTTAATGTGTGTGTATTTATTTATCCCTCCCACTAGAATGTCTGTTCCATGAAGGCAGGGATTTGTCTCTGCGTGTTCTCCCCTGGGGCCGCAGAGTGTGTGAGGGCTGTATAAACCGTTATCGAGTGGGCAAATGAATAAATGAACGGATCCCTGGAGTTTCTGAGGAGTGCGGGTGGGCCGGGAGAGTGTGGGAGGGGAAGGCTGGTGGCCCCAGGGGCAGCCGGGGTGCAGGGACTGCAGGGGCCTTGTGGACAAATTTTGTTGTCTTTTAAGATAGCCTTTGGCTCCTGGGAAAGTCTGATGTCCCCTTCTCAGTCGCAGTGAGGAAATGTGGCAGGTCACAGTGTGAGAGGAAGGAGGTCTTCAGGCCTGGGGGTGGCAAAGCTAAGGGAAGCTGAGTGCCCCAGCTGCCGAGATGGAGACAGAGACTGGAGACCATGGGCATGGCCCCCAGCAGGGGCTGAGTGACTGACTGGACACCTGGGGCTGGGAGTCGGTGGCAGGTCTGTGTCTGCAGAGCAGGGTAATGAGATCTGATTAATGAGGGTGACACGAATTCCCAGAGGATCTGTGGGGAAGTGGCCAGTGGCCCCAGTGTGGAGGCCCTTAGTATGCGTGTGGGGAATGGCCCCCGGCTTGTGGGCTGAGAGAAAGCCCTGGGCCAGGCCTATCCAGGTCTATCCTAGTCCTCCCAAAGACCACCCAGAGGCCAGCTCAGCACCATGCCCAGGGTGCCCCTCCCCACTGCCCCGACTTCCCAGGCCTTGGAAGTCTGCTTCTCTGTTCTTTGGGGGGGCATCTCCGTGGGGTATGTGTGTGTGAGGCTTTGTGGCTGTTCTAAGCAGTAGGGTCACTCTTCTACTTTTAAACCTTAGGGTCTTTGTCCGAGGTGGGCTTGGTCAGGGCTGAGGATGAGGGGGCTCTCCACACTCCTCCATGTGCTGGTCCACACCCCCATTTAAGTTTCCCCATCCCCCCCAGGCATATCCCTAGTCTCTCACTGTGAAGGCCCTGCCTAGCTGCTTTCATGCTCCCCCCTTGACCATTGTCCCCCTCTTTGCACCCCTCGTCCCACACTGCCAGCCTTTTCTGTCCCTACAGCTCCCCTGGAAAGCCCCCAGTGAATCTCTTGTTGTCCCAGATCTGGCATGTCAGCCTGGAGGCATGTCTGAGGACCCCCTTTTCTAGCCCCAACCACACTAGTTCTCGTTGGTGACCCCGTAAGACTGTGGGCCCAGCTCTGAGAGAGACACACTCTTCCCCTGCCCCTCCCAAGGCCCCGTAGAGGGAGAAAGGAGTGGCTGGCGGCGTCTCCCGCTCCTCTGGGCACTGTGTGTCTGCCACAGAAGCCCCATGGGAGATGGTGCTTGGCTCCGGTGGGTGAGGGGGGCTGGGGCTGGGGGACTGTGTCCCTCAGCCCTGACCATGCAGGCCAGGCCTTTGCAAGCTGGCGTTCCCTCCTCTCGCTGGCTCTCTGAACTCCAGTTCCTGCTCGTGCAGCTTTCATGTACCTAAAAGCCTGGCTGCCTTTCATCTGGGAGGAAGAGAGTGGATGCTGAGAGCTGGGCAGTCGAAGCCTCGAGCAGCCGGGATCAGAAGGGCGAGGAGCAGGAAGCCAGCTCAGGGTCTGCCTGGCCGGGTGCAGGGTCTCCCCGCTTCTCTGGTGAGTGGGGCCACAGCTAGCCAGGTGGGGGTCCCAAAGTCTGCGTGGGCCTTGGCTGGGGCTGGTGGCCGGAGGTGGTGGCAGGGTCCGGCTTCAATCTGTGGCCTCCTGGCCTGGCTGGCAGGTGGAGCAGAAGGATCAGAGTCAGCTGGGAGGGTGGGCAGGGTCTCAGGCCCCATTCAGGGATGGTGAACAGAGAGGCAGAATAGTTCAGTCTCTGCCTTGTTTCTGGTATCTCCTGGCTGTGATACTCAGGGGGCACTTTTCATCTCTGAGCCTCCGTTTTCTCATCTGCAAAATGGGTACAATGGTCCTAGCCTTGCCTCCCTCTCTCCTGTCAATAGCTAGTGTTTGCTGAGGGCCCACGTGTTTCAGACACTGCATGTACATGCTAGTGCAGTCTTCTTTTATTTATGTGGGAAGAAATTGAGGCCCAGAGTGGCTGCTTGCTTGCCTAAGGTGACAAGGCTGGGTCACTGCAGAGCCCCAGGCAGGCTGGCTGCAGGGTGCCCTGGGAGCTTCTGTGCCGTGCAAAGCATTAGGGAAGGGAACAGAAGGGAAGGTGCTTTTCAACACTAGAGCTCATAGCAAGAGGGTTGGTGTTACTGTGGGGGTGGCCTTGGGGTGCCCATGGTGATGGTCACGGACACCCAGCTTTGTGTCTTGGGTTGCTGTGGACCTTGTGGAGGTCAAGGTAGAGATTTGATCCCTGGCTGTTCTAAACAGCCTTGAATGAAATACTGGCTTTTGGGGAACTGGGCTGTGTGTGGCTCTGGGGTGCTGGGCAAGGTGCCTCACTGCCAGCTTGCTTCTCCTCTGCTGGGTGGTGCTGGACATGGAGCAGCCCCTCTTGGGAGGGTGGGGCTTGATTCTGCTAGTCTGGGAGCCAGTGAGCCAGAGCCTGAGCTGGGGACATCCTGGGGCCCACCAGTGATGCTATACCTAGTGGGAGATGTGGGGCTGCTGGCCAGGCCTGGGACAGCCTGAGAACACATTCAGGTTCTAAACACACATGTGTACACCTGGACACACAGGCATGTAACATTTACACATGCACACGTATATGCGTGGGTCTTTGCATGGGCTGTTTCAGCCTCAGGGAGGCTGAAATGTCCTCCCTCAAATACCCACATGGCTCCCTCCTTCATCGGTTTGAGGTCTTGACTCAGATGTAGCCTGGTCAGAGAGACATCCCCTGGACCCCTCTAATGGTCTCCTGCTCTGTTTTCCCTTTTTCTCCTGGACCCTTCTTCCCATCTAACAGTTCGGGATCACCTTTCCACGGCCTGCCTCTGTGGAGATTGGGAGCCCCACGAGGACAGAGTGTCCCCCTGTCCATCGCCAGCACTCAGAACTATGCCTGGCAGGCTGTCGGTACTCGGTGACTTACCGGTAGGAGGAGTAAATGAATGAATGGGCAGGGCGCTCACGTGCTGAGAGCGTGTGCTCCCACACGTGCCGCACACACGCGCTGCGCACACACACAGATGCACTTGGCATTCATCTTCATTGCTGCTCAAGCCCGGAAGCAGCTTTTGTCTTTTCCCACGTGGCATGGACCTCCTTGTCACTCCAGAAGCCTGAAAGGGAGAGAGGGGGAGATAGAGGGAGAGAGAGGGAGAGCGTGAGAGCACATGGTGGGGAGGGAGAGTGCGCACGGGGGTGGGGAGAGATTTCCTCACTTCCTCCCTCTCCCCTACCTCTGTCACTTGGGTGAAGTTCTGCTGGGTGCCAGCTCCAGACACTGTGTCTCACTCTGGGATGCCCCTTCTGGGGATGCAGTGGGTGTTTCTTTGCGTCCCCACAAGTGACATTGCCCAGTACAATTGGGGCACCTCAGAATGCCTGCTGACTTGGCAGAGAGGCCAGACTTCCTCATACCAGGATGACATGCCTTGTGCCCCTGGAGCAGCCCCACTCGGTGCTGTGGAAGGTCTGAGCAGACTCTCTGGAGCTCAGGGAGGGCTGCCTGGAGGAGGTGACATGGACTCTGTGGGCAGAGGAAGCCAGGCAGCTGGACTGAGGAGAGTAGGCCAGCTGTGGTTGGTCAGGTGCTGCTGGAATCTGGGTTCTGGCTGATGCTATGTGGGCATTGGCATGGGTGTGGCTGTCCCCTCCTCTGTCACGCGGCTGTTGGCTGTCGTCAGAGGAGAGGACTTCTCTGAGGAGAATGTTAATCAAGCACCCCTCCCGCTCCAGCTGGGCTGCAAAGAGATTGCTGAGGAGACCTCAGAGGCCCGTGGGGTCACTTGTCCCAGTCACCCTGTCCAGGGCATCCGAGGGTGGGCCCTGCCTCCCCTCCCCCTCCCCCTGCAGGCCTGGGTGGGACCAGGAGGAGGGCCTTGAAGGGCCTGCTGGGCCAGCATTCCAGAAGGAGGCTCCCCATCCCTGGGAGCATGCTGGGGGAGGGGCTGGGAGGTTGGGGACAGAGGGCTAAGGGAGGTGTGGCAGGAGGGATTTTAACTCACCTCTGAGCTAACCTTTCAAGGGTTTACTCACTGCCAGCAGTTCATGAAAATCCCCTCACATGACCCTCACAACTGTATGAGACAGGGATTGTGATTATTCCCATTTTGCAGCTGAGAAAACTGAGGTCTAGAGAAGAGAAGTAACTTGCTGGAGACTTCCCAGCTGATGGGTGGCTGAGCCGGGGTTTGAACCTGAGCAGTTGAGCTCCCAAATCACTGCACCAGAAACAACCATTCTGGGAAGCTTGGAGGGCCCGAAGCTGAGAAGGAGCCTGCGAGGGGCCCAGGGAGGTGGGGCTGGGAGGGGATGCCAGCTTTAGGAGGTTGTCTCCTCCCTCTCTGCCGCTTCAGGGCTGGGTCCCTGCATCAGGGTCTTGGAATTATTGGGGGTAGAGCAAGGGGCCCTCCTGGGCTCCTGAAAGCCAAGGCCGGGGCACCCCTGCAGACTGACCTGCTTACCCAGCAGGAACCCCATGCTTGGCCCTCCCACCCTTTGTGGGAATGGGGGCAGGCAGTGGGGCAGGGGCCTGGGTCCTAATATCTGGACATCTGTGTGTCTGTGTGCCGTCCCAGTCCATGTTGAGTGCCTGAACTGGAGGAGAGGTGGGCGGTGGCTTGGAGGGAAGAATGAGGGGTGATGAGTGAGAAGTCTCCTGCGCGAGGGGCCCTGAGACTTCCCTGGGCTTCCTGTCCCTTCTGTTGGATGCAGTCCCTTTTGACTCCAGCACTGTATTGGGAGAAAACATCAGAAGTAGGAGACAAGCTTTTTCTAATTAGGAAAAGTGCGGGTCCCCAGGCATGAGATGAATGCTCCTTGCTGAAGACCAGACACAGAGGGCAGCCGACAATCCAGACCTGCTGGGAAGGCAGGCTGGAAGGGCCGGTCCTGGCCCCTCCCTCTGCACCACCTGCTCTCTCTCCAGCTCCAAATCCGGGGCTCTTTTGTTCAGAGGCATGCCCCGGGGGTGCTGTCAATTTTGTTTAGTTTTATTGTTTAAAATGTGTTAAATCGGGACCTTTTAGGCGTTTGCAAAACAAAGGGAGTGGTGAGCCCCCAAGTACACGGGACTCAGAGCTGTCCCCGCTCCTGGCCATCATCATTTCCTCTGTGCCCTCCTGCTGTGATGCGTTTGAAGCGAACCCAGACCTCATCATAGCACCTCCCCACTCCGTGTTTCAGTACCGATCCAAAGCAGCAGGTCTCCACTGGGGATGGTTCTGCAACCTGCGGGGTCCTTGGCAATGTCTGGAGACATTTTTGGTTGTCGTGACTGGGGGAGGAGTGTGCTCTTGGCATCTAGTGGGTAGGGGAATGGGGTGCTGCTAAGCGTCCTTCAGTGCCCAGAACAGAATCAGACCCCCAAAGCGTTAATAGTGCCCAGGCAGAGAGATGTTGCTCTGAATGACAGACCCGTAAACACCAACCAACCCCTACAACCCTAATACCCCTTGGCAGACCCTGAAAATAGCGATTCTCCTGAAATTAACCCAAAGCTGTTCTAGAGGGCGCTGTGTTCATGCTCAGTGCTCTCCATGGCAGAGGGCTGGCTGGTTTTGGGGGGCCATTGACGCAGGTAGGAGGGGGGACGGAAGCAGGTGCTCGGGAAGACTATAGTGTGATTTATTTCCTGAGCAGGTGGTATGTTTGCCTGATTCTGCATGCAAGAACACACAAAGAGTGTCAGGGGACGCGTCTCCCTGTTCCTGCCTCCTAGCCACCTGGTTCCCTTTCCAGAGGCTGTTCTGTTTCAGAGGGCGGGGGAAGCCCGTCCCGTCTCCTCCCACAATCGACTTTGTTCCTGCTGTGGGTCTTGGAGAACTGTCTAGAGCCAGGCATGGAAACCTCCAGGATCTTTTTCACGGCTGAATAGTATTCCTTGAGGGGCTGTGGTTTCTTTTACCGGATTATTTCCAAAAGTTTGCTCTTACAGACAGCACCACGGTGGTTATATGCCAACTTAGAAGGACCACGAGAGTTACGATGAGAGGGTTTGGGGGTTCCCTGCAGTTGCTCAGCCAATCCGGACAAGCCATCATCTGTTTTCCCCCATCCTTCCCTCTCTCCTGAGTAAGTTCAGTGACGGGAAGCAGTGAGGGGCCTACTGGGGCCCACCTTAGGAGGCATCATGGGGGGACCAAGCTCATGGGCATCCTTGGTGGAAGGTGGACCTTTGCTGTCCCTGGGAATGGGGCCAGGTGGGCAACCACTTGTTCAGGGTGCACCCCAAATCCTGTTCCCCCCCAAACATTTCCCACCCTCAGTGGTCACAGACTGGCCAGGAGGTTTTTGTCCTTCAGTTGGATGTTGGCCACAGGAAGAAGGACAGCTTAAGGGCTCTGCATCTCACTTTTGCATGGAGAGGGCCCAGGGGACGTCTGTGGGGGCACAAAGGTGCTCCGTGGCTGGGAGAGCCAGGCCTGAGGGACAGAGGGCCTGGAGTCTTCCATGGAGGCCTGTCTGGGCCCTGGGTCCCAGGCTCAGGACAGAGGGACTTCCCAGGGGCCCTGCCTGCTCTGTCCTCCTGTGATTCCATCCTCTGGGTGGCCAGGGCCATGGGATAATGGCGGGGACCTGGTCTCCTGAGCTGGGCAGGACAATGGACCTGTGGGGACAGGGTCTGCTAGGTGGTGACATGAGGGGCTCCCTGGGAGAGGGTGATGGGCCAAATGACCTCTCAGTGCCCCTCTTGACACCCTCATCCCCACCCCAGCCCTGGGATAAATTATGTTGTCCACCTAGGGATTTTCCCTTGCTGGGATCTTCTAGCTCTTTGTGTGAATGGAGGCACGCAGAGGCTCTGGTGTGTGTGTGTGTGTGTGTGTGTGTGTGTGTTTTGGGGACCACCAGCCACAGGATCCAGGTGAAGCTGGTTGGGATATTTTTCTGAAAGAGGAGGGCTTGAAGGCTGATGCGTCAGTCACTTCTCATCCTGATGCCAGTCTTATTCTGGGTGGGGATGGGGAGGACACGGGGAGGCTGGGCGGTGGGGGGAGCTGAGAGGAGGTGGGAGGCCTTGGGACTCTGAGCTGCAGCCAGGGGAGGGCCACCTAGCCAGGTGCTTACATTCTCTGGGCCTCAGTTTCTTCCCCTGTCAGGTGGGCTAGGACCCACCCAGCCCACACCCCAGGGTCTCCCCTAGGATAAGAAGGGCTGGGGCAGTCCCGAGGCTGTGGGGATGGGAAGGAGATTGGTGCGCAGTGGTGTGGTGTTGGCTGAGCACGGTGGGGGTACCAGCCGCCCCCATCAGCGGCCCCTCTCGCCCCCAGATCCCCCAGATCAGCTACGCCTCCACAGCCCCCGACCTGAGTGACAACAGCCGCTACGACTTCTTCTCCCGCGTGGTGCCCTCGGACACGTACCAGGCCCAGGCCATGGTGGACATCGTCCGCGCCCTCAAGTGGAACTACGTGTCCACGCTGGCCTCGGAGGGCAGCTATGGCGAGAGCGGCGTGGAGGCCTTCATCCAGAAGTCCCGGGAGGATGGTGAGTCATGCTTGGGAATGGGGGATGGCAGGGCACAGTGGCCCAGTGCTGCCTGAGAGGTCCTCTGCGTCCTGCCATGGGCTCAGTCTGCCCTGGGCCATTCCCCTCATGGACCTCCGCCTGTCTCCTGGGCCCTGGGGAGCCGTCTGTGGTCTTGCCAGCCGGCTAGGGAACCCCTAGGGCTAGGGTATTGGATGAGGGATTATTGATTTTCCTGGCGTGGGATCCAGCGGAAAGGCTGCTGTTCTTAGGCAGAGGGAGGATGGGATGGGCGGAGGTGGCCTTGTTTAGGGAGGGTCTCAGGGACTCAGGAGATGGGGGCTCAGCTAGCAGGTTCTTGGAGCCAGGGTTGTATGAGGGGTGGAGCTGTGTGTGGGAGTGAGAGACTGGGGTGGGCTGGGCTGTGCTGTTTCCTTGTGGCATCGGGGAATCGGTGTCGGTACATGGGATGCGAGAAGCTGGGACACAGGCTCTTGCCACAGACTACCTTTCCCCCTTAAGCTCCCTGCATTTCCTTAATTGTCCTCAAAATCTCCATGGATAAAGCTTTTAGATAACAGCAAGCAAGAGGCTGGCAAAACATGGGTTAAACCTTTGGGCATCCTGAAGCCTGGCCCCCTGAGAGGGTCAGTTCTGTGGCCTGTCTATGCTGAGGAGGGCGGCCTGCAGGGGACCCTGGCCGTGGGCGTCCAGTGCAGCCCACGGCCAGCCCAGTCAGGCCCTGTGTATGGGGCTCTACCTGGGTCCGGTTGCACCTTGCCAAGCAGGCCAGCTCCTTGAGGGTGGAGTGTTGAGTTGGGGGAAGCAGATAGCCTCTTCCCCTTCTGACAGGCCCAACTCCTGGCAGAGGGGCCCAGGCCTCTCCCAAGGCTCAGTCTCTAAAGAGCTCACTGTGGCGCCCTCGACCTTGGAGGACGGCATCTGTATATTTATACCCGCAGAACCTCGGGACTCTAATTGCTTTTCCTAAGGACCACAGAGCATCCAGAGCCTGGCGTTAGTAACACCCTGTGGGCATAATCCTGCTATAAATCTCAGATAAGCCCCTTTAATTGTAGAGCTAGAGCAGCTCAGGGGCCAGCACCTTGGTGGAGAGGACGGAAGTGGGGTGGTGCTGACCAGTGGCTGGGCTCCAGGCCACTCCCCATGTCGGCAGCTGGCCAGGCAGAGGGGAGCGTGGGCCGTGCTGCAGCTTCCTGGGGTCCCCTGGCGGTGTCAGACCCCCAGGGACGCAGCCACCTCCCGCTGGCTGCCCACGTGTCCTTTACTGCTCTGACAGGGCATGGGGACCTCTTTCTGGGCTGGCCCCACCCACCCTGCCCTGCTGGTACCCATCCTCCATGGCTGGCATCCTTTCCCAAACAAGTCCACTGCCTTTCTGTTTCAGGTGCAATCTTTACGGGATTTGTGGACAAAGGTGCTAAAGGGAGGGACAGAAAGTCTAGAATTGTAGTGTTCAGTGGTATTCAGTCCCAGCCACAAGGGACCTAGAAGCCCCTCCCAGTGCTTATGTAGCTCTCCCTAGGTGCCTCGTACCGACTGAGCGCACGTTTGACACTTGTTGTCCTGGGTAACCCTCCCTACCCAGTGAGGTAGACTTCCCCGTTTTACAGGGGAAGAAGCTGAGGCACTGAGAGGACAATAATAACCAGCCCCAGGTCATATAAGTAAAGAGGTAGAGAAGGGATTTGAACCCAGGCTGTCTGGCTTCAGGACTAGAGGTCTTAACAGCTTTTATAGTCATCAGTCCATCTTCTGCCCCCATTTCCCACAGATGGGGGCATGACAGACAGACAGACAGACACACATAGCCTGGAGGGACACCTGCTGATGTGTTAAGAGCAGGAGAGGTATGGGATTGGGGTGAGGTCTAGGTATTGCATTTTAAAAAATTTTTATTTGTTATAGAGAGGGCGGGGCATAAGTTGGGGGAGGAGCAGAGGCAGAGGAAGAGGGAGAAGCAGGCTCCCCACAGAGCAGGTTGCCTGACACGGGGCTTGATCCCAGGACCCTAGGATCATGACCTGAGCTGAAGGCAGATGCTTAGCCACCCGGGCATCCCTAGGTACTGCATTTTGGCCAAAACCCAGACTATTGTTTGAATTTTCTACAAGCATCTAGAAGGTATTTGGTGGTCAGAAAATATATCGTCTACTAAAGACTTTTAAAAAGGAATTCTAGAAAAAGAAAACTAGCTTTGCTGCCAGGGTCCGTGGCTCAGGGACACCCTTGGCCTGGCACAGGTGTCCCTCCCAGTGCCCCCTGCCCGCTGCGCCCCATCCCATTGCCCAGGGTCTAACCTCCCACGTCTTTAGAACCTCCTCCTGGCTCCCCTCGCAGCCCTAAGACCCTGGCTGGGCCTGCCCTCGTGTAAGGGTCACTAGTCCCTACCCCACCTGCTAAATGAAATTTGATTTGGAGGAACGTCTTTACATGGGTGAAAAGAAAAGGAGAGAGAAAGCAGTGCTCCAGCTGGCCAAATTGAAATCAGAATTGAGCGGCCTGTAGAAAGAGGCTGCTGTACCTTGTAGCCTAATCCCTGTGAAAGATTAAAGATGTCTTTGGCTGTATATGGTATTGATTCGTCCTCTGAAGTATAAGCCATCTGTGAGTTGCCCAGAGGAGTGCCAGGCAGTGGAGTGGAGGGGAAGGCGTGCTTGCCAGACTGAGGATGTACATCAGAGCTGAGGGGAGAGCTTGGCCAGCAAGTCCTGGGTGCCTGCCTGCTCGGTAGGCTTGAGGTCCTGCAGGGGAGCACCATTGCGTCCATTTTATGGATGAAGAAACTGAGGCCAGAGACAGCAGGTGATTTCCCCAAGGGCATATAAGCAGGATATGGCGGATCTCTGTCCTCTGGGTGGGGAGCTCTTGCCTAGCACCCAGTATGGGTTGAGCCATTGGCACAGGGCTTAACGGAAGCCCCGGGCCTGCATTTCCCACTCCCCATCAGTGCCATGCTCTCCCACCCTAATCATTCAGTCATGTGGCTCATTCCCCAGGCCGTCCTGTGGTCCTTGACTGAGTCCTCCCTGTGTCAGGCACCCTCCCTGCACTATTGTGAATCCTAGAGACAACGCTATAGGTCCGGTGTGTCTGTTCCCATTTCACAGAGGGGAACACTGAGGCTTCAGGGGGTGAGGTGGCTTGCCCAGGTTCACACAGCGAGGTGTTGCGGCAGAACTTGGAGCCAGGCTCTGTCTCCACACTGCCCAAATCACAGAGGTGGCAGCGTGTGGTTAACAGCCGCTTCTGGAAGACAGATCTGGGCTCTGGCTCGGCGGCCTCTTGGCTGTGAGAGCCTGGGACAGTCACTCTGCTGCTCAGGTTTGGTTTGCTCACCGGTGAAATGAGGATAAACCTGGTTGCTGCCAGAACAGAACGTGCTTCTGGCCCACGGCTGTGGGAGCTCAGGAATACACACCAGAGGGTTCTTATCAGGGATCGGGGTGCACAGGTTCCAGCTCTCCCCGTCCCCATTGCCTGGCCACTCCTAGGAAGACCCTGGGGAGAGCTGAAGATCAGGCTGGGTGCTAATGGAAGCTGTAAGTCACGTCAGGGACTAGGCTAGGGACAAAGCTTCAGGAGTCCAGGGCCAGCCTGCTTCTCACAGAACACTTGGTCCTGTGGCATCAGGGCGGTGAGGTGAGCTCCAAAGGCAGTGAGGGCGGGACCCGTGTAGGGGAGAGGGGTGCACGTATGTGATTTTCTGGACACATGACCGGCGGGCCTGCCTGGGTAGTAGAGTCTGTGGACAGGCCTGTGTGCGCATGCGTGCTCGCGTGAGGCGTCTGGTGCCTTTCCCCGTCTTTGAGCGCCAGGACTCCCTCCTCCTTGCCAGGCAGCTGGGATTAGGCATGCAGAGCAGGCCCTGCCTGGGCTCTGGAGATAATGCAAGTGAGTCACCCCAGGAGGGAGGAACAGGCCTGAGGGGGTAGTACCCATGTGGCCCTGTCCTCAGTGCCTCCCTCCACCATCTTGGGCCGCTCAGGGTTGGGGTCTGGGGTATATAAACTTCTACACCCCCACAGCCTCTCTCTGCCCCAGGGGCCCCACGTGAGCCTCAGTTTACTTCCCATAGTGCTCCATTTTATGGTTAAGGAAAACAAAGCCTCAGGGAAGTTAAGGGATCTGCTGAAGGTCAAACAAAAGTGCTGAGTAGCAGCCCAGGCCTCCTGTGTGGGTGAGGGAAGAATGGACGTTATTAGTAGGTAATACTGACAGAGTCCTTCCAGCTCTTGTTTTATGTACCTCATACATGTTAACTCATTTAGCCTTCAAGACAGCCCCATTCTATGGATGGCAATACTGAGGATCAGAGAGGTGAGACAACTCCCCTGAGGTCACACAGCTGGAAAAGAGCAAGAGTAGAATTTGAATCCAGTAGATGGTTCCTTTACTTCTGGTGCATGTGACAGGAAGGACACAGGCCAGCTCCTGGCAGGCGCCTCTCCAGGGGGTCACTTGGGGGCTTTGGTTCTGGTCCTCTTTGGTGAGTGATTCAAGCACCCTGAGCATATCTGGGCCTGTGCTGCTAGGGTGGGAGCAAGATGGCCTGCCCTGCGTGGTGACAGGGCAGGAAGGGGCGGGGGTGGATGGGTCAGGTCTGTTCCTTGGAGGACATCCTGTCCCTTGCACAGTGAGAAGTTCCAGAGCCTTATCTCCCCGCTGTGTCCCCGCGTCCCCTATTGATATTCCGGAGACACTGGTGAGTCAAGCTGTTGCTGGTCTGACCTCCAGCTCCAGCTCCCAGGGTGGAGCTTCAGACCTGCATTTAGATGGCTCTTGTCAGCAAGGGCGGCGACTGGCGGGGCTGTCTCAAGGCTGGGGTGCTTCCTCATCCCACTGCTGTGACATCTTTGGACTCATCTTCTCCGGGTGTAAAGGGGACATTCACTTCCTGGAGGCTCCAAGGGGATGGGAGAAGAGCTTGGCCAGCTGGAAAGATTTGTGGCCCCGGGGCTGGAAGTGTTCGCACTGCTCGTGTAACTGGGAAGCCAGAAAGGACAGGTTTGCCCCAGCGTGCCCGCAGGATCCAGAGACCCCTTACAGGTGGACAGAATGCCTGCTTCCCTTCCCGCTGCCCTTGGCCTTTTCTCCTCCTTCTCCCCTCCATTTCTCTACCTGCCTCCTCACTGCTCCTCTAACACTCTGGGCATCAGCTTACCTCTGAGCCTTTGCACTGGCTGGTGCCTCGGCCTGGAATTGTCTTTCCCTGAATATCTATGTAGCCTGCATGCTCAGTACATTCAGGTGTCTTCCCCGCTGTCCCTGCTGTCTTCAGAGGCCTTTCTGGGACCACAGTATTGAAGACAGCCCCTCCTCTGGCCTGTTACTCTCCTTTCCCTGTTGCTGGCTCAGTCTTTCTTGTAGCACTTGACAAGTAAATTCAGATTTGTTGATGGTGCATGAGGGCAGAGGGTTTTTTGCTCATTTTGCTCTCAGCTGCGTCACTAACACTGTCCCTGGCTCATAGTAGCTGCCTAGTAAATGTCTGGGGAATGGCTGACCAATAACAAAACCCAGCTCCCGGCTACTTACTTCTTTCGCCCTTCTCCCAGGAGGCCTGAGGTTGTTCTCCCTGCCTGCAGAAGGGCAGACTGAGGCTGACAGAGCAGAGGCACCTGGGGTTAGGTCGGGTGGACCTGGGACCCTGGCTCCCTCCCGCACTGAGCTCCCTGGCTGGCCCTGGCCTGCTCCTGACTCTCTGAGGACAGAATTCTTTCCTGGAGGCAGAAGCAGGGATATGAGAGCTCAAGGCCACTCTGCAGCTGCGTCAGGCTAAGATGCAGGGCTCCACTTCCTCTCATTTCTTGCTGCAGTGCCCAGTGCCTGTCTTGGGGTTCTTTACCCTGAGGGGCTGCTGGCCCCAGAGGCCAGGAAGGGGAAGCGGCTCAGCCTTCCAGACTTGCTTGAGTGTCCCGGCCGGCCCGGGCTATACAGCCTCTGTGTAGGCAGCCCCGTGTGAGGAGAGGAGAGACATCAGGGGGCACCGCCGGCTCTCGGTGGGTGGGGGTGGGGGAGCGGTAAAAACCACCAGAACCCACGCCCTGCCCTGCATGCAGCGAGGGCTCGTGGAGTTTGCCTGAGTAAGTGAATGGAGGGATGTAATGATGCATCTGTTAAAGTAAGAGCTAGGCTGTAGGGCTGCACAGGGCCTGGCGCAGTGAGACAGGCTTAGACAAGTGAAGAGGAGGGGAAGGGCATGCCAGCTGGGGGAACAGCAGGAACAAGAGGCTGGAGATAGGAGTGAGTCAGGCAGATCGGCCACTGCTGAGGGGCCTGGCCTGGTCCTAGTGGTCACAGGACAGGAACCAATGCGAGATGGAGCTGAGCAGAGTTTTTTCAAGCCAATCTTGTATTTTAAATTTTTTTTTGGCAGCTGGGGTCATGTCTGCTGATCCGAGGGAGTGTTTTAGCACACACTGTCTCCACCTTCTGTGTCCCACTTGCTCAGGGCCCTGTGTGTGTGTGGGGGGTCCTTTTGCCCTTTAGGCTCAGGCCAAGGCCCTGCCTCCCTACAGTCTTCCCTCATCTGCTCTCTCCTGGGCAGAGATGCTCACCTGGAGAGAGGCTGACGGTCCCCAGGGCTCACCACATGGGAAGCCTCAAGTTCCCCCACCCCGGTGCCTACTGAACTTTCCCTGGGCTTCTTCCATAAGGCTCTGGGCACCTCCCCCCCCACCCCCCGAGGCTGGGGAAGGACAGGGCTCACTTTTTCTCTGTGCTCTTCACCCCCCTTTGCACACAGCGGGGCCTTAATAGATGTTTGTACAATGAACACGTGAGCCAACGGATGACCAGCCCTGTGTCCTTGGGTCCGTCACTGCCCTTCTGGGGCCTCCTTCTTACCTCTGTTAACAGGTGCAGGAGAGTCAGCTCAGCGCCAGCATCTAGCTCTGCTCCCTACAGGCGGCGTCCCCAGTCTGTGGCCCTGGGCTCCAGGCATTTTTCTCTGTAAGGAAAGGCTTTCTGAGAAGTGCTGGAAAAGAAGACAACCCTCAGGACCTAAAAGAATGGGTGTCAAACGGGGATGCTTCCAAGTTTGGTCTTTGAGTTCAGGGATGATTGGGACCAATTGCACAGGGACAGAGGCTGGAGCATGCAATCTTCTCGCTCCCAATCAGATGGAATGGGGTTGGCCCCAAGAGACCAGGGACCCGGAAGCAGGGAGGGGTCCTGCCACTGGCTTTAGCTTCGTATGTATGAGCTTGTAGCATCTTCTCATGGGGAGACCTGTGGACTCTCTCCTCACTGCTTCCTGGAGTCACAGCACTGGGACCGGCAGCCAGGGCCCAGGGATGCCCTACCCACTGGCCACGCATCCTCCAAGGATGCAGAGGGGAAGTGGACCCTGTCTTGCAGCCGGTCGCCATCATTGTAGCTTAGCAACCAGGCCTCTCTGAACTGGAGACACGTCCTGTCTTCCACCGCATTGGTCTGCCGCCCTTCACTCTACCGTAGGTAGAAATTAAGTGGACCTGGTGTGGGCACCCCCTGCCGAGCCACGAGGCCTACCTTGTGCCGGCTGGGTCTCCTGGCCGGCGCTTGGAGATTGGCAAGATGCTGGCATCAATGTGACTGCTTGGTGACTGCCAGGTCAATCTTCATACTGACGTGAAGATGAACCCTGAGCTTGCCCGGCCCGCCTTGGGGACTTGGCCTGTCCACTCTGATTTCTCTGCCACTCTGGCCTTTGGCAGGGTGCTGACACCTCTTGATTCTGCGTATCCCCTGGGTTGGGTGTCAGTGGGTCACTTTTCCTGCTCTCTCCGGTGTGCCTTTGATGTGCCCACCCTGGCCTATCACGGCGGGGCTGCGCTCCGTTCTGGGTTTGCCTCCAAGCTAGACGGGAGTGACGAGAAAGAAGACATTAGCCACCCAGCCCTTGTTGCCCTGAATTTGCATGCCTGCCCTCTTGGACAGGAAGCAGCATTTTCTCTCGCCAGCTTCCTTTGTGGAACATGTTTGAAGATTTCTTTGAGGTTTAAAAAAAAAACAAAAACCAACCCTTCCCTTTGTTGGTGGCAGCCCCATTGTGGCTTTGACCTTCCGGATCCTGTCCTCTGGACGCCACGGTAGGGCGGAGTGGTTGAGAGCCCAGAGCCTGGCTCTGCCCACCAGGAGTTGTACTGTGGTGAGCGGTCCCTTAAGGGTCTCTGGGCTTCAGTTTCCCCCTGGTGAAAGGGGGATATCGATAGTACCTGCCTTTTTGGTTGCCGGGAACATGAAGTAAATGAATCAGTGTAAGGCCTTCTGCATAGTCTGGGCCCTGCACAAAACACCAGGCTGCCAAAGGTGTCAGTTGTTGCCATGACTAATCATAATGGGGGGGTGGGGGGCCAGTCTAGTGCTGCCTCTGTCTCTGGGTGGTTGTGTAACCCTGGGCTGTTCACTTTCCCTTGTGGAGTGTCAGCTTGATGACCCACATGAAGGTGATGGGTTGGGGACCTCTGAGGTCCTTCAGTGTGCATCGCTGCATGCTTCTTCACTCACCTCTCGTGGCTTTTTTTTTTTTTTTTTTTGGGAGATTTTGTTTATTTATTTGAGAGAGAGAGAGAGAGAGAGAGCATGAGCCAGGGAGGGGCAGAGAAGCATGGAGCCCAACATGGGGCTCGATCCCAGGAACTGGGGGATCACGATCTGAGCTGAAGGCAGATGCTCAACTGACTGCGGCACCAGGGTGCACCTCCCTTGGCTTTTGTATCTGTCCTCGCCACGTGGAAGTCCAGGTATCATAGGCCTCCAGCTTCCGGTGTGTCTTCTTGTTTCTGGGCCCTGACCTGGGCCCACAGAGGAGCCCTGTGCACACTAACCTGATCCATTCTGAGCTCTTTCCCTTTGTTAAAGAGTGAAGCAGTGAAGGCCAGCGACCTTCCCCTGCTCGGATTTGGGAGTTCACCTCCAGGGACCCTCTTCCCCTGTTGGCTGAATGTTCGACTTCAGCCTGCTTTCCTATCTGAGGTGGGGTTCCCTGGATCCCTACTCTGAGCTCCTTGGAGATGTAGCTGAAGCATGCCCTGTGCTGTTCTTTCCCAGCAGCTGGGGAAGGACCCTGGGAACTCACTGCTTGCTTTCCTCACCGCCCTGAGACTTCTTGCTTCAGGCCCATTTGGGGCTGCTGAGTATCCTGGGTGAGGTCTCAGACTCACCCTCTACTCCTGTGTGACCTCAGGCAAGCCCCTATCCTTTCCTGAGCGTCCAGATCTTCATCAGACTGGGAAGGGGCTGGGTGCCTTCTTCAATGGGCTTGTGCACGTGAACACACTGAGGGACACTCGTAGCCATTTTTGCTTGTTATTCTGAGTCCTCCAGCCCTCTTCCTAGAGTCTTTGAGCCCCGACAAGCTCTGACTCCAGCACTGGCCCCTCAGCAGGACTGGCCTGGGTGAAGACCCCTAAATCACCTTTTTTTTTTTTTTTTTTTAAAGATTTTATTTATTTGTCAGAGAGCGAGAGAGCACAAGCAGGGGGAGCAGCAGGCAGAGGGAGAAGCAGGCTCCCTATTGAGCAAGGAACCCAATGCGGGACTTGATCCCAGGGCCCCAGGATCATGACCTGGACCAAAGGCAGATGCTTAGCAGACTGAACCACCCAGGTGTCCCTCTTCTTGTGTTTTAATATACATATTTCTTGGGGACATCTCATTAACTGTCCTCACAGAAGCTGCCAGGCCCTAGCCCCAGTGTCAGCCCCTACACAGCCACTCTGAGAAATGTCCCCCTCTCCCCCTTTAAATAGAGATGAGTGTGGCTCAGACTGCCCACAGGCTTACTTGGGCCCCCACTGCTTGTCAGTGGCAGAGCTGGGATTGGTGCTTAGGTTTGTGTGACTCTGGAGCTCGAGAGAGGAAAGGTGGAGCCTTCTTTCAATGAAATATTTGTTTCCTTTTTCCCTGGCTTTCTCCAGGGAAACACTGGTGGGTCAGCTCTGGGGAGAGACCTAGGAGGACTTCCCCCAACAAAAGCCAGGTGTTCTGCTCAGAGAAGGAGGGGGTGGAGGAGTGTGTGTGGGGGGGTTGGGGGGGATGGGTCAGGAGTCATCAAGTCATGGTGACTGTGTATGAGCCTATGAGAGGTCCTGTCTAACAGGCCCCAGAGATAGGGAGGGACACATCCCTTGGTGGTCACTTATTCCGGGCTGGTTCCCCTCATGTTCCTGGGATTTTCAAGGACTCAGAAAGTTGGATTCCAGGCCTCTAAATTACATAGAGCCAACTCTGTGGGATGTCGCTGGTGAGGAGGAGAGTAGGGCATTTCTTCCCCTCTTCAGTTCCTTCATCCCTCACTTCTGAATGATAATTCATTCATTTGCTGGATAAATATTTATTGAGCACCTATTGTGTGTGTGCCAGGACGCTGGGCTTATGGCAGTGAACCAAACAGAAGATCATCCCTGGCCTTGTAAGCTCCCATTTGGGGAGAGGGCCAGAGGAACTTAGAGCAAACAAGTAAATGCATCATTATATAATACAGTTTCAGATAGGAGCTGATGGCATGCTATGGAGAAGAATAAAATACCATAGGTGGGCAGAGAGGATGAGGTAGGGGAGATAATCTCATATAAGGTCAGGGAAGGCCTTTCTGCAGAGATGACATTTGGGCAGAGCCCCAAATGCAGTAAGAGAGTGAGCTTTGTGATCTCCAGGAAGAGTGCCTCAGGCAGAGGAACCAGCAGGTGCAAAGGCCCTGAAATAGGGAGACTGCTGGCATTTGGGGAAGAACCAAGAGGCAGGAGCAGAGTGAGTGAGGTAGAGGGAAGTAGAAGAAGAGAGGCAGATCGTGTGGGGCCTTGTGGACCACTGGGAGGACCTTAGCTTTTGTTCTGAATGATACGGGAACTATTGGAGGGTTGTGAGCTGGGAGGAATGTTAACAGACTTGGGTTTATTATAATCTCTCTGGCTGTTGTGTAGGGAATACACTGGGGGAGGGGTGGGACAGCTGAGGCAGGAATGCCAGTGAGGAGGCCAGTCCTCCTCCACTGGTGAGAAGTGCTGATGGATTAGACGAGGGGTGGGGGTGATGAGAAGGGACAGATTTTGGTGTATTTTGAAGCTCAAGCCTGAAGGACTCGCTCTTAGATTGTGTGTGGAATGAAGGTGGCCCATGCGCTCTGGGGTTTCAGCACCATGGACAGCAGAGAAAGCCCAGGTGGGCTCTGGTCCCATCAAACTGCCGTTTCTTGGCCAGTCTGTGGCTGCTGAGCAAAGCCTCATCTGTAAAATGCAGGTTCCTTTCCCTCGATTCTGTTATCAAATTCTTTTTGCCAAGTATATTTCTGGGCGCTGCTAGGAATTCTCTTTGGGATGAGGCAGGTTTGAATGCAATTACAGTTGATCCTTGCACAGCACAGGGGCTAGGGGTGCCAACCCTGTATGGTTGAAAAGCTGCATCTGAGTTTTGACTCCTCGAAAACTTAACTATCAGTAGACTCCTGGTGACCGGAAGTGTTACTGGTAACAAACAGTGGATTAACACGTATTTTGTCTGTTATGTGTATATACCGTGCTATTCCAATAAAGCAAGCTGGAAAGGAGAAAATGTTATTCAGAAAAGTCATAAGAAGAAGAAAATGTAAATACAGTACTCTGTCATATCAAGAAAAATCCACAGGCGAGTGGACCTGCACTTGTTCAGAGGGCCAACTGTGTATGGCTGGAAGAAGAGGTTTGGACACCTTTGTCTCCCCAAATCTCTGCATCTGCTAAACAGTGGTTTTGGGGAGGGAGCGCTTCCTTGAGGAGGGGGTGATGGAAGGAGCGATGGAAAAGGTGGGCCTGTCTCAGAGGAGCTGGAGGGTGTTCTGGGTGGGAGAACTGCATGAGTGGTGTGTCTTTTGATGACATTTTCCTCCTGAGAGTGAGGACGGGCAGGCTTCCTGGGAGTGCAGCAGGCCTATGTGGGTTGGGGGAGCCTGGCTCCATGGTAGAGAGTGCTGCCCCCCAGGACTGCCATAGACTTACTGTGTGTCTTTGGACAGGCCACTGTTCCTCTTTGGCTCTCAGTTTATCCATCTGTAAAATGGGGATAATTACAGTCCCTACTTTGCTGGTTATTGTAAGAATGACAAAATCAAGTAATTAGCTATCAGAAAGGCCAAGAAAGGGCCTGAGGGGGGCTGGCTTTGAAGCCTGAGACCCCAGCGGTGAGCACTTGACCTCTTCCTGATTGGGGTTCTCCCCCCTCCTACTGTGAGTGTCCTCCCCTTTCTCCCCGGCTTGCATGGTGCCTTCTATCCATGTCCCGTTTTGCTGTAGACAGAATGATCATATGGATATTCTATGCAAATTCTCATTTTTAATGAGCCAGAAGGAAAGCTAACGACCATTTTACAGATATCTTGGGACCCAAGGGAGGCCTTGGGATTGGGGAGGAAGCAAGACAAAGTGACAAGCAAGAGGAGAGGGGAGGGAGGGAGGAGCATGAAGATGGAGAGGGACTCAGTTCGGGCTGCCGAGGGGGCAACTTGTCAGTCACCCCAGAAAGTGGGAGAAAGATGGAAAGGTGGAGGAGAGGCGGAAGATGGGCTGGAGACAGGGAAGGTGGAGGCAGCCAGGATGAGGCTCTGGCATTTCTGGGCCTTGGTTTCTTTATCTGTAAAATGGTCACCTAAGTTGTGGGCTGATTGGGAGGAATTAATGAGAGAAAGTGTGAGCTCTGCATGAACACGAGAGGCTGTGGATTAATGGGGGACTGTGTGTATGTCTGTGTGTGTGTGTGTGTGTGTGTGTGAGAGAGAGAGAGAGAGAGAGATAGAGAGAGAGAGAGGGAGAGAATGAGAGAAAAGACAGGATGGGGTGGGGGAGGACAGAAGAGGAAAACAGAGGGACAGGAGCTGGAGATGAAGCCAAGCAACTTTCTGGACAGTAGAACAACTTTTTTAAAAAAATAGATTTTATTTATTTATTCGACAGAAAGAGAGAGAGAACAGCAGGGGGAGAAGCAGGCAGAGGGAGAGGGAGAAGCAGGCTTTCCACTGAGCAGAGAGGCTGATGTGGGGCTCCATCCCACGACCCTGGGATCATGACCTGAGTCGAAGGCAGGTGCTTCACCTACTGAGCCACCCAGGCACCTGTAGACCAACTCTTAATAAATTAATTAGTACATTCCTCAGCATTTGTTGTCTGCTTTGCAAATGACTACCAGGTCCATGAGGGCAGGATTCTGAATTATTCTATTACTAACTGTACCCATAGTGTCTAGGACAGTGCCTGGTGCTATGACTTACGTTGCTCATTCAGTGAATGCTCTGAGCCCCGCAGCGGCCATCCCCCCTAATTTTCATTCACTGTATTAGGTTCAGTGATTGAGATGTTGGGATTGCTCCTAGGTGCCCAAGGGAGAAGGAGCCTGGGGAGACCCACGAAGGCTTCCTGGAAGAGTGGGCCATGTACTGAATCCTCAAGAATGGACAGGTGCTGACTTGAGGAAGGAGGGGTCTGGGAAGGGGAATTGGGCACAAAGGCGGAGAGGAGAGTCTGAGCAAAGGCAGGAAGATAGGGGTACCCAGTGTATCTGAAACTGTAGGAGCTGTTGGAGGTGTGGAGAGATGCGTGACGAGGCTGCAGGGCCTCAGGTGGGACTGGGGTGAGGAATTTGGACTTTGCCTTGAGGGAGGTGAGAGCCACTGAGGCAGGGAAGTAGTGGAACGGGACTGGAGTTTTGGTGGAAAGGCCAGGGGCCACGCTGGGCAGGCTGAGTTTTGTGCAGAGGTGTGGGGCTCTGGTCTGGTAAGATGGTGTTGACAGGAATGGGGGTGTGCAGGGGGTTGTGGCTGAGGGATGAGGCTGGACCTGCCCAGGAGTGCCAAGCCAGCCTGGAGAGGGGCCCAGGCAGTGTGGGTGTGTGGACTGCCTTAGGCTGATCATGGTCCCTCTCTGGGTGCTGGTTTCAATAAAAAAGGAGCACTCCCTCCCTCAACTCTGCTCTGTGGGGTGAGGGTTGGCTGAGCATCTGTCCCCAGCTCCCTTGCTCCTGGATGCCCTCCTGAGACCCACTCAAGGCTGTTCCCTGGATCTAGGCCTGGAGTCCCTGTCCGGGTCCCTGTCTTTCTGCTCCAAGCTGTGGTCTTACAGTGTTGGGAGAGCCCGGGAGGGACAGTTTTTTGGGGTGAGGTGGACACTGCAGCTCAGGGCCCACATCGGGGTCTCAGCCCCAGACCTTTATCCATCAGCCTCTACTAACCTGAGTCCTGAGGCACCTCAAGAAAGCCTCTCATGGCATGCTGGGTCAGGCTGGTGTCCGCTGGTGTCCTTACTGCTGTCCTTCCGCCGTCCTTTACCAAAGCCAGTTAATGAAGCACATGCACATCTGCTGTCTGGGTCCTCCCTCTCAGGCGTGGCTCAGCGGCCCCATTTTCTGGCTGAGGAAGCTGAGGCCCAGTGGGGCGATGGGATTGCTGGGATAGGTCAATGCCAGAGCTGGACCCAGGCCCCCCCACGTTCACTGCACGACCTCCTGTTCTGCCACGCCTCCTGCTGGCCTGGCCTGAAGTGGAGGGGGCAAGGACTGGTGTGGGAGAGGGTCCAGGAGGACTTCATTACCCAGTGCCTGCTTGTGGCAGGTGAGGGGGGGCAGTGCCGAGCCCGCCGCCGGCGGGGAGACATGCTTGGCCTGCCTGGGTAATTACATCTCAACATTTCATTTTGCTTGTCAGTTTCCACTTCCTGGGGATGTGGGCTCCTAAATATTTTATCCCGGCCTGCAGCCGTCCGTTCCTCCCCCGCCAAACCGCAGGCCCGGCAGCAGGCCCCTGGCTCCGGCCCCTCCCTGCACAGCTGAGACTCCGTCCCTGTACTGGGGGTGGAGCTGGCCAGAGGTCATCTTCTTCACACCCCTGCCCCACGCAGGGGTCCCTGCCACCAGCCCCTCACTGGCTCCTCTTCTCAAGGCGTCTGGTGTGAGGAGGCCAGGCACACAACATTGTGGGAAATGAGGCTCTGTTCAACCAATGCAGATTAGTGCCTACTGTGTGCTTGGCACTCTGCTGGAAATTGGGAAGTTAGACAGGAGAGACGTAGTCTCCCCTTAAAGGGGCTTAGGGACTGATGGGGGAAACTGACAATAATATCATAGTAGCAAACACTTACTGAGTGCATATGTACCTGGCAGTGTTCAGAGAACCTTAACCTGTACCCACATATTCTTCAACTGTAGTATAGGGAGATAAGACCCAGAGAGGTGAGTAACTGGTCCAAGGTCACCCAGCTAAGACATGGCGGAGGGGGGAGGCCTTCTGCCCTGAAGCAGGGCAGTTACAGAAGGGGCCCAGCCTAGGCAGAGGAGCCTAAGTGGGCGTGATGAGTTCTGGCTGGGGCAGAGATCTGGCATGTTTCCAGGGGCAAGAGGAGGAGGGAAGGGTATTTCTGGCAGAGGGACTGAGGGTGGGAACAGCCTAGCTGACTTGGAGAAAGAGGTCCTGATGCGGTAGAGTGTGGAGTTTGAGGCCGAGGAAGCAGGGGCATCCCTGGAGCTGGTGGTCTTGTTCTGTGACGAGCTGCTCGGCAGAGGACTCAGAGCTAACACCCCGTCGTCCTGGGTCCGGCTGCCCCCTGCCTTTCTATGTGAGCCTTCTATGTGAGTCAAATCTGAGAGGTAAGTAGAATTCCTTCAATCAAAGGATGCAAGTTCTGGCCACTGAGAGTCCGGAGAAAGGTGCGGGCTGGGGTGGGAGGGGTGGGGGTGCTGGGTCGGGGCGGGGGTTCTCCTGGGGGGCGGGGAGTGCATTGGGTGGGGGCAGGTAGGAAACAGCCTCTTGCCACCACCTGCCTCCAAACCTCTTTGCTTCCTTTTCTATTTTTTTTTTCTGCCGTTCTCGCTTCAAAGGTGTTTTGCCTAAATGGGTTTGTGTTAAGATATTAGGTCGATCACTCAGCAAGTTTCCCTCTGCTCAGAGCTGAGCGCCATGAATAATGCAGCTCCGAAGAAGGCTGCCACTGCCCAATGGCCTGGGACAGCAGCGCTCAGTTCAGAGGCACTGCTGAGTCCCCCCAAACCTGCGCCCTCCCCCTCCCCCAGATATCCCCTGGGGGTGGACCTTCCATCCTCACAACAGCCCTGTGCATCAGGGGGTGGGGGGTAATGCCATCCCGTGTTACAGACACAGAAATGGCAGAAATGGACATTTGGAGAGGTTGGGCAAAGGAGCTTTTATCACGAAGCAAGTAAGTGGTTGAAGTGGGACATGGGCCCCGCTGTGCCCCAGCTCTCTGATGCTTGTGTCCCCTGCACCCCCAGAGCCGGCCTGTTCTCCACAGGGGCACGGCTGGCTGGGAGTGGAGGCAGAGGGAGAGGGTTTCAGCAGGAAGACAGGATTTCCCTCCGCCGAAGGGTCACTGAAGCAGCTTGGTAAATGGTTGTTGGATGATGGGGGTGCTGGACCCTGTTGTCAGTCACTAACCCACCCCCCATGGCACTCCCTAGCCAGGCCTCACTCTGAACCATAGCAAAGGGGAGGCATGATTCTTGCTCAGGTGTGGTCCGGCCAGCCTGGCAGCTTCGAGGAGGTGCGGACACAACAGCTCACATGCCGGTGTGCCCAGCTCTGTGGCTGTGTGACTGTGGGGGGGCCGGGTGCCGCGAGTGGTCATGTGAGGCCGTGCAGTTGCTGTGGGAGCTTGTGTGGCTGTGTGGGATTGTGCGAGTGGGACTGTATGTGGCCAGGTGTGGGTCCTGGTGGCCATGAGGCTGCACGTAGCTGTCATCAGGTTGTGTGAGATTGTGATACGGGATGTGAGAGTGTTTGTGTTGTCGCGTGCACACACGTGCACACGTGTGCGTGTGTGTGTGTGTGTGTTGGGAGGGCGTGGCTGGGAGTGGTGGGAGGTGCTGAGACTGTTCAGGAAGGGAAATTGCATGTTCTGCCCTTCTGCCCAGGAGAGTCCCTGGGCCTCCCTGCTTTGACCCTGGCTTCCGCCCAGCACCCTGTCTCTGGGGACAGTTCCTGGGTTAGCACAGTGCCCTTGGTCCCTAGAACGTACCTCACCGGGGCACTGGGTCCTGGCCTGGGCCGAGCGAAGAGGTCTCTATCTTCCCTACTCCTGCCCTCCTGCGTGAGCAGCTCTTGCCCCCGCTGGCCTCACCTGTTCCGCAGAGGCCGTGGCTCCAGAAGGCAGACCCGGCCTTCACAGACTCCACCATTCTTGATCCTCCCTCCAACTCCACCACACGCGGCTTCTTTAAGTCCTTTTCCATTTTGTGGTTGGAAAGTCTGATGCTCAGAGAGGTTAAGTGACTTGTCCAAAGTCAAACAGTGAGTGAGCCGTGGAGCCAGCATGCTCTGGGTCAAGGTGGAGGGGTGGAGGGAGCTGAATGCAGGTGCAGTATTCATGTTTTGCACACACCTTCCATGGAATTTGATAGGGAAGCATCTGCAGGTGGGAAACCAGGGGACTGTCTTCTCCTCATTGTCCCTTGGTACCTGGGCCTTCCTGGTCTTCCTGGGTCTTCCAGCCACCTCTCCCACAGTGGGCTTACTACCTCCGCGGGGCTGGAGTCAGCGGGGAGGGTGAATATTCTAGTTTCGGTTCTTCTCTGTTGGCCCTGGCAACTTTAGACTCTGAGGACCTGTCAGTTTGCATGGCTGTTTGTTTGTTTGTTTGTTTATTTATTTATTTGACAGAGAGAGAGAGAGAGAGAGATCACAAGCAGGCAGGCAGAGAGAGAGGGGGAAGTAGGCTCTCTGCTGAGCAGAGAGCCCAATGCGGGGCTCAATCCCAGGACCCTGAGATCATGAACACAGCGGAAGGCAGAGGCTCAACCCTCTGAGCCACCCAGGCACCCCTGCATGGCTGTTTTATATTTGTCTTCACTACTTCTTCTTCTTGGTTTTTCTAAACATAAACTCTGTCCCCAACGAGGGACTTGAACTCACGACCCCAAGATCAAGAGTTGCGTGCTTTACCAACCAAGTCTGCACCGGGCGCCCCTTCCCTTGTTCTTTTGCACATGTATTTCCAAAGCACTCAGAGCAAGGAGTTTGCATCTAGGTGGAGAAGTAGAATCTCAAGGCAGGGTGGGACCGAGAGATGTCCGGGTGTGTGTGGTGTCCACCCCACGCGTGTGCAGAGCTCACAAGTTTGTCCTGTAAGGGCAGGTGTGGTGAGTGGATTAGCTTTGTAGCCCAGAGCCTGGCATGGAGTTGGTGCCAGGTGCAAAGTGGGTGCCCAGTGCGTGTGCGTACAGAGGTCTGAGCCCTCAGCATGACCAGGGGATGGCTTTGAGGGGAAGTCACAGAGGTTGCAGGGCTCAGGGAGTTCCTGGAGGAGGTAGAAGGGTTTGAGCCTTTGCAAGTACCCCCCTTGGACTCCCACTGAGTCTCTGCCTCTAACCCCTTCCATCCCCACCAGGTGGGTACTCAGTGGCTCGTTCATGCAGCAAGGATGAATCAGGGCTCGTTGTTCGAGCAGGTGCAGCATGAGTGCTGGGCCCCCTGAGGGTCTGAGCTGAGATGCAGACACTAAGGAGATAACCAAGGCCCAGGGAGGGAGGGCAGCATCAGGCAGGTCCCTCCTGGCTGGGGGAGCAGCCTCTGCAAAGGACCGTGGAGGGGGCAGACATGGTCAGATGGCACGTTCTCATAGGGACCTGGGGAAGACTGGATGTTGCAAACGTGGGAGGAGTCCCTGACCCTGTCCCTTTCTCTCTCTCTCTCTCTCTCTCACACACACACACACACACACACACACTGAACCACGGAAGGTTGCAGGCAGGGAGCTGTGTGTCAGATGGAGGTTGGAGTGGAGACTGGATAGTGGGGAGTAAGGTCCGGGAGCAGGAACAGAAAAGGACGTGGCTGTGAACCAGGCCTGAGCTGCTGCCTTCCCCCCACTCTCCCTCCTCCCCAGGCCTTGAGCTTCCTGTGGAGCCCCAGACCCAGCTGGAACCAGAGCTGGTTGGAGTCTGGGCCCGCTCTCACTCTGTCTCCCCCCAGCCTTTCTTACCCGACAAAAGCCACGGGTCAGGGGCATTCTCTCAGAGCCTGGCCTCATCTTCCCACCCCAAAGCCCCCTCCAGCCATAGCTCTGCTGCCTGAAAACAAAAGTGGCATTGGGTTAGTTACTGCCCCTCTGAGTAGGTCCCTTTCCTGAGAGCAGATTTGGGAAGAGGGCCTGGCTTTTGGATCAGGAGGGAAGGCGAGGAGGAAAGGAGAGCAGGGCCGCGCGCGTGCGTGCGTGCGTGCGTGTGTGTGTGTGCGTGTGTCCCCATATGGTCCAGGGGAACTCCCAGCCTTCCCCTCACCTCCCTCTCTGCTGGGAGCCTGTGGGAGCCTGGGGGCCCCCCTTGGCTCATCTAACTCTCCCCAGCTTTCTCTCTGTGTTGCAATTTGCTGTCTTCACATTTTGCCATAATGTAGATTTTTCCACTTGATTTCCCAGGATTTATCTTTTGTTTCCCCCCTTTTTAAATTTAAAAGGACAAAAAAAAAAAAAGAAAGAAAAAAGAAAAGAAAAGAAAAAAGGAAGGCAAAGAGAAAAAGAAAGAGGAGAGGAGCCCGTATGTGCTAGGAGCCTATATGTATGTGCTTGGTCCCCGTGGCTGCTGGCCTGCGCCTTGACGGGGACAGGCCTTCCCGAGCGACCTGCGCACTTCTGCCACAGGGAAATTCCTCCTTCCTGGTCTGGAGCCCAGCACCCGGGTTGCAGAGTGCGATCCTAGGGCCCTGGGTGCTGGAAAGAAAACTGGTGGATGTAGGGACCTCCTGGGGAGCCATGAATACGGCGCTCTATCCTGGCCGCTCTGCCCCCCACCCCGCCCCGCCTGTGTGCTAACTGCTTAGCTCCTTCCTCAGGGCCCAGCGAGGGTACATTTCCTGATGCGTGAGAGAATGAGGATAGGACTGGGAGACAGATGCCCAAGACTGGAGGATGAGATCCCTGGGGAGGAACCAGAGAGCCCAGGTCTTTTGACTGTCCCCTACGTGACAGTGGGCATGGCTGAAAGCCAGCTGCTCTGGTGGGAGGCCTTCTCTTCCTGCCTGTCCTGGCTGCCAGGGTGGGCACAGCGGAGGTGCTGCGAAGGCCGGGGATCTGGGGCTTGCTTGGAGGGGGTGGCAGGATGGTGGGGAAGGCTTATTTAGACAGGTGGAGTGGGGAGAGCCATCTGGTGGGGGACAGGGAGGTGTGGGGAGGAGGAAGAGGCTGAGTGCAGGTGCATGTGTGCAAACCCTTGTCCCCAGGGGCTTAGGGAGACCCTTCAAGGGGAGGGGGTTGGCGGACCGACTCCCTCTGGGGGTCCCTTCACGCCTGTTGGTTTCCGCATTCCCATCCTCAGGCAGGCTCCCCCGATCATTCGGGCTCATGGAGGGAGCCAGGCACACACCCTCCCGGCCAGCAGAGGACAGAAAAACGAGGTCATTTCAGCAGCGGGTGTGCACTTGAGGGTGGGACTTACAGGTCCAAAGTGTTTTCAATTCCTGGCTCTTGGGCAAGGCGGCAGCTCCTGGGAAAAAGTCAGAGCCCCGAGTCCAAAGCTGCCTCTGCCTCTCAAGCTGCAGGCCTGGCCTGAGCCTGCGTGTCCTCTAGGACACAAGGGGTGGAATGAGCGGCTACAGCCCCCTTCTCCCGCCCTCACGTCACCCTGCTGCTTTCCTCCTCTGCCCTGCCTCCAGTAGGTTGTCTGGGGGTGGGGGTCTGGCCTCCTCACAGTTTGATCTTAGCATCTGGAACTTTCCAGGCACCTAATGAGCTCAGTAAACCTCTGTTGACTCCATGAAGGGAAATTGAACGTAGGCAGGGTGTGTTGGTGGGTGTGTGGGGCAGCACGGAGAAGCAGGCAGTGGGCCCGGCACCTGAGGGGCCATCCCCTGCTACTGTATGCGTCTGCTGTCCAGGAGGCTGGCCCCTTGCCTTCCTCCTCTGGCGGATCGCTCTCTTTTCTGGCCTTGCCTTTCCCAACAGCGCATAAGCTCCAAGGCAGGGATCTTCCTTGTTACCATTTCTCAGCATCTGATTGTGCCAGGAACTGAGCAGGGCACGTCTCAAATGAACGCATGCCCGAGTGAATGAATGTGCAAACGTACAGACCTGGCCTTGCCCTTGGGGAGTGCAGTTGGAGGCAGACACAGGAGCACCGGCTAGACCTGGAGAACACTGGGAAAGGTCATCAGACCGCAAATGGAAAGGGCTCAGAGACCACAAAATACAACAGGAAACCAGGATCAAGTTTTGCTAGTGGAGTCTATATGTCACATTCAAGTCAAGGCAGGGGCCTGAGGGGAAGATAGGATTTCAGGAGCCAGAAGGGTGGCGGGCACCCCACTCCCTTCCACTCCAGCGCACTGTGGAGTACTCAGTGGAGGCCACTGGGCTGAGAGTGGCTGAAGGGCTCCATTTCACAGACGGAAAAGGAGACTGGGGTGTGTCCAGTCCATGTGTGTTCTCCGTCAGGCAGCACACATGAAGACTAGAACACCATCCCATCACTGCTGCTTCTGTCTGAAAGTTTTGTCTGGTTTGGGTTCTGGGGTCCATGTTTACTAAACATTCACATTTTGCTGTATTTGCTTCTGATTATTATTTGGAGAAATATAATGTGGATTGTCTGGAAGCCAACCTCCATGCTGCCCTTCATGGAGGGCATGGAGCTCCTCCATGGAGCCCTTCTCGGTCTGGTTCTTTTGCTTCCTTTCCTTGAGGCAACCGCAACTGAAGGTGGTTCAGAGGATTCCTTTCTTGGACTTGCTTAGTCATTCATTGCACATTTATGGAGCACTGACTGTATGCCAGGCACTGTTCCAGGCACTGGGGAAGTTGCAGTGAGTGCGACAGACAGAAGCTCCTGCTTTCGCTTAGCTTTTGCTCCTAAAGATGTGTGTCTTCGTGTATGCTGAGTCTTATCACATGTGGTCTTTGATTTCCTTATAAACGGGACAGATCACATGGCGATTTGCCTTTTCAATCAACTTCCAGTCCTCCAGATGTTATTGTACCAATACATGAGAGCTGTTTTCTTTCCATTGTACAAACACCACAGTATATCCGTTCTTCTGCTGTACAATATTTAGATACTTTCCGCATGTTTGCTGTTTCAGACAGCGCTGCAGGGCCTGTCTGTGTGGGGCTCCTGGGTCCCAGTGTGCGTTCCTGTGGGAGGAATGCTGAACGGGATGTGCCGGCACACCCCACTTTGTTAGATGTTACCATGTGATCTCCAAAGTGTTCAGTGGCTGCTCCCCCCTGACTTGTCCAGCTTTCTGGGAGCAGTTGCAGGGCCTTAAGGGACTGACCGAGAAGGGTCTGTTTTGACCAATGGGAGGGGAAGGTGTGGAGAGAGGGCAGGGCTCTGGGTCTTCACCGCTGGGAGTGGCCTGGACACCCACTGCAGGGCTGGGGGATGGAGGGGGAAGGGAGGTGGGGCCCAGGGAGGTGAAAGGGCTGCCCCAGCATTCCATGCTGGTTTAGTCGGGGTGGCTCTGCTGATGCAGTGACAAAAGCAGGCAGGAAGCCACAGAGGGCTGGCCAGGATTTGAAACCTCAGCAGGAGGTGGGCTCTACACCCCAGCGGCCGAGTGCCCCTGGACAGAGTGCTGCTCCTCTCTGGCCTCCTTCTCCTCACTCTCTGCCCAGCTTAGGCCTGGAGGTCTCTGAGGTCCCTACGCCTCCATGTGCTCAGATGGGCTTGGCAAGTGGTTGTGGCTTCGTGCCCATGGCCCTGTGAGTAGACACAGTGACTGGTGGACCGCAGAGCTGTCGTACGTAGCTGGCAGCTGGGTGCTCACCGGGGAGGGCTGGGAGGCTGGAGTGTGGAGTGAGGAGCTTGCTAAGGGGGGTTTTGGGGGAACCCTGGTCTCTTCCATGTCCCCGGCCTTCTTAAGATCCTGTGCCTGGAGTCTGGGAGAGGTAGAAGGTTCGAGCTTCTGAGCAGAGATAGGGAGTGGGCTCGTTTCTTGTTGCTTGGGTTTAATTTAATTCTGTTTATTGTCTGTATGGACTCATGGGTTCATATTTTATCCAAAGAGAGAGGCCAGGGGGCAGGCGGAAGGAATAACGGTGTGGAGAAGGGCGCTCGCCATGGTACAGAGATTTGAAGAAGGAATCCCAGGGGAGCATTAGCGGGAGCGGGGGTAGGGGGCATGGGCAGACAAGAGGGCTGGGGGCTTGGCATGTGCTTGGGGTCTTTTGGGGGGGAAGGGCTGCAGGAAGTCAGGGTCTGCAGGGACTCTGTAACCCAGGCCTTTTCTTTCTCTGCCTGAGAGAGGGTCTGGACACAGATTGCAGTCCGGCTTACAGGCTGTGTGACTTCGTGAGCCTCAGCGCTCATCTGTAAGATGGGGCTATTAGCAGCTGCCCTGGGGGGGTGTGAGGACTCCCTGGGTCCCTCTGGGGCTCCTCCGGTCTTCTCCCGCTCCAGCGAGGGGCCAGGAGGGCAGATGAAGGAGATGTTGTACCACTCAGGGCTGGGAGCTCGTGTCATGCTGGCAGAGCCCCTGGTGAGCCAGCTGCTTATTTCCAGTTCTGGGGTCCCTGGAGCAGCCAGTATGACACCTGGGCCGCACAGGGACCCTATAGAACCTTGGTTTCTCACCTCAGGGTGGTGACACCAGTGGGCACTTCCTCCAGAGCAGGCCCAGACGTGTCCCTGTCTACAGGCTGCAGGTGTTCCTCTGACCTTGGCCCCCAACCCTTTTCCCGTATAGCCTGAGCCGTGACACAATAGACTGGCTGTGGGGGTGGTTGAGGGAGCCAGGTGGCCTGTGTTTAAACCTCCACCCTACCCCTTGGCTGTCTGTGTGACCTTGGGAAACCCCTTAACCTCTCTGTGCCTCAGTTTCTTCATCTAGAAATTAGAAATGTGCTGATGACACCCCAGTAGAACGAAGCCATGTAAAATTTGCAGAATAAGTTTCAACACACATTAGACGCTTCCTGAATATTAGCTGGTATTTTCAATCTCTGCAGAAATCCCCAAACTCCTCTCCCGTTGCCACCCTCTCTTGTGGTTGTAAGGGTGTCCTGCTCAGACCATACTCCTGTCTGAAGTACCTCGAGGCTCACTCACATTCTAGATGATGGCGCTGTGGTCGCTTAGTTCTTCTTCCTCCAGAGAAACGAAGCAGGCAAGATCTGCCCTGGTCTGGGGGTGCTGGGGTGGCTTAGTCATTATGCATCTGCCTTTTACTCGGGTCATGATCCCAGGGTCCTGGGATCAAGCCCTGCATCGGGCTCCCTACTCAGCGGGAAGCCTGTTTCCCCCTCTCCCACTCCCCCTGCTTGTGTTCCCTCTCCCGCTGTGTCTTTCTCTCTCTCTCTGTCAAATAAATAATTAAAATCTTAAAAAAAAAAAGATCTGCTCTGGGCTGTCAGGTGGGACCATCCCACAGATCCTCCTGGGGGGGCATGGCCCAGAAAGAACACTTAATCTGCAAGTTTCTGCCCTATTGAGGACACTTGACTCCCATTCTCTGCTTCCCTCCTCCTACCCCTGCTTCCCTCCTGTCCTGGAGCCAGGTGGCTTGCCCTCACCCCCTGTCCAGCCGCCTCCCCTTGTCCATCTGTCTCTCCAGATGGGGGGAAATGTCACAATTGGCCCACTTTCTAACTGGAAAGGAACCATATGGAGGGTTTAGCCAGGAGCTGAATGTCTGCCCAGCCGCCATTAGAGCAAGGCCAGCGCTGTGGGAAGCGGATTGTCTCCCCTTGGCTCTCTCTGTGGGACCCCAGTCTGGAAAGGCCAGCCCTGCGAAGGATCCTCCCTCCTTCTCTCTCCTCCCTTGGTCTTCTCTAGGGCTTGGGACTTCTTTGGTGCCTTAGGAGAGAGCCAAGGAGCTTGGTCAACCTGCAAAAGGCAGAAAGTAAGGGAGGTGGGTTCTGGTCAGGGGCCGGGCCAGAGGGCCACGGCTACTTAGCCAGCTATGGAGAACCAAGGGGTCTGCTTCCTGGGGACAGGGCTATGAGTGTGTGTGTGTGTCGTGTTGCCCTAGGCGTCGCAGGTCCCGGCACAGAACAACCTCCCTTCTAGGGAGGTGTATCTTGTTTCTCCCCAGAATGACCTCCATCTGGCTGCATATGCCTCTGCCCTTAGAGTCAGCTCAGGGTCACCGCCTTTGGGCAGCCTTCCCTGGTTGCCCCCTCCCTGCCCAAGGGTAGAGGCTCCTTCTTGAGTGAGGCTGGGTGTTGGCATTTCTCCTGGTGGGGCTGGGGGAAGGTGTGGACCCCCCACTGACACACATGGAGTCTGTATAGGGGCATCAGGTGACCCCAGCATGGGCGGAGGCCATCCGGAGGCCCAGGGGCAGCAGCCAGGTACCCAACCGAGGTGGATGGTTTTAGGCATTGCTTGGTTCCTATTTGGGGTGGAGCTGGGCAAAGACCCTTGCGAAGGCCCAGAGGAGATGGACAGTCTTAGATAAAGGATCGGCTTCATTAAGAGTAATCCCTCTTGCTTTTCTATCAGCTGAGTCCTGACTCTGCCACCTGGGACACTGGGGTTCTTAATCCTGGGAGGCTCCCTGCTCTGTGTCACAGTAGGGGCAGGGGACTGTGTGGTTTTGGGCAAGCTCCTTCTCCTCTCTAGAGTCCTCATCTATCCACGGCTGCTGATAACAGCAACAGTGGTCCCCAAGTGCTTTCGTACCAGGAAGTCAGGTGGCATTTCAGCGCACGGATGACACCTGTCTCCCGCCAGCAGTGGACACATGCCTAAAGCCGGGAACTGGCTGGGTGAAGTCTGAGGTACTCCCAGGGTTTCTGTGAGCCGCACAGTCTGGGTGTGAATCGGGCCCTCAAGGTACTGACTCTTTGTTCTGGATGCTTCCACAGGCATGGGGGCTGGGCTTCTCATGGGGGAATGAGCTCAAGGGATAGGCCCCTGGCCCCGCCTCCAGGAGCCAGCCAGGTGGCAGTGGGCCAGAGGAGGAGAGACAGGAAGGTTCTCCAAGACCCCCCGACCCCTTCAGAGCTCCTTGGGTCACTTTGCTTGAAGCAGCTTGTTAGAATGGCTTTCCTGGGAGCTCTTGAACTGGGACTGCGAGGATAGGCATCAGGGCACCCTGTTGGAGCTGGGGAGCCTATGAACTGAAGAGCTGAGAAAGGAGACCCTGGGACGCCCCAGAGGGATGGGCCTGAGATGGACAGGTGTGAGTCAGTGGCAGTGCGCAGAGCTCTTGTCCAGGGGCCTATTGATGAGCGCATGACCTGGGGACAAAAGCCCTGGGAGGTACTTGTGGTTGTGGGTGCATGGTGTACCAATAGCCCAGGGTGGGCAACTTGCGCTCTTCTCAGATTTACTCTTCGAAAAAAATCTTAGTTTCAATGAAAATAACCATCATTTATTAAGTAATCCCTGTGTGTCTGATATTCTTGTATTTGTAAGCAGTAACTGACTTAGCTTTGTAATGATCCTGTGAAGTAAGTAGGATCATCTTCACTTTATAGATGATGTACATGAGGCACAGAGAGGTTCAGTAACTGCCCTGAGGTCACACAGCAGTAAGTAGCAGAACTGAGATTCAAACCCAGGCTATCTAGCTCCTAAACACGATGCTATATTGCCTCTTGTTAGAGCCTCTGTTTTATATATGGGAGGACTGAGGCACAGAGAACTGAAGTGACATGCCTAGGGTCATCCAGCTGGTGAGAGGTGGAATCCAAAGTTGTCTGACCGCATAGCCTGTGCCTGGAGATCTGGACCTGGGATCTAGGAGTCCAGCTGCAGGGCTGTGGGCAGCCCTTGGCTTTCGTCTCCTGGAGGGGACCGCGTGTGGGAGGGCGTGGAGTGAAGTGGGGAGATACTCTGGCCACTCTGGGGCTGAGTGACACCCTTCCCACAGGGGGCGTGTGCATCGCACAGTCAGTGAAGATACCCCGGGAGCCCAAGCCTGGGGAGTTCGATAAGATTATCCGGCGCCTCCTGGAGACCTCGAACGCCAGGGCGGTCATCATCTTTGCCAATGAGGATGACATCAGGTGAGAGTGGATTGCAGCCGGGTGGGGGTTGGGAGTCGGTCATGGGGAGAGTCAGTGGTCCTGCTGGAGACCTTCCTAGTGAGCCTGGCCCACTGCAGGCTCCAGAGAGGTGGGGTGCAACATTCCTCAGGCTGGGGCACAGGCAGCTGCTGATGGGCCCCCTTTCCCCTGCCTCCCTCTTCCCTGCATCCATTCTGCCAACTGCTAAGGCCCTGGGTTTTTAGCCAAAGCACCTAGGTTCTAATCCTGCTCTCCTTCCTCCTTGCTGTGTGACCTGAGGCAAGTGTCTCAACCTCTCTGTGCTTCTTTTCTGCTTTAAAAAAAAGGGCGGAGGGAGCTAGAGATGCCAGCCTGATAATGTTATTTGAGATCTGAACACAGGAAGCAGAGTCTGGCACACAGCAGGGGCCCGGGGCCTGCGGATCCCCTGTCAGCCCCTGCCTCCAGTCTTTGGCAAAGCTTAGAGTAGTGGAAAGAGGCCTGGGCTGTGGGTCTAGTCCTGGCCTGGGTACATGCTCACAGGGGGCGGCATCGTCCCCTCCCTGGGCTTCAGTCTCTGCCTCTGCACAGGAAATGGATGGACTTCTGGGTGCCAGGACCGTGCAGTGCCAATCCTGCCCACTCCGCACATCTGCTTCTGTCCCCCAGGCAGAAGTTTGGGTGCACTGAAAAGCCCCATCTTAACCCACTTCTCTTCCTCCTCCTTTTCTCCTGCTGCTACCTCTCAGGCTGATGTCAGGGCCAAGATGGGGGCAGGCCTCTGTGATTGCCCTGTTCAAGGGGGAGAGAAACACCAGCTCTGAGCTCCGGGAGCCTCAGTCTGGAGGGAGACACAGCCCTGCCCTCAGGGAGCCCCAATCTGAGGGGGGAGACAGGAGACACAGCCCTGCCCTCAGGGCACTCCAGTCTGAGCAGAGGAGACACAGCCCCTGAACTTGCAGAGTAAGACAGTAGAGTCCTCCCCAGACCTCCTCCCTCAGCTGGCTGGCCTGAGGTGTCCTAGCCTGCTGTGCCCACAGGCCTCCTGCCCTCCAGCCCAGCCAAAGCTGCCTGTCTGCCCCTGCCCCCATGTGCCTCCCTCCCTGTAGCTAACCAGTGTCCATCCGGGTCCCATTCTTTCCAGCACTTTCCTCACTTGGTAAAGACCCCATCCTGGCCCCGAGCTGCAGCAAAACAGATTTCCCCTGAGAGACATTGCCAGGTCCCTGCCCAGAGGTGCGCCCTGTTCCAGGCCTCCTGCTTAGCTCAGATGGACCCAAATGCTGGGAGGGGAGGATGAAGGCACTGGGCCCTGTGTCCTAGACAAGAGGCACCTAGGGAAGGGACTGACTCCAGAGGGAACTGGCAGCAGGAAGTTGAGGGGGGAGCAGAGGCATTTCTGGAAATCCACATGCATTTTCAGAAGCAAACAGAAGTAAAAATAAACCCAGGTGACTTTGCAGGGAGGGAGGCCTGGGAGCTCTGGTCCTGTCTGGCTGGCCAGATGCAAGTGGGTATTGATAGCGCTGTGGGTGTGGCTTCTGGGAACAGCCCCACCCCAGATTCTGGTGGGTGAGGGGCAGCTGCAATAGGTTTGGGGGTCTAGGACCGTGGAGAGTCAGGAGCTGTTGGAGGAGGGAAGGCGTGGGCTCTGGGGCCTGGAAACCTATTTCTCCCTGGCATCCCCAAGCTGTCCTGGGCTCAGCAGCCGCTCCTAAGCTCTGGTGGCCATGTCCCAGTTTCTAGTATCACACCCTCTTGCTTGCTCTGTGATCCTGAGCAAGGTGCTCGCCTCCTCTGTGTTCCACTCTCCCCACCCCACTATGGGAGAGGCTGGGTTGGGGGAATTTTGCACAGTCCTGGTTTTCTTCTCCCTGAGTGTCTCCTTTGGCCACTGCCCTGTGCTGGGCTCTAGGGTCCCTGACCTGATGACAGCCACTGTCACAGTAGGACAGTGGAGGGGGTGATCACCTGCCTTGCGCCCTTTCATCCATCCAGGAGGGTGTGGGAAGCAGTTCTTCAGAGGCCCTAGACTTTTGGCACAGAAAGAGGTGAGGCAGAGAAGGCTGTGCCGGCAGGGAGTGGCGAGTGCAGAGGGGTAACCATGTGGGTAGGTGTGTGTGCTCATGCACACATATAAATGTGAGAAGGAGACGAGATGTGTCTGTGGAATCAGGACCAGGGGCATGAACCTGAGGACACAGACAGGGCAGGTGTAGTCCTGGGGCCTGAGTCAGCTCAGGGGTGTGCATGCACCTAGGGAAACAGGGACGGTCTTTGCAAGGACAGCTGTGGCCCTGGGGGTAGGATCGAGTGGGGGTGGGAGCACCTTGGACCTAGAGGCAAGCATGGGCCAGGGGCAGGGGGACCATGGGCTATTCAGGGGACATGTGTGTGCCGGGGGGTGGGTCAGTCAAGGGCCCCTGCGAGCTGGGGTCCCTGGGGGGACAGTTGTAGGGGCAGACACGGCTGGGCTGGGCTGGTGTGTGTTCCCACAGGCGTGTGCTGGAGGCAGCACGGAAGGCCAACCAGACAGGCCACTTCTTCTGGATGGGCTCCGACAGCTGGGGCTCCAAGAGCGCCCCCGTGCTGCGCCTGGAGGAGGTGGCCGAGGGCGCTGTCACTATCCTCCCCAAGAGGATGTCAGTGCGAGGTAGGCCCCGCAGCCCCGGACGCGCCCCCACCTCACTCTCGCCTGCCTCCACTGTTGGTGTGCTCGCCAGCTTTTCCTTATTACTGTCCCCCCACTCCATTCCTTACCCACTCCTCATCTTCCAACATTCTGTCTTTCTTCTTCCTTGGCCCACAGCCTCTTTGTGCTCATGCTCAAGGCTGTATGGACTTTCTAGCTGCATTCGACCCAGCAGGATTCAAACCCAGATTCAGGAGCTTTCTTCTCCCTTCTCAGATATTTTTGGGTGCAGGAGATGGGTGGCCCATACGGGAAGCTTCTTTATCAAGGTCCTTCCTTCATCCCCACACCCCACCATCCCTTCTCCCATCTGCAACAGAGAGCCAAGGCCTTCACTCTGCCTGGACCATGTCCTCTGTCAGAAGGGCCTGGGAGCCACCAGCTGGAGACAAGAAGGTGCTGTGCTGTAGGGGGCACGTTCTCCCTGCAGGCCTTGCCCGGGTCTGGCCGGCCCTCGGTGGTGGTGGTGTCAGCGTTGGGTCTGTCTTGTCCAGCATCCCTTCCTCTTGGGACAGAACCCACAGTCACCCGGGACAGGAATGGTCTGCTCTGGCTGGAACCTCACTGTGAGTGAGGCGTGAAGTTCCCATTAGTGGCCCAGTTTGGCAGGGACCTCACTGTCCTCACCACGGGGGAGGCAGGCTCCCAGGGCCTTCTCCCCTGCTCCTGCTTCGTTAAATAGAAGCCAGCATGGATGTTGCTGGGAAGACCTGCAGACATCTGTCGCTATAGAACTTTCCAAGAGACCAAGGCCTGAGCATGGGGGGCACCCGCTGAAGGTCACAAGGCACTGTATTCTCTCTACCCTGAGGCAGAGGGCGCTGAAGTTCCCACATTACCCTTCTCAGCCTCCAGCCACAGTAGGCACTAAACAGTAGTGACTGTGGCTACTGGGAGACATCTCATTTAGTCTTTCCTGTGACCCCACAAGACACTTTTTTCCACATTTAGTAAATGAATGCATTAAGGCTCAGAGAATCAAAGCGACATATAGTGGCAATTAAGCGGCAGAGCTGGGATTGAAACCCAGAACCTGTCTGACAAGTCCCTTTTCTCTCTGAGATATTAGCGAAGACTTTGAACCATGGTTCTCATCCAGGGGGAGATGTGACCCGCAAAGGACATCTGGCAAAGTCTGGAGACATTTTTGGTTGTCCCACCTAGGGAGTGAGGCTACTCTACGTCCTGCTCCCTACAATTTGTAATGATCTGGCCCTAAGTGTCAGTAGTGCCAAGGCTGGGAAAGCCCACCCTCGCCCAGTCCCTCACCAATGTCAGCATTCTCCTACAGCTCCGACAGTCGCTTGACTTGAACCCTGCCCTAGTGTGGACCCTACTGAACTTTCAGGCCTCCTGGCCCACCCCTGGCAACTCGGTCAACGATGCAACGGTACTGGGAACATCATCCATGCAGGAGGGGCACTGAGGGGAGAGAGCAGGCGCTCTTCACTCACCAGCCCACCCGCTGTGGGGTGGGTTTTTTCCTGGGCTTAGAGCAGAGGCGGTGAGTTCCCTTTGGAACATCTGGAGGAGGAAGTCGTGTCTGCCAGTGATGGGGGTGTTCTGGACTCGAACACAGAAGATCCAGGCCCTGGTCTTGCTGTATGACTTGGGTCATCCCCTCCCCTCTCCTGTCCTGTCTCCTCTTTCAAACCAGAGATCGCGGGTGCTCCCAGCTTTGGTCAGCCCTCCCACCTGCCTCTCTGCTCTAATCTCAGCACCCCCAGATGGTTGCTTCTCAAAAAGGTCCCCTGTTAGCATTTGGGTGGTTAGAAGGTGAAGCGAGAAGCACCCTCAACCGCACTCCTTTTCCATAGACAGCGGTTGTAAGATTACACATGCTCCCCCTGGGACTTAGTACAGCTCTTTTCATTTTGAATGAAATGAAATGCACCACGTTTTGTTTTTTTCCGGCTGGGCCTTGGATCAGAGGCTCTGCTCTTCCATTCCTCCCACCCTCTGCCTGGGCCATCTCTAAAGCTGGGGGGGAGTTGGGGGGTGGAGGGGGGAAGCGGGAAGGGCTGGGGACAGGAGGGGAATGGATGCGCAAGGCCCTGACTGACATCCTGGTTCCCTGTCAGGCTTCGACCGCTACTTCTCCAGCCGCACGCTGGACAACAACCGGCGCAACATCTGGTTTGCCGAGTTCTGGGAGGACAACTTCCATTGCAAGCTGAGCCGCCACGCGCTCAAGAAGGGCAGTCACGTCAAGAAGTGCACCAGTGAGCACGCGCGGGGCGGGGCCAGGATGGGCCCTGGGCTAGGGGCGTGGGCCTACAGCCTGAGCGGGGCGGGGAGGTGGGCTGGCGCCCGGGCGCGGTGCTGGGGGCCCAAGGGGTAGGGTCTGAGGGGGCAGGGGCGGGGCCTTTCGGTCTGCAGGGCGGGGGTGGGAGGGCTTAGAATCTTAGAAACCGTGGTGCTCTCAGCAGTCCGTGAGTGCTGCTGGGGGGAAAGGGGTTCTGTCCGGCCTGTGGGGATAAACCTTGGGGTTTATCTGAAATGTCCCTAGTAAGAGTCCATAGAAATGACCCCGGGGGGAGCCCCGATACTCGCTGGTCTGAGCATTTTGGAGAAATCATCTCTAACCCCTCCCGGTTTCCTCAGTCATTCAGCAAACACCAGTCTGACTCCCAGGGTGTGCCCTGCTCTGTACTAAGCACTGTGGATATGGCACTGAATGAGAGAGTCAAAAATCTCTTGGAATTTTCATCCTAATAGGAAAATGTTTAAACAAGATAAATAAGTAAGCTATAGAGTATGTCAGAAAGCAAATGCTCAGTAGAAACAACTAAAGCAAACAGATGGCTTTCGCGTAAAGGTAACATTTGAGCCAAGTCCTTAAAAGGATAGGGAATGGGTCACAGGAGGATGGGACAATGGGTCCATTCTACAGATTGGAAAACAGGCTCAGGTAGGTAAAGGCACCTGGGTTCCCATAGAGGGAAGGTGGTAGAGCCTGATTTGAACCTAGGTCTGAGCTCCAGGCCCTCAGTCTCCTGGGGCAGCCATCACAGTGTGTCCACATTTAGACACATTCAGATGTGGGTCCCTCTGTACTCTTCTTAGTCTGAGCAGCTCTGCCACAGGACCTTACTTCTGACTTTGAGGGAGCTCTGGGTACTTTCAACATGAGTGGTACCTGGTGAACTCCCTCCTGTATCCTCCTGGACTGATCGGTGTAGCTTGGGCGGAGGGCCAGATGAGCAAGTGACCACTGCAAGGGTGCAGGGACTCGGTGCATGGAATCTTAGGGACCAGGGTGATCCCCAGGGCCCAGGAGGAGGAAGGTAGATGACAGTTGGTGGGCAGGTGGGGAGGATGCTGCCCTCTGGTGGCCAGGGCCCTATGGGACTCAGGAATATTGGCCATTTAGGACCATGGGTATCCCTCCTCCCCTCCCTGGGGCCCAGCAGGCATGCTCATGTGTGGGTGTACTGTACGTGGTAGTGTATGTGTGCAGACACGGGTGTATGTGACTGTGTGTACATGAGTCAATACGTCTAAGGGAGACGTGTGTGTGTTTGTCTGATGTGGGGACTTATGTTTCTGGGCAAGATAATAACCATAAATACCACTATTTGTTGTACATCTGCTGTGATTCAGACACTTTAAAGACGTTATCTCATTTCCCTCTTACAAAAGCCGTAGGGGTCTTTGTGATCCCCATGTTTTAGAGCAGGATATGGAGAGTCAGAGAGACCAAGGTACTTGCCAAAGGCTGCACAGCAAATGCCTTCATCAGGCAGTAATCACAGCAGGGTTTTAAGAAGTGCAAACATGACAGCCTTTGTGGGTAGGGTGACCATGTGTCTTGATGACTCCTTTTCTCCTGGCATAATTTTAGAAAATATCTCTTTTATTATTACTTTTTAAGGTTTAAGCCACCCAATGTCCCATATTTATTTACTTTATTTTATTTTATTTTATTTTTTCAGATTTATTTATTTTAGAGAGAAAGAGCATGAGTGGGAGGAACAGAGGGAGAGGGAGAGAGGATCTCAAGGGGATTCCGCGTTGAGCATGGAGCCTGATGCTAGATTCAGTCTCACAGCCCTGAGATCATGACCTATGCCAAAACCAAGAATCGGACCCTTAATCAAATGCGCCACCCAGGTGTCCCTAAAAACATCCCTTTTATTCTTAAAAGGATCCCACTTAGGTGGGATGGAAAATTGTATGTTCACCCTGATTATAGGTCACGAGACCTGACTTAAAGATGGGGATAGGGGAGCCTGGAACTGGGGTCAGGATGTGTAGCCGGGGCCTCCTGTGTCCAGCCTGCCAAGGGCGAGGGGATTTCTGGAGTGACCTCTTGACCTGGGAGGGGGAGGAGGAAGGAGGGCCTTTTTCAGCCCCTGTAGGCTCTACCCAGACTCCTAGTCCTCGGGTCGGGATCAGCAAAGATCTCCCACCTGGTTGGTGAGGCGGGGAGAGGGGCGCCTGTCTGCAGCCCTAAGGGAGGACGTTTGGGCTGTCCAAGCCCGCGGAGGAAGGAGGGTGAGAGTACAATTCAGAAGAGTGTAGAGCTTCACTGGCAGTCTATGGCCAGCTCTATGCCCTCTCTGGCCTCTGTGTTCTTGTCTGAGAAATGGGATTGGGTGAGCCAGCCCAGAGGGTGTCTTGGGTTGGAAATGAGAAGGTATGGAGGCACTTTGTAAACTGGAAAATGGTGGCTCTCAGGCCTGGCCATGCATTAGAATCACCTGGAAGCTTTGAAAATATAGTAGCCCTCTACCTCCAGATCCATTCAGTCAGAACCTCAGGAGTGGGGTCTGGGCTGTGGGTTTCGTGAAAGCTCCCTAGGTGATTTAGGGCTGGGAAGTCCCCAAGCCTGGTTCGCAGTGAATCTCCCAGGAAATTTTTTTAGAGCTACTGATGCCTGACCCCAGACGTCCTCAGTGAGTGGGTCCTGGGTGCAAGCTGGGCATTGGGATTTTTTCCGAAGTGCCCCAGACCATCCTCATGTGCAACAAAGTGTGGGAGTCCCTGGGTCAAAGGGAGTGGCAGTGATGGGAGGGAAGATGGCATGCACCCCAGGCAGGGGGGAAGGCATGAGCAAATCAGAGGAAGCTGGACTGAGGAGGGGGTGGGTATGCATCACATGGAGGGGTGGAAGGACAGCGCCTTACAGCTGACCTTGATGCTTCTTTGTGCATCTGAAGCACCAGCCGAGGCTGGTTAGAATCCTGGAGTGGCCCCCAAGTCAGGAGCGGCGAGCCCATCCGTCTCAGGGTAACTGGAACCTGGGACCTGGGAACCACCCTAGGTGAGGGCGAGGCAGCTCTGGCTTCCCATGGCCCTGCCTGGGTTTGAACCTAGCTGCTCCCTTGGGAGAATGTCTTAGGCCGGGAGGGCTGGGGTGACCCCCATGGAGGGCTGGCTCTGCACTGGGTGCCTGGTGGGCGGCAGAGGAAGAACTTACCCCCGGAACTGGATCCAACTCTATCCTCCCTGCTGTGTGACCTTGGCTGAGTCATTTAACCTCTCTCTGAGTCTCCAAGAAGACAGGGAGGTTGCTGTCCATCTCAGTGGGTTGCCGCGAGGGTTGGAGACGAAGCAAAGGCATGAGGAGGCTGGCTAAAAGACCACATGCACGATCGGTGCTGGTAAAACTGTGGTTGATACGGAGAGGGAGTGGGAGCAATGGCATTCCCAGGTCTGTTGGTACCAGGGCCCTCTGTCAGCTGTAGGATCCCCGGTGAGAGAGGACTGCTCGTATAGCTTGTCACAGGGACAGCACCCAGTCCACGGAAGAGGCTCCTGAGGCCGTTTGAGAACATCACAGCCCTAAAGAATTGGCAGAACTGGCTTTATACCCCAGCAACCTTGCCCTAGCGCCAGTACCTTGCCCAGTCTCCCCCATTTCCTGCCCTCTGCCTCCTCCAGACCCCCTCACTCTTGCCCCCAGCCAGCCCAGGCATGCTCTGTGGTCTCCTCCTATTCCTACTCTGTCTCCAGAGGCGGCCTTCCCATTCACTTCTTCCCGGATGCCTGCCTGTTGCCTGACCCTGGTGGCCTTACCTTGGCCCCCTGTGGTACCCTTGATGCCAGCGGATGCCGTGGTTGGCCTCTGCCTGTTTCCATCCCTCAGCTGCTCCTGGAGGGCGCTTGGCTGGGCAGAGAGCTGCCATGACTGCAGAGAGTCTCAGAAGAGTGGCAGAGGCTGGCAGTTGGAGATGGGGCTGGTGTGTCCCAAAGTGGTAAGAGAGAGAGGGTATCACACGTTCTTTCTCAAACGTACAGCTAGGAGGGTCCTGCAGACCTGTGTGACCTCAGCAGGGCATGTTACCTCTCTAGGCCTCAGTTTTCTCATCTGTGAAATGGGAGTCCTGTTACCCAGGCCCATCCTCCCAGAGCCCCATCCCCAGCAGAGCTGCCATGCTCACCTTTTCCCAAAGAAGGAATCGGACATGATCTGTGGGAAGCACCTGCAGATTGCCCTGGGACTGCCCCACACCTGAGCCAGGGAGGGTCCACCGAGTTGGGAGGGTGGATCTTTGCAGCCGTCAAGCCCAGGGGAGGGCTGCACCTCCCTCTCAGTCCCCCGGGTCCCCCCCCCCCCAACACGAGGAGAGGATTTGCGAATGAAAGCCGTAAACAAGGCAGATACAGCATCCATCTTTTTGACAACACTGCCAGCCAGGTGATGGCTGAGCGGAGGAAGGCCCGGTTTATGAGGAAATAGGAGAAATTTACTGCCTGCTGTTCTCAGGGGTTGGGAGCTCCAGCAGGGAGGGTGACTGCATGGCAGCTGGGGACCTGTGGGGAGACCCCTGTCTCCCGGTCTGCTCCAGTAGCCACAACACCACCACCAGAAATAATCACAGCTAATAGTTACACAGAATTTGTCACTTGTCAAGCCCTGTTCTAGTGCTTGGCATTTAACCTTCACAGCAACCTATTTTGCAGATGGGGAAATTGAGGTCCAGAGGGGCTAAAGGCTTGCCCAAGGTCACAAGATCATAAGTAACAGAGTTGGGATTTGAAACTGGGCCATTTAGCTCCAGAAATGTAATGCCTCAGAGCAGCTGATGTCCTAGCCCCGGGGCCCTCCTGGCTATTCCAACCTGACTTTGAAGGTTCTGCTGATCTACACATTCCCAAAGGGACCCGAGAAAGCATCCTTCCCTGGGGAAAGCCAGGGGGACCAACATTTGGAACTGCCCGTTATCTCCAGTGGGTGCCACCCATTAGAGGAACTCACTTTTATTCAAACCATGAGCCACAGGGTGGCTGGAGGGATCCCGGGTCCGCCATCTCCGTGCTGCTTCTCCCTTGTTCTAGCAGCTTTCACTAAGAGGCTGATTATGGGCTCTGTGCTGGGCAGCTCCTGCTGCCGCTGGGAGACAGTTCATCTCTCTAGATAAGGAGGTGAGTGGTGGGCTAGCTCTGGCGGTCAGTGCCTCGGGTTTCCAGGGAGGACCCAACCATGAAACCAGAGAGAGTAGGAGCCCCTTGGAAGGAAATGGAGAGTTCTGGGAGACTAAGGAAGTTGCACTTTTGAATCGGGAGGTCAGAAGTTCTCACCGAGAAGGTGATGCTGGAGCAAAGACCCGAAGCTAGTAAGACAGCCAGGCATGTGGAGGCCTAGGGATGAGCATGCCAGGCAGAGGGCTCAGCCTATGCAAAGGTGTGGAGGTAGGCTCATACCTGGCAGGTCGGGGGAGCAGTGAGGAGGCCTGTGTGGTTGAAGCAGAGTGGGTAACAGGAAGGAGATGAGGTCAGAGAGGCAGGTCAGGCGAGCCAATGCTGGGGGGGCCTTGTAGGCAATTTGTAGGGATTTAGTCCTTTTTCGACAAATGAGACAGCCGTTGCTGGGTTTGAAAGAGAATTGATGTGATCCGATCTATGTTCTAAGAGGTTCACTCTGTCCGCTGCCTGGAGAGGAGGTAGGGTTGAGGGCAGAATGGGAGACCGCGTTCAGAGGCCGGTGCTCTGGTCCCGGTGGGAAGTGATGGGGTCTGGAGCAGGTGGTGGCCTTGGAGGTGAGAAGGGGTCAGGTTCTTTGCCAGTTTTGCCAAGTGGCCATGGAGTTGGCTGAAGGATCTGAGTGAAGAGAAAGGGGACGGACGGTAAGTCAGGGATGGCTGCAGGGTTCTTGACTATGCATGAGACATGTGGGAGAAGTCTGGGCCGGGGAGGAGAGTCAGGGGCTTGGTTCAGGCACGAGATGTCTTTCTGGTATGGGAGGGGGAGCTGGTGTAAGCTGGGGGGCCTGGCTGGCTTTGGGATTTGGGGAGTTGCCAGCATATGGGTGGGGCTGGTTGGGAACCCCAAGGGAGGGAATTGATTTGGGGTCTCAGGACTGGCACTGGTAGGTCAAAGAGATTGAGGAGAGGAGCCAGTAGGGAGGCAGGAGGGAAACCAGCGCTCAGGCCCATCACCTGCTGTCAGGCTGGAGGGTAGGGGCAGGGGGAGCAAGTGAGATGGGAGGAAGAATGGGTGAGGGGATTTGGCAGCCTGGAGACTCCTTGGAGAGATGGGCACAAAACTCTGGAGTTGGTCAGGGAAACAAGGGAGAAATTGATGGTGGATGAGTAGGGACAGTGATTTCGAGAAGTTGCATTGTACACAGAGAAAGAAAAAGCGGGATGCTAGTTGGGGGCAGAGGGCGTCAAGAGAGGGTTTTTGTTTATGTAAGTGGGGGAAATGAAGACATATTTCCATGTTGAGGGAAAAGATGCTGAAAGGGGTAGGAGCATGGCTAGGTGACTGGCGGGGCTGGTCAGTGGCCATCCAGAAGTGATGCTTGCTAATTTCAGAGACACAAACTTCTCTGCTGCTATGAGCATTTGCAATCAGAATTCACAGTCATAGAGGGACTTCAGCTTCCCATGTCTGTATTTTCACCCTGGGGTCATGTTCTTGAGGGTCTCTAGGGGCCTGCAGGTGGTTCAAGGTTGAGTCGTGGGCTGTGCTAGCACAGAGCCAGAGGGAATCCCTGAGAGTCAGGAGCCCCTCCTCCTGCTGAGCCAGTCACCTCCCCTCCTCCCAGCTCAGGCGGTGGTCCCCTGGGGGGTCCCACCCCTCCCCTGGTCCCTCCCTCTCTGCCCCAACCAGTCATCCCCGGAGACACCTGAGCTGGCTCTGAGACACGAGTGGGTGGAGAGCTGAGGCTGGGTTTGGGGGCTTGGGAGTTTGGGGAAACATAGAGGGGACCAGGAGTTAGAGCTGCCTCAGACTGGAAAGCAGGTGTCTTGATGGAAGGGAGGGCCCCGCAGAAACAACGAAAGAATGTGAACCTAGGAAAGGGAGAGCCAACCTTGTGATCTGGGGACATGATGGGCAGAACAGGGGAGTGTGGAGCCTAACCCCAGGAGCGGAACTCCCAGGACCCTCAGAGAAACCTCTGGGTTTCAGGGAGGTGACTGGGAGAATGGCTCAACCATGGGTGAGTCAGGAAAGAGGGAGAAGGGCCTGGAAGCACAAAGCTGCCCCCCCATCTGTATATCGGCGGGCAGGCTGACCTGGGCCCCTGTCTGAGTGGGGTGGGTACCCTGTGCTCATCTCATCTTGAAGTGGGGGGAGCCCGCATGAACCAGGCTGTATGCAGGTTGGAGGGGGAGGCCTGGGATGGGGGATCTCTCCCAGTGAAGGGGTACCTGTGAGGAGAGGAAACGGATTAACGTACTTAAGGTGTGATGGTATATGTGTTCTGCCTCTTCCTCCTTAATCCTCCCAGAGGCCCCTGCAAGGTCAGTATCATTACCCTGAATTTATATCGGAGGAACCGACATTGTATTTGACCTGGGTCATCTAGCCATCCACGGCGGAGCCGGGAGCCAGGCCCAGCTGTGTTGGCTGGACTTCAGCTCCTGGCGGGGAGGGGGGGATCTTTTATCCTACTCCCTGGAAGTTTGCCCGAGGGCTGAAAACTGGTGTGCACGTTTGCATATTTGTACATGAACGCAGGCTTCTGCGTGCAGCTGTGTGTGGTGTGTTCGCGCACCTGGGCTGGATTGCACCTGTGGGCCTCTACCTGTGAACAGAGACCGCCGGCACCCCCTGGTCCCCTCAGTGCTCGCCAGCCCCATCTTTGTTAATAGAGTCAGTGCCCCTGGGAGCAGAACTTGGCTTAACATTGAGGGGGGGCCCTAGTGTTTGTTCTCTTTGATGGGCAACCACGAGGCATCCTCCACATCGTCTCCTGGAGGGCTCTAGTGGGATCGAGCCCCACTGATGCATCCATTATCATCTCCCAGAGGAAATACCCGTGGGCCTCTCAGCCCGACCATGGGTGAATCTGGAGGACAGGATGCTTGGATGCATGCCGAACTGGGCGAGCAGCCGTGTCTGTGTTACTTGTGTTTATATGCGTTGAGACATGAGTGTGAGTATGGCCGTGTGTTTCAGTGCCTGCCGGGTTGTGGGTAGCCACCTTGGACGTGTAGCTTTGGAAATACGTGCACGTGTGCGTAATTGATTTTGCCTTCTTTTATGCGAGGAAGCCTCTTCAAGAACTGTGCGTGCGTGCGTGCGCTGGTGCGTGCCTGTGACCACAACGGCTCAGGAGGGTTGCGGTTGGGCGGGGTGAGTTGTGGCGAGGTGATGGGGGAGACAAGAGGAACTCTGATTATTTCAACCTTGAAAACTCATTTCAATTACAATTTACAACCTGCAGACAAAGGCTGCAGTCACCGTAGTAACCGTAGCTGCGGGGTTTGGATGGAGAAAATCCTCTCCCGATGGTTTCTCCGGCTGGCTGTCACCCGTGGCAGAGCCAAACGCATCTCCAGCTCACGGTACCCCGGGACACAATTAGGACATCTTCAAACTGTTGCTGCTGTCATTGCCACCATGTGTCTGGGATTTATCTCCTCCAGTAGCACTCAGAAATGTGCGTCCTGCTTCCTCCCAGAGCTGCTTGGGCCTGGAGCTCCTGCCCACCCAGGAGGGGATTTTCTGACCCCCCACCCCTTTCTTTCCATGACCACTGCCTGCTCTGACTCTGCAGACAGGGATCCTGAACTTCTGATTAGGCCTGGGCCCCAGAGAAGAGGGAGGAGGCAGACCAGGGACTGGTTAGAGGAAGAAGAAGGGGAGGGACGACCGGGGTGGGAGGGTGTGGGGTGGTAGAAATGGTTAAAGAGCCAGAGAGATCCAGGTTCAAATCCCAGCTCTGCCACTTCCCAGTCGGGCCCATCCCCGGTGTGCACAAGCACATGCTGGGTGACAGGGTTCCTGTGGGATCCTGGGTACATCACTTGACCACTCGCAAACTTCAGTTACCTCCTCTGTGAGGGGGCCAGTTCAGCTGACCTCCCCGAGCTCCGGGGAAGAGAAATTCCAGGCATGTGAAGCTCTTGGTGTGGGGTCATTTGCTGAGGAGTCCAGAGTGTGTGGAGAGAGCTGTGCAGGTTATGGGCACAGCTTCGAACATTTGGGATGGAGCATCTCGTCTTTGTTTAACTTGTATTTATGATTCCTGCTCTCCAAAGGGTAGGGCCCTTGGGGGTTGAGGGGTGTCTGTGGAGGGCATGCTCGAGGCCTGGTGTCCCCTTGTTAAAAAAAGGTGCTTTGCAGGTCACCTCACGGTGCATTTTCTCATCCATAATTGGGGCCGGACTCAAGACAAAAGTCAAGGATGTGAAAGTGTGTCGAGAAGTCTCTAAAAGTCCATGGCTGTCATTGTGACAGCTCTGGGGTAGGGATTCGGGAGGGGCAGCCCCGATGGGATGACAGGACCCCAGAGCCCCTCTCGTGAGAGCGTCCCCCTGCAGAGGTGGATTCTCCAGGGTAAGGCTCATCCTCACTCTGGCCTCAGGGCAGACGGCTTGCGAACCCCTCCCTTGGTCCTGGACCAGAGTGGCCCAGAATGGCTACTTCAGTGGGACCCACTGAGGGAGGACCCATGAAGGAGGAGAGAGGAGAGGCTGAGAGCAGCTCAGGTGGGGAGGTGTAATCAGATCCCATTAGCCAGGGTATCCTTGGCTTTGGGAGGGAACTCTCTGCTTTCTGCAGTGGCCACAGCCTCCCCTCCATCCTGGTTAATAATTCAGTCTCTGACCCATAGGAAATGAGGATGTGATGGGAGTGCGGGGTTGTTGAGTAGCGTTTTATGTTTTCCATTTTTCAGGCTGAGGGGAGCGGGACCTGGGGGCTGGGTGCGGTCCAGGGTGGGGCTACAGCCTTCTACCTGTTCCAGCCCCCTCTGTTCCCCTCCCTCTGGGGACAAGGTTGTCACTGGGCTTCTCTCCTCCTTCTCCGAACCTTGTCATCAGGAGCTCAGACAAGAGGGCTGGCTAGTTAAGCTGGAGGATTTGCCTTTCATGTTTATTCCCGTCTGTGCCTTGTCCTAGAAATTGTGTTGACTGATTCACTAGGCTCTGCTGGCCCAGGAGCTCTGAGGCAGGGTTGGACTTACATCCATCTGTGCCCGCAGGTGTCTGGCCAACCTCTGTAGCACTTGGCAAGCACCACGCCTCTCTTTGGGTCTTGTGAATATTAACCCACTAATCCTCCTTAGGGACCCTAACCTGACCCTGTGAGGCAAGTACCATCATCATCCTCATTTTGTAGTGGAGGGAGCTGGAGTCCGAGGTCCAAGGTCACACAGCCAGAGTGGTTGGTGGAGCTGGGGTTCCAGCTCCCAGGTTCAAGTCTACGCCCCCGCAAGTGTAGGGCAGGGACAATGGGTAGTGAGGGCCTTTGGTGACCAGGAGAGAGCCAGGGAGACGGCTCCCAAGCCTGCCTGGCCTCCAGCCCTGAGGCCGCACTGTAAGAGCTGTGGGTCATCTTGACTGAATGGTACCACAAGGACCAACAGGGTATGTGTCCCCAACTGTCCCATCTGAGTGCTGGTGAGTCTTGATCTCTGACCCCGAGATTGGGATAACTGGGGTCAGGTTCTGCCCTTGGTCCCAGGGGCTTGGTGGCCGAGGCAGGCAGGCATATGAAATGTGCCCCCGGCTCTGTGGGAGCCCCGGGCAGGTGTCTGCCTCTGAGGTATCCAAGGGCAGAGATGGACGCAGTGACCTCTGGAGTTCCCAGGGCCTGGAGCTCGCCCAGCCCAGCCCCCACACAGTAGACATGGCTGTGGGCCAGGGGGCTAGGCTGGGGTGCAGCCCCTCATCCTGCAGCCCACTGGGGAATCACTTTTGCAAGGTATGGCACTGGCCCCCTAACAGGGAGGCAGTGGGTGTACATGGCGGGGTGGGTGATGGGGTTAATGTCTTTGTCCTGGTCTCCAGGGAGTTACAGGCTGTGATGGGGGCAGGGCCTACCACCTCAGAAGGGGAAGCCCCAGAAGGGGAAGCCTGGCTTCCCTAGAATTCTTCCCATCCTTTCCCTGCCTCCACTTTGCATCCTCCTGTCCCCTCCTCCTCTCCCCTCCCTGCATTCCCGTCTCCATCCCAACCCCTCTCTTAGAATCCCTTAGGTGTAGAGTGGCACATAGGCTGGGAGCCAGAGTACTGCGATTCAGGCTCAGCACTTGGTGGTTCTGGGACATCACTGGGCTTTTCTGTGCCTCAGTTTCATCTCTGATACGTGGATAATTACTCACCTCATGGCACCCTGGTGAGAATTCAATGCGTTTATATGCATAAAGGGCTTAAAAAGATGCTTAGCATGGAGCAGGTGTTCACTAGACATTAGCAGCCCCTATTCTTCATGATGATTGTTATCCTGGGCCCAGGCTTGGGTAATGCCTCCTCCTCCAGAAAGCCTTCCTGGCCTGCTCTGGCCCAGAGACGTCTGTTGGTTGTCTCAGAACCACCACCCCCCCCCCCCCCGCCACCTTTGACCACTTAGCACAATAACAATGTGGATCAGTCACCTACTCAGTGCCAAGCATTCTCAGTTAAACCTCTGGGGGCAGGATTATGATCCCTTTCTATTGAGAGGACACTGAAGCCATAGGCAGCTGTGAAGCTTGGGCCCAGGGCCTGGGGGTAAGGATGGGAAGCCAGAGCCCCAAGGCCATGGCGTCCTAGGGAGCCACTGCTGTTTGAGTGAGGTGAGGGAGGGGGGTTCCCCACTTGGCAGAACTCACTCACCTGCCTAATGGGGAAGGAGTGGGTGGGGATGATAGTAACTTCTAGTGTTTGGGGCGATTGGAAGCCATCGAAGGCACCAGGTGGCTTGGGTCCTAAACTCTGAGGGATCTGCAGCCAGGCTCTCACCCTCCTGGGGCTCAGTTTCCCCTTCCATACTCTGTGGCGGGGGCAGTGTGCCCTGGCTGGCGTGGCTGCCCATCTGTGGGCTGCCAGAGTGTACCGCTGAGGCACACAGCTCTTGTCCTAGCGATTTCCCAGTGGCTCCTGCGATTGGTCTAGGTCAGGCAGGGGGAGGGCGGGGAGCTTCCACAGCCGTAGGGAGACCCCCTGACCCACAGCCTTCTGAGGGTGATCGTGACATGGGGGCCTGCCCTGGCTATTCTGGGGTCTCAGGGCACAGAGATGGCTGCACAGTGGCGAGGGCAGTGGACCCTCCCTGTCCCCTTGTGGGATCATCCCCCATAAGACCATCCCGGGGGAGATAGAGCTGGCACTGGGCCAGAAGCCAGAAGGCCTACGTGTGCAGAGATGGGCTGTGTCACCTCTCTTGGCTCTAGCGTCCAGCACGGGGTCAGTGAGGATGGTGGGCCTCATGTATGGCCCCCGTGCTGGGCGTTTCGTTGCAGACCGAGAACGCATTGGGCAGGACTCGGCGTATGAGCAGGAGGGGAAGGTACAGTTTGTGATTGACGCCGTGTATGCTATGGGCCACGCACTACACGCCATGCACCGCGACCTGTGTCCTGGCCGTGTGGGGCTCTGCCCACGCATGGACCCCGTGGACGGCACCCAGCTCCTCAAGTACATCCGCAACGTCAACTTCTCAGGTGGCTGTCCTGGGCTGTGCACCAGAAGGGGTCCCAGGGTGCCATGGGGGGAGGGGCTGGGGCCTCTGGAGGGCGAGGGAACCTCCTAAAATGTTCCACGCAGGGGCCTCCCCAGAGGTGTCTCTGCTCTGGGCTCCTGATCCTCCCTGCTTCTTGGTGAGAGCTCAGCAAAGATACGGAGTGTGTAACAGTCACTGGCCCCTACAGGCATTGCGGGGAATCCCGTGACCTTCAATGAGAATGGAGATGCCCCTGGCCGCTATGACATCTACCAGTACCAGATGCGCAATGGCTCGGCTGAGTACAAGGTTATCGGCTCCTGGACGGACCACCTGCACCTCAGAGTAAGTACATGGTGGGAGGGCAGGGAGGGGCCCCAGGAGGGATGGACAGAGTCACGTGTGCCACCCAACCCCTGGGAAGTAAGACCAAGGGGAGGTGGCCGCTGATGGCGAGGACCAGCCCTGACTCCCAGTTTGCTGCTACCAAGCCCAGGCTTCCTTCCAGGCCCCAGTCCAGGCCTCCAAGGGCCCTGAGTGCCGTCCCTCCCAGAAATGGAGGGATAGGGCTGTGGGTTTTCTGCTATATGCCCTTTTCCTTGGCCTGGGGCCTTCCTGCCTGCTGCCTGCTGATGGAGGAAAATGCTGGATAATCTGGACAATTTACCCTGGACTGAAGGGCTCAGCAGGTACAGGGAAGCAGGGAGTTGTGGGGGGATGGGAGTTTGGGGGTGGCGGGGGAGGGCTGCATTGGGACAAAGGAGGACAATGTCTTAAGGCAAAGGGCACCATCCTGTGGGGTTTCTGGTTGGGGGTAGAGGGCTGTTTGAGAGGTTTTCCTAAAGCCGTCAAACTGCATCTAGAAGGTCATCATTTTTCTGGGTATTATGGGCAGCTGGGGGGGGGGGGGTCTTCTCCTGAATCCTCCTAGCTGCATTTTCCCGGCCCCTGATTGTCCCCGGGACATTGCAGCTCTCCCTCTCTGGCCTCAGTGTACCTAGCTGTGACTAGAGCATGTGTTTGGAGAGAAAGGGCCTGTGGTTCATTTCCTGAGAAAATGCCAGTGCACTTGGCCCCGACCTTGCAAGGTGAAGGGGTGAGCCGTGCTTGGGGCAGGCACAATGTGACAACCAGATGGATGGACCAGAGTGGCCAGAAGGCCCAGGCCCATGTCTGGCCTCAGACTCCCTGTTGCCGATCCTGGGAGAGTTGCCTCACGTCCCTGCTGTCTCCTCTTATAGGAATCTCTTCCAGCGACAAGCCCCCAAGCTCCTCGAAACACTTTCTGCCCGTGAGCCCATTTGGCTCTGACAATCTTCTGAGTTAGAGGCAGTATTTCTGCGAGCCCAGCCTGAGGGATGTTCCAAAAGCCACATGGCAGGGCGGGAGTAGAGCCCATTCCCACGGTGATGTTCCTTGGGTTCCTGAAGAGAGATAGACAGACAAAACAGGGCCGGTGGGAGCACTTGGCCAAGGGGATGATATCCCATATGTAGGAGTGTCTCTGTGGGGTCCAGTGAGGGGAGCAGTGGGGACCTGTGATTCAGTTCACCAGCAACATCGGCAGCTCAGCCTTACTGAGTGCCTGCTGTATACAGCACCTGTGGTAAGTGTGGGACCTTACTATATGGACAGCAGCCCCGTGAGGCAGGCACTGTTCTTATCCCATTCTACAGCTGTGGTAAGTGAAGGCAGGGCCTCGGTGTGGGGAGGGCAGCGGAAACCTCCCTGATGATACAAGGCCCCTCAGCCAGTGTGGAGTCGGGGCAGGGGTAAGGTCAGGGGGACGGGACTTCAACTGTCACATCCTCCCCGTTTTCTCCTGACGGCTCAGTTTGGGCTGTGCTGCAGGGGTCACAGAGCAGGCCGGGCTGGGGTGGGGGCCTGAGGAAGAGACTTCACCCTGCCCGCCCCGTCTTCCTCCGGGTCTGAAACTGAGATGGCCTCTCACGGCTGGTGCCTGGGCCTCACTTCCTCTGTCATAGACTCCACAGAGAGTCCAAGGGTCCCCAGCATGCCAGACCTGTGCTGGGGGCTAGACACGAGGCAAGGGACAGGCACAGAGCCCCGCGCCTCGTGGGCCTGAGCTTCTGGGGAAATAGAATTTCTGTGATGACTTCCAAATAGAAGGTGCAATAAGTAGCAAAGGGCAGAGTAGCCTCTTTCTGGTGTCCTTGGATCAGGTGGGGAAACAAAGACTCAGAGAGGTTGAGGTGTTTGCTGCAGGGCTCACAGCCAGCTGGCAACACACCTGTGATCCCAGGATTTACCTACATTTATGGCTCTTTCTATGGGAGCCAGAGTTTTCTAGAACAGTCACCGTTGCCATTTGTTTCCCTACAGTCTCATAGCTCCAGTGGCCAGGGTTGTCCTGCTTCATTGTTCCTATAGGGATTGTGGCCCAGGTTGTTCCTGTGCTCTTTGGCTCTAGGGGACCACATGGCCCTGTCATGCCCAGAGCCACAGGACAAGCTGCTGCCCTGAGCTTTTCCTCCCCACTCCTGGGAGCCCATCTTTGGCTGCCCCTCCCCTTTTCCTCAGCTCTGAAACCATCCCCTTGCCCAAGCAGCTGCTTATTCCTTCTCTGGGAGCGAGGACCCAGCACAAAGGAGCACCTGTCTGGCCAGGCCCCCTGCTCGCCAAGTGTGAACTAGCAGCCGCTCTATTTGGAACAGATGCCTTGAACATGGCTCCCAAGTGTAGTCCAGCTCCCTTTGCTCAGGGCCTGGAGCTCTTCTGCGCCTCTCACTGACTTTCCAGACTTTTTTGCAACACTGAATTTGGTAGGGGTGCCAACACGCCCTGTGGCTCCTTTGTTCGCAGTGACTGTGTCTTCGGAGACATATAACCATGACTAGTGCTAATTTAGAGCAAGATATAAAGAAATTCTAACCCCCGGGCACAGATTCTGTGTCCTCTGAGCAAATCTATCATTGCTCTCTGCTGAGCACAGCTTCCTGTCCCACCCAGAGGAGACACCGTGGGCTGAGCCACGGGGACGGCACATCTCCCAGCAAGCACACAAGTCACCTGCAGGGTCTGGTTAAGACTCAGATCCTGACACAGTAGGTTTGGGGCAGGCCCAAAGGTAGCACTTCCAGCAAGCTCCTGGGTGATGCTGGGGTGGGTCTGTAATCTGGGCTCCCTAGTTCCCTCTGCTTCCCTGTGGGACTCCTGGTTCTCCCTGCCGCTCTCTGTGCTCAGGGTCTCTGTACGGTCCTGGAGGGTTTGGGATTTGCTCAGGATGTCTCCTAGGTTAGCCAGGGCTGCAACATGCAGGTGGGCTTATTTAAGTCCAGCTGCTGGGTCCAGCGGGTCGTTGCCGTGGCCAGGATGCCAGCTGGTGGGGTGGCCCCAGGCAGCGGTTGGCATAGCCTGAGGCCGGCTCCCCTGCGATGTTGTTGCCAGATAGAGCGGATGCACTGGCCGGGGAATGGGCCGCAACCACCCCGCTCCATCTGCAGCCTGCCGTGCCAGCCGGGTGAGCGGAAGAAGACCGTGAAGGGGATGCCGTGCTGTTGGCACTGTGAGCCGTGCACAGGGTACCAGTACCAGGTGGACCGCTATACCTGTAAGACCTGCCCGTACGACATGCGGCCCACCGAGAACCGCACGGGCTGCCGGCCCATCCCCATCATCAAGCTGGAGTGGGACTCGCCCTGGGCCGTGCTGCCCCTCTTCCTGGCCGTGGTGGGCATCGCTGCCACGCTCTTCGTAGTGGTCACCTTCGTGCGCTACAATGACACGCCCATCGTCAAGGCCTCGGGCCGCGAGCTGAGCTACGTGCTGTTGGCCGGCATCTTCCTGTGCTACGCCACCACCTTCCTCATGATCGCTGAGCCCGACCTGGGGACGTGCTCTCTGCGCCGCATCTTCCTGGGGCTGGGCATGAGCATCAGCTACGCGGCCCTACTCACCAAGACCAACCGCATCTACCGCATCTTCGAGCAGGGCAAGCGGTCAGTGAGCGCGCCGCGCTTCATCAGCCCTGCCTCACAGCTGGCCATCACCTTCAGCCTCATCTCCCTGCAGCTCCTTGGCATCTGCGTGTGGTTTGTGGTGGACCCGTCCCACTCGGTGGTGGACTTCCAGGACCAGCGGACGCTCGACCCGCGCTTTGCCAGGGGCGTGCTCAAGTGCGACATCTCGGACCTGTCGCTCATCTGCCTGCTGGGGTACAGCATGCTGCTCATGGTCACGTGCACCGTGTACGCCATCAAGACGCGCGGCGTGCCCGAGACCTTCAACGAGGCCAAGCCCATCGGCTTCACCATGTACACCACCTGTATCGTCTGGCTCGCTTTCATCCCTATCTTCTTTGGCACCTCGCAGTCAGCAGACAAGGTGAATGGTGGGGATGGGGGTGGGGGAGAGTGAGGGCCCCGAGCTGCGGGCAGCTGTGGGGGCTCGCTGGCCTTTCCTTCTGCTCTGGAGAGGACTTCTTCCATGCCTCATTGCTTCCTCTGCCTCTGTTCTCTGGCTTCTGGATTGTCCCTCTTCTCTCCTACCCTTTCTCTTTTCTGGCTTCCCCTTCCCACCCATCTCAACTCTCTCCTTCTTCTTCCCTTCCCTCCCTGCCTCTACCTCTCGTTGCCTCCCTCTCTCCTCTCTGTCAGCTTTCAATCTCTTCTAGACTCTTTCCTGGAGAAGAGACTCTCGCCCTGCTCATCCCCATCTTCCCTGCATCCACTCCTCTCTTCCTTGTCCTCTGCCTGCCCCTCTTTCTGCCCTTGCAGGATCCCCCTGGGTCCCTGGGTGGGGGTTGGATCAACACTCACTCCTCTTCTCCTGGTCACCAAGCCTCTGAAGCCTGGGAGCCTGGGGTGTCAGCTGAGGGTCCTTCCCTCCACCAGCCAGAGCTGCAGACAGGGTGCCTCCTGCTGGCTCTGTCAGGCCATCCTGTGGGCGTGGACAGACCCCAGGGCCCCGTGCACTCTGACCACATCCCCACCCCAGCACTGCCTGGCACCTGCAGGGTTTTATCTTGAAGGACTGAGGGTCACTGAAGCCGGAGGTTAGAGATAGGCAAGGGGTTATTGGGACCAAGGACCCCAGCTCCTGGTCCGAGTTCTATGTTGGGATCTTGGGCATGACAGCTGGCTTCTCCGCCTCAGTTTCTCCATCAGTATGTTGGGGCCATGATCCTTCTCTTTCAGTCATTAAGGGTTGTCACAATCACATGGCCTGATGGGTTTGAAAGCCGTTTACCCCTCTGTGGGGTGGCTGGTACTGAGGAACCCAGGGGAGGGTGATGGGGACTAGGTCAGAGAGATGACAGGACAGATGGTGGAGGACTCAGAGGCTGTGGGAAGGATGTGGGCTTCTACCATCAGTGAGAAGGGAGCCATGCTGGGGTTCTGAGCAGTGAGGGACATGACATAGTGCGGGTTTAGAAGGATCCTTCTGGCTGCTGGGTAGAGCCCTGAGGAAGGTGGGCTGAGACCTGGATGGCCAATGCGGAGGGGACTGTAGCAAGCCCAGCAGGGGGCTGCTGGGGCCGGGGGTGATGGGAAGCAGGGGTTTGTGGATGTGTCTGCAGGTGAGGCGGCTGGATTTGGGACGGATTGCATGTGGGGCAAGAAGTGCAGAGGAGAATCAAGGATGACTCTGGGTTTTGGCGTGAGGATCGGGAGGAAGGAACGTCTGCACTCTCAGGTGGGGAAGAGCACAGAGGAGTCTGTTTGGGGGCCGAGATCTGGCGGTCCTCTGGATGTGCTAAGTTTGGGGTGCCTGTTAAGAGGTCCACATACTGTTGCTGAATACACAGGGCCAGGGTTCAGGACTGAGGGCCGGGCTGGAGCTGGAGCTGGTGTTGTCACCAGCCCATGGCTGGCATTTGAAGCTGGAGCTTGCCCAGCTGTGAGCTACTCAGGATCCTTGGCTTTCAGTGAGGCTGCTGCCAAGGCCGTGACGGATGGGGTGCTTGTCATGGACCTGACACTCTACCTGATGGTCCCTATCCACAGTAGCAGGGTAAGGTGGATAGCACTATCCCTGTCTATAGATGAGACACAGAGGCACAGAGAGGCCAAGTGACTCATTTGAGATCACACAGCCCATAGGTAGCATGGTTGAACTTGACCCTGCTGTGCCTAACTCAGGAACCCCCTCCGCAAACCCAGTCCACACTGCCCCCCTGCAGCCCTGGAATACCTTCCTGCCCTGCAAGCCTCCTTGGTAAGGGCCACCTCTGCTCCAAGAGTTCCTTGAGGGCAAGACCTCTGCCCTCCATGCTGAAACCCTTGACCTGGCCCTGTAAAGGCCTGTAGCCTGCCTTCTAAAGGTGGCCAGTGGGCTGAGGGGCTCTGAGAAGCAGACATTGGGGTTGGCAGTGAGGGCCCTGAGATCAGAAATCAGGTTTGGCTCCATGTCACCCCACAAACCTGAGCCAAAGCAGCCACCAGGCCTAGCTTGCCCTGTGAGCCAGGTTTCCTGCCCCCACAGGCCTACGGGAAGCCCTCCCTGCTGAGGACAGGTACAGTCGGAGCCCGGTGGCCCGCAGTGCCCAGGGGGCCCACAGAGCCAGCAGGGGAAGCCACCCCACATTGTAGGAAGCTGACAGCTTGAGAAATTTTGGCAACACCAGGAGTCTCCTTCCCCTGCCTCCTCAGGGAGTAAAGGTGAACAGCTAGAATGCAGACAACATGCTGGCTGAGCCCCTGATTCTGCCTTCCTATAGTTTCCTCAGTGGGGTTCCTGCCCTTCCAGGGGGCTGTCAGACCCTCCCTCCTCCAGCTGCTGAGGCCCCGCCTCCTGCTCAGCCCCCACATCTCTCCAGGCTACCCGGACTGCCTCTAATTTCTTCCTTTTTAGGAGGCTCCCTGAGTATAGATGTTGAAAAGGAACCTCTGAAATGATCTCTCCTGAGGCCCAGAGAGGCGCAGAGGCCCTTACTTGCCTGGGGTCACACAGCAGGCTAGCCTCTCAGCCACAGGTGATCCTGCTCTGGTCCTGATCATGGGGGACATGGGACATGACCTTCCCCTCTGGGCTTCTGCATAAGGAGGGGCCGGGATATGAGCTCTTCTCCCACCCCATGCTGGGACCCAACTTCCTAGAGGCACAGGCCACCAGGAGCTGAATCTCTGAATCTCCACTGGGCTCTGCCAGCCCTGCAAACAGGTAGAGAGAGAGAGGGGTGGGGCCGCGGCGGGGAGTTGTGTGGTTACAGAGGTGTGTGTGCCTTCTTGTGCATGGTTGGTGGTGGCTGGGTGGTGTGTGTATCTGTGTGCAGGTGGCTGCGTTTGTGTACACTGGGTGGGGATGGGCAGGTGTGTACATTGAGAGCTTCATGGCTGGGATGCATGTGGGTGTGCAGACGAGTTGCATGTGCCTGGCCATGTATGTGCAGATGTGTGTGTGTGCACTTGTAGGTGCGTATTCAGGTATGTGTACAGATATGGATGAATGCGTCTGGGTGCCTGCATGCGAGTGTACCTAGGTGCATGAAGGGAGTGCATGTGTGTGCGTACACGTGCCCCCTGGCATGAGTCTGAGTCACATATGAGCGCACAGCTGTGAGTTCAGGGATGTGTGTGTGTGTGAATGCAGAGATGCATGTGTCTATGGGCATGCGTGTCTGTGGGTATGTGGGCGTGCCCAGGCTTGTGTGCACATGTGTGTGCAGGGGCTCGTGGCGCCCATTTCCCCAGCAGGCAGGTGGTGGCGTGGAGCGAAGCAGTCTGTGCTGCTGGGCTGAGCAGGTGGATGGCTTTCCCCATGCTAGCCCCAGTCGCCAGGGGTTATTATGGCCGCCGTGCAGCACTACCCAGAGCTGGGCACAGCATGCTTTCTCCACGGCATGGGGTTCCCACTTAGCTGCTCTTGGGTGGGACCTAGCCACAGAGGCTGACCAGGGGGTGGGGAGGTTCATTTCTCTGGTTTGTACAGATTCCGAGGATCTCTGTGGCCACTAGGATCAGCCTGGGCCAAATCGCGGAGCAGGTAGATCTCCTCGGCACCCCCAGGCGGGCCCCTTGGACCCTCTGCCCAGCAGGCCTCACAGGGAAATGGGAGACTCCTCATCTCCCTCTACAGCAGCTCCTTTCTGTGCCCTTTGCCCCACCTGCGGTTACCTCTGTCCACGCCCATCAGACCTAGCTCTGACAACCTCTTTGCTCTGGGGAGCAGCCACTTGTGAGGCAAAGGCAGGATTTCTTGCAGAGGACAGAGTGTAGCCAGGGCCTGACCAGAAAGGGGGGCAGGAATCCAGGCACCCCCATCTGGAAGACAGGTTGGCTGGGAAACAAGACGAAATCAGATCCTGGAGGTCACCTCTCAGGCCACCAGCCTTGGAGGGCTGCATCCGTACCTGGGCCTTATCCCTGGGAGTTGGGGGTGTCTGCTGGGTTCTAGAGGTTTTAGAGGGCTGCTCCTTCTTTGATAGAATCAGCATGCTACTACCTCTTGGTCACAACGTGCGCCTTCACACAGGGGGCTCTGGGACAACGTGTGAGCTGGTGGGAGGGTGGGAGTTCCAGACCCCAGAGCATGGAGAGGGACTGGGGTGTGCAGCCTTACTTGTGCTTGCACAGGGCCGGCTGCCCCTCAGCCTGGGATGGCTAGACAAGCCTCCGAGGCCCCTGCTGGAAGGGCAGGGCCCCAGCAGGTGGGGGCAGCTCGCTTAGGTTGGATTGGTTTATGCCCCATCTTGTATCTTTGCAAAAAGGTTCCATTCTGAAAAGCAAAAGAGAACACCAAGGATTGTACTGTTTTCCGCGTTCAGGGCTGGCCCTCTGATTTTCAGGGCCTTATACAGAAAGAAAGTAAAAGCCCCTTTCTTGTTCAAAAATGATTCAGGATTTAAGATGGTGACAGCAGGGCATGGAACCACATGTGTGTCCCTTGGGCTCTTCTTCTGCCTGTGTTAGTGGGGGGGTCTAGCATCCCACAGTGGCTCAGGGCAGAGTGGAATCTCGCCCCCAACACAGGGCTCACTCTGTCCAGAGAGGGGGCCTCTCTCCCTGGTTCCACCAACTCCGAATGGGCCCGAATGCACGCCCCACCCCCCAATCAACAAAGTGTGGGCAGAGGGCCCAAGATGGATATCTGACTTGGAAACACAACCCCGACACCCAAGAACCATTTTTAGTCTCCCCTGTGAGAGGGGAGACTGCCCTCAGGGAGGCCCTGGTCTAATGAGGGAGACGAACCCTCACCCAGGGAGCTCCCAGTCCAATGGTGAAGGTCCTGAAAACAAGCGTCATCTTGATTAGCCCAGACCTTCATCACTTTCCCCATGGTGTGGAACCTGTCCGCCCCTCCCCCACTGCCATCAGCCCCATCTCAGGGGGCAGGAGAGGTAGCCTATACCCTCCTACGGGCCAGTCATGCTGGGAGGGAGTGCTGTGGTACAAGAGTAAGAATATGGCTTGCACGGGAGGACAGGAGATGACTGTGTCAGATGGGTGTGTGTTGACTGGGGACCAGGCTCTCATTTCCCTGGGCTTGTGACAGTTTCTGAACAGTGACAAATAAAACCACTTCTCCACACTCCCAGCCTCCTTCACAGAGCTTCACAGTCTGGGTTTGGCTCACCTCGTGGGTTGGGAGAGGTAGCAGCTCTCATCCCATTGCACTGATGAGTAAACTGAGGGCTAGAGAGGGCTTGAGACTCAGGGTCACATCCTCTTTCCTTTCAGACCCCAGGGCTTCTCCAGCCTCTCTCTCAAAGGACAGCTGGAAAGACAGCCTTCAGATCCAGGTCATGAATCATTTTTAGAGAAGGGCAGATGGGACAGAGTATGAGAATGGGTGTCATAGGGGGTCAGATAGAGCTGGGATTCAGGGAGAGCTTCCTAGAGGAGACGACACATCAGCCAGGCCCCCAGGGAGGGGGCCCAGATCAAGAAATGGAAGATTTAGGGGGTAGAACATTTCTTGCCTTCCCCATGCCCAGACCTGGGGGCTACAGCCCAGGTCTCCTCTGGCTGCACGGAGGTTGAGGGGGGCTGGCGGGACAGCAGAGGCCTGGAAGACTGGGAAGCGTGATGGAGGAGGCAGGGAGGGGACCCCAGGGGGCAGTGGGAATTGTCAGGCCCTGCCTGGAAGGCCCCGCTATTGAAGAATGGATTATCCGACACCCAGATTAATGGACTTTCATTTTGCTAAACATCTGTCACCGTTAGTGCTGGCGAGCGAGCGTGAAATGGGCTTTGACTGTGCCGCCATCGCCATATCTCACTGGGCGCTGTGGCTCCCGTGTCAGTGGCCTGCTCTGCACAGGGCAACAGTACAGGTTGCAGTCACTGAATGGGGACCTGGTCGAGGGGCTGTGGCATGGCCCCTGGGAGTTACCCCAAGGCACCAACAGATGTTCATCTCACTCCCAGCCCTGTGTAGCGGGATGCTGCTGGGAGGGTCAGCTGTGGTTCCCTGAGGGCCCTTCTTTAGGGGTGCTACCCCCACATGGCATGAAGCAGTGGGAAACACTTCCATGTACGTACGTACCATGGGCTGGGCATTGTTGTATATAGGATCACCATTTACCAAGGCGTTTCATTCTCATAGCGGCCCTATGAGGTGAGTATTATAGCAGCATGCCCACATGGGGAAACTGAGGCACAGGGTGGGACTTGTCCAAGGTCACAGAGCTAGAAATGGTGGAGTCAGGATTTGAATCCAGAGAGTCTGATCTAAAGTCCCAGCTCAACACCACGACTCCCTTCTGCCCAGTCAGTGGGACATGGGGCAGGACTCCCAGGGTCTGTCCCCCTTGTGTCTGTTCCTGGGGTCGGGACTCTGAGGCTGGGGCAGAGCTCTTTCTGACGCCGCCCCTGGCCCACCTCCAGCTGTACATCCAGACGACGACGCTGACGGTCTCGGTGAGTCTGAGCGCCTCGGTGTCCCTGGGGATGCTCTACATGCCCAAGGTCTACATCATCCTCTTCCACCCGGAGCAGAATGTGCCCAAGCGCAAGCGCAGCCTCAAAGCCGTCGTCACCGCCGCCACCATGTCCAACAAGTTCACGCAGAAGGGCAGCTTCCGGCCCAATGGTGAAGCCAAGTCTGAGCTCTGCGAGAACCTCGAGACTCCTGGTGAGTGTCCGGGTCCTCCCCTCTCCCTCAGGGCCCCACCCAGCCTCTCCTCCTTCCCGGAGAAGGCCAGCCCCCATAACCGGGACCCTGGCCACGTCCGTCCCTAAGCCCATTTTCTGGGGTTCCTGGGAGAGCCCTGAGGCCACAGGTGAGTGGGGATTCTCTCTTGAGGCGCCAGGTTAGTGCCCCTCTGCCCCGCCCCATCTTGGTAACCAGGAGAGAACTTCAAGGTCCCACCCCACCTAGCCTTAGCTGCACACTTCCAGGGATCTGACTGCCAAGGGTGAGGCTGTGGGGGAACCTGGTTCATGCAGGGTGATGGGGGCTCTGGGATTTCTCTTCCCTGGGACCAAGATCTGGGCCTGTGCCCTCTCCGTCCCTCTGGGAGAATGGGTTGTCTGGAGGGCCTCTGCTTTCTGGCCCTTTAGTGACCTGGGCACAGAGGCTCTGGTGCCTGCCTGGCCACGCCCTAACAGGGCCCTGAGAGATGGGGACCCAGGAGGTGGGTCCCCAGGATGGGTAAGGGAAGAAGTAGGTTGGACGGAGGGCCTCCATAGGCCTCAGTTCCCCAGAGGCTGGGTGTTCCCAAGGGATGGTTCAAGGAAACCTCTGCAGTAGAGGGTCATGCTTTGAGGGGGACCTCAGCATCTGAGGGGCAGGCCCAAGGTCTGGGCCTGGGCAGGAATGTGCATGAGGGAGTGAGGCCGCCATCTTTGCCAGCTTCTCTGGTCCCCCTCTCAGCCAGCCCTCTGTGAGAAGAGATGGAGGGGAGAGAGGGGCAGGGCATGCGAGGGATGAGGGTGCCTCGGGGGCGCCAGTCATGGTGGCAACCACTCCTTGAACCCTGATTGTGTGACACACAGCCATGCGACCTTAAAAGGCAAGTTATTTATCATCTGTGTAATACAGATGAGGAAAGGGAGGCTCAGTAAGGTTAGGGATTCATGTGGGTCACATAGTCACCAGGTAGCTGGGCTGGACTTGACCTTCACGGTGATGTCCCTATTGCTTCCTTGGAGATGGAGGCCTCTGCCCTGGGGTGAGCCATGGGGTCTCCCACCTGTGGGGTGGGCCTCCACTCTAGCTGCTCCAGTGGTTGGCGGGGGTGAGACGAAAGGGTAGCCGTGGTCAACCCTGCTCACTGAGACCTTGGCTCCCTCCCTGGATATCGTGCAAGTGTCCAAATAGTTTATGTGGCAGCTTCTGCCTCCCCTGCTCTCTGAAAGTCCTGGGTGGGGGGCCTCCCACTGGTGGGGAAGGAGAAGAAGAGCCCCTCCCTCTGGGGAGACTCAGTCCTGGTGGGACCTGGGAGTTAGTACTCAGCTGCTTCCCTTTCATCCTGGGGGAAAGGCCAGAAATGGACATTGTTGATGGCAGCAGGAGGATTATGGGCTAGACTACAGGAGTGTCTGGAGTGCAGGCTCTAAGAGGAGGCCCTGTGTCACTGACAAGGAGGTCAGGAGACCAGGAGACCTAGCCTCCTTTGTTTGTTTTGGCTGGGGCAGCACCTCTCATAGGCTCCCCCACCTCGTGGCCCTGGGGAAACATCTTCCCTCCCTTTCTCATCATGGCTCCCACGTGTTGAGAGACAGCCATCTGTGTAAAGAAGGGAAGTCTCTTCCTACATCCAGACAGGATTTTTCCCACCCAAAGCCCTCTGCTCTGTTGAGTGCTCTTCACAACAGTCCTGTGAGGCTGGGGTGGGGCTAGATGTTTGATCCCCAGCTGAGGCCCAGAGAGGGTGAGTGACTCTCCTGAGGTCACACAGCAAGTCGGTGGCTCGCTGGCCCCAGTGTCTTTCCTTTGGCCCCAACTTTACATGGTCTTCCTATCTCTGGGGCCCCATTCTCTGTGCAGAACAGTATAGGTGGCTTTTGACATGCCTCCTTCTTTGACATGCTGAAGACCATGTGTTGCCCCCTTGCCCCCATCTTCTGCCAGATGACCTCTGGTTCCAATCCTCCCAGAGCTCCCCTTGGACCTACAGCCCTAGGACTCCCTTCAGGGGCCCCCTGGGGCCTCCGCTCTGAGATGGGAAGGGGCCTTGTCCTCCCAGGATGCCCCATCTCTGGCCTTTTGTGTCTAGATTTGCAGAAACCCCAAATGCAGCCCCTCACCAGACCCTTCTGTCCTGAGCAGGGGCCCCTCCTTGCTCCCCACCCCACACTCCTGCCTTCAGTTTTCCTCCTTCCCATGGAGACTTACCTGTCCCGGGTTCCACCCTCCAGGCCCTACTACCCTGTTGCAGGCAGGTGTGTTAAATGAGCTCTGCTCCAGGGCTCGTCTGAATGGGGCATGAGCCCTCCAGGGACCATGGGCATTTAACTGGAGATAACACCCTAACCCCAAAGTGTGACCCTCATGGTGCTGTCACTGGCCAGAGGGAACCAGAGGGCAGGGCCTTCCCAGACAGCTTTGATGGCTCCTTACTGACATGGCATCTTCTGTCTCTGTTGAGGTTGGTCCCATGGGGACAGGGTAGAATTCCCACCCCTTCCCACCCCACCCCCCACCAGACAAGGAGGGGAATGGAGGCCCAGGGAAGGGAAACGCAGGGTTCCCAGCAAGGGAACCTTCCTGCAAGGGAAGGACGAGAGCTGTTTGCTCCCTCCGTCCACCTGTGGGAGCCAGAGGCCAGGACCCTTTGTCACCACTGTCCCTTAGCTTGGCGATAGCAGGAGCTGTGGGGGTGCTGGGTGGGAGCCTGGTGATTAATTCTGGGGATGCCAGAGTGAGGGGGTATGAGCAGGGAGAGTGGAGAGATGTCACTCCTGTGCAGCAGGGCCATTTTTCACTCTGTCACTGGGAGGCCACGTATCTTTACACAAACAACAGAATAAATAATTCAGGGGCCTGATTGTGGGTAGATTGGGCACAGAGACACAGGGCGACAAATGGGGGCTGTCAGCTCTTGCTTGCCACCACCCAGCTAATTATTATCTGAGGTGGCAGGGCTTGAAAAACAGCAAGGGTCTGTCACGGGCAAGGCATAGGTTTGGGGCCCTTGGCTCCTGCTCTGTGTCCCTCCCTTCGGGCTGAGGATGCCTCTGGAGCATCACTGTCCTCATCCTGTCCTCATTGCTCTAGTTATTTCAGCCCTGCCCCTTTGCCCACCACTTTGCAGGGTTCCCTCCACCTTGTGGCTGAGAGCCACCCAATGTACAGATGAGAAAATTGAGGTGCTGAGAGGTTCAATTTGTCGGAAGGGCTGCTTGGCAGGTGCTGCGACCCACTGTACTGGGGAGGGCAGGACCGGACCCGAAGCCTCCTGACTCCCAGCCACAGTGGGAGAGTCTCACAGTTAGCTCCCGGTGGGAGGGGCGGGCGGGCAGACTCACTGCTCCCATTTTCCAGATGGTGAGACCGAAGCTGCGCTGAAGGACTCTGGGGCCCCTGGCTTGTAGCTGAGGGCTGAATGCACTTCCAGGTTCTGGAACCCAAGGACTGAATTTTCTATTGGAAACAGCTCTGTTCTTAGAGGGACGGCAGGGCCCAACTGTCCCTAACCTCCCTGCCATTTTCCTCCTTCTGCCTGCGTGGGTGCCCCTGGCTCCAGGGGCCTGTTTCCCTACAGCTGGTGGAGGTTTGGCTGCCCCTACTGCTGTTTTCCTTCACCTCTGAGCCAGGCTGCTGGCAGGTTTGCAGGTTTGGAGACTCAATTTTATCAGTTCACCCAGGGGGTGATGGAGCCCCGGGGAACTGATTCAGCCGCTGCCTCTTTTTCTGATCGTGCTGGAGAGAGTGGGGTGGAGAGTGGGGCCGGGGGAGGCCCTCAGGGAAAGAAGTCTGGGCCAAAGGGCCACTGAGCTCTTTTGTGTTACAGGTGGGGCCTAGGAGGGCGAGGGAGGAGCTGCAGGAGGTCACAGAGGGAGGGGGTCAGAGACTCCTGTCCCCAGAGTGCTGATCTGCACAGCGCCCCTGCCCCCCTTTCAGCACCTCTGCCTTTGTGTCTGGGCTCCTTTGCCCAAGTCTGTCCAGCCCAGGACCCTCCTGGATGCTGTTCCCTCAAAACTGCCCTGTCCATGGTCCTTCTCTCGTGGTCACCAGCACCCTGGAGGCAGACGGGTCATTTTAGAAATGAAGGTGGCAAGTCTTGGCATGCTTTGTAAGCCTCCTTCTGAAGTCATGGGCCCCGTTTCCTCCTGCCACCTGTCCAGGGGGAACCTGAGACTTGCAGCTTCCTGGCTGCAGCCCAGCCAAGTGATTGTCCATGTTCTGTTTGCGTATTTCAGCTGACAGGCAGCTGAACTACTGTATAAGGCCACCCTCTCCACTCAGGAGAAAGTTCTTCCTTTAGCTCCCCTGTGTTTCACACCTCATGTTGCCCTGCTGGTCCTACGAGGTACCCCTCTGCTTGCCCCACCCCCCACAAGTTCGCTTCTGGTCACACTTGATGGACCCTCTGGGAGTGGGACCCAGAAATCCTGCCTATGTCGGTGGGCTTCTGGCTATGCTGGTGTAGTGGGTGGGCAGGCCTGGGGACCTGGGTCTCTTCCAGCGGCTCCCAGAAAGGTTGTGCTGAGGCTGATCCCTCTCAGTGACTGCTCTGCCCCCGAAAGGCATAAGAGGGGAAGTATGGGAGAAACAGTTTTAATCAAATGACATGCAAATCAAATGACACACAGCCCTTCCACTCCCACGTCATTAGCAGGAATGTCATCCAGCAGGGAGTGTGGGAAGTATGGTCTTAACTCAGCAGTTGTGGGCCCAGCGCATGGGGTAGAGGATCAGAGAGTCCAGCCACACTGCTCCCCCTCTGTGTCCTCCATTCCGGGCTGGACGCCCTGGGTGAGGCTGGCAGGGACGGTCCTTTTCTGGGTGGAGAGGCCCCTGATGGAGTGTTAGGCCAGCTTTGCGCATTAGGGCACCATAACTATCTCCTGTCTGGCTGCCTCCACGCACCAGCACTTAGCTCCCACCCCACGCAGCAATTCTGACCTTCATGACTCATCACTGAGCTGTCCCCAGCCATGCAGGGAGACCCTGGATCCTGACAGGACAAAACTAAGGGCCTGGCCAGGCTCCTCACCCAACTGGCCTCAGTGCCTCATTTGTCGCAGGAGGGTGGCCCTTATCTGGCTTTGTCACTAGGCTGCCATGAGGTTTGAACCCCATCTGGGTGGAGGGAGGGGAGGTTCATGCTGGAAAGAGACTGTCACCCAGCTGGGTGGGGGGGGGGCCCACACGGGGCTGAGACTGGGAAATGAGGGTACCCAGACACAGAGGCCAGGTCCTGGTGGTGGCTGGCCCTTGCTCAGGGTGCAGATAAGGGAGACTCAAAGCTGGGGTGAGACAGGGACACCTAGAAATGAGAAGGGTAGCCATACTGAGGCCTGATGGGACCTGGAGGTCTTCCATCTTCCTTGAGTGAGGGACTGGGGCTGACTCAGTCGGAGGGGCCTCCTGGTCAGCTAGTCAGTGTCTAGCCTCCAGTGGCAGGGCCCGGCCACTGGTTCCATCATTCATTCTCTCTGTCCCGGCTCTCCACTCCCATCCCCTAGGCTGCCAGGCTCTGTCTAATGTCTGTTTTTCGCATGTGCTCTTCCAAGAATGTGTGCTGTGGACCTGAAATCCTTCTGTTGATAATACTTTAAGGCTATATATAATTAATATCACAAATAAAAATGATTCTCCTCAAGTGTGGTGGAGTCGGGAGGTGGCGGAGACTTTGTTGGGGGCAGGGTGTCGGGGGACCCTCCCAGAGCAGTGGGTTGGGAGGGAGGGCCCATCAAAGGAGGGATCCTAACTAAAACGACAGAGTGAGGAGGGCAGGGCCCTCCAGGGAAGCAGCCTAGCTTCAGCGAAGGTGTGGAGGTGGGAAGGATGTTCAGACAGGGGATGGGTTCAGGGAGTGGGGGAATTTGGTGGGGGTGCGGTTGGGGGGATGAGGCACTAGTTGCGGTGGGGGGAGTGCAGAGTAGGGGAAGGGAAGTGGGGAAGCAATGGGATGGGTGGGTGGGGCCACCATTCAGTTTGGGGGATGTCAACAGCTTGGTTCAGGGGTCTGGACCTGATGCTGTGTGCAGGGCAGTGACTGTGCAGAAGGGGGGTTTGAAAAAGCCTGCCCCTGATGTCTGGGTACCCCGGTCTCTCTCCTTCCAGCACTGGCCACCAAACAGACCTACGTCACCTACACCAACCATGCAATCTAGCTAGGCCACCAGAGCCGAACAAGAGGAGGAGGACCTGAGACACTTGTGGCTGACGCATTGGGCCAGGGCCACTCCCAGGGGCCCAGCTGATGTCTTGCCTGCCCGTGGATGCCCACGGACGCGGCTTGGTGCTGAGGACAGCAGAGCCCCCGGCAGTCACTGCTGGGCAGCCTGGGCAAGCCGGGCAGGTGACAGGAGGAGGACAAGAGGCCGGGCCGGCTGCAGGCCACCCCAAGAGCCTGCATCTTGGACCATGGCCCCTCCCAGCTCCCAAATGACAGGGGCTCAGGCTGCGTGGGCCCCAGAGCTGGTTTTCTCTCTCCCTTCGTCTCTGCTGTCGCACTGGTGACTGTCCCAGTCTGTTTCCATCCCTGTCTTTATTTTACCACTGCCTTTTCTGCGTCTGCACCTGTCTGTGTGCTCTGCTTTTCCCTAGCTGCTTTCTTTCTGCCTCTGCCCCCTCTTCCTCCTGCATCCTCCGTCTCCAGGTCTTTCCAGTTTTTTTCTCTTGTGCTCCCCTGGGTCTCCCGTGCAGGTTTCTTTCCAGTCCTCAGCCCCCTCCTCACCTTCATTACATCCAGCCCTTGCTTTCTCCCTGCCACTATCACCCCCATTCACCAAATCTTACATGTCGCAAAATAGAAAAAGAAAAAAAAATCCAAAACGCAAAAAAAGCCAAAACAAAAACCAATCTCAAGTGTGTTGCCAAGTGCCGCATCCTCCCGGTGGCCTCTGTGTGTGTCCCCGTGGCCCGCAGCCTGCCCGCCTGCCCCCTGCCCGTCTGCCGCGTGTCCTGCCCCCGCCTGCCCCCCGCCTGCCCCTCCTGCCGATGACACGGAGTTCAGTGCCTGGGTGTTTGGTGATGGTTATTGATGACAATGTGTAGCGCATGACTGTTTTTATACCGAGAACATTTCTAATAAAAATAAACACATGGTTTTGCACCCTGCCTCCACAGCTGCTGAGGGTCCTGCAGGGGGACCCCTGTCTCAACCTGCAGCGGGAGAGCCTGGAATTGGAAGCAAGGAGAAAATGGGCAATGATGGAGACCGAGGGCTCTAGGGTGGTTAGAAGCTATCTCTGGGGCTGGCATGGAGTGGGAGCACAGGACAGCCCTGGGCAGGGAGGGACCAGGACTTCACAGCAGATTCCAGAAATCAGCCCCTGGTGGTCCCCTAAGGAAGGAGCATGTTCTATTCCTGTCTCCTGCCCTGCAGCCCCTAAGGTGGTACTGTTTCTGCCTTGCCTCTTCCCTGCCTCACATTCCTCACACCGGGACTCTGACCCCCACCCCGTACCCCGAACCTCTCCTCTTTCCAGCCTGGAACCTCTCTTGAGAAACTGGCTTCCAGGGCTCCCAGGCCCCACAGCCCTCCCCTCCTGCCTGTCCTGTCTCCAGGTTACAGGTGCTAGTATGCTGTGTGTCTGTTGTGAAGACTATCTGCTTAGACTCAAGCTGGGGGTGGGACACAGAGCACCCACTTCGTGAGGATGTCAGCCACTGGCCAGCGGCAGGTGTGCGAGTGTGTGTTCTCAGCAGCTGGTTTCCTCTGCGGGTTGGGAGGTGGGGAGCGGGAAGCATTTGAGGGGCTGGGCCCTGCCAGGGGTAAATTACAGAGCTGGTGACACAATGAGGCCACAGGCAGCAGCTGAAGCCCAGGCTTCCTGAGCCGCCCCTTCCTGGGCCCCCCCTGGGACCCCACGCCCCCTCCCTTCCTGGCCAGCTGACTGAAGTGCGGGGCTGGGAGGTCAAGGGTCTGGAGGGCCCTGGGTGGGGGAGAGCCAGGCTGGGACTGGGTGTGGGAGGTGTGGGTGGAGATAAGGCTGGTGCATAGAATTGTGCCATGGGTAGCACCCCATGGGTGAGTCATCTTACTACTGGGAGACGATGGGTGTCACCCACACCTCTGTTCAGGAAATCAGGTCCCCTGGAGGGTCTGTGAGACTGTGCATAGGTGGAGAGCATCTACCCTATGCTCGTAAGTGTTTGTAAGGGAAGGAGGGGGAAAAGGGAGTTTCTCACTCATTGTCTTGCTTTTGCAGGACAGTTCCTAAGACTGCACCCCAGAAGAGAGCACCCCAGTGCTCTAGCCTAATCAGACAAAACTAGGTTGTCAGACCAAGAGTGTTTGCCAGAAGCTCCCAGGCCATGTGTGTGAGCACGTGTGTGTGAGCACATGTGTGTGTATGTGTGTGTGCACACGCACATGCACATGTGTGTGTGTGCACACGTCCACATGTGGTGGGGGAGAATCACCTTCTTTCCAAGGGGCGTACTGCCCCCTCCGCTCCCCTCAGCCCCCAGAATCAGGGGAGGCTCCTAGTGGCCTTTAGACCCATCAGACATTCCTGAGGCTTGGTGTGGTCCAGCCTGCCCCGAACTCTAAGAAGGGCAGGTGGGGAGGAGGCACCCAGGCCCTGCCTTCACAGGGGTACCAGTCAGATGAGACACAGCCCCACCTGTAGGGACTGCCCTTTCTGAGAGAAGAAGCACAGCCTCTCCCTCAGGGAGCTTCCAGTCCAATGGGGGAGACACAGCCCCAGCATATTTCTATAGCCTAGAAATGCTGGATATCCCAAAGTAACATCCTTATGAGAATAGGGTGGGTTAAGTGGGGAAGCCTCGGGTGGGGTGTGAATTCCAAGCAGCTACATTGCGGGGAAGGGAGGAGAGGTGTGTAGGCTCTGTGGGTGTGAGGTGGAGGGGAGGGACCAGTTTCCCCAGGACTTCTGGGAGTCAGACCAACTGCAGCAGTGTGGGAGGGCGGGTGCCACACCTTCACCTAGAAGCCTGGGCTGGGATCCTGCAGCCAGGTGAGCCTGCGCATGAGTGGGGAAGACCCATGGCTGCTCCCCATTGCTCCCTATGCCATGCTATTAACTTACCAGGCTCATAGTGGACACTCCGGAGAGTGGAACGGATAAGTCATACCTTAATAATTTTACACTTCAATAAGATGGGGGGTGGGTTTGCAGTGTACCTGGTTCACCTGGTGGCCCCCAGAGACCTTTGCTCTATAAGAGGGGTGATGGGGTCTCCCCAAGCTCCTAGGGAGAGGCCTAGAGGTACCAGGAGTGGTGGTCCCCAGGGCTGCAGTCTCCTCCTCTGTAAGGGGGGGTGTCGGTGAGAAGACATTTTTACCAGCTCCCCAGGTACGGGCTATGCAGTGCAGTGGGCCAGGGACATCAGTGGTTTTCAAGCTCTTCCAGCACCACAACTGTTCCTTTAAATCAGCATCGGCATCCCTGGGAACTTGCTAGAAAAGCAAATTATGGGCCCCACCTCAGACCTGCTGAACCAGAAGCACTGGGGGCAATGTCCGGACGTCTGCTCTGTAGGCCTTCCAGGTCCCTGCAATGCAAGGCTAAGTTGGAGAACCACTGCCTAAAACTAATGGTGTGTGGAAAAGCTAATAGGTGTGGTTGCAATGTGTCAGGGGTGGAGAGCAGTGAGTGGGAGGAGGTGGTGGTGGTGGGTGGAGGTGGTGTTCAGGCCTAGGGGTATTGGGACTGGGGTTTTGGGGTCGGGTGGCAGAGTTCCTGGGATGTCAGACCTTCAGTGCTAAAACCAAGAAAGTCCTGGAAAAACTAGATGGATTGGCCAGCCCGTCAGACCCCTTCTTAACCATGTATATCCAACAGGTTTAAGTACCTACTATAGGCCAGGCCCCAGGTGCACAGTATTGAATGAGACCAATGTGGTGTTGGACCTTGGGGTTTCTGTAGCCAAGAGGGGACGTCCGCCACTCAAGAGCTTTTGGGGCTCAAAGCCAAGATTAGGTTGCTACCAGCCCTGGGCAGGAGGCCACAAAGCTATCCAGTCAGCAGGGCTCACAGGTCACCTCTGTGAAACTCCCAGGTCCCTGGGGACTCGGCCTAAGAGGCAAGATACAAGCTTGGGTCTCTTCCAGCTCTGCTGGGGAGTTCTAATGTCTCAACATCTGCTTTTCCATCCTGCCTTCTCAGGCCCCAGAGGCAGAGGCAAAGGGGACCAGAAAGTGACCTGTTAGCACTGTGCCAGGTGTCCCCTGGCCCCCGCCCCCGTGCCATCTTGGCCTCCAGGTCCAGGGAGGGGCCCTTCGGAGCCCACAGAAAGATGCTGAGCCTCTGGAAAGCTGTGGCTCCTCTCTAGCCAGAGGACAGGCCGTGGGCCCTTGCTTTTAGATGTTCTCACTGAGGCCTGAGGCTTCCTCCTCGCAGCCTGGGTTTTCCATCTCCCCACTCAATGTCCAGAGGATTCTGGGACGCTCTCCCTGGCATCTAGAGTTTCTCTCTGCCCCCACCACCTGCCCTGCGCTGCCCTGGTTGCCCAGCCGGGCTTGGCCCTGGCACTCTGAGCTTCCCAGGGCTCGGACCTCCCTGCAGACAGCCTGGCACTGTATGGCACATGGTGCCCAGATCTCACTTTGGTTGGCAAAAGCAGCAATTAGCATTTAATGAGGCTTCTTGCTTTATTTTTAGGTAACCTCCAAGGCCCTGCCTGTGTAATTCAGCCCGCCATTGCTCGGCAGATAATTAAAGCATGTCACCATAATTTGCCTTTTTTTTTTTTTTTTATAAAGCCCGTAATTATGTTTTTATTGCGAGTGAGGAGGAAGAAAGAGGAGGGAAAGACAACAAAGAGGTGAAACTGGGGCAGGAAATGGGGCTTGGCTCCCTTCACCAGGGTCCTCTACCCCATTGGCAGAACCAGAACCCCCATTCTGGGTGCAACAACCCCTCAGCCTCCTGGGCTTAAGGGTCCACCCAGGGTACTCCCTGCCCAAGACCCAAGCCTCCTTGTTGGCTTGCCTTGCTGGCACTTTTGCAATCCTTCTCTTCCAGGTTTGGTGGAGAGGGCCTTCAAGCTCATCCCCTTTCCTTATAAAACCAGCCCCACTTCCCTTTGGAGCATTCCAGTGGGGAGGAAGGGGGTGGGGCTAAAACCAGAGATAGCCATGAGTTGGTTTCCTGATGCACACAGGCACCTGGAGTGCTTTATGCTATGCTTCTGTTGTATGTTTGAAGATTTCCACAGGAAGTGAAATAAAACTCCCCTCTCAGGAAGGGGAGCCGGCATCTGGAATCGGCTTTCAGGGGTGTTTGTGACTTGCTGCTCTTTCTCACTATGAGGTGCAGGGCTATCTTTCTGCACCAGGAACTACACAGCAGTCAGTATTTTGATGCTGGTGAGTGGTGGCAGGCCATCTTTCCCGGGCCTCTGAAATCAGATTCTCTGAGCCTGCAGGCCATACTTGGAATGGGAAAGGCAGCTGCTCACATCAGGGAGCCCATTGCCCCCAAGCATTTTCCCACCTGCCACCTAGGCCGCTGAAAATTCTACTGGTAAAGCCTCAGGCTCATGGCCCAAGGGGTGTTCATCCAAAACACATCAACTTGTTGGCAATCTTACTGGACAGGTATCAGACACCAGGTGGCCTGGGAGTGTGGAACAGGGGACAGGTAAGTTGTGAAAGAACATGCAGATTACCCTAACTCAAGTAGCAAGTGGTCCCTCCACCATTTTCTGAACACCACACCACGTTTGTGTGGTTTGTTCATCGTCTTCAATCTCCCATAAGAGTGCCAGCCCCACTGGGGCAGGGATTTTTGAAACAGTTTGATCACAGCAGAACCCCCAGGGCCTAGAACAGTACCTGACACACAGCAGGCATATAATGAATATTTGTGCAATGAATGAATTGGGCGGGAAGAGCTGGGCTGGAGACCCAGGGGGAATCTTATTAGTTGTATCCCGGCCTCCACAATCCCCAGTGCTTGCCTCTATCTCTGAGTCTCTGCCCCGAGTCGAGTGGTCATTTCTTCATTGTACTGCCCAAGGTTTTCCCTAGAGGCCTGAGGTGAGCGAGGATGTAGCACGCTGGTGACTGGGTAGGGAGGTGGCCACCCCCACGACCTACTCAGGGTGACAGGCACCTTGGAGCTGGAATGGGGAGACCTGGATTCTGGGTAAGGCTCTGCTGCTAATGCACACTGTGCCCTTGGGCAAGTTGCTTCCCCTCTCTGGGCCTCAGTTTCTTCATCCATGAAATGAGACATTGAGCTCTGAGCCCTCCCAGCCTGGGTAGGGAGCCAGCATTCCAGCAGTACAGGAAGGGGAGGTGACTGCAAAGAAGAGTCTTTTGGGGCATGTTGCTATGGCAACTGTGCACACACCAAGGGGTGGGGGAGGGGCTTGCTATGCAAATCAGGCCCTTACTTTGGCGTCCCCAGTCTTGGTTGTCTGTGAGTGATCTGAGGAGTTATTGTTAAGATTCCTGGGCAGGAGAAGAGGATGGAGAAGTGGTGGAGGTTTTTCCGGGAGCAGGTCAAGTGGGGGGGAGGGGCGCTCCCAGCCCTGCACTCTACCACAGTGTGGTGTGCTTACCTGTGAAACAACACAGCAGCAGAGGAAGAAACTGAAGCCCAGAGGGTCAAGAAGTTCATCCAGATTTGAGGGGCCCTGGACAGCCCCTCCTCACCGACATCCTGGTCAACCTAGGACATTAGGGAGGCACGATTTTAAGAGGGTCCCGGTAAACCGCTCCCTGGTAAACACCATCCCTTCTGCGGAAACACTTGGGAAAGCAGGCAGCAGAGCTGGGAGGGAACCATCCCGGCTTTGGTCTAGGCCAAGTCCTGACTCAGGCGCCTGAGACACTCAGCCCTCTGACCCTGGGTCTCTGCATCTGTGAAACATAGGTAATAGCATCTACTGAAGACTATCTCCAGCCTCCAAAATGTCATACAGTAGGTCAGGAGAGGCCTCGCGCCTGCCCTGCTGCCTTGGCTGCCTTAGCCTCCAAGACCCCGCTCGCCCTCCTCTCCGGTTTAGGACTTTTCTTCCCCCCATTCCTCAAATGCTGCGGTTCCCTCCGGGGCTCCAGGCCCCTGTCCACGCATTCTTCTCTTCTCCTACCTCAAAACTCCCGTGATCTCTCCTACCTAACCTCACGGCCTCAGTGCTTACACAATATTCCGTATCTCCCCCGACATTTCCCAGCTTCCCTTGCAGGTGGGCTGGGGTCTCGTGACAGTTCTGACCAATGAGCTGTGGGGAGCGACCACGCCCATCCCTCCTGGGGCGCAGGTGTTCCTGGGCAGGCATCTCTTGCTGTGGCGGCTGCGGACGTCGCCGTTTGAGATGGTGGCATATAAGATGGAGGGCACCTGGGTCTCAGAATTACTGGTCGGAGCATTTCCTCTGCCGACCGGCTGTGAACTTCGTATGAAGAAGAAGTAAGCTTTTTTGTTAAGATGCTGAGATTTCAGGATTTATTTGTTTGTAAGTTCTAGCTTTTCCTGTTCTGACTAATGTATCATCAGGCAACTGCCAAATTTATATCTCTCTCTCAGCCACCAAACCTCCTTCTGTGCTCCCTGCTCGTTACTCAGAATCATCCATGGTGGAAGCCGTAGCCTCTCCTAAATGTGTTCCCCTCCCACGTCCCCCATTTTGGTGATCCAGCAGCCTCCCAAGCCAAAAACCCCGCCCCTTGCCCTGCACCTCTCTTCGCACCTCAGGTCGGTGGCTCAGTCTCCACCATTCTCCCTGCAGCCTCTGGACTTCATGCCCTCACAACTTGTCGCCCTGGACGGTGGGCACACACCCCCGGAGCTCTCCCAGCTTCCAGCCTTCATCTCGGTTCCTTAAGCATGTTGTTCCCTACCTTCTGGCTCATGTCCTTCCTGGGAGAAATCTGCCATCATCCTGATCTTTGTCCTTTCGTATATAGAGTCACTTTCCTCTGGCTGCTTTGAAGGTTTTATCACTGGTTTTAAGCAATTTGATCGTGACCTGGCTTGGTATGGGATTTCTTCATGGTTCTTGTGCTTGGGTTTTGAGGAGCTTCTGGGAACTCTGGGTTTTTATGGTTTTCATATTTAGGAAGTTGTTGGCCATTATTTCTTCAAAACTGTTTCTGTCCTGTCCTCTATCTCCTCTCCTTTGGGGACTTCTATACACATGTATTAGGTGTCAAGTTGTCCAATAATTCAGTGATGCCCTATTCTTTCATTTTGGGTCTTTTTTCTCTTTGTGTTTCATTTTGTATGTTATTACTTTGTCTTCAAGTTCACTAAGCATTTTTTCCTGCGGTATCCAGCTGCTGTTAATTGTTTCTCGTGCATTTTTCATCTCAGTATGTAGCTTTCATCTCTAGAGGTCTGAGTAGGTCTTTTTCATACCTTCGATGTCTCTAGTTAAATGGTCATTTTCCTCTGGCTTCCTGAACATGTGGAATACAGTTAAAATAACTGGATATCCTTGTCTACTGATGCCATGTCATTTATGGGTTGGTTTCAATTGATTGATATTCTCATTAAGGGCTGCATATTCTTCCTTCTTTGTGTACCTGATCATCCTTTTTAAGAAGATTTATTTATTTATTTTAGAGAGCAAGAGAGTGAACGTGGGGAGGGGCAGAGGGAGAAGGAGAGAGAGAATCCTCAAGCATACTTCCTACTGAGTGTGGCGCTCAGTCCCAGGACCCTGAGATTATGACTTGAGTGAAATCAAGAGTCAGCTTGACCAACTGAGCCACTCAGGACTTCCATATCGGATGCCAGGTATTATGAATTTTATCTCATAGGGTGCTGGTTATTTTGGTATACATATAAATATTCTTGAGCTTTGTCCGGAAAGGTGGTTAAGTGACTTGGAAATGGTTCAATTCTTTTAGGTCTTCCTTTCAACCTGTGTTAGGGAGGACCAGAGCGGCCGTTAGGGCTCTTTCTTTCCCACTATGAGAAAAACCTCTAGGCTTCCTGCTCTGGCTGGTGGGGTATGCATAATCCTGGGATCGTTCCCTCTAAGCAGCTTCAGTGTGGTTCCGGCTGGAACCTCATTTCTCTGCAGCTGACCTCTGGAGGGAGGATTCTTTGGGATTCTCTCTATGTAGCCCTCTCCTCTCTGACTTGTGAACTGTACCCACCTCGGTCTCTCTGTCTCCCCAAACACAGGAAACTCCAGGCTCTGCCTGGGTCCTCTCTCCTCAGGCCAGAGCCTGGAAGCTCTCTCTGGACGTTTGGGGGACAATTGCTGGGCTCTCCTCATTTGTTCTCACTTCTCAGGGACACTGTTATTTGTTGCTTGATGTCCAATGTTTGAGAAACAGGGTTTCATGTATTTCGTGCATTTTATTGCTGTTCCAGACAGGAGGATAAATCTGGGCCCTGCCACTTCATTTTGGTTGGAAGTGGAAGTTTCCTCCCGTCTTCCTAAGATGCAGACAGGCCTAGGCTGTTTCCTGCTCATTTTTGTCAAAGGTTCCTGGGTGATATTGGCCTAATACAGGAATGGCTAATTCAGTCCCAGGCACTACTCTGAGTAAACATGCGTCAGGTTATTTCATCTTTGCAACGACTGTGTGAGGAGAGCTCTCGTTTTGTTGCCATTTTACAGATGGAGACACTGAGGCTCAGAGAGGCTTGCTCAGGGGCACACAGCCAGGAGGCGGTGGAGCTGGGATTGGAACCGAGGTGGCCCAGCTCTGGTGCTTGCCCTTAGCCTCCAATCTGTACTGCTTCTCTAAAAACCTGATGTTCTTTCTTCCTTCAGTTTTTTCTTGAGCACTGCCACATGCCCAGGTTCGCTGCTAGTTACCAGAGATGTGGAGCAACTAGCTGGAAGAAATAGTTATGAACCAAGGGGGAAATGGAGGGGAGGTCCATGCCCAGAGCTCAGGGGCTCTGAGTCCATTTCCTGAAGGAGTAGCCCCTGAGCCTGTCCCAGAAGGATGAGAGGTCTGTAAGCTGGAAATAGGAAAGACTGTTCCAAGGATGAGCAAAGGGATAGAGGTGATAAATAACATGATATTTGGGAGGAGGAGCCGAGTGGGGACATTGGGAAGATGGGGATGAGCACTGTAAGGGTGAGATGAATCTGGAGAAGTGAGGAAGGGTCAGGGGAGGAGGGCCTTGTAGGGTCTGGCAAGTGGCCTGGACTTTCTTCTGAAGAGGGAGTGACCTGTTCAGAACTGCAGAGTGGGAAGGCCATTCTATGGATGATGGTTTAGAAGGGCCTGGCCTGGAGGCTGGGAGACCTGTGTGGAGGCCACTGCCTTGGCCCTGGTGAGGGGTGAGCACCTGGAGAAAAGTGAGGAGCTGGAGCGGAAAGATTTGGTTGGATGCAGAGGATAGGTGAGGGGAAACAGGAGTGGCTGAGGCTGGCTTGGATGATTGCATGGTGGAACTGCTGGAAGGGAAGAGTGACAACTTGTGTTTCTCGCACTATAAGAAGCAGGCATGCATGCCACTTACCACTTTCCCCTTCCTTCTGCCTGGGGTGCAGATATGATGGCAGGAGCTGGAGGAGCCATCTTGAACGCAGAGACTGGAACCAAGGTCAAGGAATGGCAGGGCTACATTATAGCCTAGGAGCCCCCCAGCTCTGGACTGTTTGTGTGGGAGAACCCAACTTCTGCCTTCAAGCCATTATATTTTACAGTCTCTGTAAGAGCAGCTTAGCTTGTTCTTGAACTAATGCACCTATATTCTGCAGATTCTCCATCATGTTGTTTTGACTTTCATACCCTTGACTTAACCTTTCCCTATATTGGTCCTGGTACCAGGAGAGCCATTCCTTCTGCCACCTCCACCTGCACTTGCTTGGACAATGGGCACCATCAAGTTAAGATTCTACCCTGGTATTTCTTTATCTGGGACAAGTGTTTTCTTGACTACTTCTGTATCCAGGACTGCAAGCTTCTCAGGGGCTGGCCATGTCTTATTCCTCTTTGTGTGGCCAGTGCCCCCTTCTAGGGGAAACTATATCAATGCATGGTGGCAGAATGGTTCTGAGAAGTGAGTGTGGAGAGCACATCATGGGGCTGTTAGGAAATTCAGTGAGCCCACTGTGATAGTCAAGTAGGCTAGGTTCTGCTGTGTAACAAACAACTGCAAATTCTCAGGGGCTTAAAACCACAAAGATTTTGTGCCTTGCTTGTAGGTCACAGGGAGAGGGTGCTGCTTCCATCACAGTTACTCAGGGAGCACAGATGCTGGAGGCTCACTCCTCATCTGCATACAGGCTTTCTTAGCAGAAAAGGAGCACATGCAAAATTTGCATACCAGCTCTTACATGCTTCCACCTGAAAGTGATGCAATCCTTTCTACTCATAGGGTGTCAGCCAAAGAAGGTTCCAGAACCCTATATTACTCCAAGGGGATGAGGATTTATAATCCTGTGTACCCAGTAGGAGAAGAGAACTGGACACATTGGTTAGCAGTGGTGATGTCTGCCACAGTCAGTTATGTAACAGGTCTGGTACAGTATTGAGAACATAGTGCAGTGATGAACCACGGTATGATTTTGCTCCCTAGCCATTCATTGTTCAACACGTATTTCACTGTATAGCGTGATGAAAGACAGTTAATATTCCTTGTCTCATGGAGCTCATGGTCAAGTGGGGGAAGAGGGCCAGACATTTCTCAAATCACACTCATATATAAGTAATTACAGTTTGTAGTAAGTCCTCTGAAAACAAAGAACAGGGTCCCATGGAAGAGAATAATGGTGTGTGTGTGTGTGTGTGTGTCTGCCTTTATTAGAATGGAGAGTCAGGTAAGTCCTCTCTGAGGAGGTTGCCTTTGAGAGGAGACTCAAGAGAAAGGAAGTCAGGGGACAAGGGTGTGGGAAGAACTTTCTGGGCAAACAACATGTGCAAAGGCATTGAGGTGGGAAGTGTGTGTGATGAGGAGGCTGAGTCTGGTGCAGAGTGACTTGGGAGGATTATGAAGGAAGTGAGGCTAGAGAGGCCCAGGACTTGGTAGCATGCTGCCAGAAGGCTTCTGGAAAGATTTAACCAGGATGGGGCCTGACATGCACCTTAGATGACTTCTGAAATGTTTGTACATCCAGGGCTTAGGCCACAGCTTCCTTTGCATCTCTAACTGACCCTCCCCGCCAACCTCCCCGCCAGTGGCTCTCATCAGGTCCTGTGGCTTTGACTCCCAGATTTGCATCTTTAGCTCAGTTCTTGCACCTGAACTCTACCCATGTGGCCCCCTGCCTACTCCTCAGCTCTGCCAGTGTAAAGAAGGGAAAAGTTTTCCTCCACCTTCTTACGGTCCCTGGCTGGGTCTGAAAATTAAAACAAAGACAGATTAACAAGAGAAAAGTATGCAGACTTATTTAATGTAAGTTTTATATGATGCAGGAGTCTTCATAAAGAAATGAAGGCCTTAGTGCCTGGGTGGCTCAGTCGATTAAGTGTCTGCCCTCAGCTCAGGTCATGATCCCAGTGTCCTGGGATTGAGCCCTGCATCAGGCTCCCTGCTCAGCAGGGAGTCTGCTTCTCCCTCTTCCTCTTCTTCTGTGTTTGCCCTCCCTCCCTCTCTGTTTCTCAAATACATAAATGAAATCTTAAAAAAGGAAATGAAGACCCAAAGAGAAGTCAGACCTGAGTATTTTTATGCTAGATTTGATGAAGAGTGGGCAGTCCTGTAGAAATAGGATGGGTTAGAGTGTGTGAGGGAAGTGTAGCAAACCATGGGAACGTAACATGCCTGTTTGTTGGGATTCTTCTCTCACTGCTTTGTCTTCACAGAAAAGGAAGCTCCTTTCCTCTAGGTATAGGGAAGCTGCCTCTTACCTGAAAGTTTTATGACCTGTTCACGGGAGAAAGCTGTTTCCTCAAACCCATTCAGTTTAAAACCTCCAAGAGGCCAGGGTGCCATATTTTAGGATACTGTGTCCTGAACCCCCTTACCAGACACCTCCACCTTAGTGTGGGTGGATCCAGACTTTTGAACACCCATCAACCTGCTCCTCCCTCCTCTCTCCTCTCAATAAAAGACCCCATCATCCTCATGGATGGACAAACACTGGGAAGGAAGTCTTGGGCTCAACTTTGACCCCTAATCCCCATCCTTCATCCAGTATGTTAGCAGATCCTGTTGGCTGGCCTTTAGGACGTCTCTGAGTCTAGCTGCTTCTTGCTGGGTGCAAACCTCCATGATCCTTGGGATGGGTCATTTAGACTCCCTCGTAAATGGCCCTCAGGGTCAGATCTTGACCACTTACTTTGTTCCCCAAGCTGCGGCCAGAGGGATGTTGGGAAAAAAGAAGTCGGATTTTTTTCCCACTCCTGCTTGAAACCCTCCAGGTGTCCCCACCTCAGACCTCTGGCCAAGCCTGGGCGACTCAGGAGGTGAGCCTTGATGCTTCTCCTGCCCCATCTTCTCCCTCCCTTCCTTCTTCTCTCCCTTCCTCCCTCACTTTCCTCTTTCCCTCCCCTTTTTCACTCTTCCCAGTGCTTCAGGTTCTGATCTTCCACCATGGAACTTTCTTCTTCCTAATTCTGGTGAGCGTCACTGAACTGAGCTGTCTTCATGGAGACATATTTCCGCATTGCCCCTCAACATCACACCCATCCCTACCGGCCAGCCCATTTCATTTTTCCTCACGGACCTCATCCCTCCCGGGCATCACACAATATTCTGATTTTGTCTCTTTCCCAGGGGAGAACAAAAGCATTGAGTGGGCAGGGACTCTACTCTGTTTTCTATGAAACTTCTAATGCCTGAAAGAGTGCCCAACACATGGAAAATGTTCTAGAAATACCTGTTGCATGAATGAATGTCGGGAATGACCTTGGAATTCAAGGGACTGCTGCAGGAACCTTGTTTTGTTTTATCAGGAAGAGGCAGGGTTGCGTGGAGTTTGGGTTTTCGGAGGTGGAGAACTAATGGCTTTGGAACAGGCTTCATTTGCTTTCCCCTCATCCCAGGCTGGGCCCTGCGGTTACAAACAAACAAGAGCCCACCCCTATTTGTTCTCAGAGGAAACTATAAAGTCACCACAAATTGGAGTGTGGCTGTTGCAGTTTATGAGGTTAAGTGCGCTAAGCTGTGTAAATTGGGAGCATTTCTAGCCTGGCTGTGCCCTCAAAGCATTAGAGAACCATTTTCCCTAAATGCGTGTTTGGGGAACTCAGCTAAACTGTAGCTTTCCCCAACGTAGTGTCATGTTGAAGTTGAATAATCCAACTATGGGAAATCTACGTGCAGTTACTATGACTGCCTTGCCTGGGCCGAAAAACCTGGCCTCATTCATTCATTCATTCATTCATCCGTTTGACAAGTCCATACTGAGCGCCTCCTTTGGGCCAGGCACTGGACACCAGAGTGGACAAGGCCAACACAGACTCCAAGGACAGGGTGAACATTCCTGCTGTGGGAACTGCTTGGGCTGGGGCTGGGAGGAAGAAAGGGTACTCTCTGTGGATCAGGAGGCTGTGGGTCAGGGAAGTGAAGAGACCTGGAGATCTGGGGAGGGGGGAGGTTGTAGGAATCAGGCCTCGACTTTATGGAATCAGGCAAGGGCCATGAGGGTAGGATTTAAGAGTTTTGTGAGCCCCAAGAGTCACTGCTACAGGTGGGCACATTACATCACCTCAGGACTCTTTTCATGGTCTCCCAAGCCTGCAGTAACATTCTCGGGGCTTCCAGGTACACACAGGTGCAGGGAGAGGGGGGAAAATAGAGAAGGTGGTTACCAGACAACAAGAGGTGACTGGAACAGCAAATGTTAGAGGGATGGATGCAGGTAAGAGTGACAAATGGATATACAGGACACCCAGAAATGCTTCATAAAATAGACAACGATCCTTTCACAGGAATGAATGAAGGGAAAAGCTTTAGAGTGTCCAACATAAAGAGGGTGCTGGAAGCCTGGGTGTTAGGGAGCTCCAAAGCTGCAGGGAGACCTCAGGTCATTTGCACATATAGCCCCATGAGCTAGATTAGAGTTTCTCAGTAGCAGCACTGTTGATATTTTGGGCTGGATTATTTTTTTGTTGGGGTAGGGACTGTCCTGTGTGTTGTAGAATGTTCAGCAACAACCTTGGCCTCTACCCAAGAGATACCCATAGCACAACCTCCAGTTGTGACCACCAGAAATGTCTCCTGAGGGACCAGAGTTGTCCAGGTCCAGAAATAAAGGCCTAGGGGAAAAAGGAAACAAACTGCAGGCACTCACTGAAGGGAGTTGTAATTGAGATGCTGTGAAAAACCAGGCAGGGCTTTCAAAGGCTGCACTTGGGTGAAAGGATAGAGGGGTGAAAAATCCATCCAGTGGCAAAGAGAAATGGTAAGAATAATTGTCTATTTCTGCATTGTCTATTTCTACAAAGGGTAGAAAGAAAAGACTTTACATTTGTAAACCTACACAGGGGTATAGTGTAAACATTTGCTTTATCTATGTGTTCCAGGAAACTCCCAAGTGGTGAAATTAACCCCAGGTATGTTGGTAGTACCTAGGACACCTAATAGAAGCAAATGCAAATTCTCCAGAGACAGGCACACCCTCGACTCCTGCTGTACAGGATTCTGAGGGCTAGCGCTCAACCAAGCTTGAGTTTACAATACAAAATTACAAAGCACATGAGGAATCTCACAAGTGAGTCAATGAAGATAACAAATGGTAGAATTAGCCTTCAAAACTCAAGATATTGAGATGATAAGATTCAGGATATATATTTTTTTAAAGATTTTTATTTATCTGACATACAGAGATCACAAGCAGACAGAGAGGCAGGCAGAGAAAGAAGGAGGGGAAGCAGGCTCCCCGCTGAGCAGAGAGCCCGATGCAGGGCTCGATCCCAGGATCCTGGGATCACGACCTGAGCTGAAGGCAGAGTCTTTAACCCACTGAGCCACCCAGGCACCCGCAGATTCAGAATATTAAAAAAGAAGAAGAAGAAGAAGGAGAAGGAGAAGGAGAAGGAGAAGGAGAAGGAGAAGGAGAAGGAGAAGAAGAAGAAGAAGAAGAAGAAGAAGAAGAAGAAGCTTGTTTAAAATGTTTAGAGAAATAAAGATGCTACCAGGAAAACCAGGCAAATACAACATTGAACAAAGACTCAGAAGTGAAAGTGGTAATGCTGAAATGTAAACCCAATGTTTGGTTAAACAACAGATTAGATACCATTGAAGAGACAGTGAACTGGGAAAATGATTTGAAGAAATTTTTGGCCATAATGCAGCACACAGAAAATATGAGCAAGTGGGAAAAAGACACAGGCTATAGAATGTGGAATTTAACAAATACCATCTAGGAATTCCTGCAGAGACAGTTGAGAGAATTGGGGAAGGCAATATTTAACAAATATGTTGATTAGGGATTTTCCAGAAATGATTAAAACAAACAAACAAACACTGGGAAGGAAGCATTAAGAATTCAAGCATAGTAAATAAGGAGAATCCCAGACCTAGAAACATTGTAGTACAACCACAGAACTCCAAAGAGAAGACCTTAAAAGCAGCTAGATAGGAAAAGTCAGATCACAAATGGCCCAGGGTGGAACTGTGGGGTGTGAACACTTGGCCTTGGGTCCCTCAGAGATTACCTTGGGAAAGGGTAGCTCAGGAGAAATGCTGGACTGCTGTCATCATGAAGGGGTGGGGCCTCAGATCCTTACGGTTCTAATATTAAAAGAAATATAATCTCAGTATCCCCTTAGCCAGGGCCTGGTGGTTGCACAGCCCAGGATGTGGGTGTGTGTGTGGGGGGGCACACTCAGTCACCTCTGGGCAGGGGCTTGGCCTGTAGGCTGCAGGAGAGGGGAGAGGGCCACCTTTGGAACACTGCCTGGACACAGCCCAGAGAGGACAGCAAACAGGAGGACTATGAGTTGGGGTTATCTGAAGTGGCTCTGGGAATTGACTGCCCTGCCTCCAGGCTTGTTTGGGGCCAGTGTCCTCAAGGGACTCTGGAGGACGGGGTGGGGGTGGGGGGGTGGAGGAGTGGGGCTGGGGTGGGGAGAGTGAAGGGGTGTGGGGTTGGGTGGTGTTCATTTTGCCAATCCACAAAGGCACAGTGGAGGAAGCATGAGAATGATGGTTGGGGGAAAGGTGGGGGGGTTGCCGGAAACCAGGGGAAGGTAGAGAGGCTCAGAAGATTGAGGGGAAACCCAGGGACTACCTCTATTTCTTCTACACACACACACACACACACACACACACACACACAAACACACACATACCTCTTCTCTATTCTTGCTATGAATTTCTCACCAAACAAGCTTCATTAATCGTCTAATAACCAGATTAATTAAGAACATTGAAAGTAAACAGCAAGAAGGTAATTTGCTTCTGATTACTGTGTAATTGTAGGAGGATGAACTCATTTGCATATGCAAAGAAGGCTCCCTACGCAGCGAATGACAATAGAGAGAAGGTAGCTGTGTATCTGACCTACACCCTCCATTTCTCCCCACGGCTTCCTGCCTCCTCCAGCCCCTCCTAAGCCTTTCTAGGAAGCTGCCTGAGAGACCAACCTGCCAACCAGGACCCTACTCCCCAAGACCGCCGGCTCAGGCCGCCCCTGCAGCTCCTTTCCCTCTCAACTCAGATTTTCTTAACTTCAAAATGGGCTCGCACACCAGCACTCTGCAGTGTTTAAAACGACTACAACTAAGAGCAAGCGAGGGAGAGCGTTTTATAAATTGCAGAGCGCTAGGTCAAATCTCGCTGGGCATTATTTTTTACCTGATCCCGGGATGGGTTGAGTGCGTGTCTTCAAATATCCCTTAGAATCCTGCCTCATCCAGGAAGCCTTCCCGGATTGTGCCCTTCCCAGGAACTGGCTTTCCTCTGGGGCCTCAAATTGCTAGTTTCTCTAGAAGCTCTGGCCCACAACTCCTGCTAAATCCCCAGTACCCTGGGGGCTGGAGAGGAGTAAGGACCCCCAGAGTACCCTCTCCCCCACTGAGGCTAAACTCAGGCTTGGGGGTACCCCATGCTGCGGTGTCTCTGGTCTCTCAGAGCCTCAGACGCCAAATTGTCTTCTGATGGCGGGCCCCCCTCTCTCCTGAACTCAATTTGCGTTTTCAAAGCAGCTAATAGACGCATTAAAAAATCCATTTTCACTCGGGATTGAATCTGACTGGAGCAAGATCAATGCGCAGAGGCCCCCCTCCTCCCTCCTTCTCTCCCCCACCCCGCCCCCGCATCGCCATGGAGACCGTGTTAGCCACCGCACCCCGCTCTGCTCCAGCCCGCCCCTCTGCTCCCCCACATCCAGCGCCCAGGCCCCACCCCCGCTGTCGTGGCTCGTCCACATTCGGCGCGGGTTAGCTCACCTGCACCCACCACACAACCTCTTCCGAAAGACTGTGTGTGTGTCTGTGTGTGTGTGTGTGTGTGTGTCTGTGTGTCTGCAAGAGGCGGCTGGTTCATCAACTGAACCGCACCCCAAAACTTGATTTCAACATGCTACCAGCTGCGATAATTGCCTAGCCTTAGGAAACCGGCAGCCTTGCCTCTGAGAGTCTGCAACCATCTTGTGGAAGGTTCCCATTCTGCCTGCCCCCTCTGGCTCTGAGACCTTGGGCAGACCACTTACCCCTCTGTCCTCATTCATTTCCTCCTCCATAAGAGCAATACTTATTCCTTCCGTGCAAGGTTGGGGTGAGGGTGAGGATAAGGAGGAACCGTGCTTGTGATGGCAGATTGATAGACTTTCGACCCTGAGCTGCTTTGGGGAGACACGCTGTGCCTGTTTACACGCACAAGGGGAGAAGGCCCACAGCAGCATTGGGGGTCCGCCAGACTGTTATCTCGAGCTCTTTCTGCTGTAGTCTGTGGCCTGTTGCACACCGGACAATGGTATGCCCTTTCATATGCATGGACTGCTCAGTGATGAAAGGGGGGACCCACATTATACCATGGTGGATATTGGAAAATAGGTCAGCTAGCTTGGCTGTTTGGGTCTGAATCCTGTCTTCCCCACTTAAAGCTGTGTGATCTTGGGAATATTCACATCTCCGTGTGTTGGCTCATGGGGAAATGACCAGAATAATTGTACTGACCTCGTAGTGCTATTGTAGAGAATAACCCATCCAACTACAGAAAGTTTTAGGACGGGGTGAGTCTTCAAGAAGTGTCAGATTGGATTCTTCAAACCTCAGGCCTTGGGTTTTATAGGGAAGGGAGGCCCTGTTCCCAGCCCTGTCTCTCCTTTTCTCTCCTCTGAGAGCTGCCCCAGCCCCTGATCACCTGGCCTCCTACAAAAGTCTCTGGTGGTTTCCTTCTGTCTTTAGTCTTTGGGGATTAGGACACCTGTGTGGGCACAGAGATCCCCTCTTGTTACTAGTCCATGGCCACACCCCAGCCTCTGGCCTCCCCAACCCTCAGCTCCTGTGTTCCCTCATTACTGCCCACAAGCCCTCTTGCAGCATCTAATGCCTCTTGCCTCTGCTCTGGTCTCCAGAGAGACCCTTAGTGGACAAGTGGGACTGGGAGGCAGGATGATGGGGCTGGCCTGGGTTTTGGACCAAACAGATTCTGGAACTGGAGGGACCTGGGGTGTTCTGATCAGCGCTCCTGGTGACAGCGGCTCCTTACTAGCAAGCTCCATTGATTTTGCAGGGCTCAGTCTGGTATGGCAACAGCGTGGTTTCCCTTTGGGAAAAAAAGTGCCTTTGAAGATTTAGGAAGGTTTTCAGGTCTCAAGGTCTCCCCAGGAGGGCCAGAGCTCCCTCAGGCTTTCATCTCAGTGAGTGGGCCCTCCAGGCCTTGTCTCAACGGAAAGATCAGTGCCTTTAAACACACACACACACACACACACACACACCTCATCTCACCTGGGTGAGTCTCCGCTCTTCCCCTCCTGGTTACCTGTTCTCCAGTGTACTTCTTCCCTCTTACGCCCATCATGGGAACAGGCTATCTGGGGCAGGGTGGGAGGGGGACACAAAGGTGTTGAGATGGACAGAGGGACTTCAGGTTCTCAGTGGTTTCCACTGGAGGAGCAGGGAGTTGCTGGCCTGTGTGAAATAGATATTTAAACACTCAGTGATTCTAATGAATCGGAGGTCCTGGCTTTAAGGCCTGACTCCACTCTTGAGTCAGCTAGTTCACTTCTCTGTGTCCGTTTTTCTACCAGTAAAGGGAGATGCAAGAACGGCGTTAATACTAATGATTGCTGCTGGGCTCAGCCGGTTACGTATTTTTCCTTGGCTCCCAAGGACATGATCCCAGGTTCTTAGGATTGAGTCCCACATCAGGCTCCCTGCTCAGCAGGGAGTCTACTTCTCTCCCCCTCCCCTAGTTCATGCACATTCTCTCTGTCTCTCAAATAAAATAAAATCATTTAAAAAATGATCAGTGCCTTGAAGCGTCATTGCAAGGACCAAACAAGGTCCAGGAAACTCTTGTAAGCTGGGTAGGTCTTCCCTCCTGGCTTGAGGGAGGGCAGAACTGGGTATCCCTCTCTTATATGTCTGCAGAACCCAGCCAGCACCAAGTGTTTAATGAATGTGGGTGGATTTCAAGAATCAGAGGCTCCAGGAAACCCAGGCCTGAATTCATGTGGGAGATGGAGAGGCCAACATTTTCACCAAAGGACAGGATGGTAGAGAGGGAAGTGGGGCAAGAGGACATTAAAATATCACAGCTTTCATACAAATAAAAAAAACATGTATGAAGGACTTAGTAGAAACCAGTAAGACGTTACAACTGGTTCAAAGGAGAACCTAAGTCCATATATGGGACACCAGGAAATGAATTTACAAATAGTTGAGAAACTGGTCAATAACCATAAGTCAATAATCATTTGTGCCCCTACCAGACAAAAGTCATTTGCATCTTTATGGAAAAGAATCGCCTGCTTTACTATCATGTGTACAACTTACAGAGATGTATACACTGCTCTAAGAAAATGAAAGGTAGAGGACCCTATAGGATCATAACCCCAGGCTGTACAATTTATCATTTTTTTTTAAACCATGAGAGATTCTTTTTTTTTTTTTTAAGAGTTTATTTATTTATTTGTCAGAGAGAGAGAGACAAGCGAGAGCAAGCACAGGCAGACAGAGTGGCAGGCTGAGGCCAAGGGAGAATCAGGCTCCCTGCCGAGCAAGGAGCCCGATGTGGGACTCGATCCCAGGATACTGTGATCATGACCTGAGCTGAAGGCAGCCCCTTAACCAACTGAGCCACCCAGGCGTCCCTACAATTTACCATTTTTTATGGGCTGGAATGAGAGGTAGATGGAGGAAGGGCCCAAGGGTGGGGCCAAGGACTCATCAAAGATATACAGTTCACCCCTTTTCAGGTTTCTGGGGCTTTCCTGGGCTCTTTTGTGGAGAGAGCCTGAGCCCCTGGGAGCCTAAGCGTCTATCACTCTTTCTTATTAGTTTTAAAATTGCGATAAAACAGACTTACAGTCAAGTGCACAAATCTGAAGTCTAGAGCTGAGGAGGGGAGGGGCAAAAGAAGTCTATAGTCTGATGAATTTTTATACATGTATACGCCCATATCACCATTATTCAAATGAAATCATAGAACATTTCCAGAACTTCAGAGGGGTCCCTTGTGCACCCGTCTAGCTAATAACAAACCTCTGGTATTCTGTTACCATAGGTTAATTTTGCTTGGTTTTGAACTTCAAATGAATGGAAATTGTACTGTATGTACTATTCTGTGTCTGTGTTATTCCAGTCAGCATAATATCTATGAGACCCATCCCTGTCATCATAGACATCAGAAATTTGTCCTTTTTCTTTGCCATGTAGTATTCCATCGAATGATTATACACAACTGTTTATTCTTCCTCCCTCCTGAATGTGAACATTCTTGCATATGTCTTTTTGTAAGCGTAAGGTTTTTATTTTTCTCCAGTAAATGCCTTGGAATGGAACTGCTGGGTCTTAAGTTTGACCTGGGCTTGGGTTTAGGAGAGGGAGCTAAATAATTCTCCAAAGTGGCTTTACCAATTTCCATTCTTCCCTGTAGTGTTTGAGAAGTCCAGTTGCTCCACTTGCTCCCCAATGCTTGGTGTGATCAGATTTTTTTTTTCCCCTTCATCTTAGCTGTTCTTGTGGATGTACGGTGGTGTCTTGTTTTGGTTTTAATTTAAATTTGATTAAAATCAAAGTTAAATCAAAATTAAATTAGATAAATTAAATATGATTAGTGTTGTTGAGAACTTTTTCATAGCTTACTGAATATTTGGACAGCTTCTTTGTGAAGTGCCTGGTAAAGTCTTTTGCCCATTTTCAACTGGGTTGTCTTTTTCTTTTTGATTTGTAGGAACTCTTTATATATTCTAGACACGAATTGTCAGATGTATGTATGAATAGGTAGCTTCTGCTGTTCTGAGGCTTGCCTATTCACTTTCCTCATTTTTTTTTTTTAAGAGAGATTTATTGATTTTATTTTAGGGAGACAGGGAGAGGGTCAGAAAGAATGAGTAGGGGGAGGGGCAGAAGGAGCGAATCTCAAGCAGAGTCCCTGATGAGCTTGGAGTCCGACAAGGGGCTCAATCTCAGGACCCATGAGTTCATGACCTGAATGGAGACAGAGTTCATTGCTTAACAGACTGAGCCACCCCCGGGTCACCTAATGGCTGTCTTTTGATGAACAGATGTTTCAAATTTCAATGAAACCTATTGTTTCTTTTCTAGTTAGTGTTTTTTTGTTATGTATAAGATATCTTAGCCTGTCCAAAGTCATGCACATATTCTCATATATTTATCTGGAAGTTTAATTATTTTACTGTTAACATTTAGATCTATGATCCATTTAGAATTAATTTTTGTGTATAGTATGATTTTCCCCCTGTATGATCCAACTGAGCCAACTGGTCCAGCACCACTTATGGAAAAGATAGTCCTTTCTCCACTGAACTGTGATGGTGTTGTTGGGGAGGAAAAAATGTCTTCATACTTTTGTAGGTTCTTGGCTGAGCTAATAATTAAACTGATATAAGACAGATTAACAAGAGACAAACAAATTGGGACACCTGGGTGGATCAGTCAGTTAAGTGTCTGCCTTCAGCTCAGACATGATCTCGCGGTCCTGGGATCGAGCCCTGAATGGAGCTCCCTGCTCAGTGGGAAGTCTGCTTCTTCCTTTCCCTCTGTACTTCTTCCTGCTCATGCTTTCTATCTCTCTGCCCCCCCCCCAAATAAGTAAATAAATAAAATCTTTAAAAAAATTAAATTTTGTACATATGGGAGGCTCATAAAAATATGAGCCCCAAGGATAAGTCGGGCAGTTGATGCTTATACCCTGTTCTGAGCTAAGGAATGGAATAGGGCCCTGGGGCTTCAAAGGGGAAGAGGGTAATTCACAGGGCAATAAGAAAAGCAGATGTTTGGTAATTAGATGTTTACCCTGCCATAGAGGTAGGTCCTTCAGGTGAAAGTTATCTCTGGTAATAGCTCTCTATCTGAGTCAGGCTCAAATTCTTTGAGGTAGTTGAGGGAAAAGTCAAAGTTCTTCTTGAGTCTGCTATGTCTTGATTGCTTTCATTTCAATACAATCTACATGCCAAAGTGGCATATTTTGGGGTCATGTATTCTGCTCCCTTTCAGTGCCCTTGTCATAAATCATTTGACCATGTATGTGTGGATCTATTTTTGGATTTTCTCTATTATTTTAGTCTATTTGTCTACCCTTAAACCAATAACACTGTCTTAATTGCCATAGCTTTACAGAAAGTTTTAATATGTTTGTTTAAGACATTCATCTTTGCTCTTCTTCGTGATTGTCTTGGTTCTTTTAGGTCTTTTGTGTCTTCATATACATTTTATAATAGGCTTGTCGATTTCTATAGAAATGGGCCTTTGACTGGACTTATGCTGAATCTACAGATAATTTTGGGGAGAATCAACACTACCCATATGGAATCACCCAGCTCATGAGCATGATGTAGTTCTCCATTTACAGATGTCTTCCTTAATTCCTCTTGGCAACCTGGATTCTTTTTAAAACCCCACTGTGTTCTGGCACTTGGCAGGAATTAACTTCCATCCCTGTGACCACTGTCACTCGAAGGGACTACCTGGCTGCAGCCCTTCCAAGGGACACCCTGGGTATGGGGCCCTGAGAGAGGAAGAAGGGAGGGAAAGGAGGCAGACAGGACCCTAGTCACAATCCTGGTCACTGAACACCGCTCTTCCGGAAAATCTGCTCCGTGAGAGATCTCTGAGCTCGGCCATGTCTCAGAGCAGCCATTTATGGTATCTTCCTCTCTGTGAGATGGAAATGGGAGTGTGGGCTCAGTATGGAATAGCAGTTGTGAGGAGTGAAGAATATACAGTGCGGGGCACTTAGTAGATGTTCAATTAATGATAGTGGTTCTTGTTTGGTCCTCAAATGAAGACTTAGGCCACCAGTATGGACATAGAACTGGGAAGGACCGGGCTCAGGCCTACCTCCCTCCAGTCCTTTTTTCCCTATTAAGGGCAAACTGAAAGTGCCTTAGTTATCAAAGAGCTGGAAAAAGAGAGATGAAATCTATCGATAAAGTTCAAACAGATAATGGAAGTCTGGCTCAGGTGGCTTGTTGACGTTCTCCTCTTGTTATCACTGGACTGTTCATTTTCTCAATGCACTTATGTTTTATTCTATCACCCAGGGTCAAGGCCCGGACCCCCACAGACCCCTCACCTTGGTCTTCTCTGGCTGTTGAGGGTCAGTTGCTCAAAGGCTGAGCTTCCAGCCCCTGGGCCCAGTTCAGTCTGCCAGCTGAGGCTCAGGGGGCAGGTCCCTGGCAGCTGGCGTCCCCAAAACCACAGGAGAGCTGGTGCTGGCTGTCCTGAAGCTGGCTACCACTCACACCTGTGCAGAGGGCTTCGCTCTAATGCTGAAAGGACCTTATTAAACCGTTGGTAGCTCTTGCTTTGGTTCCTGATCACTGACTTTGTGCTGATAAAAAGTTTCTTCCCAGATTGTTCTTAAAGGGGGGCAAACCCTTTTCTTACTGAACATTTTAAATACAATTACATGGAAGAGAGTGATTTTAAAATACACTTTACCAAGCACTTTCCTTTTTGCTTTAAAAACACTTCCATAGCACTTGTCACGGACTACATATTATCTCATTTAGCCATGCATAACTCTGTTGTTACCATCCCTGGTTTATAGGTGAGAGGTACATATAGGGTGATTAACCTACTCAAGTTGGACAGCTAGTGGGGGACAGAGCTGGGACTTGGGCCCAGGCAGCCTGACCCCATAACCCCATGGTTCATCTTTAGCCCTGGTGGCATGCTTGGAATACATCTCTGGGCAGATAGCCTCAGAGTGGCATCATTTTAGAAGCACATGGGGCGGTGACCCTCGACCGGCCTATAGCCACAAGCTCCAAGCCCTCTATAGGGCGCTCATTAGCTAGTTGCTCCCAGGGGTTGGGAGTGAGGCATCTACTTGCAAGGTTTCCTCCTTCCTCCCACACCTGGACACTGAAGAGGCTGCCTAAGGCCCTGTCTTGTTCCTGGCCCACAGTATCCAGGTTGGGGAGAGTTATTCTGGACATTTAGGCATTATGGTGTTTGCAAATAAGGCATGTTCTGGAATCCTGGCATGAAGCAGCTTATGTGGGTACCTCTTGCCTAGGGAGGGCACCAGGGCTGGCAGCGGGCATCCAGGGCTATGGTTTAGGGGATTCAAAGGGAGGAGTTCCTAGGGCAGCCTTCCTGACTTGCTTCTCTTGAATCTGTTCTAATATTATCCTTCTTAGTTGCTGGAAAGTGAGACAGAGAGTCCTCAGTCTTGGTCCCAGTTTCAGCCTCCAGGATGCATACCAAGTACTAAGCAGCCTCTACCTCAGGACCTTTGCACCTGCTATCACTGCTGCTTGGACCACTCTCTTCCCAGATAACCACGTGCTTCACTCTTCCACTTCCTTCTAGTCTCTACTCACATGTCAGCATCTCAGTAAGGCACTCCTGACCACCCCATCTGAAATAGCACACACTCTCTAGGCCTCTTATCTTCTGGTGTCACTTTTTCTTCCTTTGTAAATGCTATAAAAACATTCTGCATATCTGTTGCTTTTTTATTCATTGTCTGTCGATTCCCCACTGGGCTATAAGTTCTGTGAGGGCGGGGACTTTTGACTCTTGTTCATTATTTAGTACTCTCAGTGCCTCCAACTTGTCTGACACAGTTCAGGCTCAATAAACATTCACTGAATGATTGGTGAGTGCCTTGGGGCTGAAGATGTTGCCTTGTGTCTCTATGACCACCTCCCTTTGTCTGTATAAAGGGAGCCAGAGGCTGCTCTCCTATCTGATTCTGCCATTGTCAGTATAGGCCCAGCTATGCTGCAGTAACAGACAAACCCAGAGCCTCAGTGCTGAGCTTGGACTCCTCTGGGTCTTCCCTCTGTCTTCTCTTTCATGATGCGCCATGTGTCTTTCTCCTCTCCTCATGATAAGAAAACGTGCATGAAGTAGTTACTCGCCGTCAGTCTCTCTAGATCAGTCATATCCATAGGCTATGAGTTCTTGGATTTGTCCCTGCCCCAATCTGACATCAAGAAACTGAACTCCAACCACTTGTTCCACCCAAATCTTTACACCCTGCTTGTGACAGCTACGTCATCAACATCTTCTTCTTCTCCTTTTAAAGATTTTATTTATTTAATTGAGAGAGAGACAGAAAGAGAGAGAGAGCATGAGCTGGGGAAGAGGCAGAGGGAGTGGGAGAGGGAGAAGCAGTGTCCCCACTGAGCAGGGATCCTGTTGTGGGACTTGATCCCAGGACCCTGGGATCATGACTTGAGCCCAAGGCAGACGCTTAGGTGACTGAGCCACCCAGGCATCCCGGCTGTGTCCTCTTTTAAAGGAAACATAGAGAAAGGCCATTCTACCAGCAGGGTGCAAACCTGCAGTGATGGCTGAATAGCTACTATGAATTTAGGGCCTCAGGGGAAGGATGGCCGCCTGGAAGCTGGAAGACTTGCACTCACCAAATTGCTTATAGCTCATGGGACTTTGCTTTAAACCAAGAGCTGCAACACACAGAGATGGGTGTGGAGGTGGAGCAAGCCCATGCAGCACAGCCCACAGAGAAGGGGCTCTCACTGCCCATGTGGGCTTTGGGTAGGGCTTCCGGGGGAGGAGTTCCTGGGGTAAGGTGCAGAGGCTGGAGCTGTGAGCCTGGTAAGAGTAGGGTAGGAGGAGGACAGGAATGGAGGGAAAGGCAGGGAGGACTGGGACTTCAGGTACCCTGACCGAACCTGCTTTCCCCCAACTTCCGACCTCTACTTGTGCCATCCCCTCAGCCTGGAACGCCACTTCCATTCTCCCTCTGTAGAAACCTTTCCAGATCTCGCCAAGATGGCACCTCCCTGAGGAGCCTCTTCAGAGCCCTAGTCAGAGCCTCTCCTTTGTGCAGTGGGTCACCCGGACAACTGACTAGAAAGATCAACAAGGAAGCCTAGGGGACAAGAGCCTGAAGGAAAGATCTGGACCAAGGAACTCAGGAGAGAGCAAAGGATTCCTTCCAGCCCCATTTATCCCGAAGTAGGGGGCAGGGAGGGTGCAGGAGCCATGAAGAGCAGTATTGGGAGGGAATCATCTGGATTTTACAAGGCCTTGTGGTGACAGGAAGGCTCAGAGAGAGGGAGATGGTGATAGCCAAGGAGGGTTTTGGGGGAGGGAGAGCATTAGAGCTGATGGGACTCCTGGGAGCGGGGGTTGGTGGGCAGCCAGGAAGCCATGGGATCTGAGGTCACGAGGGGAAGTCTTTGGAGGAGTCACCATTTTTATTTTTTAAACCTGGGCCAGCCCAGAGGATGGCGGCTTCCAAGGAGGGTTTTGATCCAGGGGATTCTCTCCACCTGGGAGCAAACAGCACACATACCAGGCTGGTGAAGGATAAGACAGAGACTGCTGCATAGATGGTATTTTTGCACACGTCTAGGCTATTGCCACTGGGCTCCAAGAGAAGCAGGTAGGAGGATTTGGTGGCTTGAGGATGGGAGGGGGACAAGGGGACTTTCCCCCCCAATATTTTATCATGATAAGTTTCATTTCAATCTTTCAAGAAAGATTGAAAGAATGGAATAGAGAACACCCATCTATGCACCACCTAAATTCTACGGTTACCATTTCGCTAGACTGACCTTATCCCACAGGTCTCTATCCATCTTATTTTTTGAAACATTTCAAAGCAGTTTCACAGCACCTGGGTGGCTCAGTCATTAAGTGTCTGCCTTTAGCTCAGGTCATGATTGCAGGGTCCTGGGATCGAGCCCCGCATCTGGCTCCCTGCTCTGCGGGGAGTCTGCTTCTCCCTCTCCCTCTGTCTGCCTCCCCACCCCAACTGGTGCTCTCTCTCACTCGCTATCAAATAAATAAATAAAAATTAAAAAAAAAATTTCCAAGTAGTTGCAAGCATCAGTATATTCCATCCCTAAACCCTGCAGGGTGTGCATCATTAACTAGAGTCCAATATTTGTTTACAGGATTTTTTTTTTTAATGTTTCTGCGGGGGATGTTTGGAGATATTTACATAAAGTGAAAGGCACAGATCTAAAGTGGAGCATTTCTAGAGCTCTGAAAAATGGACACACCTGTGTAATCCAACTTCCATCGAGATAGAGAACATGCCATTGCCCCAGGAAGCTCCCTGATGCCCCTTCCCAGAGAAACTGCCAGAGACTCTTCCCTGTACCTCTTTTGTATGACTGTTGTTCACCAGCACCCATTCTCCCCTTGTGCACCGGCTGCCCAGAGAAGACTACATCTCCCAGTCTTTCTGGCAGCTTGGTGTGGTTATGTGATTAAGCTCTTATCTATGGAGTGTAAGTAGAAGCTTCGTGCAGCAGCTTCAAGAAACCGTCCATAAGAGATAGCTGGTGTGTCCTTGGCCCCGGCCTCCTTCCTGTTGCCTGGGACACAGCTGTCATGGACACCATGTTGGACCACAGAGAAGAGGATACACCTGAGTGGGGGGAAGCAGTGGGCCAGAGGGCACCTGGGCCCCTGAGCTCTTGAGGGAGGATAAGTGCTCTGGGTTGCTTGTCTCCAGGTTTTTCAGGTGAGAGAGAAATAAACAGCCCCCTGGTTTCAGCCACCGTCAAACGACGGTCTCGTACTGTCAAGTTTCTTCTTCTTTTTTTTTTTATTAAGATTTTATTTATTTATTGGACAGAGTTCATAAGTAGGCAGAGAGGCAGGCAGAGAGAGAGAGGACGAAGTAGGCTCCCTGCCGAGCAGAGAGTCTGATGTGGGGCTCGATCTCAGGACCCTGGGATCATGACCTGAGCTGAAGGCAGAGGCTTTAACCCACTGAGCCACCCAGGCGCCCTGTCAAGTTTATTCTTAATGACAAACTTTCGTGCTTTTAAAATGTGATATTATGGGCACGTATGACCTAGTCAAAAAAAGAAAAGAAAAAAAAAAAAACAAATCATAACACAAGAGTAAACATAAAACAAATAAGGAGAGTTGGCTGGAGAGACTGTTTTCTGCCCTTCCCGCCCCAGCAGAGCTGTGTTGACACGGCAGCTGGTGGCACTAGTGACAACGGCAGATTGGTGATGCATAGCAGAGACCCAAATTAACAGTGGCTTCAAACAAGATAGAAATGTATTTCTCCACATGTAAAAACTGGAGCCAGCCAATAGCATAGATCTCTGAGCCAGCTCCCACTCTCCCAACATTCCATGTTAGTGGGGCAGCCGCAGTTTCTAACACAAAACCTTGCCATTGGGGCTCCCACTTGAGGCGACCACAGCACACTGTGCCTCTGGCCTGCCTGTGCGCTGGGCAGGACCCCCTCCAGCCTGCTGCAAAACCATCCAAATGTTGGGGGGCTCCCAGGTCCAGGCATCTTGGTGCTGGGCCAGTTCTCAGCCTGTGCTCCTGGGCTGGTTCCCTGTCGCCCTCTGTTCCCAGAAAATCTCTCAGCCTCTAGGGCCCTCCTCCTGGGGCCTGGGGATTTGGCGGTGAGTTCTTATCGGGGCCCCGCAGCAGGTTATCAGCCAGCCTCCTGCCCTCTTGCTGAGGTCTGGGTGACGTTCACACACCAAATCTTAATCTCCTTAGGCCGACCTCACCCGCAGCTGTCAGATTCCATGCCTGTTGCTTTCTCAGCCTTCGGCTCCTGATTGCAGATGTCACCGCTCCACTCCCCCACTCTGCCAGCTGGCCATCCCAGGGGCTGTTTATCTGTATCCCTTGAAAGTCACTCTTGGATTCGGGACTTTGACTAGACTGGCAACAATAACGACTTCAGTAATAGTAGTAGTTACAGCTGTTGCTTCTTTTTTTTTTTTTTGGTAGAGAAAGAATGTACTTGCACGGGTGAGCACAGTGGGGAGTGGGGGCTGGGAGCAGAGGGAGATAGAATCTTTTTTTTATTTATTTAAGATTTTATTTATTTATTTGAGAGAGAGGGCGCAAGCACAAATGGGGGGGAGGGGCAGAGGGAGAAGCAGACTCCTTGCTGAGCAGGGACCCCCCCACCCTACCCCTCGACCCTCTGACTTGGGGCTCAATACAAGGACCCTGAGATCATGACCTGAGCCAAAGACAGCTGCTTAACCGACTGAGCCATCCAGGCGCCCCGAGAGAGAGAATCTTCATCAGGCTCCACACCCAGCCTGGAGCCCACCACGGGGCTTGATCCCATGACCCTGAGATCAAGACCTGAACTGAAATCAAGAGTCAGACATTTTTATAGCTACTGCTCTCTAAATGCCTAGTAGGTGACAGATGTCCTTACATCTCCTGAGGCAAGAATTGTTTGCTTCCATTTTACAGATGAAGAAATCGAGGCTCGAAGGTGTTAACAGGCACCTCCAAGGGTTGGATTCCCAGCCAAAGTGTCCTGTGGCTCTGTGGCTAGGTCCTTCCTTTCCTCAGTTGGGGAAAAAGCCTGGAGTCCAGTCCAGCTCAGTCACTCGCCAGCCATGTCACCATGGGCAAGGCCCTCTGCCTCAGGCACCTGGATTTCTGAATCTGTCAAGTGGGAAGAAGGATGCATGGGATGTAGAGACATGATCTGTATGACCTCTTGTCTGTGTCCTAAGCTCTCCAGGGCAGGGGCTCCTTGGGGCTGGCCCTCCAGGACCTTACTCAGTGCTACCTTGTTTACCTGAGTGGCCAGTGATTCTGTTGACCAACACTGAGGGACCCAAGGGTGGGAAAGTGGGAGCCCCAGGGCCTCGTTAGGATGGGGTGAGGTTGAGGAGGCAAGAACAGGGAACAGTGTGGACATGAGGGTAGCAAGAGACAGAGATCTGAAGAAGCCAGGATGACAGTAAGTTGGGAACAAGGGAAGAGAGTCTTAGAGCAGAGCAGAGGGATCCGGCCAGTTTTGGGGAGGTGACCCCTGGTGAACAGGCAGAGATCTGGGGGGGGGGGTTGGGCAGGACACTGGGGGTTGGCTCCTATGTGAGCCACTCTTTGAGAGACAGTCCTTGGTCCTGGAGGGCTGCAGGTGACCTCAGTCTCCTCCAGTCTGCACCCCTCAGGCCTGACCCACTCCCTCTGAGCTTGCGAATGTCACCGTTCTGAGCTCCCCCACAGAGGTCGTTCCCACCGCCCTGGGGCCCCGTGGCTCTCCTGCCCTGAGAGCCTGCAGCATGTGTGGGTGACAGGGGAATCCAGGGCAATGAATTACAGAGAAACCTGTCAGCCTTTGGAGGTGGGGGCAGGTGGCAATTTGGAGAGCAAACTCTAGGTTGTTTACCCACCAAAGCGTTTCTGGGTAGGTATTTACTTTTCTGGGTTTCTGGAAGGGGGAGAAAATGAGCATGGGGCCTCCAGGGGCCTCAGCAAATAGCGCAGAGGCGTCTGTGTGTTAACTGATTCTGTCAGCCGGCTGGGCACCTCCCGGAGGCGATTGGCATCCACCCTGGATCTGGGCAGCTTGGCAACACCTCGGAGGGCTCAGCACTGGAGAGCCAGAGGGAAACATGGGGGGAAGCATTTCTGGGGAGGGACTGGGGCTGGGTAGCTACTGTAGCCCAGCGATCTCGGGGCTGGGCTGAGCACTGTTGCCTGAGCCCTGGAGGTGTCCTCCCGCTGATCTGGTAACATTGAGGTCCAGGATCCAAGCAGACCTGGGCTTGAGACCCACTTGGGGTCTCTTGTTTCTCTGGCTGCTGCGTAGGGAGGTGAGGGCTCTCTGGGAGGTTTCCAGGTATCGATGGAACTCTGTAGAATTTGAAGAGCTAAGTAGGAACACAGAGTGTCATCATTTTCCAGCCTCGTTTCTTGGAGGCTGGCTGGTTCTCTTTTTAACAAAAAGGAGGTAGAGAGAGGCACCTTTCTGTGCCTTGGTGTTCTCACCTGTGGAATGGGTGTGATAGAAAAAGTACCCCCCTCAAAATTTGTTTTGAGGGGAGTGAGTCCATCCCTTGAAAGCTCCCAGGGATCGCTCAGCAGGGTGGAGTATTACTCTGTGAGTGTTTTTTGGGTATTGTCTTTGTGCCAAGGACACAGGGGCAAGATTACACAGCCCCTGGGGTGCCTGGCCAGCTTAGTCAGTAGAGTACGTGACTCTTGATCTCGGGGTTGTGAGTTTGAGCCTCACGTTGGGGGTAGAGATTACTTAAAAATAAAATCTTATAACAAAAAAAGGAGCCCCTTTCAGGCGCTCAGTTCTCAAGATGTGGTTCTAAGTCTCTCTGGGGAGGCCTCAAGGTCAAAATTATTTTCACAATAATACTCAGGTGCTATTCGCCATTGTCATTGTGTGCTATATTTGCACCTGATGGTACCTGACAGAGCTCTGGGGTGCTTAAAAATGCTCAGTAAATGTTTAGGCAGTGGCATCAAACTGTACTAAATAAACAGCGGCCATGGTTTTCTTTCCCTGCAGGAAGGGGAGGAAAACTTTTCTGTTTTTCTATTCTAGGTTGTTCTGCCTGTCTAAAAAGTAAATCAACAGAAAACAGATGGACAGGAGAAAAACAAATTTAATTTCACATATGGGAGCTCATGAAATATGAGACTCAGGGGTGCCTGGGTGGCTCAGCGTCTGATTCTTGATTTTGGCTCAGGTTGTGATCTTGGGGTTGTGAGATCGAGCCTGGCATCAGGCTCCATGTCCAGCTGGGAGGATGCTTGAGATGCTCTCTCCCTCTCCCTCTGGGTGCTCCCATGTTCTCTCTCTCTCTCTCTCTTAAAAAAAAAAAAAAAAAAAAAGACTCAGAGAAGTGACAAAAGCACAGGGAGGACTCCTTTCACACGGGAGATTTATTTGCTACTTTCAAGGGGACAAAGGAGGGTCAGAGTGTCCTTCTTGTCCTGGCTGTTTCCAGGACAAGAATTCCAAGTAATCAATATGTCAAAGTGGCATATTTGGGATGGCCTGTCCTGAACCCCATCACCAGTTTCATGAAGAGTCCTTGATTTGCCAATAAAAATCATTAACCTTGTTAAATCTCTATCCTTGAGTACACATCCTTTCCATTTTCTGTGAGAGCCAGTGGGAAGTTTGTTTAAAGAATTTCTGCAGCATTTTGAAGCATGGTCATTGCCTCAAAGAATTCCACTTCTGGGATGGTTTGAGTTGGAAGCTAGAGCAGCCATTTTCATTTTTACTTGGAAAAAAAAAAAAAAAAGAAACCTGTAGATAAGCTCATTACTTTTCTTGGATATTTGACATACATTTTCTTGAAAATGAATGAAGTGAGCATGTCTCACCAAGGAAAACAACTGTCAGTATTTTTTGCCAAGGATAAAATCTGAGCTTTCAAGCAAAATTTGGAATTTTGGACCACTTTTTTCTGTAACCGGGAACTTGACAGTTTGCTAGTACTTCAAGACCTTATTTCTAAATGGCTAACATATGGTATTATGAAATCTTACATGGGGAAAAGACGCATTCCAGAGGTAAGATAGACCAGTAGATTTTTAATGTAACCAGAATATGAAAAGTTGGTTGGTAAGATTTCAGATTCCAGACCTCAATCACCCTCAAGAATCTACAACACATGGGGGCCCCTGACTGGCTCAATTGGTAGAGCATGTGACTCTTGACCTTAGGGTCATGAGTTCAAGCTCCATGTTGGGCACAGAGACTACTAAATTCAAAAAAAAAAAAAAAAATTAAAAAAAAAAAAAAAGAACTTACGACAGGTCAAGGTTTGGTGTAATATCAAAGAAGAATGTCCACAGTAATGGAAGAGGCTACTAAAATGATCTCTTTCCCAGCTCCCTATCTGGGTGAGGCCAGATTTTCTTTTTCATCTTTCTTTCTTTCCTTTCTTCCTTCCTTCCTTCCCTCCCTCCCTCCTTCCTTCCATCCAAAATTGTTTTATTTATTTGACACAGAGGGAGCATGAAAGCAGGGGAGCAGCAGGCAGAGGGAGAGGGAGAAACAGGCTCCCTGCTGAGCAAGGAGCCTGATGTGAGGTTCCATCACAGGACCATAGGATCGTGATGTGACCTGAACTGAAGGCAGATGCTTAACCGAGTGAGCCACCCAGGCGCCCCCAAATTTTCTTTATCTAATTCAACCAAAACAGCATACTGCCGGAGATGGAATGTAAAAGTACATATAAGGATCGAGATGTCTTCTATTAATGAGATTTGCGAAAATGTGAAAAATTCTCCTCTTCTCACTTTTGTTTCCCCGAAGAGTTATGTTTCACAAAAATATATGACTTATATTAACATGTACTGAGTTTATTATTTTTATCTTTAATTGAATTAATAAATGAATACTTATATTTTTCTCTGTTTTAATTTCAAATGTGGTCAAATATTGATAAGCCTACATAAGCAAAAGCTGTTTGGGGTTCTAAGTAATTTTTAAGAGGATAAGCGTTCCTGACACCAAAAGTCTTGAGAAATAGTGGTCTAGTTCATGTGGGGTGGGGAACAAGCAAACAATGATAGCCAGCCCGGTGAGGCTGAATGGGGAGGCAGCTGGACTGACTGCTGTAAGTAGAAGGCAAGTCAGGAGGGCTCCCAGGGGGAGGTTACCTTAAAACTCCACTAAGTGTGGCTGACAGGAGATTATCCTGGTTACTAGAAAAGAGGCTGTTGGGAGTGTTACTGATCCATCTATCATAGCTGCTAACTCAGGAAAGAAACAGGTGAGCCCGGGCGCCCTACTGGGGCCATCTGCTCTGGCCTGGGGAATCCTGAGGGGTCTGGAGAAATGGAAAGCAAGCTCCTGGCTGTGTTTGCCAATGCTGTTGCAGAACAAACTCGGATAAACTCATTTGTCGTAAATGAGGCCAGTAACTCAAGAGACAGGGCTTTGGAAAAGAGAAAGGGAGAGATTTATTTCGTGTGTGTACCACGGGGCTAGGTAGCAAGTTCAAGCCTTAACAGCTGACCTCTCTGCCCACGAGATGGACGCCTAGCATTTTACGGGAAAGGGTCAAGGAGTGACGTGGGAGAGAGCAGGCAAGGGTGCGCGATCCGTCTGTGTTCAGAGCACGATCCTGGGAGGGGAGGGGAGGTGTCTGGTGTGGTCTTCCAGGCCTTCTGTTGCTATAGGGACTTTTCCTGTCCTGGCTGTTGGGAAGTTGCAGTCATTACAAACCAACATTTTGAGCTGTTTTCCCCAGATCAAAATGATCAGATTTATGGACTCCTCCCTCCTAGGACGCCTTGTGCACCACAGACACTCTGTGGAAAGATCCAGCTGCCCCCAGCACGGCCCGCTCCCTATGACCCTTGGCAGAGAAGCCCGTGGATGCTCTGTCCACTCCCACCCCCACGCCTCCAAGCCGGAGTCAGCACCCTCCAGCTTGCTGGCTCACCACATCTCCAGTGCTTTTGCTAACTCTCCACACCCTGCTGTCTCATGTCTCAGGGACCACTCATGACTCCTGAATCTGTTGGGAATGTGTATAGCTGCCACAGCAGCCAGCAAGGAAGTGTTGACTGACAGGCACCTTTTTATTTTTCTCGAACAGAACAAGAAATCTGGAGGGCTGGCCCAGCTGCCCCCAGAGGTCATGTGGCCACCACCAGCTGCAAGCGAGTTTGGAAAGGGTGGTTTTACTGGCACAGAGCTTCCCATTACTGGCACAGAGCTCCTGAAACTCTTGGAATTTCCTAAGCCATGAAGGCAGAAGTGCATCTTATGTTAATGATGCAACTTGGGGACTGCACCTGAACCTGGGGGCTGATTGCCAGGACAAACGACTGGAACTTTTGGTCCCACCCTAAGACTTCCAAAGAAGGAGGCTGGGAGGTTGAATCTCTAGGGAGACAGTGTCTCAGTTGAGTCAAATCGTAGGACACCCAGCTGCTGTCAACAGAGCGCTTGGTGTGGGGGAAATCCGTTCCAAACTGATGTCAGAATTGGGGTTAGGTTCAGAGTGGAAGGTGAGCAGGCAATCAGGCTTACTGGACACAAATATCTACTCTTGGAGAACTCTTCTTCCGCAGGTCCCTGCCTGCCAATGTCTCTGAAATAGTTTTGAACCACTGACTTCTCTCCTGAGCTCCTGATCAGTTGCCTTGGCTGTTTCCACCCTACAGCCACAGAGCCTGACTCCATCCAACCATCTTTTCCTGGGTCGGTAGCCCTGCAGTTCTCTTGGTTGGCCAAGTTGGAACTAGGACCTCAGATGCCAGGTTTCTGCCCTGGTAACATCCCCCCAGCACGGCCTGATCTCATCCTGACTTCCACAGCCCTGTCCTAGCTCCGTGTACCATCTGCATCTCTAGCCTCCTTCCCCACTCCCAGCTCTGTCCAGGACACTCATCTGCCTGTTCCAGGTACTTCCTGCTGCTCTGGGCCCTCGTCCTCTGGCCCCGGCCTGCTCTTCTGGCCTCTTAACCCATTCAATACATATGCATCTCTGAACCCGGCGGGCACAGGTGCACATTTGTGCACACGCGTGTATACATGCACCCGCATACCATGCTCTGGCACTAGCTTGGGCACACTGTCCACCATCCTTACTCTGGGAACACCTCTTACAACTTTCTGCCTTTGCATCTTTGCCTACACCGCGCTCAGGGCTGGGAATGCCCTTCCGGTTCAAGTCCTAGTTCAGGAGCAGAGACACTCACATTGCCTTAATCAAAGGTTTGTTGAGGGATGCATGGGGCCTGGAGCCCGAGGCCCATTCAGTGAGTGTCTCTAGTCCTCGCTGGGCACCCCTGCCTCTGCATGGTCCCCTCTCCTTGTGCCACCAGTGGCTGCCTGCTCCCCCATTTCTTGTAGAACGTGGTATTGTGTGGGTTTGATCCCACAGGGCCCATCGTGGCCTCTCCTTGTACTTCCTCTGCCCCTCCAGCGCTGGTAACTGCCTTGTCTACTGCATTTTGGTCAAGATCCGAGACAGACTCCAGCACAAGCCATGTAGGTCAAGGCAGCCTCTGTCACTGGAGATTAGCTGCCCCAGTCAGTTGTTTTGCTCTGGTCCACGTGTGGCTGGCATGAGGTCATGTGGTCCTCATGAGGCTGACCTACCCAAGGGGCTGGGGCATAGCCATGGGGACACGGCTGATGACCCTCAGCGGTCCTGTCTTTATGTCCCCCAAGTCCTTTGCTATGTCAAAGCCCTTCTCAAATATAATCTCCACCAGGAAGCCAAACTTGCTTGCAGTTTCCGGCTGCTGGGCACAGGGGCTGGCTTGGAAAAGAAGGCCCATGGCAGGAATGAAGAGAAAAGAGGTGGGCCAGCCCTTACCTTTAGAGGACAAAGGAGCTTCCCCGGCTACAGTCAAGTCAGGGACAAGTGGGAAGACAAGACGTGGGGCAAGATGGAGGGAGCAAGTCGCCCCCTTTGAACAGGGCACCAGCCCCAGCTTGCCCCCTTACTTTGTTCTCATTACCTGCTGCCACTCTGTTCTCTTTACCTGAGGGCCACTAACTTTGTGAGCCCTGCTTATAGAGGATGCTGAGGCCCAGGGATAGGGAAGGCCAGAGACCTCAGCCAAGATCGCCCTGCTGTGCTGGGCCCGGGACCCCCGACTTCCAGGGGAGTATGCCCCACCGCCTGCTTTCTGTCCCCACCCCACCCCCCACCACCACCACTGCAGGGCTTGCTGGTGGCTGATTCTTCAGGAGCACAGAGGCTCTCCCCTCTTCCCAGCTGACTTGGGACAGATTCCAGTAAATAACGTGCTGCCCATCAATCAGGGGTCACTCAGGCCAGGGCCGATCGATGGCCGCAGACAGCTGGGCAGGCGGGTAATGAAGTGCCAGCTCCTTGGCCGGGGCGCGGCTGGCCCTGGGATTTAATCCCCTTGCCTCTGGGACAAGCCTCCAGCTCTGGTGACAGGAGGGAAGACAGATGAGGCTCTGAGGGCAGTGAGGGGAGGGGGCTGGGGCGGGGGTGGAGTTGGAGCCCACAGGGAGGTGTGGGGGTTGGCGGGGGAATAGAAGGTGGGAGGGTTACACAGTGCTCTTTGCTACTGTGGGCAGCCTTTCCAGGCAGGCTTCACATAGGGACCTCCCAAGAGAATGCGCATGCCCACCCCACCCCACCCCACCCCTGCCAGCTCTGCAAAGCACATTCCACACTGTGTACTTACCCCTGCAGGCATAAGGCTGCCCATTCCTCTAAAGTAGGGCGCTCTGGGGGGCAGAGAAGGACATAAGCATTGTTGCACATTTCGTATGTGTCAGCTCTGTGCTGTCTCGTTTGGTCTTCACAGCAACCTGGCTTAATAAGTATTATTATGTCCATCCTATGGCTAAAGAAAGAGGCTCAGAGAGGAAGCCATGTTTAACAAGTAGAACTGCCTTATCATGGACCAGGCCAGGCAGATGGTGCTGCCTCAGAAGGTGCTGAGCTCTCTATCACTATGGGCATTCAAGCAGAGGCTGAAGGAGTAACTGTTGTGGGGCTATGGAGGAATTTCTGCAGAAGATGGGCTTTGTACGTACATAGCCCCAAGGTCTTTCCCTACCCTGAGATTGTGTTAGTCTTTGGGAAACATGGAATGAACTGGGTTTGGGGGGTAGGGCCCAGGGCTCCAGGTGGAGGGACTGCCGAGTGAGATGTGGCTTCAAAGCTACACTTCTGAATCATGTCTGTCTGGACCCCTTTGGGTCTTTGGGAGGCAGAGCCCACAAATGTCTGACTCAAGTTGCTTTCCGGTATCGTTTTTAACGATAAAGCAGTATTTAAAAATAGATAGAGGCTGGCAATTAGGTTATACAACTTTTAACCCATTTGAAATCATCAGAAAGTTTGCTTTGAGGGGACCTGGGGCTAAATACTGTCCCGCATCTGTGTTTAATTAAAGAGTATTGCAAGGAGGGATAAAAGAGGAAATGAGACAGCCTCTCTTAACTTGCAATTATTTATCTGCACGAGTAAATTGTGTACAACACAAACCAAATGTGAAACAAGTTGGAAGCGAGGACAGAAACCGTCATCCGTAAGGCATTGGCTTTATTTTACAGTCAACAAAACAACCTTGTTCTCATCTTATCTAATCTTGCTACAATTGTTCTCTCTTATTACAATAAGAATATGGCATACGTGTAGCAGATCCAGGGCACTTATACCAGCAAAATATGACTTTTATCTGTTTTTGCCCATTGTAATTCTACCTAGATTTTGTGGGAGAAAAGAGCCCTGCTGTTGAAAACGCTGGAATGTCACTGTAGGGAAGTGACCCAGGCTGACCCCCCACCCCCCACCCCCGCGCTTGCGCTCTTTCCAAGCAAGGTGGGGTGAGGGGTTGGCATTCAGATTTACAGCCCCTGACTCTCCGGATACATAGATGCTGGGCAGCAGGAACTTTCTGGCTGGTTCTTTCCTAGGAAGGAGGTCTGGAGGAGAGGCGGTGGTGGATGGGGGGGAGGGGGCTAGTCACCTTCAGGAGTGGTTGTATGCAGGTGTCTGAAACAGGGGCCACAGGCCACGGGTGAGCAGAAATACTGTGGGAGAAGAGGCCATAGGTAGGAGAAAAATACAAAGGTTGCTGAGGTCTTCCATCCCTGATCCTGCTCTGTTCTGTAATCTGACAGAGGCCCCGAGGCTGTGGCTACCTTGGGCCCTGAACTGTCTTCTTCTCCAGAATTCCTTTCTGGGCCCTGCCGGGCTTTAGGGCTATTTATGGGGTCACATAGATGTCTATTGGCTTCATTTCCATCATGTGTGTCTGCCCTATGGATTCTCTGACTTCGACACAGAAAGAGGCCATCTGGCCAGACCAGCAAGACTCAAGGCCCTCTCTCCAAACAGCCCCTAGACAGACATGGTCTTGACTGAGTGAAGGTTTGGGGATCAAACCATGAGATCATTGGAGATCATGCCAAGCTTATCTCTTATCACTCACTCCTTCTCTCCCTTTCAGCAACACTGGTCTTTGGTCTTCTCCAATCCTCTCCAAGCATGCATCGACCTCAGGACCATTGCACTTACTATAGGTATTTTACCTGGAAGTTCTTTTCTGCAAAGCTTTGTACAGCAGGCTGCCTCTCAGTCTCAGGTCTCAGGAGTCTGAGGCTCCCCAGACAGCCTCCCCTGTCGACCTCAACCAGTGCTGCCTCCCCTGCTCCATCTCTACCCATTCTGTCACTGGGGTTCTCTTTTCTTTGTAACAGAAGTCACATCTTGTTTACTTGTTCCGTGGAGTATTTTGTTTGTCCACGCTCAAATGTCAGCTCCGTGGGACAGAGACCTCATCTGCCTTGTTTACTGCTGTGTCCCTTGCACTGTGCCTGTCACACAGTAGGTACTCAACAAAAGCTTGTGTCATCAAGGAACTCAGAGCTTTGGAGCTGGGCATGCTTTTCAGAGATGATTTCCTGAGAAATGGGGGAACTTCATTTTTAAGCACAGAAGCTCAGAGCCTTGAATGGGGAAATGGAGAGAGGGGTTTACAATGGGAAAGCAGAGGGGAAAGCAACGCTGCGTAGACAGTGACATCTTGGTATGAGGGAGAGGAAGCAGGAATTCTGGCATGAGGGAAGACCTAAAACTTGCTCTCGGGGAAAGCCAGCAGGAAGGCCGAAGGTTCTGGGTGTCAGTGATGTGAAAGGAAGACACCAGAGCAAGAGAGCACAGAGTTGGGGCCCTGTTCCTGGCCCTCATTAGACCTTGCTTTCCAGAGAAGTGAGACCCAGAGGTGGCTACTTTTCTGCTGAGAGAACGGTGAAGGGAGAAATGCAGGGAGGGAGAAAATCAGAAAAAGAGCTTTTAAAATATCAAAATACCATCCAATCACAGTATTATCCAGTGGCTAGCACAGACACACGATTTGCCTTTCTCAGAACCCTGAGGGAACTCTGTTTTCCCCTGCAGGGGTCCCACCCCACAGAGGACGGGGCCCCTGGCTCTGTCTGGGAGATTTGGGAGAACGTGTTTTCTCCCTTAAATTTTTATTTTATTTATTTGAGAGAGACAGAGAGCACGTGAGTGCAAGCTGTGGGAGGGAGAGGGAAAGAATCTCAAACAGACTCTACTCTGAGCACGGAGTCCGATGTGGGGCCTGAACTCACGACCCTGAGATCATGACCTCAAACCAAGAGTCAGACACTTAACTGACTTAGTCACTCAGGTGCCCCTGGGGGGGCTTTCGATCGGTGGAGAGTGGGGAGTTTGCTTGTTGAAGGGAGAACAGCCCCTTAAGCGAAGGGTCTGCATGAGCAAAGGCTAGGGAGTGTAGGGAACTTTCTCGGGAAAGGTGTCTCAACTTGTGTGACAGGCCTGGAGGAGCCTGTGGGGTGGGGAAGGAGCGCCAGAATGGCAGGACCACAAGGGAGTGGATGCTCTGCCGGTGATGGAGGTTTAGGGAGCTCAGGTCTGGGCGCTCCCCTCCAACTCCCATGGTCCGTCTGGCGGGGGTGGGGTGTGCGATGCCAGGCCGACAGGGGCTGACAGAAAGATGTTTGCTGTGTCCCTCTCACCTCCTGAAACCCAGCCATCCTTTCAGCCGGGCTCACCCTGCTCACCTCCCCATTTCTGATCTCGTTTAGTAGAGCAATTAAATTTTAGAAGCCCATCAGCATGGTCCTTCGAATGCCAGGTTCTTCCCAGATAGAATTATTTAATAGACTGGACGGTAACTCTGCAGGCTCCGGCCGGGGCTGCCGAACCACTGAGGCAGAAAATTAATAAACGCAGCGGCTGCCCCCGCTGCCCTCTCTTGGCAGGGCCTGGCCTGCCTCCGCTCACACTCTCCTGCCCGTGGAGGGGCTACCAGGGACATTTTCCCCCTGGGGCAGGGGGCATTGGAGTTTTCAAGAGGAAGGACAGGAAAGCCTCGGGGACTTACAGACCATTTCGGGATATTGCGGCCAGCCTGGAAACCCCTTTCCACTGCTTATTTGCGAAGCAGTGTGGGATATGTTACTTAACCTCTCTGGCCTCAGTTCACTCATCTGTGTAGTGGGGTCACATGAGGATCACAGAGGTGATATGTGTAAAACGTTCCACGTGATAACCAGCCTGTGGCAGGAACCCAATGGACAACAGTTCCTTCCCTCTCCCTCACAGATAACCACGGCTCCCGTTCCAATGTCAGCTGGACAGAGGGAAGAGGAAGGACTGAGCGGGGAATAAGAGCCACTGGGCAATTCCGGACTTACAGGGCACGGGAGGGCTATAGGCTGATTGGAACTTGAATGTGTGGCTTCGGGAAAAGAGGTCCCCGCGTCTGGCCTCGTGGGTAGGAATCTCATGCTCTGCATGTTCTGTGACAAGTCACTTAGCCTCTTGGGCCGCAGTTTCCTCACCTCTAAAATGGGCTCAGGGAGAGTCCTGAGGTCTGGTAAGGTATCAGGAGACCCTGCTGAGCCCCTGGTAGGGCAGCAGGTGTCCCGACAGTTCTGCTTGTCTCACCCACGGTGTGCCAGGCAGCCCCTGGGGGAGAGGAGCAGCTGGGGAGAGGTGGAGGGGGCCCAGGAGAGGGCGAGGCCCACTGCTGAGGCCATGAGGAATGACGATTCTGGGGGACAAGGGCCCGATCCCCGGCTTGAATCCCAGGCTTGCATCTGGGGGGCAGTGCCTCAGGCTCTAGCTTCCTGCCCATGCTATTCCATACCCGATGGCCCTCCTTGGTGGGTGGTGGGTGGAGATTGAGTGGGAGGAAGGGGAGAGGGAGCTGAGATATGGGAGGAGAAATCCTGACCCGGGATCCCATATTCTTCTAACAGATACGGATTGAGCACCTACTGTATGTGGGGACACACAGTGATACCAGCAAAGAGCCTGTCCTCACCGAGCTGATGTTAAACCAAGGCTTGGATGCTGGTCATCAGGGTGGACAAAGAGAGGGACATTGAGTGTGCAGTATCAGGAGAAGGGGTGCTGATTTTCATATGGGGCTGTTGGGGAGGGCCTCTCTGAGAAAATGACATCAGAGCAGAGCCCTGAACCAAGCAAGGGAGCATGTGGGTGTCTGGGGAACAGCATCAGAGCAGAGGGAACAGCCAGTGCCAAGGTCCCGAGGTGAGAGCAAGATTGGTCTGTTTGAACAGCAGAGGATGAGCAAGTGGAAGTGTGGTGCTTGAGGGGAGAGTGGGGAGGTGGGGGAATGATGTCAGGGAGGTCTAAGGGCACAGACCTGTGTGCACTGTGTTTCACTGGGAAGAAATAGGGGGCAAGAGAGGGTACTAAGCAGGAGAGCAACCGGATAGGACAAAGTTTTAGCAGGGTTTCTGTGGCTTCTGAGGGGAAACTGAGTCTAAAGGGCAGGTAAAAATGCTAGGGCTCAGGAAGGAAGCCACTTTAGGTGTCCAGGTAGGAGGTGATGGGGTCCTGAACCAGGGTGGGGACAACAGAGCTATGAGAAGGGCTGGGATTCTGGATATGTTTTGAGGGTAGAACCAACTAGAAGCAGAGACCCAGGGTTGAGTCCAGGTTGGCCTGTCTTCCTCAGGCTTCTGGCCAACTCAAGCCTCCCACCCAGCCCATTTCCTGTCCCTCAGTATCTTGACTGTCCTTGGATGACTGGCCCCTCTGCCTCTTCTAGGAAACTTCTGGGGCCTTGGGGAAGTCTATGGTCTGGGGAGAATTTCCACCCAAGGTCTTTCCCTCCCATTCATTATCAACCCCAGGGGAATGAACACTGGCTGTATACCCTGGGGTCTGAAGTCTTGAGTGGGGCTGGGAGGAAGGTGCCACCTCCCCATGGGCAAGGGGGATCTATGTGTGTATGTGTGTGTGTGTATATATGTGTGTATGTATGTGTGTGTGTGCGTGTGTGTTCATGTGCACTTGTGTTTTCCTGCCACAGTGGGAGATCCTGGGGTGGGGTAGGGGTGGTAGTTGTGAATGGCTCTTTAAGGCTGAGGAGGCAGTGGGTGATGGGCAGTCAGAATAGGGAGGTGCCACCTTGGGGGAAGGTGTCCCTGCACATCCTCAGCCTCCTTACCCCAAACTTCTGTCCTTCTGTCCTGCATCCACTGCCCAGGTTCAGGGTCCCACATGCCCTCCAACCTATTCAGGGCTCTCCTGAGCTCCCACACAAGCAGAGAGGAATGAGCCTTGTTTTCCATTTTCCTTTTAAAGGAATACAATGAAGAGCTTACGGATTGCCTGAAAAGAGGGCTCTACCTGGGCTTCCCAGTTTCCCATGTAGCAGCAGCAGCAGCAAGGCCAGGCGGGGGGTGCAGGACCGTGCTGGCTTCTGGGGCCCACCTCCCCTACTAGGCCCCTCGGGTGAGGGGTGGGGAGACACACGACCTGTATCTGCATTCAGCAGCCACCCTCCCTGCTCCCCGTTTCTCTGAGGTACCCCAATATGAAGACCGCTGGTGAGCGGTATGTTCTAAGGTTTACCTTACAATCTGCATCTTTAACTCGTGGTCCTTGGGGACCAGCACAGGTTCAAGGGCAGATGAAGCAGGGGAGTGGTGACAGGGTAGCCAGGGGGCATGCGGGGAGGGAGGTTCAAGGGCGCCTCCTCACCCACTCCCTTCCCGAAACTCACCCTTGGCTGCAGACTGGAGGAAGGAAACCTCAGGGAAGGACACCCAGCATAGACAAAGGCCCTGAGGGGGGAGAGAGCCTCCACTTCTCAAAGAAGTGAGAAAAGAAAGGCTCCTGTGTAGAAGGCAAGGCTGCTGGTGGGAAATGAGGCTGGCCCGGAGGAGATGAGGGCTGGCCCCTCTGCCAGCTGGAGACCCTTCCTGGGGAGGAGTCTGGCTTTTGTTGGAGCGCACTGGGAAGGCCTCAAAATAGCTGGTCAGGGGAGTCTGGGTGGCTCAGTCTTTAAGCCCCTGCTTTCAGCTGATCCCAGGTCATGATCCCAGGATTCTGGGATCCGCCATTCTCCCTCTGCTTGTGTTCTCTCTCTCACTGTGTGTCTGTCAAATTAATAAATTAAATCTTTAAAAAAAAATCAAGCTTAAAAAAAATGATGTCAAATTAAGAAAAAAAATTTAATTAAAGTACAGTAAGCTGGACTTTTTTTTGGGGGGGGGGTTGTATATGGTTCTATGAGTTTCTAACACATGTATAGATTCCCGGGATCACCACCATACTCAGTACACTGAGCAATTCCATCAGCCCCCAGAACTCCCCTCTGCAATCATCCTAGCCTCTACCCCTAAACCCTGGAAACCTCTTGTCTCTTCTCCATTGTTACAGTTAAGCCTTTTCCAGAATGTTATGGGGATGGACTCTTACTCATGCCTTTGGGATTGATCTCAGTCCCTTTTTGGTACCGAGTAGTATTTCATTGACTAGAAGCATCACAGGGTGTTTAGCTCTTTGCTTATTGATGGGTATTTGTTTAGGAATATAGCTGCTATAAACATTCAGTTTATAAAACGTTTATAAACGTTTATAAAACATTTATAAAATGTTTATAAAACATTCACACATTTACAGTGTGTATGTGTGTGTGCAAGCGCAATACCTGAGTTGTTTTTTTTTAAGTTGTTTGTTTTGTTTTAAGATTTTATTTATTTATTTGACACAGAGAGAGAGAGGGAGAAAGAGAGAGAGAGAGGAAACATGAGCAGGGGGAGTGGGGGAGGGGAAAGCAGGCTTCCAGCCTGAGCAGAAATCCTGATGCGGGGCTCGATCCCGGGATCCTGGGATCATGACCTGAGTCCAAGGCAGACGCTTAACGACTGAGCCACCCAGGCAGGCACCCCTGCCTATGAGTTTTCATTTCTCTAAATGCCCAGGAGTGGGACTCCTGGGTCCTATGATACATGTATATTTAACTTTATGAGGAGCTGCTAGCCTGTTTTCCAGAGTGGCTCTGTAATTTGCATTCCCACCAGCAACGCAGAAGAATTCCAGTTGCTCCAGATCCTCACCTGCATCAAATATTTTTAATTCTAGTTGTTCTTCCGGTGTGCAGTGATATCTCACTGTGATTTTAGTTTGCTTTTCTCCAATGATTGATGCTGTTGAGCATCTTTTCATGGGTGTATTTGGCATTCATGTATCCTCTTTGATGAACTATTTTTAAAGTCTTTCGCTCATTTTAAAACTTGTGGGGTTTTTTGTTGTTGTTTACTGTTGAATTTTGAGAGTTTTTAATATATTCTAGATGCAAGTGATTTGTAAATATTTCCTTTTCACTCTGTAGCTTGCTTTTTTGTTCTCTTAATAGCATATTTAACAGAACAAAAATTTTTAATTTTGATAAGTCCACTTTATCCATTGTTTTCTTTATAGATTGCTCTTTTGATGTCATATCTAAGACCTCGGCCTAATTTTAGGTTGTGAAGATTTTCTCCTATGTTTCCTTCTAAAAGTCTCATAGTTTCACACTTAACATTTAGATTTATGATTCACTTGGAGTTAATTTTTATATAAATTGTGAGGTTTAGGTTGATATATATATCTATATACATATATATATATATATACATATAGATATATATATCTATATATATGTCCAAGGGGAACAAGTGGAGATATATATCTATACAACACTATTCACTGAAAAAGCTACTCTTTCTCCATTGAATTGCCTTTGTACTTGTGTCAGAATCAATTGGCCACGGGCACCTGGGTGGCTCAGTGGGTTAGGCAACTGTCTTTAGCTCAGATCATAATCTCAGGGCCCTAGGATAGAGCCCCGCATCGGACTCCCTGCGCAGCGGGGAGCCTGCTTCCCCCTCTCTCTATGCCTGCTGCTCTCCTACTTCTGATCTCTCTCTCTCTGTGTCAAATAAATAAGATCTTAAAAAAAAAAAAAAAAAGAATCAATTGGCCATATTCATGGGTCTATTTCTGAGCTCTCCATTCTGTTCCATTTCCCTAGTTGTTTATCCCTTGCTAATCTCATCTTGCCTTTATTAAGTCTTAAAATTGGGTGGTGTGATTCATCTGACTTTTTTTTTTTTTTCCCAAAATTGTTTTGGCTATTCTAGTTTCATCATCTTTCCATAAAAATTTTGGAATCAGCTTGCTTATGTCTACCAGAAAATCTTACTAGGGTTGTGCTAGAAGAGGATTGATATTAAATTACAGTCATCCAATTCATGAACATGGTATGTCATGCCATTTATTTGGGTCTTCTTTGTTTTCTTCTGTCAGCATTTGTAGTTTTCAGTGCCCAGATGCTGCACGTGTCTTGTTATATTTATACCTGAGAATTTTGTTTTAGGGAAATATTGTAAATGATATTGTTTTCTAAAATTTTGATTTTCAAGTGTCCATTGTTAGTATATGGAAATATAGTTGATTTTTGTTTATTGACCTTATATTCTGCAACCTTGCTCAACTCATTTGTTAGTTCTAGGAACTTTTTGGGTTGATTCCATATTTTCTGCAAAGACATAAAACGGAAGTCCTAGGGGCACCTGGTGGCACAATTCATTGAGCAAACTACTGTCTGCAAACGGGGACCATTTTATTTCCTCCTTTCCAATCTGTATACCTCTTTCTCTTTCTTCTTCATTGCATGGACTAGGACTTCCTGTGTTGATGTTGAATAAGAGTGATGGGAGTAGACACCCTTGCCTTGCTCTTGGTTTTGGAAAAAAAAGCATTTTATTCTTCATTATTAGGTATGATATTAATTGTGAGTTTTTTGTACATGTCCCTTACCAGATTAAGAAAATTCTTTTCTATTCCTAATCTGCTGAGAGCCTTTTACTATGGATTGATGTTGAAGTTTGTTAAATGATTTTTTTCTGCTTCAATTAATAGGATCATGTAATTTTTCTTCTTTCATCTGTTAATATGATGGATTATATTGATTGATTTTCAAATACCAAACCAGCCTTGCATTCTTGGAATAAACCTCACTTAGTCATGGTATATTATTCACTCTATTTATTGCTGATTCTATTTGCAAAGATTTTGCTGAGGATTTTTAAAAAATCTGTGTTCATAAGGGACAGTAAAGGATATTTTTCTTTACTACCTATATCTGGCTTTCATATCAAAGTAATGCTGGCCTCATGAAATAGGTTGGGAAGTGTTCCCTTTTCTATATTCTGGAAGAGATAGGCATTATTTCTTCTTTAAATGCTTAGTTAAATTTGCCAGCGAAGCTGTCTGGGCTAGGAGAGTTCTTTTTTTGTAATCATTGAATTGAATTTACAAATTCAATTTTTTAAAATGGATACTCTTTGGATAACCTGTCCTGTTTTCTTCTCCTTTCTTCTCCCCCTCCTCCCCTCCTCCTCCACTTCTCCTTCTCTTTTTTTTTCCTCTTCCTCTTCTCCCTCTTCCTCCTCTTCTTCTTCTTCCTCTTTTCCTCCCCATCCTCCTCCTTTTTCTTCTTTTTCTTCTCCTTCTCCTCTTCTCCCTCCCCTCTCCTCCTCCTTCTTCTGATCTGTTTCTTTTTGAGTGAGTTTTGGTGGTTGTGTCTTTCGAGGAGTCAGTCATTTCATCTACCCTGTTTGAATGTAATGTTGTAGAGCTGGTAATAGTATTCTCTCAATATCCTTCTAATGTCAGAGTCTGTGGTGACATATGTCTTTCATTACTAATATTGATAATTGTGTCCTCTCCTTTGTTCTTTGGCAATTTGGCTGGTGGTTTATCAATTCTATTGATCTTTTCAAATAATCAACTTTTTGTTTTATTGATTTTTTTCTATTGCTTTTTCTGTTTTCAGTTTCATTGTTTCTGCCCTTAATTCCTTCCTTCTGCTTGCTTTGGATTTGTTTTGCCCTCCCCCTCCTCCAGCCCCATAAGCTCCAGTCTTAGAGTTTCCAGTCTTATAATTTCTCAAAATTGAACTTGGGTTCCAAGGTTGTTTGACCTTTCTTCTAATGTAACCATTTTAAGCTATAAATTTCCCTCTAAGTCCTACTTTAGCGACATGTCACAATTTTGACTTACAATTTTATTTTTGCTCAGCTCCAATGTTCTTGAGGCCTTTTTCTTTGACTTGTAGATTATTTATAAGTGTGTGGTTTTATTTCCGGTGTTTGAAAATTTACCAGGTACCTTTTTGTTCCTGACTTTAATTTCATTATGGTTGGAGAAGATACTTTGTATGACTTCAACTTTTAAAATTTGTTGACATTTGTTTTATGATCCAGGATATGGTCTATACTGGTGAATGTTCCATGTGCACTTGAAAAGAATGTGTTCTTGGTTCTTGATCGGTGGGTCCTAAAAATTTACTTAGATCTGGTTTGTTAATGGTGTTGTCCAGTTCTATATCCTTATTGATCTGTATACTTTCTCGATCAAATGCTGAGAGAATTGTTGAAATCTCCACCCATAATTGTAGGTTTTCTCTATTTTTTGTTCATTTCTGTTGGTTTTTGCTTCATGTGTTTTGAAGCTTTGTTCTTAGATATGTATACATTTAGGAGTGTTAAGTCTTCTTTGTGAGTTGACCATTTTATCAGTATCCCTCTTTATTCCTGTTAAATTTCCTTACTCTGAAATTCACTTTGCCTGTTATTAAAATAGCTACTGTAGCTTTCTTTTAATTACTGTTTACAAGGTACATCTTTTCCCACCCTTTTACTATTAACTGTCCACTATAAAATTTTTTTATAGACAACATACTGTTGAGTCTTACTAGTTTTTTATTCATTTTGAAAATCTCTGATTTTTAACTGGAAATTTAGGTCATTTGCATTTAATGTAATTATTGATATGCTTAGATTAGAACTTCCTTTTTTAAAAATAATATTTATTTATTTATTTATTTGTTTGTTTTAGAGAGAGAGAGAGAGCACAATGAGGAGGGGCAGAGGGAGAAGGAGAGAAAGTCTTAAGCAGACTACTCACCGAATGTGGAGCCCAATGAGGGGCATGATCCAAAGACCCTGAGATCACAACCTGAGCTAAAACCAGGAGTAGGCTGCTCAATGAACTGTGCCACCCTGGTACCCCTAGAACTTCCACTTTATAATTTGATTTCCATTTGTTCCCTATGTTATTAGTTCCTCTGTTTCCCCATGTCTGCTTTCTGTTGAACTATTTTTCTGTATTCTATTTTAATTTATTTATTGAGGGTTTTTTGTTTGTTTTATTTTTTGGTTTGTTTTGTGTGTGTGTGTGTGTGTGTGTGTGTGTTTAAATTTATCTCCTTGTATACTTTTTTTTCTTTTACCTTAGGAAGGTTGAATAGATTCTAAATTATTTTCCCAAGTTTTCACATAGCTCCTTGAGACAATACAAACTAAGTTTAATAAAGAATCTGTCAAGAGTCTAATTTCTAAGACTTCTTAAAGAAACATAAGCTTCTGCGGTGCCTGGTTGGCTTAGTGGGTTAAAGTCTCTGCCTTTGGCTCAGGTCATGATCCCAGGGTCCTGGGATTGAGCCCCGCATTGGGCTCTCTCTCTGTGAAGCAGGGAGCCTGCTTCCTCCTCTCTCTGCCTGCCTCTCTGCCTACTTGTGATCTCTGTCAAGTGAATAAATAAAAATTTAAAAAAGAAAAAGAAAGAAACATAAGCTACCACTTGAAAACAAATGTGGTAGAAACACATTGTATTATTTTACTACATACATGCCTTTGAGGACCTGGATCCATCTGGATTTCCCTGAACTAGGAGGAAGGCGCTCTGCTTAAAGGCTGTGCAAACTTTCTTCAGACTTCGGCATCCCATTTCATAGATGTTGGCTTCAGTAGATCCCAAAGATTTTCTTCAAGGACTTTTGCCCTTGGAATTAATGATATCTAATGTCTGCTCTGTCCTTGGATTTCTGGGGACCCCACAGAAATTTCTTAATCCATTTCCTTTCGTCCAGAATCATAATAAATTGACTGTATTTTCTCTGGTCCAATGAAGATAACTCTTTTCTCCTCAAAGATATGAAGTTATGGATTTTTTCATTTTTATAGAAATATAGTAGAAACTAGTATATTCAGCATTTTCTCAACAGAAACACCATGAGGCAGCACTTCTTCAGTCTATCACCCTATAAGGTGATTGAATCGGAGCCAGAAGAGCTTTTAGAGATCATTTAATGTGGCCCCTCGTTTCACAGAGAAGGAAACTGCAACGGAGAGAAGTAAAATGATTTGCCTAAATCCAATAGTAAGGTAAGAATGAGACCAGGACCTGTCTCCCTGTGTCCCTGGCACTCAGTCCAATGTGCTTTCCAGATTCTAGGCTAATGTGCTCCTAAGGTATTTTATGGTGGTGACTCTGAAACATCATGGTCTCAAAGTGCTGAATTAAAGATTATTGCTGCTTATATTGTTATATCCTTGCAAATAGTGATGCCAAGTTTGGTGGATATTATTTGTGATAACTTGACTAATCAGGATTTTTGGTTAAATGGAACATCTCATTTTCCAGGCATTTCTGGCACACAGGGGACACTCAAGATAATACTAACTAATTTATTTCCATCAACAGAATTTTCTTTTTTTTTAAACAGAATTTTCTGTACTTACTTTTTTTTGGAAAAAGAAAATTTTAATTTTAATTATTATATTAAAAATTGAAATATAATTGAGATGTGACATTAATTTCAGGTGTACAACATATTGATTCAATATTTGTGTATGTTAGGAAGTGGAAGTGATCACCATGGTAAATCTAGTTAACATCCATCACCATACATACTAATGATTTTTTTTTCATGTGGTGAGAATTTTTAAAATGTACTCCCTTAGTAAACCTTCAAATATACTATCCAATATGATTAACTATAGTCACTATGTTGTACATTACATATAGTTTTTTTTTTAAGTGGTGGATCTAGCGATTACAATACGTATACTTAACTTTTCTGACTACTCAGCAAATTTTGTTTGAACAATGTCACCCCCACACCCTAAATGTGGAGTTGCAGGGAGGTCAGTAAGGGTCAGGATCACCAGATTTAGCAAATAAAAATACAAGATGATCCTTGAAATACTATGAGAATTTCATAGAATTTTAACAAGAAAAGAACATGAAAAAATACAGCTGAATTTCAAATAAGCAATGAAAATTGTTCCATGTAAGTATGTCCCATGTGATATTGGGATATACTTATACTTTAAAAAGAATTTTTAAAATCTGAAATCCATTATTGGGCATCCTGCATTTTATCTGGTAACCCTAGTTAGGATGTTATTTCGAGGGAAAGTGCCCAGGATGAGGGGTGGTGGCGATGAGATGGGTGCAAGTAGACTGATCCATAAAGATTTAGGAGGTAAAGGAGGACTTGGTGATATACAGGACGTAGGGTGCGGGGGAAAAGGAGTCAGCATGGCCCCATGGCAACGTGTGACTTGTGCCTCTTTGGATAGAGACTGGCAGTCTTGCTGAGATGGGGAAACCAAGAGAAGGAGCGGGTTGAGCTGCCATGGGAAGTTGGGATGTACAGATTAGTGCGCTTTGAGACATGCAAGTGGAGGTGAGAAGCATGTGCTTGGCTTTTAGGGTGTGCCTGGGCTGGACACACACAGACACAGGTGTCTGTGGGGTCCCCCAAGCAGAGAGCACACTGTGTGGGCAACGGAGGACCAGAGGGCCCTGCCTAGGCCATACAAGAGGCCCCGTCAAGGAGGAGGACCCAGCAGAAGAGGCTGAGAAGATGCATCTCAAGAAGGAAGAGGGCAACCAGCAGGGAATGTGTCTCAAGGTGTAGGGAGTGGGTAGTGGTCTCAAACCACCTGGTAGGCAGAGCAAGCTGAGCCCTAGAAGCCAGAGAAAAGTGGGATTGAAGAATAGTTAATTTTTCCATTCTGATGGGAGAGACTTGAGTCTATTTAAACGTAAATGATGGGAGAGAGAGAGTAAGTGATCGTGGAGGAGCCACTCGTGGCTGGATTGTGGAGATTCTCTAGAAAAAGAAAGAAATTATACTGCACAGGTGGGTGGTGGCAAGCGTGACCTTGGCTGAGAGGAAGGACCCCTTCTCCATTATGTAATCATAAAAACTGGCTTCATTTGGATTCCCTGGAAGCAGAGCCTGAGAAAAGACTTGGTACAAGTTAAACTCAAATTGAACTCAGAGACAGGTTTGTCTGTGAGACGATCCCAGGAAATAAAAATGAGGGAGTAGAAGGAGTGAGAGAAAGAAAAGGAAAAGCTAAGGTAGGACAGAGTTACTGAGCTGCTCACCACCATGGGCAACAGGAGGTTGCCCCTTCTGGGACATGAGAAGCCCACAGAACGCATTCCAGCCTTGTCCAGAGGATATTTATCTGTCCGCTCCCATCTTCCATGAATGAGGTTGCCCCTGGGGTATTGGCCCCTTACTCCCATGGTCTGCTGTCTCTTCAGGCTGCGTGAGTCCTGCCCCTGCCCCTCCCCCAGAGAGAGTGGATGGGGTGGGGTGTCTGAGTATGGAGAGCTGTCTACACCCGGGATCCCAGGAGGGCCGATGGGATATGGAGCAGGGCACTCAAATCATTATTATAGGGATGGGTGGGCAGTCAACAGGCAGGGAGGTGAGGGGATCACTAGGGGTTCCCCCAGCAGGAAGGAAGGAGGTGGTGGGAAAGCCAAGGGGCAGGGGGTAGAAGGTCTGGAGGGATGAACTATTCATTGAAGGAGCGAGAGAAGTCAGAGTGGGTATAGATCCATGTGGGTGGGTTTCAAGGCCAAGTGGGACAGGGCGGGGCTTCCACTTCAGCCTGTACTGGCCCGCATGTTCCTCTGTGACTTCACCCATCTTCCATCCTCCCCCTCACTCACCCTGATCGGGCCAGACTGGTTCCTAAACCGTCCCTGGATCTCACCAACATTCCTGCCTTTGCCCTCCCTGTCCCTTCTTTTTGGAACCCACACCCACACCCCCACCACCGCACTCCTTACACCAGCAGGGCTCCCTCCTCACTTCCTTCAGGAGTGTCCCCTTGCCAGAGAGGCCCTCCCGAGGACCTGATGGACGACAGTACCACTGTCCCTCTCTGATCTGTTGTGGTCTGCTGAGCAGGCATCACCAGCGGACATTGTCACAGGTGTTCACACACCTGCACAATGTTTATGCTTGTCACCCCTTCTGCTCATCTTGCTCCCTGAGGCCAGGGTCTGGGGCTGCTTGGATCCCGGCTGTGCAGCAGGTGTCCGCAATGAACTGGAAGACAGAGGCCCAGAGAGGAGAAGTGGCTTTGGCGCCAGAGGGGTCAGCATGCCCCTGCCGTACGGGGAGACTTTGTGCTGTCTGGCGAGGACCCCGGGAGAAAGACAAGTGAACGATCAGGACGGTCCACCACCCTGAGAGGCACTCAGAGCTGTGGGGAGGCTTTCTGGAGGAGGTGGCTCTTGAATTCTGAAGGCGGCAGGTGTTAGCTGGATGAAGCAGGAGTGCGAGTGCTTGGCAGCAGAAGGGTTCGTGCAGGGACATGCCCTTTCTGGGAATGGGAAGCAATGCTGCATGGGGGTGGGGGGGTGTAGGGCGCAGGGAGGATGGCGGGGCACAGGGAGGGCATGGGTTGGGGTGATTTCTAGATACATAGGCAGGGGCTGGATCAGGAATTGCACCATGCCCTGGACCACAGGGGTTTGGAATTTATAGCTTAAGCTGCTGAGAGCCCCTAAGATGTTATAAGCAGGTAAGGGACATTATCAGCTTTGGAATTTAGAAAGATTTGGTGGCTGCTTCCCAGAGGAGGGAGAAGACTGGAAGCTAGGAGACCGGTTAGGGAAAATGACAGTCAGTCTTCCAGACCGACAGGAATCTGAACCCAGGAGGGTGCCTTGGGGAGAGGCACTTGGGAGACTGCCAGGGCCGGGGTGGGGAGGCTACCAGGCATCCGTGTCTGAGGGCGGCTCATGCTGGGACCCAGGAGGGACGTTCGTTTGCTCAGGGCTGTGGTCACAAGAACAGAAATCCCAGTGCAGGCAGCTGGGATGGAGAGCCGGACTGGCTACATAATTTGTAGGGTCCGATGGGCGCCCTTGTTCGAAAATCAGGAATACTTCCAAGGCAGCAACAGCAGGACATCAGGCCAAGTGTGGGGTCAGTGGGACTGCTCAGGTCACAGGCTGTGAAGCCCGCCCAGGAAGGGATCAGTTTTGGCTCACAGAATCTGGCAGATGGCTCGAAGTCAGGAGAGTCAGGAAGGCTCCGTGGCCTTCAGACAGCTGGTAAGAAGACCCTGAGGTGCTCACAGGACCCTCAGCCACCAGCACTGCAGTTTGTACTGGGGGAAAGGGAGGGGTCTTCAGAGCTGAGGTAGGGGAGGGCCTGTCAGGTTAGGAAACCGGCTCTTAGAAGGTCTGCAAGGGAAGTTGAGGGGCACAGAGGCTTGCCTTCTGCTGCTCCTTTCTGACAAGACATTTTGCTCTTCTCCCCGTTCATGCTCTAACCCTTCTGTAAACGGCACAGCTTTGGCCCCTTGAGCCAAGACTGTGCGGTGGGGGCGCTGCCGGAGGCGAGTGGTGGTTGTCCCCCACCACCAGACAATGCAGTTGCCCCCCCCACCATATGTCAGAGGCCAGTGTGCCACACTGTCCTCCCAGAGGCTCCAGATCCTTCCAAGTCTGCACATTTACCCCTTCCCCCCATATAGGCTCCTCCCATGTCAGCTTTCTAGCCCCAGCCTTCTGCTTAAGGAGCTCATTCTTCACCATCCAAGTGCCAGAAAAGTCAGTTCAAAGGGGCTTAGTTTTCATTATTTTTATTTATTGAACACCAGTATTTCCAGGTGTATGTACAGGCATATATCTAAAGGGTTTACAAATTACTTCGATCTGCACAGCAACATTATCAGATAGGTCTTCTCCTTCTCCCTGCAGGTTCCTCTCCTTCTAAATTTGACAGATGGGGAAGGCCGAAGTTGATTGCTTAACAAGACGTCAGGAGGTTGAGCAGATAGAGGGTAGTGGCTCAGCCCATTATCTTAGACCTCATTCTTGCTCATTATTCCTTCAGCTATTCTCAGCGTGTCCACCATGTTTCCCCTCATAGTCACAAAGTGGATGCCACATCACATACTCACACCTCAGCATCCAAAAGCAGGAAAGAAAGGATCCCCTTCTAGCACAGAGCTTTCTTTTCAGCAGGGAGAAAAATGTTCCCAGAATCCCTCGGCAAACTTCTCTTTAATGACTTATTGGCTCAAACTGGGCTACATATCCACCTTTAAACCAATCACTGGCAAAAGGGGCAATGCCCTAGCTGTGATTGGCTTTGGCCTTGGGGGAGGAGCATTCCTTCCTTGAGCCCCCACCGTGAAAGACAGGGCGTAGCTGTTTGGTGGGTGTGACCTCTCAGCTTCTCAAAGGGTCAAACCTTTCTCTTCCCCACTTCCTGAGACCTTCAGGGGAACTCAGATAAGTGTTCAATAGTCAAAAATGGTAGGCGCCTGGGTGGCTCAGTCTGGTAAGCAGCAGCCTTCGGCTTAGGTCATGATCCCAGAGCCCTGGGATTGAGTACCGTGAGGGGCTCTCTGCTCAGCGGGGAGTCTGCTTCTTCATCAACCTCTGACCCCACCACCCAGACCCGCTCACGGTCTCTCTCTCAAATAAATAAATAAAATCTTAAAAAACAAAACAACAACAAAAGAGTCAGAAATGGCTTTCGCACACACATGAGGGACAATGGCTTGTCCGGAGGCAATTAAGCCCCGGTGGTTTGGCTGCCGCAACACGTTTTCCAGTTAGGAAGGAGCAGGGCAAATGGTTGGGAAGACAGGTGGTGGGGAGATTGGGGCGCGCTCTGTCTGGGAGCACCAGGAATCCAGGACTTAGTTTTGGGCACCAGGAGTCAATGAGTGATTCACAGTCAGGGAGGGTGAGGTGTGGTGAGTTTGAGCTCACTCCCTTTGCCTGGAGTGTGCCTTGGAGAAGGAGACTGGTCAGTGTGGGCTTCCCAATCTGAGTGATAGTGGGGACAGTAGGAGTGGAGAGGAGGGAGCACCTCCTCAGGTTCCCCCTCCTCCTGGTCTCTGGTATTGCTCCCCCCCCAAGAGAAAGTGGTGTCTCCCCTTTCAGCCTTGCCTGCTATTTCCACTCTCTCACCTTCCCAGTCCCCTGCACACGTGTAGAAAGAGTAGCTTCTTCTCCCGTCTACGGGACTCCCACCTGCTCCTCAGTCCCTCACAGTGTGGCTTCTGAGCCTGTCTTATACTGACAATTTTCTCAGGAAGCCCACCGAGGAGCTAAATTTATGAGTAAACCCTTCAGGAAACAGAGATAATAAAATTTCATTTCAGCCTTGTATATGCAAGAGGCTGCTGGCTTCTTTTATTTTTTTGTTTTAAGGTCTTATTTATTTATTTGAGGGAGAGAAAGAGAGGGAGAGAATACAAGCAGGGAGAACAACAGGCAGAGGCAGAGAGAGAGGGGGAAGCAGGCTCCCCACTGAGCAGAGAGCCTGATGTGGGACTCGATCCCAGGACCCCGTGACCATGACCTTAGCTGAAGGCAGCCGCTTAACCAACTAAGCCACCCAGGTGCCCTGGCTGCTGGCTTCCATGCTGCTGGCTGCAAGGAGCCTCTTGATAGGATGGGGTTGTCCCAGGGCGTGTGACTCCTAGAGGCGTCTAACACCACCTGACCTGGTCTGCCCCTGCTGGTGGCTTTCTGTGACACTGCTGCCAACACTAGGAGCTGACACCTTTGGCCCATCCTCGACCCCTTCTCAGATCTCTCCTTGGGTTGCTTTTCCACTGTTCGCCCCTCAAATATCAGGGTTCTTCAGAATTCACCCTAGGACCCTCTTCTCCTCTCCATCTACATCCTCCCACCCATCACCCCGGGGCCGGAATCCCCACCTCTGGGCCAACATCTCCCAGTCTTTCCCCTCCAGACTCTAGCGTGCACCTGCCTACTGGTGACACCTCCATCTGACACCCCCCAAGGCCTCAAACCAATGGGCCATCTCAGAATCCTCACCTTCCTTCTCATTCTTACTCTTCCCCTCTTCTTCCTTATCTTGACCAGTGGCTTGCTTCATCTTCTCCCAGCCAGGCAAATGAGGAGGTTTGGAGTCAGTTTTAATCCCCCATCTACCTCCAGCAAATCAATGAGCCAGATGGAGTCTTCAGAATGGTCTTCCAAATGCGCAGACTGCGGCCACAGCCCTGTTTCAAGCTTTTAGCCATCTCTCTCTTTTCTCTTTTTAAGATTTATTTATTTGTCAGAGAGAGAGAGAGTACAAGCAGAGGGAGAAGGAAGCTTCCCACTGAGCAAGGAGCCCAATAGGGGCCTCGATTTTAGGACCCTGGGATCATGACCCAAGCCTAAGGCAGATGATTAACCGACTGAGCCACCCAGGTGCTCCACTTTTAGCCATCTCTTACCTAGAGCATTCCTGAAGCCACCTATCTCAGGCTATCGGGTGCTGATGTAGTCCCTGCATTGCAGTGCCCTGCACTGCAAAACTGGCCCCCCAGAAAGGGGTGCCTCTGTCTGATCATGAAGATCGGGAATCTCAAGGCCAACATTAGATCTGTTCATTTAAGAACACATCCCATATCCTGGAGCTGAGAGCTGGGGTTGGGAAGCCATGAGGAGGATGCCCCTGTCTCCTGCAGTGGTCTTTGTAGGGCACTAGAGGCTGGACACTGGACACTGCAGAGTCACCCTGTGTCTTTTCTTCCTTGCCAACAGGAAACAGACGAAGCAAGAGAAAGATGGCCCCACCTCCCTGTGCCTTCCAGCTCATGGGCAACTGCTTCCACCTGCCAGAACCTACTTCAGATTTTTAAAAATATATATATTATTTATTTATTTGAGAGAGAGAGATCCCAAGTGGGAGACAGGGGCAGAGCGAGAGGGAGAAGCAGGGTCCCTGCTCAATGTGGGACTCGATTCCAGGATCCTGGGATCATGACCTGAGCTGAAGGCAGACTCTTATTAATCAACTGAGCCACACAGGCACCCTCCCCTCAATTCAGATTTTTTAGGCATAACTTAATTCAGAAAATTCAGATTTTAGAACTTAGCTGCAAGGGAGTCTGGGAATGTGTCTAGCTTGCCAAGCCCTGCAGGCGGGCATGCCAGATGGGAGTGGGAAGGGGTGCTGAGGCCAGTCCCTTGCTCTGTTCAGGTCCTCCCTCTTTTTTGCACCCAAGGATCATTCTGAAATATAGGTCAGATAATGTCACTTCGCTGTGCTCACTTCCCCCAAACCCCAATGCTCCTGGGAGAAAGTTCATCTCTTTAGCCTCGATCAGTGTCTGTCCTCAAGATGCGACCTGCCACCATTCCTTAAGACTCAGCCCCATGTCCCCTCATAGGCCCTCACTTCCACCCACCCAAGGCACCTTAAATTCAGAAGGTGCCACACCATCTGAAGGTGTGGCACCTTCTGAATTTTGTGTCCCTCCTCTGCCCCCTCCTCTTTGGGTCCTCACTCATAGGGGGTGTGTCCTTCATCTTGTGATCCACGGAACCTAGTGTGGGAACACGGAGACATCATAGCAATTGCTTGTAGGATACTTACCATGTGCCAGGTGGTAAGGGTTTTATATTTACTAACTCATTTGATGTTCCTTAGCAGCTCTCTGAGGGCATGTGGCAGAGGCCGCTCTCCATCCATCATTGTCCCCTCTCTCCTCCCTGGGCACATAGCTTGACCCATTTCCTGGCCTGCCTTGCAGCCCAGTGAGCCCCAGCCCCATGTAACCCTTTCTCAGCAAGGGCATCTGAGTAGAAGAGAGGTGTGCCACCACGCTGTCTCCCTGCTCCTTCCCCTCCGCCAGTGGGACAGAGAGGAGACCCTGCTGAAACCAGGGGAGGACAACGGCAGGGTCCCTGGGCTGCGGGCAGCCAGCCTGACCCATCTGCCGACGTGGGCTGCCTTTCCCAGGCTAAACTGTGAGTGGGAAATGGGCATCTATGACAACTGAGCTATTGCATTTTGGGTCGATTACGACAGTTTAGCCTACACTGACTAACAACCACATGATTATCTGCTTTCTGAAAATGGGGAAACTGAGGCACTGGGCCTTGGGTGACTTGCCCGTGGTTACACAGCACTGGAGTGCCAGGATGAATCCAGGCAGCTTAGTCCCCATGCTCTGTCCCTTCAGTAGGCTCTTAGGAAGGTGGGGGCAGAAGGGGGCCATGGGGACCTGGAGGCTGCTCGCTGAGGGACTGGACCCGGAGCCTGGGAGAAGGCAGAGGTCAGAAGCAGAAGCAGAAGGGGGACTTAGCACCGGGGAACATGCATTTAGGGAGCAAGGGAAGGGGGCTGGTGGAGGGGAAGGAGGTGCTTGGGGTGTGGTCAGCAGCTCCCCCTTGACCCAGATGGGGCCGAGTGGAGCGAGATGGTCCTTGCGTGGGGAGATGGGAGGGGTCAATACAGATGTGAGTATCAGAGACGGAGGCCATGCCGTCAGGACTCCAGGGAGCCTTGGTGATTTTCCCATCCTCCTGCTGCTCAGGGGGAAAGAGGCTGGGGCGGGCAGGGGTTAAGTGGCTTGCTACAAATCCCAGGGTGCATGTGTGTTTTAACCCCAGAAGATGTCTTGCTTGACGCATGCTCAGCTCCAGACTCACATCTGGAGCCCGGGGAACCCAGGGCGCCCCCGCCAGCCCCCGGCTCGCTCGTCCTGGCGTCGCCATGCCTATTAACCAGTGCACTCACAGAGAAATACTGCTGGCGTGTTAAAGACGGCGCTAATTAATCAACCAGGCACTTCATTGAGAGTCAGTGGTGTAATTGTTGTTCACGGTGGATAAATACTAATTGAATATTAAGAACATATTTGTGCAGAAGGCGTCACTTCGGAAGCAAGCCGTGCCCTTTGTCAGCCAGATGTTTGGACTCGTTATGGAGGCTGAGTCATTAGCTGGGAGCGCCCTGGCATTCGGGCTCTCTGCTGTTCCAGTAGAAGGAAGCCAGCAGGCACCAGGCACGGAGAGGGACAGGCTCTCAGGCAGTAAAAGGCGGGGGTGGGGAGGGTGTCGCCACTGACAGACCTGGGAAATAATGGTTTTATTAAGCAGATGGAAAATATGTATTAAGCTTTAACTTAGGCAATTCTAGGTGTGATTTAAAGCACTGGAGTATACCTCCCTCTCTTTGAAATCCTTCAACTATCTAGTTTAATCCTAGCCAGGGAGACAGGCAGGGCAGGAACTGTAAACTCCATTTTACAGATGGGAAAATTGAGGCTGTGTGAGGCTTGCTCAGGATCACGAAGCCACAGGATGCCAGGCTCCTTGCCTCTGGCTGTGGTCTCATCCCAGGTGGCAGGTAGCTCAGGCCTGGCCCCCAGATCCTGGGTCAGCTGAGGGGCAATGACTGTCTCCCCTCGGTTCTTTGGAGACCCTGTGTCTCAGGACTGACTTGGTGCCCAAGAGTCAAAGCCTTCCCCAGCTTTCCAGCCCTCCTTAATGGCTCAGCCCTTCATGAAGTCACGTAGTAAAGTTTGGAGGCTCTGAAGCCAGAATTCTTGGAATCAGAGCTTAGTCCAACCTCTTACATGCTAAGAAATCTTGGGCAAATTACTTAAGTTCTCTGTGCCTCAGTTTCCAAATGACAAATGACAAAAAGCTTTCCTTCCCTTCCCCTCACCACACAGTGAGACACGGATATGTGCCAGGGATGCTGCTTGTTAGGAAGAACATGTGCTGCCCTCTTAGCCAGATGCTCTTGTGCAATGCACAACCTGCCCAACTGTTTGTGGCAGCCTTGCTTCCAGGGTAGTTATGAGAGTAAATAAGATATCATTTCTAATTTATGTTTGTAATCCTCCAATTTTCTGACCCTACCTCCTCAAGAACTGGGCATGACTTTGCTGTTACCACACACTGGTGAAAACCTCCTTTACAAGGGCTGATAAAAGGATGTTGACACATGGAGCAAGAACATGAAAGGAGACAGCTCTTATCACAGCACCAAAGGCAGCAGAAGGTCTGCAGAGCCTGGTGACAAAGTGCCCTGTCCTGTACCCTCAAAGGCCCTGAAGGAGGAGCCCTCCTTCTGACCTAAGTCCAGCCTCTGAGTCACTTGGTCTTGGGGAGAACTAGCTCACAACCTTGGGAAACTCTCAGTTTGGCTCCCCCAGAGGTAGGCTCTGAGACCAGAATTCAAATTTAATTACACTCAAGATTAATTGAGAGGGGAACCTGGGACACGCTGGGAGGTGGGAAGGCAGTCCCATGGGTGGTGAGGGCTCAAGCCCTTTAGGGTCCTCTGGAAGGGGTGCAGAGCAAGCCCACGGTTACTCCACCAGGGGCTTCCAATTCAGGGCTGCTGCATAGGAGGGCAACACTGACCTGTCATGGAGCTTGGGGATACTCCTGGCTTGACACTGAGCTGGCAGGCACTGTGTGTAAAGGGCTTAGGGGATATGGCGGCACTGAGTCCCCTCAGAGGAAGCTGAGGTTCAGAAGGGGTTAGTGTCTTTCTCATCATCACAGAGCTACTGAGTGCAGAGTGGAGTGGCCCCAGAGCCCAAGCTCCCTGGCTTGCATGATCCATGCTGTTGGAAACCCACCAGGCCCAGAGGGGCCCACAGTCTCTTGCCTGATTGTCCCAAGCCTCCCCATTTCCTCCTCTGAGGGCATTTGGACCAATTTCCCCAGGGCTCCCAGTCATAGTACTGCTGTGACTTACACCCAGCTCAGGCCAGTGGCAGAAGTGGGGGCAAGAGATAGGCACTGGCCTTTGGCAGCCACCCAGGGCCTCTCTCCCACTGCAGTGCCCTCCTAAGACTGTTCTTATTAGTCAGGGTCTTGGTAAGGACCCCCCGTCCAGGGACTTTCAAGGACAGATTAGGCTCTCGAGACAGGATCCCAAGGGGCACCATCAGCCAGCCAGCGGGACCATCTTCGTAGGACAGAAACTGGTTTGAGGACAGTGGCAGAGCTCCTTGGTTCCCCTTCAAAGTTCTGATGGAGGGAGCAGTCCCTGTCCACTGGGAACTCCTGGTCTGTCTCCTCTACCTTCTCGGCAGGGTAGCAGGGTCTGAAGAAGCCCACAGTGACACACAGAAACACCAGACAGCAGCTTGGCACTTGGGGCGGGTGGGGCTGTGGTGGATGTGGACGCTCTGCTCCCGGAGCTGTCAGAGCCCAGCCCAGGCAGGGCCATGCTGAGGAGGGCGAGGCCGGGATGGCGAGAGCCAGGAGCCATCTGTGTCTCACACCAAAATCTCTGTCATTTCTTGGACCTGGCTCTGTCATGCTTGGACCTGGCTCACAGCAAGGTGGGGATCTAAATGAGGCAGGCATCTCCTCAGGGTCCCTGGGGCTTGGTGATATCAGCAGAGTGATTTGGGGATGACATCAAGGAAGAGCCCTCAGAGGGGCTCACGTCATGACCCGCACAGCCTGTGGTGTTGGGTTTCTGGCAACCAAGAAGAGAGGCCAGGACCGCCCAAGGCATTGGCCCCGAGGCACACTGGGGGCCTCCCCGCCTTGGCGGTCTCCTCGTCACAGCTCCCCCTGACCCCCTACCCCCTGCTACACCAGAAGAGCTCTTCTGGGAAGCTGATGACATCAGAGGTGCCCCAGGAAGCCACCCGCCCCCAGGGAGACAGACAGACGGGACTATTTATATGGAGGAAATGCAGCCCTGTCACCCTCAGCTCCAAGTTGCCTTCTGCTTCCCCTGCTTCCCCCGCTCTGCACCCAGGCTGCTGCCTATATTAGGAGCTTGGCAGATGGAAGGAGCCAGGACCCTCCCCCACGCCCTGGGCTCTCTGCACGTGCCAGGACGGCCCTGAGCCAGTGGCGGCCTGGTCCACCCTTCTGGGCTGACTGCCCCTGACTCAGACCCTAGCGGGTAAGGACTCCATGTCCAGCTGATTCAGAGGGGGGAACAAACCAAAGGGAGCCATAGAGAGACGATATGGAGAGGTGGATGATGGCCAGAAGATAGGGAGTGAGGAGGGGGTCCAGGGAACAGATTGAAGAGACATGGGGGTGGTGGGGGACCAAGAAGCAAGGAGGAGAGGTAAGATCTGAGAAGGAGGTATAGAGCAGAAGAGAAGCCCGAGGTCTCAGGGGTACACATGCCCCCATACACTAGCATGGCCACTGTGTGCAAATTAGGAAAAGGCGCCCTCTGTGGGAGGACAGAGTTAGAAAAGGATGTAAGTCAAGCGTGTCTGCTGGTGAAGAGAAAGTCACCCCTTTTCCCAGAGGATGTGGCCCCATGCCAGGTCACGCAGCTTGGGGACCAGGCTTCCCTATTGTAGTCCCATCATGGCCTGGACAGATTGTGCCTGGCAGCCTGCTCCTGAGTCCCCAGCAGGAGGAGGGGCAGAGGGGGTCAAGCCTGCCTTGGGGCCTGAGCTCAGAGCTGGGGGCTGCTTTAGGTGGACCGCGACATTCAGCTCCCTGGCAGCCAGATTCTGATCATCCAAGGGGCAATCCGTTGAACCATGTTGGCTACTAGACAAACTATTCTTACCATCACCCCATGGAAGATTCCAGGCTAACCAGGGAGCCCACGCTCACGAGGAACCCACGGCGAGCTCCAACCTGGTCTACCATGAGGTCAACAACAAGTCTCCCGCACCCCACTTCTGGTATCAGGAGCCGTTTTGGTCTCCCAGAAGCCCTAGAGGCAGGACGAGCATCTGGCTCTGGCTCAGCATCTCAAGCCCCACTGAGACCCCTCCTCTGTCCCCCATTTCTTCCTGTAACCAGCAAGAGGGGGGTCTCTGACCATCCAGGTGATTGGGGGCACTGCCGCTTTGATTCCTGATTGTGTTCCATGGCTTTGGCCCTAGGAGGTGGGAGACTGAAGTGCAGTTTGCATTTTAATAAAGAAAGTTGTATTTTGGTCATTTGCATTTAAATAAAGTGCCACTTCCTCCCTCCTGCCTCTCAGGGCTGATGGTGGCACCTTTGGGAGTGGGCTGCCTAGGCCTTCCCTGCCTGGCCCCATCCGTCAGCCTCAGTGGGGGTGATGGGAAAGCAGGGATCCTCCTGCCATTATTCAAGGACTCTCCCTGTGGGGCTCTGGAGCCCAGGACCACATGCCTGCGTATGCCTGTGCCAACCCAGGATGGGCACGTGCAAACCCACGAGGGGACCCCTGCGTGAAGACATTCACAGATACCACATAGTACGTGCACTCACACCCAGACACCAAAAGTGACAAAATGCCCTCTTGCTTTGGGCTGGCCCAGCTACTACCCCATCCTGGGGAGACTAACCTCAAAAACTTACAGTTGTCTACCCATAGACCTACTGTTCTGATGATCCCTGGCTCCTAACTCTGGGCTCAGGAGAAGGACGATGTGAGTCAGGACAACTGAGATGCTTGGTGGAGCAGGGATGGTGAAGTGATGGGGATCACTACCTAGCATCACCCCAGTGTCCCTAGGAGCCCCCCCCCCCCCGCCGCCACCACCACTCAGGCTCTGCTGAGCACATCCTGGGGCTAAATGTTTCCTTCTTCCTTTGACCTGCTGGGTTGCTCCCCAGTGGCTGCAGATTTGCTTTTCCTGGCTAGAGCTGTCTCCTGAATCAGCTCCCTGGGCCGCCTCCCCCCCAAGCCTCCCAGACTCTCCCAACTCCAAGTTTCTTCAAGACAGCATTCTCTCTCCTCTTCACGCCCTCCCCTCGGTCCCCGCCTCCCCATCTCTGCCAGCTGCGCTGAGGGAGGAGCACAGACGTTCACAGCACGAAGACCAGCCTTCACTCCCAGCACTGCACGGGGACAGCTGCGCCTATTCCTAGACGTGTGAGGATTAACAAGTTCCAGAGTCAAACGCTTGGCTCCATGTCGGGGCTCAAGAAATGCAGAATATCAGACATCACTGCAGAGCCCTGAATTCACACGGTCCTCCTCTACAGGGTCCCAACATAGCCTCCGAACCAACCCCCACTGCAGTCTAGCATAAGGGATGACAGCCCGGCCTGGAGGCTCTGTTCCGTCACCCCCTGGAGCCTCCAATTCCCCATCTTTGAAATGGGCACTATGATGTCTTCCTCACCTCCCTCCAAGAATAGTAGAAGGAACTGATCAGCGAAAGTGTGCTCGTGCTGGGGAAGTTATGAGGCAGAATAGGAAGGCATGCCAGGGCTGCTTGGGGCCCAGGAGGGATAGGCCCCTTGCTGGGTGGAGGTCCCAGCCCAGAACAATGAGCATTTCTCTCCCTAGCAGCCAGGACCGTGGGCTATCCCAGGCCCAGTGGCTGTGTACCTGCTATACCCAGGAGGGCCTAGATGCTATCTCTGTCCCCCCGGCCAACTCCAGGATGCTGATGATATTGTCCTAATTACAGATGAGCAGACTGGAAAGCCAGGGTCTTTCCATTGTCTCAGACGCCTGGTAGGCTGCACAGAAGGTTGGAATCTGGGCCGAGAGGAGAAGCAGTACTGGTGACAAATTGTGTAGCTATTTGGATTAGAGCAGAAGGGTCTGGCCAAGGCCAAAGCCAGAGCCCTGAGGCAGGAATGTGCTGGGCTGTTTAAGGACAAGGAGCTGCTACGGTGTGCGTCCTCAGCCCTTGCCATCGGGGTTCTGGTAAGCCTAGTTGCCTCTAGCTCCCTTGATCTCCTTTGCCACTGTGGACGCTGTCCATGGTTCTTATTTTCTGTATGTGCCGTAGTGGGCAGAAGGCTGGGAAGCAGGGCCTCGGGCAAGAGGTGCCCCAGGGAGCATAGAGATGCCAACCCAGGGCTCACTGAGCGGGAAGGGCAAGGATGCTTGTCCCTGGGATACAGCCGTAGCATAAAATGGGGAAACTCAGACTACAGAGCAGTGAGGATGGAACTTGGCCAGTGAGGCCCAGTTGGCCCAGTCTCAGGACCTGCTGTCCTAATGGTTTGGACCAGATGCCTTCCTGGCCTGGCCATCTTCATAAATGCCTCCAGACTCACGAGTTAGGGTCTTAGAAGATTTCCCCTTCCAGGGCATGATTAGAATGCTACCCCACTCCCGCAGACAAGAATGCCCATGCAGGCACGACCCCCAGCCTAGCCTCGGTGGACCTGTCTCACTATTTGCAGACACGGCCCATGGCCCAGCCCTGGCCAGTCCCCTTAGCATGCTCCTGGACATCTGCAGGGCTAGAGCTTGTGGAATGCCTTTGCCTTCCCGGCTGAAGAGCCAGATCTTTGGGCAAAAGCCTAGAACTAGGGAAGCCCCAGCCTTGATTAAAATGAGTTATAATTTATCGAGCATCCACCATATGCCTAGTCATGTACCAATCACACTATTTTCTCTCCACAGAGGCCATACGAAGCAGGTAAGACTAGATCCATCTTCCAGGTGAGGAAACTGAGGCTCTAGCAGGTTATGTGATGAACCCAACACTGGAGACCAGGCTCATCCAGGCCACTTTGACTTAAACCCTACCCTGAGCTATATTCATGCCTTCCCTTCCTCCCTCTCTCCACCCTCCTCCACACCTTCCTGCCTTCCATCCATATTTGTTGAGTTCTTGCTTTGTGTTGGGCCCTCTCTTCACAATGGCCCCTCACTGCTGCTATGCCATAGAGCCTCTGGCATCCGAAGGAACCCAAGGACCCCTCAGAATAACATCTGTACATCCACACAATAAAAGTTATAAGAGTCAAAGGAAACTGATTATATAAAATGCCATTATCAAAATATTGAGAAATTAGGATGGCATAATACATGGTTTCTTTATTAATGCACTAAATAATAGGATTGAGCAGTGGGTCTAATAAAACTACTATCACTTTGAAGTAGGGTTGAGCATAAATGATATTTCAAGACTGGGGCTGCAATTATGATAGGATTTGAAATTATCTGTGATTTCGGTGTGTGACAGAGCCCCAGGGTTCTGTGACAACTACTATGGCTTGTCGCTACCAGGCATAGTGAAGGAAGTGCTAAATTCCAACTAAAAATGAGTAAAATAAAGACATAATTTTTTTTCCTTCCCATTCCCATTCACTGACCCCCTGAATACCCAGGGATCAGTTGTTAATCCCTGGACTGGAAGCCTTTCCTAGGAGCAGGAGACAAAGGGAAACAAACAGCTACTAGCCAGGGGGTGAAAAGAAAGGGAAAACCAGCAAGGGGGAGGTCAGGGAGAGAGCCCCGGGGAACCCTGCTAAAGTGAGGGAGGGTTCTTGGGGGCATCTGGGGGAAGAGAGGATGGGGAGGAGGCCACTGAGGTGGGGGGAGGGGCCCAAGTGGGTAGAGAGAGGGGGCCATGAGGTTGCAGAATTTTGAGCCAGGCTAAAAATCAGGAGTCATCCTAGGAATGGAAGGGCAGTGAGACCGTGGGGGCAGATGGTCTGACCAGTGTGGTCACAGGAGCGCTCTGGCTGCATGGAGATCACCCACCGCATTCTTCCAGGCTCCTATCCAGGGTCATGGCAGTGGGGGTGGGAGGAGCAGTTGGATTTGGGTGCAGGCTTTTCAGGCAGAGTTGGCAGGATCTCTGATGAGGGTTGCAGGTCAGAATGAGAAAAGGAGAGACTCTCCTGCCCTACTCCCTGACCCCACTCAGAGAGCTGGCGGGAGACCAAAGGTTCTGGGCACTTGGTCCCACTGTGCAAACTCTGGTCCCACCGCCTATCCTTACCCCTCAAGGTGTCCTGTGGAAGCAGAGGCAGGAGGCAGGGACAAGTGGGGAACCCCCACCAGGGGCCAGATTGCCAGCTCAGCCTCGGGTGTTTCAGAACAAACGCTCTCCCTCTCCCATCAATCAGTATTGCCTTTGACAAAAGTCTTTGAGGACACCTTCCTGCTTCCTCTGCATAGTGTTGGCTTTGCTAAATTACTTGCTTTGCCAACACCCTGGGATTTCCTCAAGAGATTACTTATCTGCTCTGTTGACATGGATGTCTTCTATTTATTCTCATTTCCCAGGCAGCTCAGGAACGTCCTCCAACACACCTCCCCCTCCTCCAGGGTCATTTCCAAAGACAGCTGCAAAACTAGGAGACTTTGTCCCAAGCTGGAAAACAAGCCACCCTTAGTAGATGCTCAGAACATGCTTGTTGACTGAATGAATGAGATAAATAATAAGGAGAGAAAGACACCTTGCAGTCCCAGAACATGAGATGCACCCAGAGACCCAAGTGAGATCAGGCGGTTGTCCTGGGTCCTGATGCTGAAGCTTGGCTGCCATGTTGGATTACCCATGCCCTGCCCCAGAGTCTGCTGGATGGCAGAGGAGCTGGTGGTATTAGTTCTTGTCTGTCTCTCTACACTCACACCCTTTCCTCTGTCCGTCTCTCCATCACAACCTGCCTCTCAGCCTGTCTCTGCCCCTCACCATGGCCATGCTTTGTGGCCATTTGGTTCTCATGAAACAGGGTGCCCTCCCAGCTCTCCCACAGCAGGGCTGTCTCGTGGGACTTCCAACTCCCTACCCCTGGAGGGGTCATAGCCCAGGAAAAATGCCCTTTGGGATGCTTGGGGAGTCTGGAAAATTCCTAAAGCCTAGATCAGGGGTTGGCAAACCATGGCCTGTGGGCCCAGTCTGGCTCACCACCTGTTTTTGGATGGTCTGTGAGCTAAGAATGGTTTTCGCATCTTTAAATATGTGAACAAGAATCAAAATAAGGATAATAGTTTGTGGTGTGAAAAGTATATGAAATTAAAATTTCACTGTCCATAAATAAAGCTTTATGGGCACACAGCCATGCTCCTTCGTTTACGTATTGTTTACGGCGGCTTTTGCACCATGTGCTGGGTGGTTGTGACAGACCGTATGTGGCCTGTGAACTTCAAATATTTATATCCCGCCTTCCCTGGAACAAGTCAGCCGACCCCTGGCCTATCGGCCAGGGGAAGAAGGGTGTGGTTCAAAGAGCATTGGACAGGTGGTCCCCGGGGGATCTGGGCAAACCCCCTGTCCTCCCTGGGACTATTATCTATTGGTATCAATGGGATCAACTGGTGGCCTCCCCCACTTCCAAATCTGAGACAAGACAGACCCTGCCAGCGTCTCTCCTTCCCCGTTCCCAGGTATTTATTACCCTTAAACACCTGCTCCCGGGGCAGGGCCCTCTGAGTGTGGCCAGGCCCGGGAGTGGGGGTGAGGGGGTTTCTGGAACAGGTGGAGAATGCCCAGGCTGGGGCATTGAAGCCCTTCCTCTCGCCTCCTACAGTGGCTTTATTAATTGTTTATATTGAAGTCTGTTAATTGGCAATAACCAGCGCGCTGAAGTGTCTTTTAATCACCCCCTCTAAGGGCCCGGAGGCTGTGAAGGATTGGTGGATTCAAAAAAGTGAGAAGGAATTAGCACCCCCCATCCTCTTCATTATCACAGTTAGATAAACTGCCAACACCTGTCACACAAATGGAGCGGGAAAGAAACCTGGCCACCCTTCCTGGCCCTGCCAGAAAATTCCATGGGTGAGGTGAGACGCAGGCAGGACCACACTGGGCATCGGGCACCCACAGCCCCTCCTACCCAGGCATGCACCCGCGCACACCCACACCCTCCCCCACACACAGGTGTACACAGACCCGCGGATGCCTCCTGTGCTGTCCCAGCACACCCATTCAGTCCATAGGCACTTCTTGAGCACCTACTGAATGCCAGGGGTTAGGCTCCCTGGGATACAATGGTTCTTGTCATCAGCAAACTGCAAACCCATAGGAATCAGACCAAACAGGGACATTAGGACAATGAGAGAAGCCTCTGTGGGGTGCTGTGGGAGGCCAGAGGGCCAAGGACTCTGTTCTTGGGGTACAGGGTCTCTAGATCATACAGCCTGGCCCAGGGGCATATGCGTGCTGGGTTTGAGTGGGCCATCCCTCTGGGGTCTCCCTGGGGGTGGGGCCTCTTCGAGAAGCAGAGATCTCTCGAGCAGATGCGGGGGGCAGGTAACAAGCAGAGGGCTTAACAGTTGAGGTGACCCTACTCCAATTGGGAAAATTGCCACAGGAACTGCACTCCCTCGGCGACTGTCTACACATCCAACTTCTCCTCCAGAGGACGGGGAGTGGGTTTTATTTATCACCCTGTCCCTGGCCAGGGTCTGGCACCACAGAGGGGCTGACAGGGATGGTTCTACAGCTTGTCCCTGATACTCTGGTGCCTGATCAGAGCGGTAGTCAACACAGACCCCAGGGCCTTGGGGCCTGGGCAGAACCTTCTCCAAAATGGCACTGCTCCCAGGAGGCCCCTGAGCTTCCTCCCTCGGTCCTCAAGGTGACCTAGTGTAGCCCAGCAACTTGGGGGCATGACTCATAGCCAGGCTGGGGCAGGTACCTGGGAGCAAGGACAAGGGAGAAGTCAAGGTGTATCCCTCTGATGTGCCCTTCCCCTGGAGAACAGCCTGGGCTGGCCAGCCAGGGGTGGCGGGGGGTGGGGAGGCAGCTCTGCACATCCAGGGCTCACGTGTACCAGGAAACTCTGATAAATGAGTGATCAGACCCCAGGGATGTCACTTCCTCTCTTTAAACTCCAATTCCCTCAACTGTCAAATCAGTATCCTAGGTCCAACCTTCAGTTTCCCTCCAGGAGAGCCCCGGGGGCTCCCATTTTTACGGACTGGAAGCCCAGGATCTTCCGTGAGCCTACAAGACCCTTGGGGGGCCTGGCTCAGCTGCTTTCCAGCCCTGCTTCCCATCTTCCTACACCAGGCACCCCACATCCCAGCTGCAGGGAATCTCTCCCTGTTTCCTGAGTGTGCGGCCCTTCCACATTCATCTGGGCTCCTTCCTCAGGTTCAAATGCTCTTTCCCATCCAGCAGCATGTGGCTCAACCATGAAGACTCTGCTCCTTGACTTTCTTCTCACTCCGTGCGGCCACCTGATCTGTGGCGCTCCCCACCTGTCATCCTCCCGTGACACAGAACTTTCAGAGAAGCCAAGCCATGTTGGCTATATACCCCTGAGACCTTCATAGAGTCATCCGTGGTGACACTTTGCCAAGGGAGTGAGGGGGCACAAGTGCTTTCCGAGGTCTACTCCGGCTATGGGATCCCAATATGGGGGTGTATATGTGGTTCATATGTGTATATGAACTCTGCGACTGCCCCACAGCTGCCCCACAGCTTTCATAATGGGCCCATTAAGAGAGTCATAGGACTAAAGCATGAATTCAATAGGATTAGGTTTGACCAAGAGTAATAAAGACAAAGTATCAATACGTTAAATCATACAAAAGTACATTTCTCCTTCATGTAAAAGCCCAGGGTCAAGTAGTTCAGGGACGACATAGCAGTTCTGCACTACAGTTCTCAGAGACCTCAGCTCTTTCTTATTGCTTCACTATCTATGGTCTCCCCTCCAGGGTCACCTCATGGTCCATAAGGACTGCCACAGCTCTCACCATCTCATCTTCATTCCACCAGCAGAAAAGAAAAAGGGCTGAAGAAGAAAGGGCCAAGTGTGTAAGCCAACTGTCTTGAAGCAAAATTCTGGAAGCTCTACATATGTCCCATTGGCCAGAACTTAGATAATCACTCCTAGACACTCCAAACAGCCAAACGGAAGACAGGGGAACAGATATTTGGAAATCAGTAGCAGCATTTTCCTCAGGGCTCGACTCCTGCATTCAGTGTGTTCTCCCTTTTCCACTGTTCCTGGTTGAGTACCCAGGGGGATGTGGGCTGGGAGTTTGTCCCTGTCCAACTTCTCTGTGGACGTAACCCTACAGGGAGACAGTGCTGGTCCACCTGCTATAGCATCCTCTGGCCCAGGGCAGGGTGAAGTGCGGGGGAGGACAGCCTGAGCTAGTAAGGCATGCTGGGTCCAGGAGACAACCAGCCAGGCCTGGCTGGCTGTCTCCCCATAGCCTTGTTCTCCAGATGCAACTTCTGATGAGGGCAGGACTACCACTGGTCTTTCTTTTCAGCGGTCAGTATTTCCAAAGTACTGCAAGTACTGAGAAGCAGGCCAGGCGCTGGGTGCACAGAGGAGCCCAAGGAACCTGTAGGTGAGCTAGAGAAGGTGTACATGTGCCTGTCACTGCAGAGAACAAAGAGGACTCAGTGGCATTCTGCCCCTGGCCCCCAAGGCCCTGGGCTAGGGAATCCCCCTCTTAACCTGCCTTCTCCTCTCCCATATCTCACCTTCTCTTCTCACGGCCTGGCTGATATCAAAGTGAAGCTTGTCTTTAGCTGCTCCTTGTCCCCACCAGGTCCTTCCTGACAGGCCACATTTCTGCCTCCTTTATTCTTCACACTAAGTGCTCCGCAGAGGACAGCCTTGAGGAAAGTCTCTGCTATGGAATGTTTTCCTCTCTGCCCTGGGTTTCTGGACCTTGTCTGATAGCTTAGCTTGATTGATTGATTGATTCATTCATTCATTCATTCATTCAACAAATGTGTTTGAGGACATGGGGACACAACAAACACACAGTTCCTGCCCTTGGGAACTCCTGTGCTGGGCTAAGGGCCTTGCCTCCAGGCCTCAGCTCCAGCCACAGAATCCCAGTTTTTACTTGGGGATCCCCCACCTCTTTTTTAGTCTGTGTGGGTTGGGTGGCTCCCACTCCCAGATCAGGTGGCCACATGACCCCAGTCTCACCAAACCTATCAATGCCAGGGGTTTGAAGAGGTGTTCTCTTTCTGTGGGAGTTTTCCCGCCAGTAGAAGGTAAAGCTGCAGGGGCCAGGGGTCTTCCCTGCCTGCCCATGAGTGAAGCCAGCTCCCAGGAGTAAAGACAATCCTGATGACATTGCCTGAGCACCTGAATCCAGCTGTACCTGAAGCTCCAGACTTTACCTTGACTTGAGAAAATAAGTCCACCTCCCTCCAATGCAAACTGAGCTAATTTGTATACAGTTTCTCTGACTTACAGCTTGATTATTACAAGGGTTTACGATGTCACCTCTCCATGGGTATTTGGATTTAAATAGAAAGAGCTCTGGAGGTGGAGACATATTTAAGCCCTAAAGGAATAAGCCAAGGAAAGGAATATATTAGAATATTTAGAATAAGCTAGCCTCTCCAGTGAGCCTGGGCAGCTGGCTCCATCCTCTAGCCGATTTACTGATGAGCCCCAGATCCACTCTGTCTCTGCCCAGACCTCTTTCCAGGCTCCAGAGCTACACTCTCCCCCTAGCTTCCCACCAGACATGCCCACCTAGACAGCCCAGTACACACCCCACCTGCTACATGATCCAAATCTAATACCTGTGCCTCCTCCCTGCCTGCCTCCACTGTAGCCCTTCACCAACCTCAGCCCCAGTCCTAACGCCTGCCAGTCCAGTGCCCCGACCTGGGCAGGCCTACCCCCGTGTTCTGGCTTCCTTTCCTGCCCAATGCCTCCTGTTCACGGTGCTAGTGCCCTCTTATTCTCTCCCCCAACAACCAAGTCTGCCCTCTCCCCACGAATTCCTGGCAGGACCTCCTTCTAAACGCAGGTGTGTTTGGGACAGACTCTTTTCAGACTCTAGTCTTCGAGTAGGGTGCTATGGCCTGGCAGGACTCTTCCAAATGGCCCAGAAAGGAGAGGTCAGGGAACACAGGGAAGAGCCTGGTTCCTGGCGCCTTGGAGAGTCTATGGTGGAGGGAGAAGTCCAGTGTCATCTTGGAGATCCCCTGAAGGGTGGAACCTTCCAGAACATCCCACTCTGCCCAGTGCAGGCTAGATTTGGCTGAACCTTGTTGGGCCACACTTACCTCTCTACCCTTGAGGCCAGGGGTGGGGATGAATGATACTCTCATGACAGGAGGGGAAAATGTGGGGCCTGGAGGACCCTACTGGGGACAGCCCCTGCCTTCCCAAGAGGCCTCCTTGGCAAAAGTGGAGGAGGTTTTTGGTCAGGAACAGAGGTGCAGGGAGGAGGCAAACCTCCAGGGCAAATACACCTATCCCTCATTCGGTGACTTTAATTAATTTCTAAAAGCCCAGCCCCTGGCTGGAAAGCCATAAAGATGAAAAAATGTTTTCATTAATTTTAATGAAAAAATTACAGTGTGTTCCATCCCATACCAAGACACCCAATTTCTCACAGATAGAAAAACATAGTAATTGTACAAGGGAAACATGTTTATGGAAGGAATAAACCACCACCTGAAATTAAACACTGTGGTCGGTAACTAAAATATAACGTGACCAAGATTTCTTTTTCCTGCAGGGGAAGGGCAGGGTCCTGCCATAAGTGGGAAAGGCGTGGCAGGGGTGGGGCGCACCCCCCGCCCCCGTCTCCCTCTGCACCCCCCACCAAGGAACCCACTTTCAGGTGGTGCCTTTCTGGGCTCGAGGTTATCTTGCACTGAAAAGTAGCTAGAGAAAGCAGATTTCCGGCCAAAGTCAAGGCTTACCAGAGTGCGCACGCAAACAGATGGACATGCGTGGGCTGCCGCTAGACGGGGTGGAAGCTTCCTACTGCTTCTGCCTCGTTCCGTGCGCAGTAACAAAGCAAACCGGTTTGGTCCGTGCAGATGCGGTGCCCCGCTCTGATATATTTATTATTCCACAGGATGACCTCTGCCTAGAGACGGCAGAGATGAGCAAACAGGTGGCTAGAGTGTCTTTTTTGAAAACAGCATGCAAAACTTTTACTTTTTGGTTGATTTCATTATTGGGTTTGGGGGTGAAATGGTTTTATTACAGAAAAAAGGGGAGAAGTTGTTTGAAAAGTTGTGTGTCTTGTTTTAGAGCCACGAGGGCAAAAAGTCTCCAAGTGCAGAGCCTGAGACAAAGGCCTGTATCTTCCCAGAATGCCGCTCTCAGGTTCCCAGCCTTGTCCGGAAGGGACGCTTACCCTGCTCCACCCTCCTCCCCCTGGGTGCCCTCAGAGTGGGGGGATGTAAGAGGAGAAGCCAGCCCTCCCGGGAATTCAGGAGAAACAGCTAGGGCTGAAAGCACATGGGTTTTCCCTTCTGCCCTCCCCCCCACCCCGGTACCATAGCTTCATCCCCTCCAAACAGAGGACCCAGAGGAGGAAAAACCTCATGAACAGGGTTAGAGTCTGAGCTTATAAAATTCAAGCCAAAACATGGGCCTGTGATTTTATAATCATGAGGGGAGGGGCAAACCTGATTCCTCTCCCTGTTCTCCCACTGTGGAGGCTGCTGTTTGTGGGGTCCAGCATCCATTTCCCCCACTTTATGACAATAAAACCCCATATCTCCATTAGAAGACTGCCCCTCTCTACCCTTGGTCATGCTGCTAGGGCTCCTTTCAGCCCCAGGGCGGGTGGTGGTGGGTTCTGGATGTCTGCAACCAATCAGTGAACTCCCCAGCCATAGAAATTGGTCCATAAATGGGTACATGACCCAGTTTAAGCCAAGGAAGAGACACAAAGATGCTGGGGAACTCCAGAAAAGGAGACTCTCTGTTTTCCCAAGAGTTGCCAGCCAAGTTGCACTTGCTGTCAGCAGACTGGAAGGCAGTGGACAGAATGCTGATGGCCATTCTGTGGGGGCCAGAGAGGGTAATGTTAGGTTAAGATCTATACCATGGAGGGCACAGGGGAGTGGCAGGAATAAGATCTTTAGTGATATCACTGGGCTGCTGGATCCAGCCTCACCTGAAGCAGCTAACTTCGTATTTTTTCAAAATTGTATGAGCCCTTCTACTTTTTTAGCCAGTATTTTCTGCTACTTGCTACTAAAACATCCCCTCCTAATATTCCCAGTTTCTGCATCAAAGAGTACACAGAGTCCCTCCAATGTGGGACGGAAAGGAGAAGCCCTGACACAGAGTTAATCATGGGGTTACTAAAGATGGAGCTTGCTGGGCACACCCCACATATGGCTGGGGGCACCAGTGGCATCTGATTTGTGATGGATAGTTCCGGCTGCCAACTGCTTGGTGACTCAGTCTCTGTGGAGCCTGAGGCAAGAACCCATTTCCTTAAAGGAGAAAGATCTAGAGACTCCACCGGGACTTTCTCCCTGGAGAAGTGTTTGCCTGTAGCACTGAACCCTGCCCCAGACACTGAGCCCGGCTGGGCAGGCACTGAGGTCAGCGGGGCTTACGCCACAGTCCAGGCCCCTGCAGAGCCTCCGTGGGCTTGGGACACGACCCAAAGCTTGACGCTTAGAAAAGATGTCAGCAATGTTGACCTCAAGGCCGCTTCCAAAATCCAAAGAAGTCCACCAAGCATGGTGCCTCCATTTCAGAGGCAGGAGGTTCAAGTTCAGCCAATTCTCCTTCACCTTGGAAAGAATATCCCAATATGCCTCAGATCATGGGCTGCAGGAGCCTCACTGAGCTGGCGGACCCTGGATTATGTCCCCATCTCTGTCACGTACATCTCACCAAGAAGTCTAGGGCACCTGTGACACGTCCTTCTTGTTGGATGCTGTCACGGTGTTGCTAACACTTCAGAGCACAGATGATGGGCAGGGGGAAGCCCTGTGGGCTGGGGAGGGTATTCAGGGAGGAGCTGGAAGGCCAGCATCCTGTTGGGAGAGCTGTGACGTTCTCCTACTACTTTGGTCAGGAGCAAGCGACCTGCCTTTGATGTGCTCTGTTGGTTGGACGGAGGGCGTCCCATTTTCCAGATCAGCCACTGAACACCAAGTACTAGGGCTGAATTAATTTGCTCTGCCAGGGAGACCCCATTTGGAACAGCAGCTGCCCACGGAGTCACCACCTGCATAAGGTTACAGCAAGACACAGCGGTTTGCTGAGACCTGGCTGCTTTCTGCCTTGGCCGGGCGGTGGGACAGAGTGACAGTGTGATCAGGACCATCACAGCTCTGTGTTTTGGTGTCTGAGGGTAGCACTCAGCTCTGTCGTGTCCTCGGGTCATGGTGCTGCTTTGGTTCACTGTGTCTGTAGGTAACAGGGGTGTGAGGGCTTCCTCCAGGCCCCTCCTCTTGTAATAGAACTTAGTTTTCTGTTCGGGAAGCTGGTGTGGGTTTTCTGTCACCCATGAAGAGCTCCCTTTCCCCTGTGAGACATCACCCATGGAGGGGGTTGAGGCCCCACTGAGCTAGCGTGGGGTGACTTCAGGGGGGCACAGTGACCCCCGAACTCCAAAGTCATCTCTGAGCTGGGGCCACGTGGCATTCCCGTCCCCAGGAGTGAGTTAGCCAGGTCCTCGCCTAATCACCCCCTCACGTCTGTTTTCAGCAACCAGGGAAAGGGCAGCAGTGTCCTTTGAGGGAAGCTGGCTGGAAGATTCGTCACATCCTCTGCGTGCTGTTGTAACAAGGTCCTTGCTCAGAAGCACTGCCCACCCCTGCATCTGAGAGGCCCTGGGTCGGAACCAGTCCTGGACTGGGAATTCTATCCCCATCACAGGTCCCTGAGGGAGCCTGTTACTCAGCAAACGGAGAGGTGAGGAAGGCCTCAGTGGGCTCCATGCTCATCCTGTCCCAAAGGACCCTCGAGCAAGTACCCATGCCCAGTGATCTCTGCCTCCCACATGACCCCTGCCTCTCAGGGACGAATGTGCCTTCTATCTTCACATGATGATTTTCCTGGGCAGGGCCCCCAAAGCTCCTTGCTTCCACCCGCTCTAATATTAGAAACCCTGTTGCAAGGAATTCCTCAACTACGGAGAGCAGGTAGGTGAGCCCGTTGTAAAGACTTGGAAATTGACGGTTGATACGGAATTTGATCAGTACTGGCCACGTTTCATGCGTGGCCCCGTAGCCCTTGCTATGGAGCTGAGTCCTCCACTGGGCTTGTGTCAAGGCGACAAGCGCCAAGCGGCTTCCAGCCCTGCTGTGCCTGGCAGGGACACCGGGCAAGCCCTGTCCTGTCCCATGCAGGGTTCCTCTTGCGAGGGAGTTGGGGTTGAAGACATCCCATTGGCTTTGATGAATGGATCAGAATTGCACTGCTATCTGGGATTCTTCCTAGCGAGGCTTCCTCCCTCCCCTCTGCCCTCCCCAGTGGTCAGGCGGCTCTGCAATCTGGTGGCCCGGCCACCCCTTTCCGCCTCTGTCCCCGGTTCCCTTCACAGACGTTTCTGGGTCCCCTTTTGATGTCTGCTTTCATGGAGGACTCGAATTCACTCATTTCATAGGTTAGGTTGGATAAGAGGTTCGTGGGTGTTTGTTACATTATTCTTTGTACCTTTTGTCTGAAATATGTTACTGATTTTGGTTAAAAAAAGAAAGATTATGATCCCCTTTGGCTGGCAGGGAAGGAGGAAGGGAGCACCCTGGCATGGATGGGGATTGACAGCTCTAGTCAGCATTCTTGTCTTGTTTTCCTCCATTCCTCTCATTATGCCAAGGATTTTTCTAGGCCTTTTTTCCCAATTAGCGAGGATCATCATTTGGCCCAGGTTCGCATTGGTGACTTCAGCAAAATGTCAGAACTGGTGCCAACTGCCCTGGAGAGCACCCCCGAATGCAGAATTTCTGGTGACTACACCCATCTCCATCAATGTAGCTGAATCCACGTTCCCATCCCTCCTGGCTTGGTGGAGGCACCCTCAAAATTCCTTCCCACGTGTATCCCTCATACCTTAGAAGTACTAGCTAGGGTCTTCCTACAGATCAGTCCTCTGATTCTGCGTTGTACCATTTGGACATGGCACCCAACTCCCCAAGATTCTGGGAGAAATTGAAGGTGGGTCACAAGGGAAGTCAGGGGTGGAACAGTGAGCCACCTAGGGGCTTAGTGTCCTCACAATCTTCCCAGGTATCTCCATTCCAACGGGATATGAATGTTTACTGACCAATGCCCGCCCTTCCACTGAGGGGCGCTGGTGAGGTTGGGAATTCATTCCGTAACTTCCCAATCAGTCTGTAAGTTCAGTCTTCAGCAATTTCAACTCCCTGGCTATGTGCAATAAAAGATTTCTTCAACATGGTCATCTGATGGCTCTAAATTGTATTCTGTGCCTTGGGGCAAACGTTTTGATTTGCACCTGTCATTCGCTGGCTTTAAATTATCCAGTGTTAGGGACAAGCATGCAGCCTATGGGCCCAGCACCTGTCATCCTTCATCCACTGGCTGTGGCAGCTGCCACCTTGTTCACTTTCAGCTGGGATGCGGTCCTGGGTGACTGGAGGGTAAAACATGGTCCCTTCGGTTAACCTCTCTTCTGTCCAATCACAGGAACCCAAGCTTTCCTGATGTGGGCCTTGTGGGGTTACGAAAACCAATTCCAAGTTGCTCACACATCCCGAAGAGTTTCATGAATCTCACTCTTGGTACTGATTTCTGAATTGGGATTATTTGGTTGAAAGTTGATTCTGAGGATGTGAAACAGGAGTGGGTGATTTATTGAAGAGGTGGCAAAGCAGGTCACAGAGGGAGAGGGAAAGCTAGACCACGGGCCTCGGGCTGGAGGGGAGCAGGGGCAGCTCAGGGGACCCGAGGAACATAGTCTTTCTCGAGTACTGCCCCAAACTGCCTCAACTCTTACCACCTTCCATCCCTGTGTGTCTCCAGGAGAGATGCAAATTCTCAAGAGAGGTGCTGATGGGACTAGACTGTGTCATGGACCTGAATCAATGGTGAGGGACACAGTGATGGGACTGGCCACCTCCCAGAGGCCACACAGAGCCAGGGAAACCGTGCCCCCCTCCCCTGACCAATGAAAAGATGCTGAGCAGATAAAAACCAGCATGGGTGGATTCCATACACACTCCCTTTCAGTTCTGAGCCTTTTGGTATTCTCTTCCCTCTTCCTGGAGGGCTTGGCTCCCCTGCAGGCCTTGGCAGAGATGTCACGACCCCTAAGGAGTTTCTGTGAGGTTCTACACCCAGGATAATTGCCCCTCCTAAGTGATGCTATAGCACTTGTTTCCCTGCATTGTCGTTATCTGTTTACTTGTCTTTTTCCCTCACTGGATTGGGAGCTCAATGATAAGAGGAATTGTGTTTGCCTTGGTTACAAGACATAAGCCTCAAATCCAAAGAATTCATGGTCCATAGTAGGACCTCAGTAGCTGTTTGTTACATGAGTAGAGGTTGAAGAGCTGTGACCTCAGGGAAGCCCCTTCCCTCTGGGCTTCGATTTCTTATTCATAAAACACAGAATAATAGTATGTCCTGTTCCAGAAGAGTTTGACGCCAAGAGATAGAAATCCACTCAAGCTAGCTCAGCAAAGGGGGACAGGGTACTGGGAGAAATCAGGGGTGTCTCACAGAACCTGAGGGCTTCCCCAGGGGCTGGGCAATGTTAGGCACCAGCACAGAGATGGGTTTTATTTTGTTCTCTCCCTGGGCTGTGTGGTCTCACACCGCTCACTGTTCCAAGTTCCTGCTTCTTGTCTCTGTTCATGGACGGCAGGCTTTCTTCAGCCCACCTGTCTTAGGCCTTCCCAACTCTGGCTTCATGGGCTGGGTTCCTGGGAGGCAGACTCCGAAATGGAGAAAGCAGGTTTGATGATAGCTTTTGGATGGCTCACTGGCTCTGTGGACCACAACCTCTTACTGCTGGCGAAACCCTGGCCAGGTCACTGAACCGCTCCATCCTCAGCGTCTCCAACAGTGAAATGGGGAGACCTCTAATGTCTCCACCATTAGGCGAGTTTGTAGCACCAGGTATATGGGAAACGCTCAACAAATGTTAGTCAGTATTATTACCCTGATGATCAACAATTCTGATGGTGGTGTTTGAGGCATGAGGTGTCAGGGGCGAGGCCTCTGTTGTGCCCCCATCCTGTGAAGTTCTGCCTTGGAAAGTACAGCTCACTAAGCGACAAGCTTTGTGGTGATGGGATGAGCGCCCTAGAGACAGGTGGGTCAGAATTTGGTTTTAGTTTGAAATGTTTGGAGCCAGAGGGCGGGGCATTTGGGTGTGGTCATGTCCCATCTGGTGGGGAGTGGCCAAGGTGGCCTTTAACTTGGGGGATGGGGCAGCTCAGTGGGTCAGGGGGAAGGGGGCACTGGTATGTGACAGTCTGGCTGAGCCCCCTTGGGCCAGCTGGCACTCACTGCAATGAGTGAAATTTGGCTCTGGGGCCCAACGCCTCATTTCTCTTTTTTACTGTTGGGGAATCAGAACAAATCGATTGTGAGAAACTTTAATGAACTAATACAATGTGGTGAACAAAAAAGGCGAAAGAAGGGGACATATGTGTTGGTTCTAGTCACAGGGCCAGAGGTTAATCTCAGCTTCCTAACCTTGTCCCAGTGGTGCCTTAAACAACGAAGCAGAGTGTGTGTGGACTAAAGGACCCCGCCTCTCCTCGCTGGTTTTCTTAGCGGAGCCAATGACCCGGGGAACCCCGATGCCCTCGGGGTCCTGGGATGGTGTGTGGGCCAGGCCCCAGATGGGTTCAGGGCATCCGCGTACCGCCCCCCATGCCTACAGACCTGTGCATACCCCCACAACACGCACATGCGCACGTGCACATGGGCCTGTGTGCCCCACATACGTACTGCGCATGTGCGTACCTACTCACACACGTGCCTGAACATGCTTGCTGAGACGGCGAGGCAGCCCTCCGACCCCAGTACTGCACATTCTCACACACAGCTTCACCGCACCCCTGCCCGCACTGGCCTGAGAAGTTGACCTGACCCCTAGCTTCTGTTTCCCCATCAGTAACATGGGTACTGGAACAGGTAACTGCAGCTTGAGCCCTTCTCACCAGGTCTCTGGTGCAGACACCTGGCAGAGAGACTAAGGGCCCAGCTCTGGAGTCCCACTGCCTGAATCTGTATGACCTGGGGCCAGTTCCTGAACCCCTCTGTGCCTCAGTTTCCCCATCTATAACCTAGGGCATCACAGCTGGGCTTGTTGTGAGGGTCCAATGAGTATATAAAGCACGGACAACTATGCATGGCCTGCAGTGAGCACACACAAGGGTTAGCATTCTTGGTGGCAGCAGGGGGTTGCTGGGGAGAAGTGGGGGGATCCCCTAAGTCAGGCACATATTGTTATCCATGACAAGGCCCTCTTCGGACCACTTTCATCAGGATATCTAGCAGATATCAGATATATCCTCTAGAAGTCTCCAGGTGACCCTACTGTGCAGTAGGTCTGAGAACCGCCCTGTCAGACAATTACTGGGAGGGCACCAGGTCTGGGGTGACAGGCATAGCCCAGAAGGACGCCACCTGGGAGTCTTAGCCGAGAATGACCACGTACTGGAAGAAGGGGTAGAAAAGGGGCAGAACAAGGTTAGGGGGTAGGTGGTAGTGTGGCTGAGGTGGGAGTGGGCCTGGGGCTTAAGGGGCACGGGGCACCCCCTCAGCTATTCACCTGCCACCCCACCCTCCTGGCTAGGACGCTCGCTCCTCCCAGCTGCCTCTGCTCTTCCTCTCCTGTCTCCTGGGGCGCCTGCGCTCCAGCTGGCGCCTGCCTCGTTAATAAAGGCAGATTGCTGCTCCCCTCGTCCCCAGCACTCCTGACGGGGCCATTAATATTCCAGGGAAGATTAACTCCCCCTCTGCTCCCTCCCCTGCAGCCGCTGGGCCCTGCCTGACAGATGAGGGCCTCTGGCTCAGGCAGCGATGGCACCTGGAACCCAGGCAGGGGGCTGCCGGGGATGACTTCTGCAGCTCAAGTGCTTTCCTGCCTCTGCGGGCCCTTCCATGTTTCCCCTGTGAAAATGAAAGAGCATGAAGGAGAGAGCTGGGGGGCTCAGCGAGGCTGTGTTCAGTCCTGGGGCTCTGGAAGGCATCTAAATTGGTCTTTTCTTTTTGGCTCAGAGAATGCTCATGACTTTCCTGCGGTCATGTGGCGAGGGTAGAAGCCAGGACTCCTGACTTCAGGTGCAGTCACCTTTGCATGTCAGACCCTAGGGCCTGGGCAAGCAGACAGCACCCCCTTCTCCCCCTCCCCAGAGGCCTCCATGTGTGGGGGGCAGAGAGGTACAATAGGAATGGTATCCTGTGGGAGCTACCGGCAAGGTAGGGGCCTCTGTGAGCCCTGCCCGCCTCACTGTGAGACCTCCACCTGGGCCTGCTGTACTCAGGGAGTGGGGTGTGTGTGTGGACCGTGGGCAGGATGGGACCAGATGTGCTGTCCTGGGGGCCCTGGACCCAGGCTCCTCCCTCGGGTGACCCCTGGTAACTTCTTCCCTGCTTGGCAGTGGCCAGGGGTGGGTTGGAAGGAGGCAGGAGCTTTGAAGGAGAGTGGGAGGCGGCAGAAAAGGGAATCCAGTCGCTGAAGATTCTAATTTAAGGACACGCCCCTCCCTCCACTCCCGTCTCTTCTCTGCCAGCCTCCCGCCCCCAACCGTGTACACACACCACCTCCGTGCTGCTCCTACCACACAGCACGTGCCACTAAACACCCCCTGGGCATGTACACACAACACACAACACACACACCCACACAAACCTCACGCACACTCAAGGGCGCGTGGAACTCATCCATTCCTGGGCTTTCAAATAGCGCAGAAACACTGCTGACACCCCAGTCTGGGTCTGGTCCAGTCTGTCTCCAAGCTTCAGACTCCTATCTCTGCAATATTAGGGCCTCCCAGGAAACACCTCCTGGTATTCTTGTCCCGGCCAGTCCCCTCTTCTGGAACCTGGGTCAACCCAAATCACGTCAGAGGGGATGCTGCATGGGTTTGGAGATGGGGCATTCACCGCCTTACCCCTGGGAGAGTCCTTGGAATCCAACCTCCGTGTTGTACGGAACCCATAGCTCCCACCCACACCACCTGTTGGGGATGTGTGTGTGGAAGTCATCTTGAACCTGGAGCCTTCAGATGCCTTGGGCCCCAGCCGTCGTCTCCTGACTGCAATCTCTGGGGGACCCCATGCTAGAAATGCCTGGAGAGCCCAGAAAACCCGTGAGACAGAAATCGTGTGTGAAGCCACTGTTTGGAATGATTGGCAATAGAGAAATCAAATCTGAGATGAGTTTGGATGAAACTTAAGGCAGAAGAGTCTGAACGTCAGGGACGCCCCGCTGGGGCACTTTGGGTCGTCTTGTGGGACCAGTGTCAGGGTAGGCTGAGCTTTCTTCTGAAGGGAGCCAACAGTCCCTCATCCAAGGCACAATGGATCTGGGCAAGGGAAAGGAGGACATGGGACTGATTGGGTCTTAGACCAAAGGGTGTTAGTTGGTCCCACTGTGGACAACAGAAAATTCTCAAATGGCAGTACATTTCTCTCTTACAAAAAAATGCCCAGAGGTAGGCAGTTGTGACATTGTGATTTATAATAGGAAATATTTTGGGGCGCCTGGGTGGCTCAGTGGGTTAAAGCCTCTGCCTTCGGCTCAGGTCATGATCCCAGGGTCCTTGGATGGAGCCCCACATCGGGCTCTCTACTCAGCAGGGAGCCTGCTTCCTCCTCTCTCTCTGCCTGCCTCTTTGCCTACTTGTGCTGTCAAATAAATAAATAAAATCTTTATTTAAAAAAAAAAGAAATAGTTTGTCTTTGTCCTCTGTGCCTGGCACAGAGCTTCTGATGGTTTCTTTTGTTATGTTAATGAGGTAGCTTTTGGACATTCCCACCCCACTGACCTCTGGGGAGGAGATTCTGTGAGCTGCATTAGCAGTTTAATAAAACCCAAAGAGGGGGTCCTGTGAATGTCTGCTTTAATCGCTGGAAGGACAGGTGACTGCCTGGACTTGGGGTTGGCATCCGAAGTGGGAGGAGTCTTGGGACGGAGCCTTAACCTGTGGAATCTGATGGTATCTCCAGGTAGACCAGGTCAGAATGGAGTTGTGTAGGCCACCCCAGTGGTGTGTTGGAGGACTGCTTGGTGATGTGGGGAAACCACACCCACCCACCCTGTGTTGAAATTGGATGCAGAACCCTTAGCAGTCGAGACTGATGTGGCATGCTTATGTCGGGCGGTCAGGCTCCAGTGCCACCACTTTGCAAACTAAGGGACGTTCTTCACATTTCTGTTTGCCATAAAATACAATGGAAAGGGTGCCAAACCGGAGCTGGGCCATGTAAGGTTGCCAGACTTTTCACTCCATCTGTGCGGCTTCCATTCCCAAGGTCACCCTGCCTCGTGATCCAGGATCACTGCTGGAGCTCCGGATAGGACATCTGCATTCCAGCTGTCAGGAAGGAGGGACGATGAAGGCCACACCTCCTCCCTGTTTAGACACTGCTTGGAAATGACACTTACTTATACCCCATCAGCCAGATTTAATCATATGACCATATCCAGTGGTAATTGGGTGGGTGTATGTCTAGCTCAATCAGGAGCCTTCAGGGAGGCAGGGAATCAGGGAATAGTTTTTCCCATGCTTGGGACAAGATGTTTGAGGAAGGAGAGCAGCCCTTTCCTGATGTCTGGGGAAGCAGGCATGTTGGTGGCAAGGAGCCTGAGGAGTCCACTCTTGAGGACACCTGAATCCACACTCTGGGTCTCCCAGAAACAGAATCCTCTCTTCTGGAAATCTGCCAGGCCTCCAGTGGACACTGTCCACAGGGACCTCACCCCCAGTGTGTCCAAGATAGACCAGCTCACTCCCTTTCCCCTCCTCCTACTCCAAGCCCACTGCCCCCAGGCGTCAGTCTTCCCCTGTGTGTTCAGCCCAAGTCAGACACCTGGAGACAGTTGGACTCCATCTCACAGCCTCCAATCCAGTCACCAGGTAGCCCCTCCACCCTGTCAACCTCCCCTCCTTCTGCCTCCACTGGGTTCCTGTATCCTTGCCAGGATCACCACGGCCACATCAGGACTGTCCCTCCTCTGCCTGCCTGTTCTAAGCTCATTCTCTCTGACAGACTCATTTTCATACACATGCAGGTGGCTCAGTATGCAAAGTCTTATTACCTGGTCCTCCCGGGGCGATCCAGCTCCTCTGTCCACATGGGCTGTCACTGTCCCGGGCCCTTGGGCCCTCACATGGGACGCCAGTCTCAGTCTGCCATCCCAGGAGCGTTCGTTTCCCCACTTACCACACGGCGAGCTCCTTGTCATCTGTTAGGGCTCAGCTTAAGTGTCACTTCCCCACAGTTAAGGCTTTGGAAAACAGTGTGGCCGATTTTTAAGAAGTTAAGTTCATCACAGGACCCAGCAATTCCACTCCTAGGAAGCTACCCAGGAGAAACAAAAAACACCCATCCAAGCAAAGGCTTTCTGTGAAATGTTTGGAGCAACTTTGTTCATGAAAGCCCCAAATCGGAAGCAACCCAGTTGTCCATCACCTGGTGAACGGATGGACAAAATGTGGTCTACCCATATTGCCACGAAAAGGTGTGAACTACTGCCACATGCTAGAACGTGGACCTTCGAGACTGGCTTAGTTGGAGAAAGCCAGATGAACGACATCACATATCATAGGATTCCGTCTATATGAAATTTCCACGGAAGGTCAGTCTACAGGAACGGAAAGGAGATTAGTGTTCGCCAGGAATGATATTAGCTGTAGATGCATTTAAAGAATCTTACTGGCTGATGAAAATAATCTAAAACTGGATCATAATGATAGAGGCCTGGCACAGTCAATTTACAAATATTGAATTGTCCCTTTGAAAGGAGTGGATTTTAGGATATATAAAATATAACTCATTAAAGCTACAAAATAAAAAAATATAAATTTTTAAAGATTTTATTTATTTGACAGAGAGAGAGAGACAGGGAGAGAGGGAACACAAGCAGGGGGAGCGGGAGAGGGAGAAATAGGCTTCCCATGGAGAAGGGATCCCAGGATCCTGGGATCATGACCTGAGCCAAAGGCAGATACTTAACTACTGAGCCACCCAGGCACTCCAGAAAAGATATCTTTAAGGAGTCATTCCCTCAGAGCAGGACACCGGGTCCCTGCTAAATGCAACAGTCCTGGCCTCATCTCCCTCCTTGCCTTGCTTTCCCAGGACATCTCTTATGCTGGGGTGGGGGTGGGGAGGAAACTGTAGATTGCTTTCAGGCAGACCTTCTCCTCTAGGAGGGACCCTTCATGGGGAAGGGCCTGTCTATTTTCTTTCAAGCAATTTTATTGAGATATAATTTACACACCATATATTCCTCCAGTTCAAGTATACGGTTCAGTAGTATAATGAATTAGTATATTCACAGGTAAGGACAGCCATCATGGACTCCATTGACTTAGAACATTTTCCTCACCTCAAAAAGAAGGCTGTACCCCTTAGCCATCATTCACCCTCACCCCCAATAATTCCTCCACCTAAGCAACCACTGAGCCCTAAGAAACTGCTAATCTTTGTCTTCAGAGATTTGCCGATTCTGGAAAGTTCTCATAAATGGAAGGACATAATATACCATCTTTAGTGGTTGAGTTTCTTTGCTTATTAGCATAAAGTTTTTAAGGTTCATCCATGTTGGAACAGTATAGAAGAGCCCTTCGTTCCTTTTATGGCTGAAGAATATGCCATTGTATGGATAGATCACATTTTGTTTATCCATTCATTCATCAGTTAGACAGCTGGGTTGTTCACACCTTTTGGTCATTTGTGAATAATGTTACATTAATATTTATGTATACACTTTTGTGTGGACATAGGTTTTCATTTCTCTTGGGTATATAACTAGGGGTGGAATGGCCAGATCATATGGTAACCCTTATGCCAGTCTACTCTCCCACGTGGCTGAAACATTTTACTTGCCCAACAACAGAAGAGTTTGAGCGTTCAGATATCCCCATTTTCTCCCCCAAATTTGTTATCTGACTCTTTGATCATGGCCATCCTAGTGTCAAGTGATATTTAATGTGTTTTTTTTCTATTGAGACTTGAGTGGGAGTGTACATGTGTGCGTGTGCGAGGAAGGAGGGGCAGAGGGAGAGAGAGAAACTCAAGCAGATGCCTCGCTGAGCACAGAGCTTGATGTGGGGCTCGAGCTCAGGACCCTGAGATTATGAACCTGATTTCACTACTTGAGCAGAAATCAAAAGTCAGGCACTTAACTGTTCCAACCACGTGCCCCTCTCATGGCTTTGATTTGCATTCCCTTATGATTAAGGGTGTCAAGCCGCTTTTCCTGTATTTATTGGTGATTTGTAGATCTCTTTCAAGGGAATATCTATTCAGACCTTTTGCCCATTTAGAAGTCAGGTTATTTGTCTTTTTACTATTGAGTCATAAGAGTTCTTTATTCTAGACACAAGTCCCTTATCAGATACCCGATTTGCAAATATTTTCTATCCTTTTGGTTGTCTTTTCACTTACTTGATAGTATCCTCTGAAGCACACAAGGTTTTAATTTTCATCCAATTTACCTTTTCCTTTTGTCGCTTGTGCTTCCAGTGGCGTATCTAAGAATGCATTGCCAAATCTGAGGGTATAAAGATTTATCCCTGTTTTCTTTCAAGAATTTTATAATTTGAGGTTTTTTTTTTTTAAAGATTTTTTTTTTTTTTTTTTTTTTTGAGAGAGGGAACACAAGCAGGGAGGAGGGGCAGAGAGAGAAGCAAACTCTCTGCTAGGCAGGGAGCTTGACTTGGGGCTTGATCCGAGGACTCCCGGATCATGATCTGAGCCAAAGGCAGACATTTAACTAAATGAGCCACCCAGGGAGCCCTATAATTTTAGTTCTTATAGATAAGTCTTTGAGCCTTTCTGAGTTAGTTTTACATATGGTGTAAGTTAAGCATCCAACTTTATTCTTGGGGGTGTAGCCATCCAGTTTGCCCAGAATTATTTAAAAGACTCTTCTTTTCCCTTTGGATGGTCTGGGCACCCTTGTTGAAAAATCAGTTGACCATGAACACATGATTTTATTTCTGGGCTCTCTGTTCCATTCCATGGATCACGTTCTATATCTGTCCTTAAGCTGGTACCACACTGTTGTGAATTCTTTTTTTTAATTGAGGAGTAATTGACATGCAATATCCCACTGGCTTCAGGTGAAAATCGTAGTGATTCGATACCGTTCTGCATTATAAAATGCTCTCCACGGTAAGTCTAGTTACCCCTGTATCACCACACAGTTGTGAATTCTGTTGCTTTTTGTCACCACTGCATTGCCTGGAACACTGCCTGTTCACATTATATGCTGGATATTCAAAGCCCAGCCACGAAATGCCACTAGGAGCACACCCATAATCAAAAAAGTTGGGTTTAGCTTACTGCAAGCGAAGGAGAACCCACCCCACAGGAACTCCAGAGAATCTCAAAAGGAAGCTTCTGTGAGAGTCCTCTTAGAGGGTTCAGGCTGGTGCTGAGTGATTTGTGGAGAGGTTGAGAAAGCAGAGGCAGGCTGGGGATGGGTGTTGCCAAGAAGTGGGGTGCGATTCAGTGGTAAGGATCTTCATTTATATCTAAAAGGTGGGAGGATTCTGTAGGGCTAGAGCCGTCACCGGTGGGGAAGCACAGTCCCTCAAAATGGCTCACTCACACCCAGTGGCCTGGTCTGTGGCCTCTTCTGAACAGGGACATCATTCCTCTGGGAACTCCTTGGTCTGATTGTCAGCAGAGCCGTTTTCTATTTTCTGGGAGCCTACAAACTGTCCCCTCTGCAGAAGAACTAGACCTTCACCAGCCAACCAAGGCGGACCCCATGTCTCCCATGACATTGACTCTCAAGCTGACTTGAGGGGCCCACACAAGGACAAGGGGCCAGCAGGGAAGGTACGAGGTGTGCACCGACCAGAGTCTAGACCACTAACTCACCATGTGGCTTGGCCACAGTCATTTTCCTTCCCTGGGGCTCAATTTCCTCATCTATAAGGTAGGAAGATGGGCTGGACAGTGCCTGGACCACCTTCTAGTTCCTCATCCATGATGTAGCCATCTTTTTTTTTTTTAAACAGGTCCGTGACTGGCACAGCTCAATCTTTTTCTTTTTCTTTTTTTTTTAATATTTTGACAGAGAGAAATCACAACTAGGCAGAGAGGCAGGCAGAGAGAGGAGGAAGCAGGCTCCCCGCAGAGCAGAGTCCAATGTGGGACTCTATCCCCGGACCCTGGGATTATGACCTGAGTTGAAGGCAGAGGCTTTAACCCACTGAGCCACCCAGGCGCCCCTATAGCCATCTTCTTATGCTATTTCAGAGAGAGGGAAATCTTCGCTGATACACGTTCCTATTTCATCGCCCCCCCATCCCCACCACACACACACACACACACACACACACACACACACACATTCCCTCTCTCACTCTCTCTTCCTCCACCCTCCCCCCCAGCTGAGTCATCTGGCCTCAAGTTCCTATTCAGTCTTTTAGCTCAGCAGCAACCAAACAGTTGGATTTTATATCCGGCAAAATTTTCTAAAAACGTCTTTAGGATCCACATAGGGTTGCCAACATTTTATGCTGTCAAATAGGACATTAAAAATCACAAGTACTACCACCTGTTGCATTGTGTTGTAAAAGAAAGGATAATAGATAAAAGAAAGGATAATACTCTCAAACAGCCTTCATGCCCCTCATTTCTTGGACAATGGAGGAAAGCCCTCTTGGAATGGGCTGTTCTCACCTGAGTTTGGGCCCAGCTGCCTCTTTGCCAGGCTTTGACTCATTAAAATGCAGATACCGTGAAGGATTCAGCCTTGATTGTCCATAAGGGGGTGATGGGCTCTTGGAGGGGGTGGTGCCAGGCAGATGTGAGGGGCGGGAAGAGCTCAGAACTGGGCTCTGAACACCAGGGCTGAGGCAGCTGCATGACCTAGAGGGAAGGACCCACGTGCCCAGACGCAGCTCATCTGTGAGATTGGAGACAGGTGTGGGAGAAGGCGTTGAGAACTTGTGAAGCTCTAATCAAATGAAGGCTTAACTAGCCGATCCATTGTCCCTCTGGCCTTAACACCTCCCCAGCTGGCCTCTTCTATGCCCAGTCATTTCCAAGTCCAACGTTCACCCAAAGCCTGTGAGAAATACTGGTGTGTGTGTGTATGTGTGATTCCAGGAACCTCCGTGTTTTTGTGGAAGGGAGCGGGAAGTGGAAAGTAAGTGGTCTACCCCCAGAACAATGCTGTGGGGCTGTTTTTTTTAACTCTTCAGCGTCACCAAATAACATGGCATCTGTGGGGTCCCACTGGACCTGGAAGAGCTGCATTTAAAGATGGGACCCCTCCCACACCCCAGAGCATTCTCCCCGGGCCTAGAGGTGGGCTCTGCTACTGTGCCTTTAAGAGGGGCTCCGGTGTGGCCAGAGGGAGCCAATCAGCAGATGGGGGAGGAGCTACTTGGGCCACAGGCAAGGCCTGCCTATAAAGTGTCCGTAGGAAACGCACCCCCCCCCCCCCCCACAGTAACAGCCTCCTGAGGCCTGAGCAAACTTGTTTAAAGGGACAGTGTCCCAGAGGGATCACTTACAGGTGTAACAATCCAGCGCTCCTGAACTGACCCATGCATCCTCAGAGCAGCTGCTGCCCCCACCCCCCACCCTCAAGATGATAATTTGCTGGGAAAGACGAGTGATTTATCTGTCTAATTGGGCTTTTATTTGCATTTTAAATCACGCTCTTTTGCTAAACTAATGGACCCCCTATTTATAGATGACTCCAACACAAAGTGACTACTAATTACTACAATTAATATCACGTTAAGGGCTTGCCAGCCAACTTCACAGCAACTTGTATCGCCTACTCATTTTCAATTAAGGCACATTGACAGGGAGAATACGTGGTTATTAAGAGCGGGCCCTGGGGTGTAATTACTGCTCACAAGGTCATTAAGCGGCCCCCCCGCAGGGTGGGCACCTTGGAGCCTGGGGCCTGGGGGCCCAGATCTGTGTCCTACCCTGGGGCCCTAAAGCCTCAGTGCCCGCAGGCTGCCAGGGCAGATGGGGGCCTGGCTCTGAGCTGCCTGGAGGTGGAGCAGATGATGCCAGAAGGCTTGGGGCTGGGATGGCAGAGCCAGGCAGGGAGGCTGAGGGGGACGAGCCACCCTTTCTTGAAGACAGCAGTTTGTGGCAGCCAGGGGAAAGCTGATGGAACCGCAGCTTTCCCGGAGCAGCGAGTGTCTGAGGAGGCCTCCTCGAGGGCAGGCAGGGGGTTGGCAGTCAGGAGGGTGGAGGGACCGTGGGGATGAGAGCCTGGGAAGGAGACAGCTGCCAAAGCACTGTGTGGGGGTGTGGCCTGTGAGCCTGGGGGTTAGAGAATGGGCTAGGGGGCTGGGAGGAAGCCCAGGCTCCAAATGCCAGGGAATATGCTTTCTGAGGAGAACAGGAAGGTGAGGAAAATCCATGGATAAAGGAGAAGACCTGGAAGGGATGCGGGAGTGTGGGGGGTGGATGAATGGGCAGCGGCCGAAGTTAAGGAAAATGAGCACCTCAGGAGGGTGCTCTAGGGGTTGACTGTCCCCTCTTTCTTCTCTGTTCTTCTCTACCCATCCATGGAGGCCAACCTGCCAGAGACAAGGTACGGGCTGGTGGGAAGGTTCAGGGGTCCAAATGCAGGCCAGGCAACCTTCGGCCTCAGGTCCAAGATACCGCTGTAAGTGATGAGAAGACCGTGACAGTGGCAGGCTGGAGTGACTCCTGAGGGTCCGTCAAGGGCGTTCCCCTTCTGCCTTCTGATACTGTTAGGGTATGGAGTCGACCACCCCTTAATTAGACAGAGAACACTCTCGATAATGCAAGTCACACGGCGAGGTTTATTTGACAAGCTTAAGCTTGGGCCCAAGTATACCCAAAACAGCAGAGTAGGGACTTGGACCCTGAGGTGAAATGCTTAAGCTTAAGGATGAGCACAGGGATTCTGGGCCTGCCCTGGAAATTTAAAAAATAACTGAAGACCTGTGGTGGCTTAGAGAATGTTCACTGTTAGAGCTGGAGTTGTGTAACCTCTAATTATGGGCCCCAGAAGTGGGCTGACGGGAATCGGGATTTAGTTAATTTCACTTTCAGAGACCCTGACAACAGGGTACCCCAAGTGCGTGTACAATTTAACCAGGAGCGGGCAAAAAGAGAAAAGTCCTGGGTGTCCGGAGTGACTTGGTGTTTCCAGCTAGATATGGACCGGCTCTCCGGGGCCGGCCCTTACCCAAGTGGACTGTTAACCATTAAACTGGTTATCCGCGAGGCACAGAAAGACATGGCTCCTGTGGGTCCAAATCAGATATTGGCTCCTCCCGCCCTCACCAAGAACCCAGGTACCGTAAAGCCCCAGTATAATAAGAATAATACCCCTGTAATCCCCCTGGCACTTGCTATGCAGGCCACGAAGGACCCCCTATGGAAACTGATGTGCGCTGTGTATAAAACCCTTAAAGCCACCAGCCCTAACCTCACGGCTTCCTGCTGGCTATATTATGATATAAAACCTCCATTTTATGAAGCCATAGGCCTCAATGCTACTTATACTGGTTCGGCTAGTACAAACCCCTCTCAGTGTCCTTGGGAGTACGATAAAATAGGCTTAACCCTACAACACATAAGTGGTAAAGGGACTTGCGTAGGAAAAGTGCCACAGGTTAAACAAGGTTTATGTGCTTCCATAAATGCCACCCCTAGTTAGGAAAATAACATAAGATGGCTAACCCCAGAAAGTAATGGATGGTGGGTATGTTCTAAGACTGGCCTCACTCCGTGCCTCTCGACCTTGATCCTTAATGCCACTAAAGAGTTCTGTGTCCTAGTGACTGTGATGCCCCACATTACCTACCACCCTGAGGAAAGCATGTATTCCCATTGGGATCAAGGCCTGAGCCTAAGGAGTAAAAGAGAGCCTTTCACTGCACTCACCATTGCTACCCTGTTCAGTTTGGGAGTAGCTGGGACCTGAACTGGCATAACCTCCCTGGTCACTCACCAAGCAGGGATGTCAGCCCTGAGGGCAGCCATAGATGAAGATATAGAAAGAATAGAGACCTCCATTAGTCATTTAGAAAAATCTCTCACCTCCCTATCCGAAGTCGTCCTCCAAAATAGAAGAGGACTTGATTTGTTATTTCTCCAATAAGAGGGACTATGTGCTGCACTAGAAGAGTGCTGTTTTTACGCTGACCATTAAGGAGTAGTAAAGAAATCCATGGCTAAGGTAAGAGAATGATTAGCTAAGAGAAAAAGAGAAAGGGAGGCACAAGAGAACTGGTTTGAGGTTTGGTTTAATAAGTCTCCCTGGCTCTCCACCCTAGTTTCTACCTTAGTTGGGCCATTTATTCTGCTTGTGCTCATTTTAACTTTTGGCCCCTGCATTCTAAACAAACTTATTAATTTTGTAAAGGACCATGTTAATACCATCCAACTCCTGGTCTTAAGACAACAATATGAAAAGTGGCCCACTCCTGAGGGCCCCCCACAACTGCCCTACAAATGAGCAAGATTCCTCATTGTGAACAACTAAAAGGCGGGTTGTAAGAATGGGTTGCGTCCCTAACCCAGCACATGACTTGAGATAAGAGGAACTAGGTAAAACCTGGGAAAAAAAAAAAAAAAAAAAAACAAACAACTTAATCATATACCACCAGGGCATTTAGGTGGTGGCGCCATGCGGACCAGATGTTAAAGAAAAACAAATAGTTAACTTGCAGAGATCACAATCCTGCAAGACAGGAGTCTCCCTTGGTTTGCAAATGTCCTGGTGATTTACAACAAAGAGGCTATCTTTTCAATGGCCCAAATTCCAGAGACAAACAGGCTCAGTTCCTTGAGGGGCCTAAGGTCGCCCTCCCCGCCATAAAACTGAAGGAGGCTGAGGCAGAAGGAAATGTAAATAAAGTTAGATTTCTTCTAAACCCAAATCTCACTTAACCCCCATGATGGCGCCAGGGTGACACGGGGGGGGGGGGGGGGGGAGGAGGGGGCAAAAAGTTAAACAAAATTAAACTGTCAAAGTGTGGCACAAGATATGTATGTAACTATGAAAAAGTGCCTTGAAAATGCTATATAAAACCTTGGCTCCAAGAACTCGGGGTCCTTGTTGAAACCCGCTGCGCGGGGCAGATACTTGGACCCCAGCTAGCTGGAAATAAACCTCGCTGTGTGACTTGAATTATTGAGAATGTTCTCTGTCTAATTGAGGGGTGTTCGACTCTGTACCCTAAAAATACTTCCTGTTTATGAAATTGCCATGGTGGAGGATGCAGACCACAGAAGTCTGCAAAGACTTCACAACAAGACGTTTTTTCCACTCAGAGACCCGGATGTTAATCGTGTACCTGTACACCACAGTCCTGGGGCAGCCTGTCAGGGTAGCCTGTGCTGGGGGGTTGCGGTATGGGGTCGTTTTAGCACTTGGCCCTGTAAGGACCTATTTAGAAACTGTCTCTGCTCCACTTCCCTCGGGATTTACTTGGAGAAAAGTCCGGGAAACCAGCTTCAGGTAACAAAGCCCAGATACAAGGGTGGATCAGGCCAGGTGGAGACATCTGATCAGTGGCCTGGTGTGGCTGGCGTGGTGGGATGCATACCGTCTCCCTGGTTACCAAGGAGTATGGGCCCCGCCCTTTGGGCGCCAATCCCAATCAAGGTGTTCAAAAGGGCTGGTTCAAATGTCTACTAGGGTAAATTGTAACTCAATTGGTCACTTAGCATCACTGTGGAGTTTCCTGTGTTTGTTACAATTTCATTGGTCACCTGTGCGTGGCCAGGCCCGACTGCATGGCCTTTTGCCCTTAAAAACTAGTCTGTGAAACAGAGAAGGGTCGCCCTCTCTTGTAAGAGGTACGGCCCGAACCGAACCGTTAGGTTAGGTTAGGTTAGATTCTTGATGCTTGGCGTGAAATAAGGCTTTGCTTGACCTTCACTTTATATCAGTCTCGCTCCTTTAATCACAGACCCATTACTGGGGCATAACAGCCCCATGTCCACGTAGCATATACAGTAGGACGAGTATGTGTTTCCAGAACTGAGTTTGGCAGGGACCCAGTAAAAGGCCACTTCTAAGAAGCAAGCCACGTGGATAGTATGATGGGCTCAGAACTGAGGGGGGATCTCTGTGGCCAACCCTAGACCCGTTGTCTTGATTTGGGAAAACATGTAGTTCTGGGGAGATGCTCTCTCCCTGTCCCCAGCCTCAGGCCCTCACTCAACACGTTTCTCACCAGAATGGCACTCCCACCCCCCACATACTGCCCCCACCAGGAAGGGGTGCTGTGTCTTCACTGGCCAGCAGAGAGGTGAGGGGAGGTCTGGGCCCTCCAGGGGAGAACCGGGTTAGGCACGAGTGAGTAGGAAGTTACTGCTGCCCCTGCTCTTCTAGAAGGTTCTTCCCACCACCCTTCACTGACAAATTCTCCTCCCCAGGCGCTGTTCCCCTCTTTCTGTGCCACCTCCGTTGCCTTGTTTCTTGAGATCTTCCCCTTTCTAAATTGCTTCTAGAGGCTTCCATATTCCTCTTCTGCTCTCCACACAGTAAATGCTGCATCAGTGTGGTGGAGAAGGAGAAAGCAGGGAGAGAGGTTGGGAGGGTTTGCCTGCACAAAAATGAACAAAGAAGACAAAGAAGACAAACGTTTCTTTCTCACCTTAACACGGGCAAACTGGGACAGGTTCTTGGTGGTGCCTTGGTCAACTGTCAGCAAGGGCGATGTGGCCTCCGTCTCATGGTCCCCTTGAGGTGTTTCCGGAAATCCATCGTGGCATGTCCATTCATCAGGCTGCACCTGGCTGCCCAGGGGAGCTGGGGGATTGTGCAAACACTTCATTCCCACCAAAACAGCAAGAGTGGTCTGTTGCATGGGACTACAGCACTGCCTGACAGTCAGGATGGTGAGGGTCCCTGAGGGTGGAAGGGTTCCTGATCCCGGACAGCGGCTGTCAGCTGCCACGCCCCACAGTCCTTTTGGAGATGCTCAGAAGTGCGTTAGAATGCAAGAGCCTGGAGAACCAGGGCCGACTGCTGCCTCCTTCTTCAGCCATCGAGATGAGACGCTCCCTGCTTCTAGATTGGGGACTCAGCCGCCTCACCAGGTCCTCTGTGGAGCTGGAGATCTTGCTTTTGCAGCCCAGGTGTGCACAGCGGAAGCCCCAGGGAGAGCTGGCAGACCTGCCCCCAGGGCTCTCCTGAGGGTGAGCAGGGAGGAGATCCTTTGATGGACCAAAGGGTACTGGTAGAGTGACACGAAGCTATTCTTTCACTGCTCAGTCACTTGGTGGGATGCCCAGCTCAGAGGCTGAGCGGCCTTGCCATGAAACACAAGGGGGAAGGGCCATGGAAGGAAACCCGGGAGGGTAGGGTAGCATACAGCCCTGCAGACCCTGGGGCTGTCTCCCCAGCTGTGTCCTATTTCCCCCTGCCCCACCTCCAACTCAGGCTCAGTCTCTCCCATCTTCCAGTGTAACTTCACCCAGGCTCCCGCAGGTTCCCACTGACCATTCCCCTCCCTGACTGCCACCTCCCCGGCAAATGAAACCTCCCCACCTTCTCCCACCACTCAGAGCTCAGAAGGTGGTCAAAAGGGGGAGGCAGTCGGACAGAGGAGGCAGTCCGGAGGGAGAGGCCCCAGGGCTGTGCCTCCATTCCTGGGCCTCGCACAGACAGGATTTTTCTTGGGCAAAGAGCATATCCAGTGGCTGTCCCTTGAACCCACCAAGCTGTCTCACTTGGGAGTGGCTGGGAACTTGGCGGGCTGGAGAGTAGGGGCAGAAAAGGGCCATTGCTGTCAACCAAGGAGGAGAGGGCGTGTAGTAGGCACTAAATAAAGGCTAAGCATTTTCCTTGTCTTTGCCATCATAACGCACAGAGCCTTAGGTACAGGGGTCTGCTGAGGCCTGTCATCCCCCCAGCCTCCCAAAGACCCCGTGTCGTCGAGGGACTGCTCCCGCACCACTCCCAGGCTAGCTCTTGGCTTTGTGTCCTACCCCATACCCACAGCCCTCAGACTCTGTTTGGCATTCGTTTTGTCCCCCCCACCCTTTCGGCCAGAACATCAGCTCCAGAAAGTTGGGTGCTTGTCTGTCTTGTTCATAGATGTATTCCTGAGGCCTTGGCCACGTGGTTGTGGCCAGAAAATATTTGTTCAATGAATGAATGAGTGAATGAATGGGTGAGCGAATAACTGTTCTCATCGCAATTCTGCTGAAAACAGCCCCTCCCCTCATGGGGCCCCTCAAGGCTTCCAGCTTTGGCCCAGCTCCCTGTTTGCCTTCCTGGGCTCCTTTTCTGCCTCTGTCTCTGCCTGGCTTACCTCGTCAAGCCCACTCCTCTGGGGTTCTTCTCCCCTGACTGCCGTTCTCGTGTGGCAAAGCCCCCTGGGTTGGTTTGAGAGGTAAGGGGATTTATGGAGGGTGTCCCATAGCTCACAGGTTCTAGGGACAGGCCACAAGGTGCTGCTGAGCTGGAAGCCGCGTTCGGCCACTCCTGGGGTCTGAGCTGGCTCTCTACACCATTTACCCCGCTTGGCATCTGGGACACTGGGACTGGCCAGAAACCCTATTCATCCCCCCAAAAGCTTGAAGGCTCCTCATTTTCTGGAAGATGGAACTTCCCAGACAGCCTCCCAGCAGCACATCTGGTGACGGAAGCCCAAATCACAGTTTCCAGGTGAGAATTTTCTGGATTCTCTGAACTAACAGGGAGTAATGATCCCACTCTCACCCTAGAGAGGATGGCGTCTGGGACAGGTCCCTGCATTCGAGAGTGTGGTCTGCACCAGAGCCCACTCTGATAGAGGTGGGGCTTTGCCTTTTCTGTATCCCTTGGGAACAATCTGAAAGGCCTGAGGGGACTGCTCCCCACGCTGTCCCACAGAGTCTTGCAATCTGAGTCTCTCTACAGGGGAGCTGGGCCCCTGGGGGTGCCAGAAGACAGAAGGCAGGCCTGGGTCAAGAAGATGGGATGGGATGGGTGGGAGTAGGGGAGGGAGGTCTCTGGGAACTCTCCTGGGGTGCCCACCCAAGGCCGGCTGCCTGCACTGGACAGTGGCCCAAAGGAAAGCAAAGACCCACTTGTACATCCCTGCCTAACTGCCTTCGTCCCCTAACTGCCCTCATCCCCTAACTGGCCCTGGTTCCCCAGCCTGGCCTGTGCCACCGGCCAGCCAAGATCTTTCTCCAGCCCGCAGGGAGTCCCCTCTCTGCTCACTCCTCACGGTGTGGCCATGTGTACCCTGGGCCTGTTGCTCCGGCCATGTTTTTCCTCGACCCTCTGGCGCAATTCCTCCCTGTCCCTTAGCTGTGGCATTTTGCTTCTCCGCTCAGATTCCTTCCCCTCACTTGCTCCTTTCTATCTTTAGGCTTCAGCCAGGACAGTGCCACCTCCTGGAAGCTCTCCTTCCCGTTGCCCTGTCTAGATTAGGAGTCATGCCTCTTCTATGTGCTTTCCAGCCTGCTGCACTGTCCCCAGCCTACTCCTATAAGATCCCTGCCCACTCCCATGGTGGCAAAGGCCATCTCCATCTTGTTTTCTGCTGAATTGCCAGAAAATCCTGATCCACTCTTCAAGGGCCAGCAGGAAGGCTGGGGAAGCCAGGACTCCGCCCTCCACCTGAGGGCCTTCGGCAGGACATAGGTAGGAGGAGATAGGGAGGTAGCTATGCTGGGACGCGGTTGACTGGGGGTGTTGGCCTGCACCCCAAGTCCCTTCTTTCTCCCTGGCCACCCTCAGTGACTGCACATAGGGATGTGGCATGGTAGATGGTTCTGACCGATGAGACATAAGTGGAGGGGATAGGCCCCAAAGGGCCCTGTCTTCCCCATCAGGTCTTCTGTCCCTTTCTTCTGGGCCTGGTGCCAGGAGGACCATTAGCATTTTGTGGGCATGAGGGTGGAGGGGACACACTAAGGATGGTAGAATGATAAGGTCCCGATGGCCTGGGCCCCCACCCCAGCTTGCCACTTCCACACTTAATTCTCCCAGCAGTTGTGGGCGCTGTGCCTGGGCCACTGGACAATATACTGGTGGAGACCACTCCTGCCTTCCTCAGATGTTCTGGCTGCCCCTGCTGGGGATCTGAAGGCATCCCCCCTTTCCCTGCCACCGTGCCCTCACCCCTGGTCAGGAGACCCTGGCTCCAGGCATACTCTTGGTCCACGAGCCCAGTCAGGACATTACCAGGCTTACAAGCTTTTATGATGCTGTGTTTTAAGCCTTGGTCTGAGCTGAGATCCCCGTAGTCCTCCTTGCCCCTGGAGGAAGGGCTCATACACTGATCTTGAACTCGGTTTGTCTGGCTCCCCTCTCTACCTTGGTTGTGGCTGCTAGAAACCCCAAGCCATGCAGGTCTATACCCCGTTTCTGGAGGGAGGATTAGGAGACCCTAAGAAACACCCTGCTGTCCAGGGGTCATCTGGGTCTCGAGGCTGGCAGTGCAGAGAGGGGCAGCCAGGCCCACTCGTCTGGGATCCAAGCGCAGATGTGTGTGTTCGGCCCCTCTGTTGCAGACTTTGGGCCCAGAATGGTCTTGTTGGCATGGGCTGCTCAGCCCAAGGCCACAGGGATCAGTCATCATCAGCGCCTCGCTCTCTGGCTCTCAACACTAATGACCCTGCAAACACCTTGGAAAGGATCAAAGATGTTGGCAGCCAAGGAGCCCTCCTGAGGGCAGAAGGACCACCTCCCTGGACAAGGTGGTGGCTGATGGAGCGGGGCTCCAACCTTTAACCCGCAGGATAATTGGGCAGAGAAAATGACATTTCTTTATTTGGTCTATAGCTTTAAAATAACCTGCCCCAACGCTCAATTTGGTCTGAAGTTCTCCCATTTAATAACGGAGTCTCTGAGGCACCCCCGCCCCCATGTGGCTTACTCCAGTCTACAGGGTGGGGCTCTTTGCTCACCGCCCCCTCCGCGGCCCCCCTCCCCCCCCCCCCCCCCCCGTCTCGGGCAGGGGGCAGGGGTCAGGGATGTGGCCTGAGCTGTGTTCCTGTGGGCACTCTGTGTCAGCTGCCGCCTCCTCGTGGTCCAGCACGGTGTTGGTGCTGGAGGGACCCCTACGCCAGGCACCTCCAACAGAATAGCCAGCCTCTTCCAGGTCTTTCCTAGAGCACATAGGAACCAGAGCAGCTCAAGAAAACTCAGACTGTGCAGCCGAAGTGAGCATGAAAACTCAGACTCAGTGACCCCCTTAGTCTGTCCATGAAAGGTGTCCCTTGAAAGTGTCTGTGGGACCCTTGCCCTTTGTTTTGGCCGTACTCAGCTAGGAATGCTCTCCTCCAGATGCTCCAGGGCTGAACCCTGGAAGAAGGATTTCTCTTTCTCCTTTCTTCCCAGAATCCCCTTGGTCAGGTGGGGTCTGCTCTGCCCCTTCTATTTCAACCTGGACCTCATTTAAGTAAAAATTCCATAGTCCAGCTCACTTGGCCCGGCCCTCAACATGCTTCTGAAGATGATTGGGAGAGTTAGACACCTTCTTTCAGAACTTAGACCTAGTTTGCTAACTCCTGGGATTGTAGCTGCTATAGAACCAGACGCTCGTGATTATTTCTACTGCCTCTTCTGTTCTTTCTAGAACCTATTGGAATGCTCCCATATGCTAACTTTAGCTGTAATGCCAGGCCACTTCTCTGTCTTGGCTTTATTCCTGGATTTGCTCCCTTGTTTCTGGATGTACTTTTTTCCTTTTTTTGGCATGGGAACTGATCAGTTCACCAACGGTGTTGATGTCACTCTAGTCCATTACGAACCCAAAGCCCCATCTCATCCTCAAACTACCCCCCATCCCTGTTCTTGCATATATTCTCTTCCTGAAAAGTTGAAGCTGGTAGAATGCAGGTGCCCTGTAAACTAAGCATCTCTGGCTATCCAGACCAAATTCAAGGCCAGGCCACCATCCAGAGGATGCGTGGCCCCATGGACTGTCCTGACACAGGGCCCTGCTTCTCTTTACTTCCAAGCTCCTCAACCATGGACAGTTCTTTAGGACTAAAGCACTTCCTGGCTCCAAGCCAGCCTTGCAGGAAGCAAGTCTCCCACTCTTCTTAGCTGCCCCTTGTTCTAGTAGGGGCACCTCAGAGCTTCCACGATCACTCATGTACCTTTCCCACAGCCAGGATCCCAAATGCCACACACACAGGTTTCTGCTTTGGTAGCTATTTGGGGCTTAGCCCTCCATCCCCTTAACTTTATTTACTCTAACCTACTAAGTTTATGTATTTCCCAGAAATCAGAGCAGCAGTGAGGTCAAAGCTCAGAAACCCTAATATCTGATCCTTACAAAAATGGCATTCCCAAAAGCCTTTGCAGCCAGATGTCCCAGCTTGGATTCCATTCCCTTTGCTAATGAACCAGCCTATCAGGCAAGATCAGTCCCAAAGGTGACTGCTTCCTTTGAAGTCCTTCAGTGTGGGGGTCCCTGCCTAGAAACCCCCTCTTCCTGTACTAGTGTTGCATAGGCCCCTTACTTGGTCTTCTCTGACTGATGGGAGTCCGGGGGATGCCAGGGAGGCCCAGGGACTGGTACACGGATCTCACGCTGTCTCAGCAACCACCATCTGGGATGATGACCCTACTTTCAATGGGGTCTTCCTGTGCTGCCCCAAGGCTGATTCTGGCCCTCCCACATTCCCCCCTGACTCCCTACAGCCTGCAAATACACATATAATACCCAGAGCAAACTGGATCAAAGCTGACCTTCAGGAGACTCAAGAAAATCCCCAAAAGGTATGAAAGTGAACTGGGGGCCACAAAGAAACAACCAGAGGATGAGGTCCTCTCGGCCATTGACACTTCTGCTCAGTCAGGGACAAAGGCTTCATGTCACTTCTGGGATTTCTTGAGGACCTTTTAGGTGATCTGTTACCCCACTGTTCTTGGTAGAGAAGCATTTAGAATGGACAGGATGCTACGCCTGACCGGGAGGTGATTGGCCTGGTGGCTGGAGTGCCCTCCAAGGTCACTGCTGAAGGCAGGGAGAAGAGCCTGCAAAGGTAGAGTGGGTGGTTGCAGCTGTGAAGGAAACAGGACGCTGACCTGAGACCTTGAGGCTCAAGCAAGAGGGGGACCCGCAGGGATGGCCCCAAGCCCGAGAAGCAGGACGGGGCTTCAGTGGCAAGAGCCCTGCTATGAACACAGGGGGCTGGGATAAGAAGTGGGAAGTGAGTGGGCTTGGGAGTTAGGGGTGACATGAGGGGAACCGATGTGGAAGATGGTGGGTCCACGTAGAGGAAATGCCCAATGGGCACCTTGCTCTGTGGGGACGGCAGCACAGGGAGGCTGCAGAGGCTTATCAGATCAGTGCCTGATGGGCAAGTGAGGAGAATTCAAAGCCATGCCTCCCTCTGAGGCTCCTGGGCCCAGACACCAAGCCCTAGAGGTTCCTCCAAGGCTCAGCCTTAAATGTTCTTTGGGGTGCTCCAGGACACTTCCAGACCTTCTGTAAGGGTGTGAGGGGCCTGGCCAAAGCCAGACAAACCAAGAGGACATAGATGGGGTCAAGGGCAATCTGCCCCCTGATCCTTGCACTTTGACTAGTTTTGACTAGCCCCAAGTATCCCCAACTCAGACTGGTATCAACTTGGGTTTCCTCTTTCCAAACCCAGATATTTCCTCTCTTAAAAATAAGAGATTTGATCTCCCTCACATATATAAAAAGAGGGAGGGAGCCCCTTAGAAGAGAGAAAAAGGCATCATCAACCTATTCTAGAACCCACCTTCGGTGAAGTTCTCAAGTTCCTCTCTGAGCTTCCCTGTCCCACTGTCTGATATTTCCTGAACTGCGAGGTGGTGGGATCCCGTTGGGCCAAGGGGAAATCTCAAGATGCCTCCTATTCTTCTCATTGCATTGGCCATGCTGGGCCTCAGAGACAGCCGTGGCGGCGCAGTTAGCTAGAAAGGAGAACAGGGCTCGAATTGCCTATGTGAAAGCTCACAAGGGGTCCAGGTTAGAGTTACTGTCTAGAACTCCTGCATCTGGGTGGGAAGTGGGGTATCCCCCACCTGTCTGCACCTAGCTCAAGGCTCTCCCGCTGTCCATCACCGGACCAGCTGTTGTTGCCCAAGAGCTATGATGCCCCGGAGACTCTGTGGGCACACCACCACCCCTCCCACTCCACCAGACAGTCTGAAGACCATGCTTTCCCCTCTCTGATGCTCAGAGACTCCTCCGGACTGTCTGGCCCTCAAGAGCAAGCCCCATGCCTAGGCAGGGGGAATGGAAGTATACATTTTTGTCCTTCCTTTCCCAGCCTCCAGGGGTTCGGGCTCAAATGAAACTAGGCTTCTATCTCATTTTGCAAATCTCTTAGCACGCCTTCTGTCAGGGAGCAAACACCGGCTAGCCCAGGCTCAGAATGCATTCTCTACCCCAGCCAGGAGCTCCCATTGGGTTGGGGGGGTCCTGGGATGAGCATCGGGGAGGTTTGATATGACTCCCACCCCAGAGTTTGTTCACGGGCTGTCATCCACCCATTCATCCATTCAACAAATACTCATTGAGTGTCCATCTGTGGCAGGCTCCCTCCTAGAAGTGAAGGTACAGCTGCCTTTGAGAATGACCAGAACCCTGCCTACATGGAGCTTATCTTCCAGGGAGGAGAGAGAGAAACCAACAAGGAAACAGTGATGGACAAGATCAATCCAGATAATGTTAAGAAAACAGGACCAGCAAGGTGACAGGACAGTCTTGGGAGGAGGGCGGTGGGACAGGGGTGGGCCCTGGAGCAGAGAGGCATCCGAGAAGGCTTTCCTGAGAGGACATTAGCCGAGCTGGAAGGAGGAGGATGAGCCAGCAATGCACAGAAAGGAAAGTGTTTCACGAGAAAACAGGAGGTTTCTATTTTGGGAACCTATCAGGGGTCAGAGGAAGGCGAGCTCTCTGCCCCCCAGGGGGAAAAGCCATTGGCCATCCAGGGCTCCCCAGAGGCCCCTCTGCCCCGTGTCTGTCAGGCTTGTCTCTGATGGGAACCCTGCTCCCAACACCCCACTAGGAGCCTCCCCTGCGACCCCACTTCTAGCTGGCTGTTATTGCGGAGGGAGAGCAAGAACATCGCCGACAAAAATCACATCGGAGTTCCTCTCCCCCGCTCCCCACTCTGTCTGTCCTTCCCTAAGATGCAAGAACATCAGAGGGATGAATTATTGCCTCCATTTTTCAGTTCAATTTGGCCTGTATTCATGGCTTACGTGGGCTGTGCCCCGTTTCCAGCCATCCCAGAGCCTGGCTGCAGTTCCCAGCTCTGCCCTGGGAGGGACACTCCTTCCCCTCCCTGTGCCCCAAACCATATCTGCCCCCTCCACAGCCCACCCTCTGAGCTGCCCCTGGCAGGTTCTGGACTGATGATGAGGCCTTCAGGTCCCCTCTGCAAAGCAGTGGTTCCAAGTCTCAGCCTGCCCACTTGAAACAATGATCTGGTCCCTAAAACTGTGTCCCCTCAGCCCAGTGTCCAAGTCCACATCCTTCCTGAGCAGGTCTTCCCTGTTCGGCCCCCCCATCCCCACTACCTCCCTCCTACTGCACCCACCTGAGCCTTCCCTACATTCCCTTGCTCCCGAGAGTGTCCCAGGCACCAGGTTTAATTTTCCTTCATTGCCCTTGAACTCCTCTCTTCCATCCCCACGGAGATATCATCAGTTGTTGGAGCTAACGGGCGCCATTGCTGTCTATGGCCGGTGCCCTCTACACACTCAAGACCTTTTTATACTGGACCATCAGCCACCAGTACCCAGAAAGCCTGGCTTCCCTGAAGCTCCCTGTTTATCCCCAGGGGGCTGGGGTGGGGCTTTACAAATAATGCAATGTCAGGGCTGCCTGCAATATTATCTTGCTAGACCTTGCTTTAGTCTTAGAGATTAAAACCAAGTTAAGCCCAAAAGCGTTAAATAAAATATTGGGTGCAGACAATAAAATCCCTCGTTGTCAGAGGACTGGGGAGATGGTGGTGAGCAGGAGCGGAGGAGAAGGACCCAGGCAGGCCTCAGAGAGCAGGTTGGGGTGCTAGGAGAATTGAGGAGGAGGATGGGAAGTCACAGGTGTTTAGATATGAGCCCTTGCCCCAGGAAAAAAAGCCACATACTCTTCAGCAACAATAGAGAATGAATCCCTGGGGCAGGAAGGAGGAGAGCCCTTGGAGGCCTGTTTCCAGCTGCTTCCTTGTCATGTCGCTGGAGGCACTGGGGACCCTAGAGAGAGTCCTGAGCAGCCAGCCTTCTCTTTGGTCTGTTCCAGGAGACACACTGGCTGAGGGCTGGATGGTTCTGGAGAGTTTGCTGGGAATGAGGAAGTAAGTGGGGGGAAAGGCCCTGGGGGTAGGGGGTGGGGGGAATTGGGGCGTGGGGGCATGCAGGAGAATGAGACAGGCAGGGCATGCCCACCTCCGTGCCCAGAAAAGAGGCCCTTTCAGCTGCCTGGCTGGTGCAGGGGGAGGGTCCGGAGGGAGGGGTGGGTGGGCAGGCACTGTGGCCACAGCCACCAGAGACAAGCCCTCTAGAGGTTGCGGAGGGGAAGCCCGCAGCAGCGCAAGTCTGGCTGCAGAAGAGAGGCTCCCGTCACACTGCTGATCATTTGCTCAGATGTGGTCCAACAGTGGCCATCCATTCCCCCTATGCCCTTCTCTGCTCCCAAGACCCAGAATGCCCATCTTCCCAACCACTCCATGGCGACAGAGTATCCTGCCCCAGCATAATCTTCACACCTCTCCCTTTCTCCTTATACGTCAGGTATCTTCTTCACCTGCCTCCCTCTGCCTCCCCCTCTTCATCTCCCCAGCCCCCTCGTTAACTTGCCCAGGAGTCTGGAACCGTGGATCTCCAGGTCAAGCCACACACAGGAAGTGCTTGCTGCCACCCTCGCTGGCCCAGCTTATTCCAGGCTCATTCACCATCTCTCCGGCTCCTGCTCCCACTCTGTTAGCTGGATTCATTTCCCTCTAATTCTTCTTCAGCGCTGAAGCAGGACACAAGACAGAGGCAGGGCCTCTGAGACCGAAAGCACGGGCTGGACGGAGAGGGCTGGGAATGGAATTCAAATGGAATCAGGGTGGTCTTCTGACAAAAACAGGAGAAAAGGACCATTGGTGTCACACTGCACTGGGATTCTGGCTGGTCTCTCCCTGGGGCCGGTCAGTAGTCATGAGGAAATGCTCAGGGATTGGAGGAACATGCTAAGGACATGAAAATCTGACCTCCGGGAGGCCCGGGAAGTGGCAGAAAAGCAAAGACAAACGTGTAACTGTGTCCGCACACCTATCACAAGTGGAGCCCTCAGGTGGGGTAGTTTGGGCAGTCTCGGCACACGTGAGTGAAAGAGATTTGGTGGAAGGCAGCTGGGCCCATGGCAGTGTGGTTTCGAGAACTGAATCTCGTTTTACTAATTGTCCCGGGATGTCCCCAAAGCTTTCTAGAACTTTCATCTTTTCCAGCGCTGCTTTTCTGGGTGATGAGTTCTGTGGTTATTCCCATCAGTCAGCTGCCATTTCACTCCTCGGAATGAAGCTCCCCTCTCCTCTCTGGGCTCCAGCTGCCTGCTGCCGGCTGCCTCATCGAGATGAGGCCGGGACGTGAGTCTCTTGGTGAAGATAAATGGCTGCTTCCTCAAATACAGAGTTTTCTCATCCATAAAGCTAAGAAATAGGCTGGGTTCCTTCTCCAAAGGGACTGACCCTGGAGTGGGAGGGGTCCTCAGAGGGGGGAGGGTGAGGGACCACGTGGTATTTCAAGGTCTGGCGGGAGAGGGCTGAGCCCAGCTGGGTCCCCACAGGTACTCAATTTCCGGGAAAGGATCTAGGATGAAATGTGGCTGTTAATAAAGTGGGGGGGGGGGAGTCAAAAGAAACTGTCTGAAGAGCAAGAACTCCACAGAAAGCCTCGGAGAATACTTGAAAACAGAAGAAAAAAAAGTGTCTTGCAGAACAAAACAAGTCTCGGGCCATGAGCAGGTGCCACGGAAGGGCCACTGCGAAGGCACTCTGTACAGAAAGCCCGCTGGGAGTGGGGGGCTGTGCTGGGGGCTCATAGCCCCGGGGGGCTCCTCGCGTACCCCACCTTGCTCCTCCCAAGGGGCCCCTCACAGACATCAAAAACAGGAACTAAAGGACCATTGGGGCACAGGAGGATTCCATCAGCGATAGAATGACAGCAGGGTACACAGAGCCGGGAAGATTCCAAAGGGGAAATGGCCTTTAGTATTTATGACATGGTTGGACATCAGGAAGGCCTTTTGCCATGACTGAGGAGGGCAGGGGAGAAGGGGGAGGTGGTGGACTCTTCACCCAGCGCACTAGATAGGAAGGGTAACAGCCTCGCTGATAGCTTTTGTGTCCCCCTGGACAAGAGGAGGTCCAGCTCCTGTGGCTTAGAAGCGACCAGCCTTGGAGCCCAAGGGAATTGCTTCATGTTAGATAGTCTCTCTTTAAACTTCATTGAAGTAGAATAAACACACAGAAAAAGGCCCAGGCCATAAATGTACAAGGCAATGCGTTTCACCGACTGAACGGGCCGTGGAGCTGGCCTCAGGATCAGTGGGCAGAATAGTTAGCAGCCTCTGGGGAACAATTGGTACCCCTTTCTAGGGATTGCTCTCCCCAGGAGTTGTTGCTTTCCTGAAACCTAATGCCGCAGAAGACTTTTGCCAGTTTGTCGAACTTTACAGAAAAGATTGCAAACAGCACCCAGTCTTTTATGTCTGACCTCTTTTGCTCAACAGGTGTATGTTTTTGAGGTGTATCTATGCTGTTGCATGGAATTGTGATGTAGTCCCCTGTAGGAATATACCACAATTTATTTATCCATTGTACAGTTGATGGACATTCAGACTTTTTAAATTGACTTTTTTTTTTTCTGATTACAAAGATAATCCCGTAGTCAGAGAGTCATTTTAAAACATGTCCCCATTTTTCAATCTCATGGAGAATTCCAGGCCCTGGAGTCCCATTGTGGGGTGGTCTCAGCATCCAGGATTCACTTCCTTCCTTCACTGCTTGGACCCTGTCTCACCAAGATTCAGCCCTCTGGGATCTTGCCCATTTGTCTCAGCCTCGCTGGAGACCTCCAACGGGGAACAGTCCCCTAACTCAGGCTTTCAACTTCAGATGATCAGGCCTCTAAGTGAAAGCTGCCATTCAGGATGGTCTGTGACCTCAAGACCTACCCTCCCTCTTCCTTGGCTGTGAAGTCACCAGGCGCCTTGTAACCACTAGCCAAGAACTCTGAAAATGCCCTCACAGCAGCTGTCTCACGAGGACAGAAGGGCTTGGAGCCCAGTGTCTTTCACCTGTCTCCCACCCCTCCCATGTGCTCACCAACCGCCCCTGCTTCTCTCCAGATGTTTCTCAGATCCCCGGACCAGGGTCCGGGGCCCTTTCCTAGCCCCACATGACTTGGCCCTCAGTCTTCTCCCTCAATCCAGTAATCTTTGATGGCTCTGATGGCATCTCTGGCTCTGACGGCATCTCCCCCTCCAGCTGCTAACTGGGCAGCCCCTTCCTTCCCCGCTGGAGCCATACAGCAACCCCTCCATCCCTCCCCCGAAGCAGCCCTAGCCGAGCTCACTACTAGCCTTGCTGAGTCCACGGATACAGCCGGCATCTTCAAAATGTAACCTTGAGGCAGCGTCTGACATTGGTGATGGGTGTACTCTCTTTGGAGACGCTTCTCTTGATTTCTAGGATAATGGTTTTTCCTAATCTCTCTCTCTCCACCACCCCCCACCCTCACCCCACCCTTCAGAGTCCTCTTTCCCTGGTTCTCTTCCTGTGCCCACCCCAGAAGTGTCAACTGGACCCAGAGTTCTGGGTTAATCTTCATTTTCGGCCTCCTCCTCTCAGCAACACCAACTATGGGGACCCTCCCACTTCACCTCTCCCCATCCCTTGTCCCACCTTACCCCCCACCCCAGAGTTCAGGCTTCCTACCCAGCACCCAGCCATGTCATCCGAAGGTCCCAGAAGCCCCAGAAAGATACCTTGTGAACAAAAGCACAATCCGATGAGAAAACAAACCATCGAGTATTTTCATAGCACAGACCCCACAATGGAAAGCCCAGCAAAATCTTGGCAGGTGGGTTGCAGAGCAAACAGTCTGTCTCTCCTGAGCTTCCATGGTGCCTAATCGCACGGGCTGGGGGGCCCCCCGCACTACCCAAGAGGTGCATCAGAATTCCCCGTGGAGGGCTAGATTTGTGTGCTCATTGGAAGGAACATGGATTTCAGAAACCACACTGGAGGAGGGCCGTCTTAGCTAGAGAACCAGCAAGGACAAAAGGCACGTCACCCCGGGGTAGCTTGAGTGAAGCTCAGTGATCTAACTGTCTATGATGACGGGATTTAGAACATGCTTCCATAGGACACAGAAGACCTTAGAGCTAGGGAAGCACAGGGGAGAACAGCCATATGCCGAGGGCAGTTGGCCCTGGGCTGTGGCCTCCCTCTACCCCCGACAGGGGACATAGCCTGTCCTCTCTCCAGCTTCATCCTCCTCCCCGTGGATGCGGTCTGTGCCTTTCAACCTGCCTGCCCCCGACCCCTGGAGACATTGCTGCAATCCATTTAGACCAGCCTCCTGCTGCCTGGAGCAGAACAGAGTGGCCTCGGACTGCGTTGGAGAGTGGCTCTGGAGAAGAATGTGAGTGGGTGATGGGTCAGTTCCCCTGGGACATAAATGAAGATGGAGGACCTTCTCTGACACTGCGATAGAGACCAGGAAGTAAAATTGGGGAGACTCCCTGACATCATTAGAGCCTCGTCCCCCCACCCCCACCTTCTTGGTCCTCCTTTTGTATTGCCTGGAACAGTTACCAGTCAAACCCGCCCTTTGATGGAGAGGATCTTTGTACTCACATCCATGTAGGAAGAAAAGTGGGAGAGCAAGGTAGAGGACGGCGGGATCCTGCCTCTAGGGTCTCGTCTTTGGGAAGTGCCACCCAAGGTGGAAAGCTGGTCAAGGCAACTGCTGAAAAATGAAACAGGCAGGTCCCTGGGGACTGGGTGTTAAGGAGGAAGAAATCTGAGACAGAAGATGCGTCATCAGACACTTGTATAGAGAAGAGAAATGGATCACCAAAAGCAAAACTCAAAGGTGTTTCAGGATGGAGAACCGTTAGTACGAGGGCAGTCTGAGGATCTGCACTGGGACCCGTCTTATTTCCTGGGGAAATGGGACACACAAAGGAGAGTCCTGACGCCCAGCCCTAGGGGAGGGCTCCAAAGGCCTCAGTGGGGCTTGTGGGGGAGGGCAGGAGGGAGGAAATGGCCGACTTGAACTTCAGGGTAGAAAAATGTTAGAGCCGGGGCGCCTGGGTGGCTCAGTGGTTTAAGCCTCTGCCTTCAGCTTGGGTCATGATCCCAGGACCCTGGGATCGAGCCCCACATCGGGCTCTCTGCTCAGCGGGGTGTCTGCTTCCCCCTCTCTCTCTGCCTGCCTCTCTGCCTACTTGTGATCTCTCTCTATCAAATAAATAAATAAAAATCTTAAAAAAAAAATGTTAGAGCCTGTGGGGGAAGCCCAACTTCCAGTAGGGCCTCGTGATCTGGGCACTCCTGAGCACGTGAAGCCAGTGATGGGGTGAGATCACCAGCAGAAAGCACAGTCGAAGCTCATCTGACTCAGACATAGCCAGCAGCTTCCACACCTGACACCCACTTGAAGTTCCGTTCACTCTGCCTCAAGCAGGACAATACAAGGCTTCTTCTAGTCCAGAGAAGGGAGCTGGGAAGCTCAAGGGGTTCTAGAAAGAGGAGGGCTGTCTACAAATCCTGATGTAGGGTCTGTGCATATCAGCAGAGATCATGAACCAGCTCAAGAGATCATGCCCTGCTGGGAGTAAAACACCCCGGGAACTGTAAAGGACCCACTGAACGAAGCAGGTAGTTTCTCTTGGGAGTGTTTGCTAAGCTGAAAATACATTTAAAGAAGGGCTTAGGCACATGGAGAGCATGAGGGAGCACCATAAAATTTATGGGGGGAGCTCTGGGAGCCCCTACTGCAGGCCCAGCCTCAGAGGGGGCCATGTCCTGCCCCTTGCCACAAGTCAGCCTTCGGCACTCCCTGTCCCTGTGGCATGTGCATGCCTTGTCAGCTGTCATCCGTGAGCCCTTCCTCTGTGTGTGGTGAAGGAAAGGCAGGTGAAGAGGTTTGGTCTGTAAGAATCAGAGTGGTTTACAAGCAGCCATCAGCCCAATGGTCTCCCCAGAAAGCAGAGCTCCGTTGGGCCTGAGCCCAAAGTTTGGGAGTGGGGGCAGGGTGGGGACAGTTCGCCAGAAGCAGTGAGAGAAGCCCCTGACCCCAGGCGGCCCGACCACATCCCTGAGGCCGGATCAGAACCTGGGGAGCTGGCTGGAGGCTATTCTGGAGAGTGTGAGGGCGAGGGGACCCCAAGGGTGCTCATGGGAGTCCAGTGCGGGGAAGAGGGTGGGTTGTGGGAGGTAACCTGCTTTACATGCCCCCCTTCCCACTCCCCAGCCCCAAGGAAACCCAGCTGAGTTTCATGGTGGGTGGAGGGGAGTCCCATCCCCATCAACCCCAGAAGGGGATCTGTTTTCAGCACTCTGCCACTCTCTGCCTCGGGCCCTCTTCTAAGCAGTTTCAAGGTTTTTTGCCTCTCCTCTTTTTCTTCCTTGGAATTATCTGCGGCTACTCACAGGTGCCCCTGGGAACCACAAGATAGAGTCGCCTCCCCACCCTTCTTTGGCGGGGGTGGGGGGGCAACAGCATCCCTCCCCAGGTGGTTCCTGCTACTCTCTGCTGTCAGTTCCAGAGACTGCCTTTGTTTTCCTTTTCCACAAGCAGCAGTTGCTGAGATGGGAGCCAGGAGCAGGAAGAGAGAGACCTGATGACCTGCGGGGTTGGGGCTGATGGAACACACCAGGCCTTGCTGTCATCCCAGAGACTTTGAAGGCAAAAGGAGGAAAAAGACCTCAGGAATTCAGCACCTCACCCCCCAACCCCCCCAACCCCCACAATGACTTCTTTCTCTAGCTTTTCCGGAAAGACCATTCCAGACTCAGAGTGGCACTCCTCCTGGAGCAGAGCCTTCTTGGCCATTAGGGGAAGCTAGAAGTCCTAGGTCAATCTGCCTCACAGCTTTATGTGGAATTTAAGAGAGCACAACTTGATTGTTCCATCCGTTGTTGGGGCAAGGCGGCAAGACTTAATACTAGGATGCTCAAGTCAAATCACAAGGTCAGTAGGGTAGGGAATGGGACAGCATAAAAGCAGGTGATCCTAGAAGGTGGAGCTCATTGTGGAAGGTGGCATAATGGCTGTGGGTTGGGGGGCTCGGGTAGAAGGAAGGGCGACCTCTCTGAGGATGGGAGTGAACCCTGGTCTTTGGGGCATTACCATCCACCTCTCTCCAGGCCCTTTCTGCACCACTGCCCCCCCAAACCCCCACTGCCCCCAGACCTCTCCCTCTCCCGTGACTTCAAGGTGGCCTGAAGGACAGAGTACAGGAAAAAGCCATTGGAAGGACATTGGCTGGCTAACCGGAACCCAGTGTGCCTGGTGGTTATCTCATGATACCCTCTTTCCTTTTTGGTCCCATTTGTCTCTGTATTCTATTGCCTTCCTCCAATCCAGTCCTGTGTCCTCTGTGTGCATCCACTCCCCTTTTGCTTGGGGATATCTTTTGGCTCCTCCTCCTCCGTTTTTATCCTAGTCCCCGTCCCTCCCGGACTCTCCTCTCTCCTACCACTGTAATCTGGTCTTGCCATACCTCTCTGACCCTTCTTGTGTCTCTCTGCTGTTAACACGGCAGAGGAGGGCTGGAATCTGGAGCTGAAGTCACAGAAAAGGGGGTCAGATTCTCAGGGTGGAGCCTCATGGTGTCCAAGGAAAAACTTCTATTTCTCCTTCCATGAGCTCCGGACCATTCTGAGACACCCAAGGTGTAAGGAAGGCTGAGTGGGCTGCCAGGAGGAAAAGGCAAAACACGCCAGCTTCCTGCCGACACCCCCTCTGGAGCCTGCCCTTCCGTGACAGTGCTCCTCTTTCTAGTTCCTTCTAGAGGAGAGAAGCTGCTCCTCTTCCTATGTCCATCCCAGCTGGCACTGCCCTCCTGACTTCCTGCCTCATCTTTCTGACCATTCTAGCCCTTCCCTTGGTGACGCTTCCTCTTCTTCTTGGGAGCCCCATGGCCCCTTGCCAACGTGAGCCTCTTCTTCCCATCTTCATCTATCAATAATCCAATGGACTCCCAACATTCACCTCCCAGCCAGTGCTGGGAAGAGTGCCTGGCACATAGTAGGTGCTCAATAAATATTTGTTGAATGAATGAATTGAGAACTCTAGCCTCAGGCTCATGGGTTTTATCTTTGCTCCAATCCTGCTGCCACCTAGACAATCTTAACAACTCCCAAGTGGAAACAAACATCCTATTTCTGCAACCCATTCATCGCCATAGCCAAATCTTGAACCTGGAGTATCACCTATGAGGCTCCAGCCTGGCTCTCCACCATCCACTTCTCTCAAAATGCTTCCAGGGCTGCTCATCCCGTCTCTAGTTCCAGATCCCTTTCCTCTACTTCATGTTGCTTCTTTACATCTCCCGTTACGCTGGGCTGGTGTTGCTAGCCTTGCCTGTTCCCAACCTTGGAACAGTGTGACCCTTCTCTCTAATCTTAACTTGAGCTCTGCTAAGAGAAAAACGCAGAACTGCCCACTTGTTCTATTTCAAAGGTATGAAGACCAGTTCAGCTGGCCCTCCTCTGCCACCAGCTAGCAATCAGTTTACTAACCCTTTCTCCCATTCCTAGAGTTTCCTGTTGCCTTTAGACATTGTCCTTAAACTGTCTCTATCCCTAGAGCCCACTCCCTGTGGTGACATACCCACTCTAAGTTCAAGGTAAAATCCAGGCCATAACTGTAAACTCCCTCCCTGGCCCTCTCACCACCTGCTATCTGTCCATACCATCTCCTAAATATGCTCCCCACTCTTTTTTTTAGGATAATTCCTCCACTCGGGACTTTGGATCCCACAGACCATTCTGTGTACAACAGGCTGGCTCTCCAGCCAAGCATCCCTCTCCTTAGCATCCTGTGAAATTACTTTTGTTCTTGCTTCCCTCCCCTCAGCCCACTAGCGTCAACCCCTCCCAATGGATATAAACCTTCCCTCCACCATGCCTCTTCCTTAGGCTAGCATCCTCTTCAAAAAATGCTGCTCACAAGAAAACTTCTGGAAAGATCTTCGCAGTCTGTAGACAGCTTGCGCATCCCTCCTGTCCTTTCCACCCAGTGCGGATTGGCCTCCACTCCCCGCAGTCTAATGAATCTGAGCTCCCAGGGGGGCTGGAATCCCTCTTCATTGCCATGTCCTACAATCTTTTTCCCTTTTATCAAAGAAGAAACACACGCTCATTTGCACCATACCACAGGGAGAGTGAAATAATGGGACTCCCCCCCAGTAATCTATCCTGAAGCCCATTTTCCAGAGGAAATGGGGTTAAAGGTAGAATATGTATGTATCCTTCCAGATAGCTTTCTGTGCACAACTGTATACACAGTTTGACGCACACAAATAGTTCTAAAAACTGAAATAGGATCGCCCTACATATATCCATCTTTACCTCGCTTTATTATTAATACATTATTTCAATAAATGTATCAACATATTTCCATATCAGTGCCCGCAATCCCCATCGCATTTTTGGTGAGGCTACCTTGTATTCCATCTCACAGGACAGCTGTGAATGTAGCCACTCCCTCCCCAATTAATGACTTTTCAGTCTGTTTCCAAATTTGCTTAGCATCGGAAGGCTGCCACAAACATCCTTGTGTGTGGAATCTCACAAAGTTACTTGAGCATTTCTGTTGGATAGAATGCCAAAAGTGAAATCGCTTTTTCATGTTAAAAAAGGGTCCTCCCAAGAGACTGTCCCAGCTCCCCTGCCCACCTAACACCGGAGGGTGCTTCTGTCCATGCCTGGGTGGGTGCCTGATAACATTCCCTAGGACATATGTAGCATGACCTCACCACGCACTTCTACCCCTTGGATTTCCCCTGTCCCTCCACACTGGCCTGGCTTCCCCCCAACTCCTCCCTGAATGCTGTCTCCTGAATTTTCTTTATGTTTTGAGTGGCCTCTTGTAACATCTTTATGCTAATTGGTCTCACACGGGTCTCTAACCAGTGCCTGCAGCCCCAGACCCCTCCTTTCCGAATGCCTCGAAGAGCTGGGAAGCCAAGCAATTCAAGTGAACTGCCCAATGAATGAGGGTTGCACAGGTGAGTGTGAGGAAAAGGAGAACTCATATAGCCCCTTTCATTCATGCATTCTACAAATATTTATTGAGAACCTGTTAAGTGCTAGGGCATTTCAAGAGAAGTCAGGTGGGGAGGGGGTAGAAATGGCAAGGTCAGGCATGGGGGTGGGGTGGGGTAGAAAGAGATGTGAATCAAATAATTGCGCAAATAAATGTAGGAGTTCAAACTGTGCTAAAGGCCACAAGGGAGTGATTTGTGGGACAGCTGCCAGGTCCGAGGGGCCTGGGAAGGTGCTCCCCAGGGAATGACATTAGAAGGGAGATCTGAATGATGGGCAGGCTTTGAGCAGATGAAGCAGGTCGGGGAGGAGCTCTCGGCATTGGAACCAAAGGCCTGGCCAGAGAGGAGTAAGGCACATTCCAGGGACCTCGAGGCACCAGGACAGAGTTTGATACATGGCTGAGGTCTTGGGAAAGACTTGGGGCTGAGAGGCAGGCAGTAGGGTAAAGAAGATGAGTGTTTTGTGAGATTCTTGACCTTGCCTGAATTTCTAGCCATAGGAAAGAACAGAAGAACACTTGTTTTCCCCTGCTTTGCCCCTCCCAGGTCATGGGACTTCAGATTTGGGTGGGGGATGGGGGGGGGAGAAGCAGGAAGCAGAGGTCTTTACCCTGCCTCTCTTTCACTGTCTTTGTTCTATCCCTATATATCCCTATATATCCTTTTGCAGATATAACCCTTCCCCTTGGCTGGACACTCAAACTTTCTACGACTCATTATCGGAGAGCCCAGGTTAGCATTTGATCCACAGCCTAGGGTGGGCGGGTGGGGGGTGAGTATGTTGGCTTTTGACTAATGAGTCTACTCTTCTGTCCTGCCAAGCCCCCCTCTGGCTTCCAGAGGCATGTTTTTCTCGACTCCAGGGATCTGTGCCAGGCAATGATTTCTCATGACTAGTGGGGGAGGGTGTTTCAAATTTTTCATTCACTGGCATTTTTTGCTCTTGGAATCTGGATGCCTCTCAATTAAGGGTAAAACGTGCTGATCCTTGTGAATAAAACAAAGCCACGTAACTGACCACTGGCTACTGGCCCCACCATCCATCTAATTTAAATCTCTCCAGATGATGGTCTGCCACCGGACTGCCCTGTCTGTCTCCTGAAGATGCCTCCACAGACACCATCCTAAATGGAAGAAGAGGTGAACTCTGCACTTCAGCCTATCAGCCAAGAAGCACTCACTCTTTGCCCAGAGAGGCCACACTGACCTCCAGCCGGAGGGACTCCCTTTTGTCTCCCTAGGAGGGGGCCCCTGCTTCCATCCCCCAGGAGACTTACCCTCCCCCGCCCCACCTCCACTGAAGTTTGAAATATGTTAGGTGGTGGTTCTTTTCACAGCACCTGGCCCATCCTGTACTTGATGCCTCAACCCCCCTCAGCTAACACAAGAAATGCCAAGGCCCAGCCTACTTCACTGGCCACCCCAGCCTCTTGTCTGCAGCCTACAGCCCATGGTGTGAGGACCTAAAAGTTCTCCAAGAAATAGGTCAGCCAGCTGCCAGCCCCTTTCCACAGCAGCCCTACAAACAGGAGCAAGCCCTCTGTGGCCTCACTTGAGTTCACGCTCGTGCCTGTCCACACTGATGACCAATCACTAAGCCTCACCTCAGGAGTCGCCATGGCACCCGCCCAGGGCTGGGTCCTCTGACTTTGAACTTGTAGCAAAGAACGGGTAGGAGGGGGAGGGTTCTGGATAAGGCCAGACTGCCCCTTCTTTCTGGATTTTGGTTCTGAAAGTGTGGAATAAGAAAGACCTCCTTCCCATCAGGAGGAGAACGGTCATTTTCACTAACAACACCGGGAGATTCTGGAACAAAGAATGAATGAGGCCAAACCCTTTAGGAGAACAAAGCTTTCAGGAATTAAACACTCCGTTCATTCCTGGAGAAAAAGACATGTGGGTGGTTTTGGACTCGTTCCACCCGGGCATCGGCGTGGCTCCCACCAGAGCTCTCCCACCCGCTGTTTGGGCCCTGAGCCAGGTGTTACAGCTTCCCAGCCCAGGGTACTTGCTGGCTTAGGGGCCTCAGGGGCTACGGTGCCCAGTGGAGGCAGTCCTCAGTGACTTCGCTTCTCCAGCACAAACTGGGGAACCGTGTTCTGCACGAAAGAAGCAACAGGCCCACGAGGGCAACACCTGCTGACAAGTGCAAGGTGTGGGCCACCTCCAGCAGCTTCTCGACTCCAGTCCTTAGACTCTTCAAGTACTTGATGAAATGCATACAACATTTCTCCCAGGCTTCTTCCCAGTTCCCAGTTGGTCTTGTGAGCTGCAAACTATTCACTCAGAGAAGAGAGGATGAGGATGAACTTGCTTCTCCCTGGACCCTCCCCGGAACTGGTGGGGTCAGCACCCCTCTTGCCCCTTGGAAGCGAACTGGTTTGCCGTGCCTGGAGCATCAACCCAGCCGCCGACTGTCCAAGAATGTAAATACAGGGCGTGCCTTGGTGGGCTCCCAGAAGCCCTGCTCCTTCCAAAGTTGAAAGCAATGACAATCTGCTGAAGAAGCGAAAACTTCCAAGGAAACTGCTGAGAAAAGGAGGCAAGGGACTTGGAAACCACCCACTCCCACCAACTCCCCCTACAAGGAAATCAGGCAGGAGCTCCGATCTCTGGGATGGTCTAAGATCTTCCTATCGCTGGCCCCCAACTTCTGCTCCTTATCAGAGGAGGGCTCTGACAGCCTGGGGATGGAGGTCTCACTCCCAGAGCCTCCAGGCTGCCTTTGGGTCATGCTGCTCTTCCCAGTCCTCAGTAGAGATCTAAGCAAGCAGTCCTCTGCCTGCTGCCCCGGGGAGGACAGGTGTGGCAGGCTGGTTGGGAAGGGCCGCTGCCTTCACTGCTTGTAGCTCTAGGCATTCAGGGACATCCCTCTTGTGGCTGTGGGCCATGGCCAGCTGTGCTTGAACAGCTGTCTCCAGGGGCATCATGGCCCCCTGGGTGGGAGGCAGCTGTCATACTGCCTGCCTGCTGGGGACAGGGGTGGGGTGATGTGTCCCCCCACAGTGCAGTCCAGAACTAAGGTACAGAAGAAAGGAGGCAGCCTGTCTCAGTGCTTTTTCCTCCACATCTGGGCATGGGTATTATGTTAGCACACCTTTCTTGGCAAAGAGGCATCTCAGTGTCCTTTTTAAGCTGCCATCCCCTCCTCCCGTGACTTCTAATTAATATCTACTATATGAATTATTTATTGGGAACAGATGTTGGTGTTTAAAGAGTGCTGAGTGGAGATCCTTTGCTAATCAATTTATTTTAACAGGTTTACGTGGTTACTACAAGCCCAGCTGGAGAGTTCTTGGTCACCGGAAGCCTGTGCTCTGACCTTTTGTTCATGAGTATTTCTAGCTCGCCCAAGCCTGTTGCTGCCTGCTCCATTTCCCCCCACCCCAGATCCTGGCCAAGGGGTCTTCTTCTATTGGGATTCTGATTTGTTCTGGACAAAGTGTTATCCGTCCTTCACTCTCCAACCAGAAAAGACAAGCATCAGCCCTTGGTTTGGACCAAATGGAAACTCAGTGAGATCTGGGCATGCCTCCCCAGGCTTCAAGCCAAATTTTCCCAGGTCATGCCATTAAAGAAACAGCTGCAATGGAGAAGTCAGCCTGAAATTCCAAATGAGAAAGTGCTAAAGGACTAAACCACCTGATCCGTGCCTCTTCCCAGTGGCTCTCCGCACTGGGGCAGTCAGAGAAAGCTAAGGCAGACTCGCCCCTCTGGTCCTAAATTCACAGTAAACTCCTTGGCAGGCATGCTAAGTGCTAGGGGCAACTTAAAACGTTTGGGGGGGGGGCTGGTAAACACCCCTGAAAGTCCTTCTCTCTGGGAGAATTTGTAGTCTGAGAAGGTGCCAAGCCTGCAACTCCATTTTTCTGCCCAATCAGGACAAAGATAAGAAAAGCAAGGTGTGCCCCCAGTGACGCTTCTTCCCTGCCCTCTGCCTGCCACCAGCTATGGGCCACTCAAGGTTCTAGAATTGCCCCAGTGGGAGAAACTGAGGTGTTTTGGAAGTTTGCAGGGATTCCCATGCCCGCATAGCCCCATTTTGTCCTCCAGCAGCAGCTCTCTGGGGGTTCTGGGGGTCTGCCATCGTAGAGAGATGATCTAAAGGTCAGGTACAGGGGCAAGGGCAGCTAAATCATGGCGGGTGAAGTGCTTCTGCCCCACTACTTATCTTTCCGTGTCCCCAGCCCTGATCCCACCCAAAACCATGGGCCAGACTTCTCTGATGTTTCTGTAGCCCAAGGTTCTATAGCCTCAGGGATCTTCTCCTGCAAGTCCTCCTTTACTTGGGAGGCCTGGAGGAGGGGGCACCCAAGAGAAGATTTGCTTTTGCTTCTGCCTGGACTCCCGGGGGAGTATCATGGTCCCAGAACCACTTTTGGGGTGAATTCCTCACTGTCTTGTATTTGTAGCCTAAGCTCATCTGTGGGCCCCACTGTAATTATTAGAGACATGTATCCAGGGAAGAAGGGAAACTTTGCAATAACTGCGGATGTGGGTTGACTACCCCCAGGATACAGCCAGCAAAGGCTCTGTGCAGGGACGGGGTCTTGGGAGAAGGGGACATACAAGGACCACACAAACAGAGGAGTAAATCAGTTCAGGCAACCGATGCCTAGGTCTCATCTGACCCCATGCACAGGTAAGGAGCCATCACGGGCTTTACTGTGCCTCCCAAAAGGGGTAGTGGAGATCCAGAGTGGAGGAGAGAAAACAAGCTTCCCTGCTTGATTCTAGGTAAAGCTCTGGAGGGGACTAGGCTGAGGCTGCGGGCTCTGCCTCTGGCTGAAGTCCAGAAGAAACCATGACTAGGACTTCAGACATGACAGAGAGTCTCCCTTGGCCTTGTCCCAATATATGACAGTTGCCCTTGCCCTTTGCAGAGATCCCTGCGAGATGAGCTCTTGCTCTCAGCCCCCAACACAGACCCTGACAGGACCCATTGTCCAGAATTCTCGGATAGTTCTCAAGGTTTATTGGAGGCCCAATCCTGCTGTTCTTATCTGTTCTTCTTGAGAGACAGCCCATCTTTGGGAGGGGATTTGTCTGGGCAAGGCAGGTAGCCACTGTCTCAGTGGGGAGCCTGGGCCCCCTCAGCGGGGACTACTCTTAAGTCCAGAAAGCCTCCTGTCTCCTCAGACTCCCCTGGAGTCCTCATGTCTCCTCAGTGAGCTTTGCAGAGCAGGGGAGGGAGTTGGCCTCAGAAGAGAGTCTGGAAAGCACACATAGTCACAGGACCTGTAGGTGTGACTTATGAGGACATCGGTAGCCACAGCCATAGTCTAACTCCAAGTATTTTCCATTTCATAGCTTTTAAAAAGCCTCACACACAGAGCGTTTCCCATGGTCCTGGGACAGCTAGCTGGCTCAGGTCCTTCTGGGGAGGTTCTTGTCGGGAGCTCAGCTTCCTGGGCTCCGGGGACCAAACACTCTGCCACAGTCAGTGAAAACAAGACCGAGCAGAGAACAGTATAGCATCCAGGATAAGATGTGACCTGGCAGGCCAACTGTGGCCCACCCACCCTGGGGAAGAGAGCGATTCCACAGAGCTCCAATGGGGTAAACCTGGGGCTCAAGTCACCAACAAGGCTAATAAGCCTTCCTCTTCCTCCCAGCTCTGATTCTGCGCACTTGTTGGAACGGCCTGTCACCCACCTCAAAGATGCTTCCCTTTCAACTCTAACCTATTTGGGCCAGGCAGGCAGGCAGGGACTTCCTTGGCCCCTTTTCTTCTTTTCTATTTTTTTTTAAAGATTTTATTTATTTATTTGTCAGAGTGAGCACAGGCAGACAGAGTGGCAGGCAGAGGCAGACGGAGAAGCAGGCTCCCGCTGAGCAAGGAGCCCGATGTGGGACTCGATCCCAGGACACTGGGATCATGACCTGAGCTGAAGGTGGCAGCTTAAGCAACTGAGCCACCCAGGCATCCCAACCCCCTTTTTTTTAAGAAGTTAACCCAGGCTGATCAGGCAGGCAAAACTAGACAGTCCCTATACTTTTTTTTTTTTTTTTTTTTTTTTAAGGGGACAGGAAGGTATGTTGGAGGTGAGGGAGTATTTGTTGCTGTGGCCCATAGACAACCCGGTGTTCACCCAGGAATCCTTCATGTTTCAGTGAGAAGGGAACTTTCTGGTTGCTTTTATGTTCCTAGAAGGCACATCCAACATATAGAAATGTGAGGGAGTAGGGGCTGCTAAGACTCCATTCTCTAGTAGTTAAAGCTCAAATTGATCTATTCCTTCAGGTACTTGACATAATTTCATGTAATTCTTCAGCTCCTCTCTGCCCTGCTGCTGATGGGAATCTTCAAAATGTGCCTGTGGTTTGGGGCTTCAAGATCCGGTATGTGCCCCAGTGATGCCAGCTATGTGCCAGTTCAAAACCCAGGCTGCAGGGACCCGGACAGGAATGAGGCACTCCCTGCCTGGGAGTCTGCTTCAGGTTGGAAAATCGGAGGAGTATAAGGACACAGGGCCCCAGTGAACCTGCACACACCCACATATGCCACACAAAGTCTTGAACCACAGCTAACCTGACTCCCTCCCGGCCTGATGCCCTGTGATCCTCCCCAAACACCAGAGGATGGAAGCCTGCTCCAAGGCCATTGCCAATGCCCTGGCCCCAGTGCCCTTCTCCCTTCAGGACGCTGTCATGAGATAGTTTCTTATCACCACTGGTTTCTAGCTGGAGAGGAGAATGGAAAGAGCTCCTTTCCAGAGGCCCATGGTGTTAAAAAAAAAAAAAAAAACAAAGGCGTGAATAGTCATGCCTGATGGATTCAAGGCCTAGAACCCAGAACCTTTGGAACTCAGAGTCAGATTCAAAAGATTTTCCTGGACCCTGGATCTGTGAAAGTAAGACATTTCTCTGAGTATCTTAGTGGCGAGCCAGTTATGGTCCCAAACTTTTCTTCTTCCCCCAACCCCACTGTGCTGACTGTACAGATTCTTTGGGAAATGTCTCCCAAAGGCAGCTGAGGACTGATTGCAAAAAGGCTGATGCTGAGTGACCTGGAGCATCCCACCCACTTCCCCTCCAGTCCTTATTTAATAACGCTGGCTGGCACCTGCCCACCCCTGGGGTTTGCCAGTCTTGTGAGCTGATTGAAATCCCATTAATTTTCCACACGTCCCAGCCCCAGGGCTTATGTGTAAAGGAGCTGTCACTGACTTCTGCTCTGTAAGAGCAGGCTCCAGCCTACTCCATGTGTCACACGTGCTTTGTGCCTCTCTCTAGACCCTCCACGCCAGCATTTCTTCAAAGTGCCCACCGTTGCCCCTAAAGAGGCAGCCCCAGCAAGCTCACTTCACAGGAATCAAGTTGCAGGCCGAGTTACCCAGGCTTTCAAGTGCAACTTTAAAAGGGATAGATTTGGCAGATCTTTACCCCAAAGTATCTGGCCAGTATTATGACCTGGGAGTGGGGCGCAGCTGCTTGCCTTCCATTTGGGGTCCAAATGCTGCACCCCCGGGGGCGGGGAGCGGCCTCCCTCACAACATACTGCATCCAGCTTGCCGGCCCTGCAATGCCTCCCCTACGCTCAGATGCCCCACAGCCACCCCCCCAACCCCCATCTTTTGTTCCAGCCTCCTTTCCTTTCTCCTGTCTGTGATCAAGAACAGAGGCTCCTGGCAGCAGGTGGGCTGAAGATGCATAATCCCTCAGCGCCACAGCGGCCAGCGCACCTCCTCTCCCTCTGGAGCCACGGAATCCCGCGAACTTCGGTTCATTAGGGCATCTCTCCGGGCTCCCCAGCCTCCAGGACGGCGCCCCCAGCCCCGCTTCCTCCCGCGCCCCAGTCCTCGGACCCTTCTGATGGTCAAAGACCGTCCCGCCCCCCAGCGAGCGCAGGTCAGCTCTGCCGCGCGGGCGGCACCCACTCAGCGGTTGGGAAGCGCCGTTACCCTGCGGCTTCTGCTCTGGTGCGGCGGGCGGAGCTGGGTGAGCACTCGAGGCCCCGCCCTCATAGAAGCCCCGCCCCCGCCCCAACGGCCGGCGCCGGAGGAGCTCGTCGGGGGTGGGGTCGAGCCGCAGGGCCCCGCCCCGCGCCCCGCCCCACGCCGGGTTCCTTTGGAGCGTCACGTTGGAGGGTCAGTCCCTCGGAGATTCCCGGCGGTGGGTGTCTGTGGCCCTCCACCCCTCTGAACTCAGATGTCCGACCCTCAGATGCCCGACGGCACGGTCTTTTGTTCCAACTTCCGTGCGGGGTGCGGGGGTGGCTGAGGACCAACTTAGAGGGCTTCCCAAGACATCCCTGATTTCAAATATCCTGTCCCGTTGTCAGACAGAGATCCCCTCCACGCACGTTGGAGAACGGCTCATTCGTACACTTCCAAAAGGGTCTCAGATTGAGCTGAATAGAAGTGATCGAGGGTTACTATGTTCAGATAGCTTGAGCCACCAGATAGTCTCTGGGGTCAGAAAGGTCTTTTTGCAGGGCGGCGGGCAGGGAGGAGGGGCGGATATAGACGTTGTCTTCCCAAGTCTTTGGGTTTGAGGAGGAACGGACAGTGCCGAGGCCAACGACGTTGAGTGAGCAGGAGAGAGCAGAGCAGAGAGAACTGGGGGTAGGGTGGACTCACCTCACCCAATGAGACCCAAAGTCCTGCCCAGAAGTTTGGGGTGCCTTCGACTTCTACTTCCCCCAACCTTCCGTTCCTCCCCATCCACCCTGAAATTAAAAGGATTTTAGCTTCCTCAAGAAAAACTTAGGCCTCAATTCCTCCCAAAGCACCCTCCTGCGGGAAGGAGTGGGCAGGCTACATCTCTCCCTATTCTAGACAGAGTCCTGGATAATCACCATCGTTCCTCCCCCTCTCTGCCTTTCTTCCCCACAGAGGTTCCAAGTCTAGCGAGGAGATAAAGCAGTGGTGTGAAAAGAGAGGGGGTGAAAAGTCATTTCCTTTCAGTTTAACGGGCTCTAAGAGGAACCTGGAGGAAGCAGAATTAATAAGCGAAAGTTTGTGCCACCAGTCCCTGACATACTCCCACCTCACCACCCCCCAGTCATTGCTTTTGAATACCTGTATACCTGAAGACCATTTACAAAATGAATTGTGAATTGGCTATTTATTGAGGCAAACAAGAGGTGGCTCTGGAATTATACTGTTTGTTAGTGTAAATCCATTAAAATAGAAAGTTTATATAATTATCTTCCTTTTCATTGATGACCCTGGTCCAGCTACTTTGCAGTAACCTCCTCTGGGCCCTCCCACCCACTCCATCTATGACTTTTATTCTCACAGAAAGCCTTAGTAAATTACAAGCAACTGTGCCCCAGAAGAGGAAGGAAGGAGGAGAAATCTGTTTTTAATTAGAACTTGAGGGACTTACCTTTAAAATGCAGATGTGTGTTGTGATGGTCTGAAGTGGGGGGGATAGAGAAGGACAAAGACATAAGGAAGACCAGGTGGAGAAGCCTTCCCTGTGGCCCTGGACAAATAGGTTAGGGGGATCCACAGCAGAAGCCAGGACTGCTCTTCCCCACAGCAGAGAGGAGGTTTCAGACTAGAGAAAAGTGCAGCTTGTTTCTGGCGAAAGTGGTAGTGACAGCAGGTGCATTTAGAAGGGGTTCCCAGCTGTGCTTTCACCTCCTCTGGCTGTGTGTGTGTGTGTGTGTGTGTGTGTGTACCAAGCCTCCTTTGGGATCTTGGGTAGGGGAGTGGGGAGGCCGGGAGGCTGAGGTTTGGGAGGAGAAGTTTATTCACATTCTTGCAAAGTCTTCTCTCAGAAGAGCCATTTTCAGATCATCTGCTGATGGTCTCGTGGCTCCGTTATGTCACATCCCAAACGAGAGTGTCTTAAAACCTTGATAATTCTAGCAAAGGAGCTGAAGCCTGGTAGGAGGGCTAACCAAGCATCAGTCCTGGATAACTAGGCTTGGGATGGTTGAGAGGAGAGGCCACAGAGTGTGGAGTGCCTGGCCACACCAGGAGGACTTCAGAGCTCAGGGAGTTTTGCAGGTGATGGTGATACCCCTCTGAAGCCCTTTGCCAGCCTCCTGGAGGGTGGGGCTCAGGAAAGCCTCCATACAAGGGCAGCTTTTTTTTTTTTTTTTTTTTTTTTTTAAGCACAGCCTTGGCATTAAAAGCAGCAGGCCAAATTCCTATGGTGCTACCAAAAGGAAATCAGAAACTATAAACTGGGGGCCAGGACACATGGAATCTTTTGAAGACTGTGTCTCATCATTTTTGAAGGTTTCTGTTTTGGTCAACTTTCTCTGTAGTTAAACCCTTAACACACAGCAAGGAAGTGAGGAGCAGGCAAACTGTTCTTCTCAACAGCTAGGCTTGAGAGGAGATGAACCAGATCGCTGTCAGAGAAACAAGAAAGAGGAACCCTTGGGGCTTGCTGTACAAAGTAGTGGGCTGGGGAGGGTCAGTGGAAATGGGATGGTCTGGGGCTTCAGTATAGAAAGTCCCCAGGTATATCCCTGGGGGTAGGCCTCCTGACCCAGCAAGAGAAACCCGAGGACAGAGGATCTGCATGGACGTCTCGGTGCCAGGAGGGACAAGGGAAAGAATAAGAGGGTCTGGAAAGTGAGAAGCTGGATCACAGTAGAGCATGGTTTAATTAAACTCTCCTTTCTTTGATTTGTCCCATGAACTCACACACAGTCTGGTCACCCCAGGTAGACTGTTTGCCCCTCAAGAGCTGGGGCTCTGTCTTACTTTCTCTTCCTTATAGCACTTAGCTCAGTGCCTGGCACACTAAGTCAAATTTTATTTAAAACAATTTGCCTTTGATGGTATGTTTGCAAACTTGTTCTCAGGAGTGAGATCTCTGTTTATTTTTTTTTCCTGTAATTTTAAAGGGATTCTCTCAGACCCTCTGTAGGCTAAGGGGATTGATCTCACAGTGCTTGAATTTTCCTTCCAGAATTCTCAGGAAATGGAGCTTGTTGACTTAGTGTGGGTTATTTCATTCTATTTAGAATTAACATCATCTAATATGTATATGCACATGGGGTGGGCAAAGTGCTATACCAATGAGAGATGGTTTTTCCTTATGTCTTTGATTAGAATAGATTATTCTCTGCTGAAATCAGAAGGCCTAAAGCAAGGCAGGTGGCTGAAAGGGGAGGAAGTCCAAAGAACAGAACCAGTTTTGCTAGATGTTTCCAATTCGGCCCTTAGCATGGCAACAGGAAACTGGCCTTCTGGTTTGGGGCTCATGATGGGACAAGGCTTTGCCAAGGTGAGCCCATCTCTCTCCTGGCCCACACCCCACCCGTGCTGTCTGTCTCAAAGTTGCACACCTGAGTTGGGTCAAAGCCTAAACTCAGCCAGCAAAGGAGCCATGACTCAGATCGTTCTAGCGATATCTGTGCCTCAGGGTGTCCACGAAGAATGTTGCTTCCTCATTTAGGAAGCTCAAAGTTGAGTGCTTTGGGGATTTCAAAAAAGAGGGACCTGTGCTCATATCTTGGTAAATTGGAAAATGTCTCCCCGAAATGTCCCTGTCCCAGACCTGCCCCCCTTCTTTCTGCCATTGGAACCTCTGGCACAGAAACCTTTCAAAGAATAAAAAACAAAAACCAGAAACCAAAATGAAAAGGTTTTTGCTCTCCGTGTTCCCTAATGTTAAGCACACGCATGCACGCGCGCACACACACACACACACGGTGTGATTTTGTGGCTTGCACTTGAAATAGGAGTATATATTTATTTGAACAATCTTAACCCTCCCTGCAAAGAATCGCTTGGCATTCATCTGGCTGGTAACGTGGAATATGGAGCACAGGTTTCCCTCTAGTCTTGTGACTTAGCCTGGAAACCACATTTTTTGGGCAGTTAAACGTTTTATAAACGAATCCAAGCAGTGGTGTTTCAACCTTTCTTGGTTTATCGGCAATGCTGAGTGCAGATTGTACCACAATTTCCTTTGTTGGGGACCCTCTCTGAGTTCTCGGGGGGCAGCTGAGCATGGACAAGCCCATTCTGATATGTCCATCCTCCGTCTCCTCCCCGCCTCCACACTGGGCTGGGTGACAGGTGGACGAAGTACAAAGATTGTACAACCCCCTTATTTTACAGATGAGAAAACTGAGGCCCAGAGAGGGATGACCCTTACCTAGCCCTACAACCTCTACACCTTGTCCTTCTGCCTTCGTTTCTGATGCTTTCTAGCATGAATGACACAAACTTCGCCTCTCCCTGGCCCCGCGTCCTGTGTCACTCTTCAGAATATTTTTGAATAGGTGTCCTGTAATCTCTTACATTAGATATGTTAAAAACAGACGTCTTTTCCTCCCCGCAGCCTTTTCTCACCGCCCGGAAGTACGAGTATCCTAAGGCCAGCCAGCCCTGTCCTCCCCACCCCCTTCCTCCCATTTATCAAAACTTGATGTGTTTGGCTCCATCTCTCACTGTCTTGTATCTGCAAAATGGGCTGCAACAGGGTCATGCCACAGACATAGATCGCGGAAAATGATAACTGACAACTGATTAAAAGGATTGTATTGAGCAAGATCCTTTTCTATTTGAGACAACTTTGCCACCTTTTGGCTTTCCCCTTAATTAGGATACCAAAAACTCAAGGAAAAATGTGATATCAAAAGCTCACAAGCATCATTCAAATCTTCCCTAATCCATTGCCTTCATTTGAAGCGCCAGCATTTCATTCAAAACAGAACTGTTGTGCGTGAACTTGAGAGTACATTAATTTGTTGTGCGAATCCGTCACTTGGTGAGCTGCGGCTTGGACACTCCCCGCACGCGGGGTAATCTCTCCCTGGTTATAGGAGGGCAGCGCTAGGAGCTCAGGGCTTGACTTTACAAATGAGGAAGCTGACACCCAGCCAGGGGAAGGGACTGGCCTGGGGCCACTGACTAGTACTAAAACTGGGACTAGAATGGAAGCCTCATGACTCGCTGTCAGGGCCCTACCCCACTTCCCACTCACCCCTACCCCACCCGCCCCTCACTACAGTAGAACCAGGATGTTGACAGTGGAAAGGATCTTGGAGATCTTCCTGAAACTTCCAAATACAAAAAGGGCTGGGTTGTCCACCCTCTTGAGAGAGAGGCAACTACCCCGAAGTGTTTGTCATCACCTCCTGACAGCTATCTGAATTAGAGCCCCAGGTCCCGGGAAGTGAGACTCTCTTCTCCAGAATCCAGCTCGACAAGCCTATGACCTCCAGTTTTGGTGTCACCCCTCAGCAACCAGCTGTTGATGCTTCCTCAGCCAACAGGTGGTCACGAAAGCCCCCCTCCCCCAATCAGGTGCTGGGTCAGTTGCCAGAACTTTGAGATGTTGGCAGAGAAAGATAAAGCCCAGGAAACCATTTCTAACACAGTTGCCCCGAGCAAAGAGTAAATGCCAGAAACGTCCTGGAAGAGGCTATAAAACGAGAATAAAACAGGATGGTAATTTATGATGGGCAGTAAAAAGATCTGGGGAAGCTGAGCAGCCAGTGAGATTTCATTTCCTTCTGCTTCGTGGCTCATCTAACGGGCTGAGCAGGGTGCTGCCCACACAGGCAGCCTCCACATTCTGGAGAGCCAGGTCCCTATCCCACATCAAGTTAGGGAAGTCGGTGGCGGCTATCTTCCGGGCCCCCCAGAGCTCTCACTGCACCAGGTCTTCCCTGTAAGGGCATCTGCCCTTGCAGCCCCCAGAGCCCGAGAACCCCCAAAAGTAGACTCCCATTTCCACTAAAGGCCGCCTTACACAGGGTGAAGCAATTTTCCACCCATCATCTCATTTGGTCCTTACAGAAACTCTGTGAAGGGCCTTCTACAGAGATATAAAGGCACTGGCTCAAGGTCACACAGCTAGTCAGTGGCAAATCCAAGACTTGGATGCAGGACTACCTATTTCAAGATCAAAGTCTTTCTCAAACCCAGCCCCATTACCACTGCAGGGAACAGAAGATAAGTGAAGTCTCCTCCCCATTTCCAACCACCCCCCCCTCACCGAGGAAGCCCCAGGGGCTGGAGCCCAGGCCCAGGCCAGAGAGCCCCCACTTTAATGGGGCCTTTGAGCCCCAGGGTGGAGGGAGGCAGCCCCAGAGGGAGGCCAGCAAACCTCCCCATGTCAGGTGCACCAGGCCTCCCCCAACAACCTTTGATTGGGGTCATCAGCTGGTCACTGAGGTGGCAGAGCTCTTGGGCTGCCCCTGCTCCAAGGGGCTGAGTTGGCACTCCACAAGCACTTGCCAGGTACCCCCAAAGGGGCTAAGCCCACCCTTTCCCACTTACTGCCAGGTGCAATTTGTTCTTCGTGGTCCTTTAGGTGGGGACACCTCCTGCTCTGTCCAGGAGGTGTCTGCAAAGTTGAAAGGCAAAGCAGCCAGCAACTGGTGAGACTGGCCTTGTCCCTTCCCTCTAAGGGGGCTTTGGAAGGTGCCTCAATTAAATGTGGGACAGAGGGAGGTTGCTGGAAGCAGAGAGAGCGCCCAACAGGTTCACCTTCCAGGGAGTCTTTTCTTGGGGTGAGTTGGGGATCCTTTTTCAGCTTGATAGAGCGGAAGGGCAAGAGTACAAAGGGCCAGAGGTGAGCACTCTGGGGCTGGAGTCTGGTGCCCGTTCTCCCACTAAGCTCAGATAAGACACCTTTCTGAAAGCCAGTCACCTCTTCTTGCCCATTTGGAAGTGCCGGTGGAAAGCTCCAATGAGAGTCTGGATACGACAGGACTTTATGAATCTCCAAGGTCCTTGAGTTGTGGCGTGCTGTAACTTGCTGGCTGAGCAAAGAGGTCACCATCGGGCATCACTCTTGAGGCCATTTCCGGTCAGTCTGCAGGCCTGTGGGTGCCACCATGTTCCCCCCACATCAGGGCCCAGAACACTCTCATACACTTTCCCCCAAGGTATTACCTAAAATTATGGAAATCCAAAGTCACATCCATTTCGGGTCCTGGTGGAGAAAGGTTGCTGATCCAGAATACCCTCTCTCCAAAGATGACCCCACTCCCCACCAGCATCTTTTCTTTTGACTCCTCCATCTTCCCATGATCCTGTGGGGAAGAGCGGAGGCCATCTGCTCAGAGCCCTGTCTCCCCCCACTTCTCTACTTCAAACTCAAACTATCCTGATCACTTACTACTCTCAGGAACTGGTGTCTACCCTACCCGACTGTGGGACTACCCGCTAGGGTCCCATCGCCTTGACTGAAGGCTGCTCAGCCAAGCAGCTGGCCTAGAGGTGCATCCCAGAGTTCTTAGAAGATTGTCTGGTTACCAAGCTCAGCAGCAGACCCCCTGAATCCCTCTCTGGTGGGATCATTTCCTAATCCATCTCAAGAACTCCAGATTCTTCTACCTGACTGGTCGCCCCTATTGAGCCCAGTGAACCCTTTGGATCAGTCGATACTTAAGAAGACGATTCCTTGTCAACCCCAGAGCACAGAATCTCAAAGGTGACTTTTCGGTGGTGTGGCTGTCACCACCAGGGTCTTGAGCAATGACTTCCCCTTGCTCTCCAGCCATTTCAGACCCCTTCTGCTGAAACTCTTGGGCACCTAGCCCTCCCCTACTAGTCTCCCAAACTGCTTCTCTCCTCTCTCACTCTGTACCAACCCCTCCCCCTCAAAGCTTCCATCCCTTGAGAGGGTTGACAGATATAAAGGAACCAAGTTTTAAGGGTCATTTACACAAGGAATCTGGGCACTGTGAGGGCTTTCCAGAGGGTTAAAAAATGCAGTAAGCCCTCTTATGCTTTAACGGACCCTGAGAATGATCACCCACATGTCAGCTTCCTTCTCCTCCCACTTCAAAAACATTACCCAAGGACGCAGGACAGAGAATCACCCCCCACCCCCCAAAACCCACTTAGCCACACCTCTGCAGAGGTGCCATATCCTAAGAAACCTCCAAAAGGTTTCCCGTTGCTCTGGGTCTATTTTTCCAAACTTTTCCACCAAGGAAAAGGACAGAGAAATGAACACCCTGGAACTCCCTGCCAGTCTGGTTAGTCGGCATTCTGAGAAGAGGCCCGTTCCCTTTATCCCCCTGAAGTTCTGCCAAGAAGACCATCGGGCTCATCCAGATGTCCCCCCCCCCATTCCGGCCAGCTGTGGGCACCAGGCCGATGCCCCTCTGGGAGAGAAGACTTTGGAGAGCTACCATGGCTGCTTCTCCACCCTTTGGGGCCGTTGATGTTCTGCTTAAAATCCAAGGGGTCCTGACATCTGCTTCCTCACCGGTCAGCTGCTTCCTGGCCAGGCTGCCCCAGGTTCAAGGCAGTTTCTCGGGGGTTTGCTGGGTGCTTGAGGTAGGCACAGAGCCCCCATGTGCTTGGCTCATGAGGTTCCCAGTCCCCATCCCTGTCTTCATGGAGCTTACAATCTGGTGAGGGACATAAGACGTCCCTGAGAAATCACGTACGATGACCCTGTGAGGCCCAGGGGCAAATCCCCCCTGCAGGGATCTTAGCTCAGTGGCCTGTGGCCTGTCGCTCTCAGCAAACCCTCCTCACCACACCTAGAATAGAGATGGACTCCAGTCTCTGCCGGATGGGAGTTGTGGTGGGTCCCTAATTCATGAGGCCTGGATTAATGAGTCACTCTCTTTCCGTTGACAATGCAGGTGAGGCCCTTACTGGATAGAGCTGTTCCCTAGATGAGGCTGTCTGGCTCTTTTCCTTCCAGAGCCTACTTAGCCCCCTGCCCCGGCTTCTCTCAACCTCCCTCTGTTTATGTTCAGCTTGACGTTTCTATTGACGTATCGATCTCCGCTAGCCCAAGAGCATTTCTGCTGAACATGCTCACTGCTCATTGTGGGGGCCAGAGGGCATAGCTGACTGCAACTTCTCGGAGCCAGGCTCCAGGGGTAGCCTTGATGGGGGGGGGGTGCCAGGGACAGCAGCCTCGGGGCTGGGGTGAGGAGCAGAGCCTCTCTGGAGTTGGGATGGAAAGACAAGAAACAGCTTTCTGGGAGGGACATGAGTGGACCAAGCTGTGGCCGCCCTCAGGGGCAAGGGGAGGCCTCCTGGGGTGCAGAGACACAGACTGACCTTGAAGTCTTTCTACCCCATTCCAGAACTGAGTGAACGAACTTGTGTCCGCATCTGCCTTGGGAGGCTTTTTTTCTCCTTGCTCTTTGTCCATACTCAAGAGGAGGCTTGAAATCATATAGGAATGTCCTTTAAAACCTGTTTTAAAAAAAAAAAAATGCCCAAGGAACAAATGTAAGCTAGGATTCCTTCCTGCCGCCCCCCCCCCCCCCGAGGCTCTGTGAGGTATCGAGCCAAGCATGGTCTTGGGGGTGTCGTTGTCTCCCTGGCACCTGGCCAGTAAGTAGCCATAGGTTCATGAAGCGGGCCCTTCGGGTGTCTAGACAAGGCACACTTGTCTCACCTTCCTAGTTCACAAAGCGTCCATAGCTGTTCCCTCCTAACTGCCACGTTTCCCTCCTGGCTTCCATCTGGCGAAATTTGGAGTCAGTCCTGGCAGAGTTATTTTTTTTTTTCTACACATCCCAGACAGGCTTTTAACCAAAGGCAACGTTCAGACTGATGCGTGGGGGACGCGCAGGGGGCACGCGCAGTGAACTACTTCCTTGTCTTTAACTTGTCCTGTGCTCTTGAAACATTTCTTTGTTTCCTTTTTTTTTCTACCCGCTCACCCGGCCCTTGTCCTCAACTCCATCGTCTTTCCACTGGGAATCAGCTGGCCCCGAGTGGGATGGTGTGAGCCACTCCTTGGCGATAAAGAGTAATGTAAGACATTACATGGGTTCTGGCATTCTGGAACATTCACGCACACAGCCCAGCAAGATATTAGCAGATTGCTTGTCAGGAAATGGGTGTTCTCGTCTCAGTGGAGTGGGAAAAAGGCAGGGCCCAGGGCCCAGTTCCAGCTCTGCCTTCATGAGTGGGTGAGCAGTTAGTTACGTGCTGCCTCCGAGCTTCGGTTGCCTCCAGGTTCCATTCCAGAACTTTCCCTGAGTCTCCTCTTTGGCTCAGACATTCTTAGCTCTAAGAATATTGGGGACACACTCATCATATTTTGAGTAAACTCCATGAAGAATCGTGGAGTCAGAATTCCCCACAGAGGCCCCACCTGGCCCCCAAGTGGCAGTGGGAAGAGATCTGAGTCTTATCTAGTCTGAATCTTCCCTCCTGTCCGAGACCTCCTCACCCTCACCTGTAGGCAGCCATAACCGAGAATCCAGGCCGAGGCTGCAGGCTTCTGACCACCCTCTGCTCCCTAGTGCCCTCCCCGCCGGCCTTGTAGACTGTGCTCCCCAGACCTATCTGGAACCTCTCACACCCCACCCCTCCACACCCCACGTAGGCAAGACAAGCCCTTATTGGACATGAACAATGTCAGTACAGAGGGGACTAGGATTAGACTCCCACAGAGGACAGACCTGTAAACAAGAATTAGAGAATGTGTAGGGTATCTCGGGGGCACGGGGAGTGTTCCGTGGGCACACACAGGCTGGTGGTTTCCAGGAAGACCACGCAGGGAAGGTGATGCTTGAGCTGGGTGGAAGGGTGGGCCGTGGACTGGCTAGGGAAAAGGTGGGGTCTCTGTCTGGGGAGCCCAGCAGAGCACTCCTGCGGGGTGCAGGAGCATCAGAAGAGGCTGGAGAGAAAAAGAGAGGGCGTCCACTCTGGCCAGGGAGCCGGTCTGCACCTTGAGCGGAGCCTGGAGTAGCCAACAGCAGTGACTAGGCTATGAACTTGTGCGGCGGGTGGTCAGAGAGACAAGAGCCTATCTTGGCGGGGGGGGGGGGGGGCAGGGCTCCACTGACACTTCATGGAGCTGCGCTCTGGCCCAAGGGTGGCCTAAATGGAGGGTCAGCCACAAAGGGGGAGAGAAGCAGAACACACATGAATTTTTTGATGTTCAGATGGCTGTGCTGCTCTCCCACTGGGCCCTTCTTCCTTCCCCAGCGACCCCATTGTCGCCATGGAAACAGAGCTCCACTGGGGCTGCTGAGGACCAACACGGTGGGCTGGGGGTTTGGTGCGCTCAGGGTGGAAACCGCCCCTCACCCAGTGGTGGGACTGCAAGCCTGGCAGGAGGTGGATGGGGTGGAAATGCATGAGACAGAGCGAACCACCCTGGGGTTGGGGAGAAGGCTAAAGGCAAGGTTCCAGTGGAGGGGCAGAAAGGATAAACATCCATAAGAGTGAGCAAAAAACAGGGCTTCCTTCCCTGCTCTGTGTCTTCAGTGTGACATCATGTTTGAGAACACTGATCACCCACCACAAGAGCGGGGAGGGGGCAGGAGGAAGGGGGAATCGCTGTCCCTAAATCCCAGCCTGAGCCCATGAGTGATGCAAGTCGAGCTCAACCTCTGGAAGGGAACAAAGCTTCTTTGCCTCTGCAAGGGCAGTGTTTCCAAACCTTTCCCAGTGGTCCCCAAATCACCACTGACCGCTCCTCTCACCGATGTCCATGCTGACCTCCCTTGCCAGGTCCCTACCCCATCTGAGGTATCCGCAGCATCCATGTGCAGCAAATAGTAAGGATCTCCTCCAGGTTCTTCTAACGAATGACTTCAGGCAGAAGAGGGAGGGGTAGGTACTCTGTGACCCAATGTGGCCCGGAGCTACGGCTAGGGTGCAGGGTGGGGAGGACGGTTGTCTTGTACCATCCATGCCGCTCTGTGAAGGTGGCCTGTGGCCACGTGGGAACTTCCCCTCCCTTGGGAGGAGTGTGATGGGGTGATGGAGAGGGCTAGATTTGGGGGTATGGGATATGGTGATGTATGCGGATTTATCTGTGGTTGCAAGGCACAGAGAAGGCCCTGGAGCCTGGCCCCCTGGCCTGGAGGTGGGATCAGCAGAAAAGCCCTCCTTCCAGCTCACAGGCCCCATTGTTTTGATATTGCCTTGGCCTCCTTAGCCAAGTATTTGAAGCGTTCTTTTCTCTGATGTCTGAGAAGACGGCTGGGTTGCTCCATCAGGCACCCTCTGAGCTGTAGTGCCCTTGGTTTAGTGAGACTCAGTGTCTCCTGGCTAGACCTAAGTACAAGACGCCGTGTCATCTGCACGTGGGAAGGGAGTTCTCAGCCATTCCTCGGACTTTCCGAGTCTCCGATCCCCACCTAAGTGCTCCCACCTTCTGCCCTGGCTTCCTCCTGGCCAGGAGCAGGCCAGGGTCTCTGGGGACGCTCTTCCCATTCTCCTACTGGGGTATTGCAAGCCATTCTTGGAGCTTCTCCCTGAATGCCAACTGGGATGAACGATCCACTCATGTGTCCCCAAATTTTTGTTCTGCCCTTGAGGTTGGTCAGCTTCGGATTTCCAAGTTTTGGCTCTGAGGAGGGAATACTGCCTCCTGCTTCCATCCTTTCAAGCTTTTGTTCTCAAGACGTTCCTGGAGCTAACTGACCTTGCAGGAGAAGGCTGAATAAGGTGAGGGAGTTACACAGATCTACAGGAGGCCATGGGGGCACTGTGTGGACTGGGAACTGGGGAAGAGTCTCTGTGGCCATGCCCAGCCTCCCAGCCCAAGGCAGTGGGTGTCTCCCCTCACTGACCCCAGGTTCCTACTCCCTCGTCCCCTTCCCTTGTGTCAGCTCTCCCTTCCCCCACCTCTACCTCTTCCTTCCAGTGATTCTTTTCAGCTCCAGCTCCCACTGCTCAACCCCTCAGTCTCTGAGCACTTCCCAGGTCAACCTTCTGAAAAGTGGGATCCATCTGCCCTTTGTCCTCTCTCCGCCTGGGCCTCATCTCAAGTTGGCTGGCCTCAGTGGGCTGCCCGTAGGTCAGCTGGGACCAGGCACGATACCCAGAACTCCGGCTCTGTCTCGGGGGCCAGACAGTTGTCTTTTGAAGGAACCAGGATCCCAGTAAAGCAGCTGCACTGGGCAGGTCTGTTAAAATTCAGGAGGTTCCCTGAGTGCCTATCCCATGCCAGGCACTGTTCTAGGCCTTAGGTATAACTCCTGTTTACCCAGCCTAGCCTCTACCATTCTTTCGCCAGTACAGAGCCTTCCGGAGTCCAGCAGATTCTTCTCTAAGCAATAGGAGATGGGGGTGTGTGTAGAACACAGAATCACATGGGGGACCCAGCAGAGCCCCAAGAACTCTTCCTGCCCTGCTGTTTATCACAGACAGGGAAACTGGTGTGCAGAGAAGTGGGCATATCCCATGGTTCCTGGTTGTGGTGCTGGGCATGGCCTCTGTCTGCATTTCAGGGAAATGTCCATCATGTTTCTCCCTTGACTCAGGGGGATAAAGGGAAGCCCTGATCTCCTGATTCTGCAATTCTTCTGCTCTCGCACCTTTTCCCTTTCTCCCACTTCCCCAGACTATGACCAGCCTCAGCCAATATCGGTGGGCTTGGGAGGAGCAGAGGGTGGGAGGGAACGGGGAACGCTTGAAAACTCACCAGCTGAGGGACCCAGAGCCAGCCCTTGGCCCTCCGAGAAGCCAGACAGGCTGCTATCTCCCTGATGTTTCAGACTCTTCTTCTGTCCGTTCTGGGGCCACTTCTGTCTCCACATGCTGATAAGTGAGTTTGAACTCTGAGAGAGGCTTGCAAAAACTGGACAGCACTGTACTGACTAGCATGGGCCCCTGAGGTAGAGCCCCAGGCTTCCTGGCCCTCGGGTCATGTGGTCACGTGGGATCCAAGCGGACCTGCTTCCAGGGGAATCCAATCACCTCTGAAATTTCTAAGCCCCAAATCACAGGGCTGGCTTCAGCCCAACAAATTCCCTCGACATTGCTGCCTTTGGTCTTCCATTCCAAGTCTTCTTGCTTTTTGCGCTCCACTCCCTAAAGCTCCCCCCCTTCCTTATCCTGAGGCAGAAGTGTCCCTTGCCCCTCCTCTCTCCCCCCAAAAGTACCTCCCGTTCTTGCTACCCTAGCCTAGCCACACCCATTCATTGTCCCCATGATGGACCAACAGGGTGAGACGGGGAAAGAACACGAAGATGGTTTGTCCTGAGTGCCCATCCAGCCAGCGACAGGGAGGCCCAGTTCGGGGTTCCCAGGCTACACTAGAGATTGGCATCACCAGGAGACTCCTACTAGAAACTCATGTGCTTGGGCCACCTCCCAGGGAGCTTGGTCAATAAGTCTGGGAGGCGCCCATGTTGAGCTTGCCTGTCCAAGCAGGGAAGCCCCCTCTCATCCCACTGACAGTCCCCAAAGGGCACCAAAAGAAAAGAAAAGAAAAGAAAAGAAAAGCAATAAAGAAAAGAAGCAGAGAGAAATTGCATTAGGGAACAGTTGCCTATAATTGTCACCAAACTTGTGCAAACCAAGAAATAACAAAGAAGTAAAAGCAGTGGATAATTAAGTACATAATTGTACACACCACTTGTTAATTAAGCTTTTACTCCTAGAACCTGACAGAATCTGCTTATAAGGTGATAGCGAGAGGGAAGGTGGCATATGGCAAGCCATCTGCAATGCAAACACTTTGTCGATGAAAACTTCCCTGCCCCACAAAAAGAATGAGATGCTAAATGTAGTTTTCCGGAGCAGAGCGATTTATCTTCATTCTGTGCAGAAAACAAGTTGACGTCGCTGAGTACGGATGAAAGCGCGTGGCGCAGAGCCAGGGGCTCCGTCTGCCGGGGCTGGTGACACCCCCTCTCACGCCCCCCCCCCCCCGCCACGCCTTCGCTGGTGGGTGGCCCGTGCTAGCAGCCTTCTGAGGACCCGTTTGCTTGCTTAACTTCGGGAGAGCAGTTCCTTAGGAGAGCGGTTCCTTAGGGACGCACGCAGGAAGCACAGAAGAGAGATGGCATAGCCCCGGCGCGATATGATCCGCTCCTCTCTGACCGGTACCTAGTCTGAGTGGGGAGAGAGCCGAAGACCCGGGTAAGGTCTTGAGAAAAGTGAATTAACGGGGTGCTGATGGTCCCCTTGTTTGTCCGCGGTCAGCCCACTGCACGCCGTTCCTTCCACCTCCGGAGCTTCTGGTCTCCAAGGTCCAGAACCTCCTCAAGCCTACTTCCTCAACTGTAAAATGGAGATAAATTACCTACCTTGGTGAAATGATGCCGAAATGGTATTCAGCACTGGGAGGTTTACATGGAAATGGAATTATTGCTCTTAGGAATAAGCCCTTGAGCCGGTGAGCTCACCACCCCCTACTTCCGACCAGCCCTGCCTTGTGCCCAATGCTGCACGGCAGGCAAGCCCAGAGAGAGTGAGGGGCCCAGCCCTGGGTCCCTGAGGTGGTGGTGCTGCAGTTCTCTTCATTCTAAGGGCCTTTCCAGTTCTGCTCCTCGTGTTCTAAGAATCTGATGCAAGCAGCCTTACAGATGGTGGAAGGGGAGCTACCTGGAGATGGGACTCTAGGGGGTCAGTGGGTAGCTGGCCTTTTGGACATGGGCTTGTTGGAGACACAGAAGAGCCAGGAATGTGGACCCAGGCACAGCCCTTCCAGGCCCCCAGCATGTGTCCCCAGCCCTGTCTTTGCTCCCCTCCACCTAAATGCTCCTTGGACTGGGTCACCACTCCAGGGGAGAGAGGACTGCCTTGGCCCCATCCGTGGGGTCACATAGTACAAAGCATGGTGACCTATGTGTGTGGAAGTCCCCTAGTTCCCCCATGGACTCCCTAGTTCAGAATTGCCCTCTACCTGGACTCAGGCCAGGACCCCGGCTGTTCATTCCCAGACGCCAAAGTGGGGTATTTCCTCCACCTCTGCTAGGGGAGGGACATCTGCTGCATGCATCAGTGCCTTTTTCTCTCCACAGGCGTTCCAAGAAATCTCTTGTTGGACTGTGGAGATGCAGCTGCCTTACTTTTAGGGCTCCCACCTCCCGCTCCCACCTGCCTCTTCTGCGGGGCCCACCTCGGTGGCTCACTGTCCCTTACCTGAGACTGACCGGGCCCTTCCACGGGGGGTTAACTCTTGGGCACAGGCAACCCCTGGGAGGCCTCTGGCCCTGTTGCATGAGAAGGGCTTTGTGCAGACGAGTCTTTTCCCCGGCAGGTAGGGCATGGCCCATTGTCATAGGGGCTGCTGGTCCTCATGATTAAACTGAACAGAAGATAGTCTCTGTGTGTCTGCATCAGCCTTTCCGCGGACCAGGCACCTGGCCACAGAGCAGCCCATTGCTTCCTCCCAACAACCCCAAAGGGTGGCTGTGCGAAGGGTGGGCAGCAGGACTGGGGGGCGGGTGCAGGGACCCCTGGGTTCCAACCAGGCTCTGCCACATGCACTGGCCAAGTCCCTCCCTTTTTTGAAAGCTGGCTTACCATCTTCGATTCCAGAAAAAGTAGAGAGAGGGCTCTTCATACTCAACGCTTCATGTTTGGATGGTTTTATTACTCTCCGTATTTTAGCAACAAAGGGATGGAGGCTGCAGGATCCCCAACATCATCCCAGAGACGGATCTCTCAGCGAAAAGAAGCCGCTAAGATGATGGAGTCCACTCCCTCCTCATTTCACAGATGAAGAGAATCGGCCCTTGGGGCATGAGGGACTTGTGGATGGGTCACCCGGTAGTGGGAGACCTCCCTGCCTCGGGACCTCAGGACAGAACAGCAACGCCAGGAGCCAGGAGCGGATGAAGAGGCTTTAGTAAGGAGCTGGCAGGAGTGGAAAAGCCACTTTCTTGCCATCCTTGAAAAGGTGGCTTCCCAGGACAGAAGGGTCTCCAGGGCAAGGCAAATGGCTGCTGTATTTCTAAGAACAGACCCCTTTTTATATTGCTAAGGGCCAGAGCTCCCTTGGGACATACTTTGCCTGACCAGCTGGGATGTCAGAGAGAAAAAAGAGAAAAAAGGCAGAATTAATGGCTTGGTGTCAGATGGGAAGTGGGAAGTGGGGACCAGAGAGAAGAGCTAGGAGGGAGGCTCCCATTCAGGCCCAGCCCCCTAAAAAGTGAGGAAAGCCAGCGGAAGGCCCCCAAGGCCCCCAAGGCCCCCAAGGCCCGTGTTCCGCTCAAGCTGGCTACATTCTGCCAGCACAGTTTCCATCTCAGCGTCTGCCCACCTGTGGGGCGGCACTGAGTCAGCACAGATCCTGGGCCTCGAAGCATCCAGGACATTCTCAGGAGGACCTCCTAGGGAAGCCCGTCAGCTGCAGAGCCTTGGCATCTCTGGGCTGAAGGAGTGGAAGAGAGGGGCCCCTTTTTGTAGGCTTTGAAATGAGCAGAGGGCTTGGAGAGGTCAAAGAAAAGTGAGGTGGGGGAAGGTGGGGACAGCATTCGGGAACCTTCCTTCCTAATCCCACCTCACCTTTGCAGACAGTTTCAGATGCCTTCCGCAGAGGAGGGGCTGCCTGACAAGGGCTCAAGGGCTCAGGATGACAGACAATAGTGGAGAATTGCCACCGGCCTGCCCAGCACTCCCACCATCCCCCCTCCCCCCGTCCAGCTGGTGAGCAGCCCTAGCACCCCCAGGAGGCTCAGACTGCCACAGGTGCAGCTGGGGTCACCCTGCAGAGAGATGGCTCTGCCCCAGAAGCTCAGGGTAGACAGAACCTTCTCTCTGGGGGGCCAGCACCCAATGCTGGCAGGTGGGCGTGATGTTGCTCTCTTCAGAGCCCCTACCAGCTACTCTCCGCCAGCTGCTCTTTACCCAGGATCCTCCTCATACCCTGTCTCCCAAGGTCCCCCCAAGCCTGATGGGGTGAGGAGCTCTAACCCTGGCAGGGCCTCCCAGGAAGTCCCTCACTTTTGCTTGACCAGCAGATAGGGAAGGTCTGGGAAGGGGTCCCAGGGCCTTGCCCTCCTGGCTTCCTCCCGTCCCTGCTCTACACCCTAGGGCTTCTCTCTCAAGCCTGCTCCCAAGAAAAAGAAACTGGCAACCCTACCATTCCCCCTGGGCTCCCCAACTCCTGCTGACTGATGCGGGCTGTAGCCTGCCCTCCGGCATCCCAGTTCTCTGTGCCTCCCGCTGTGACCCACACCCAGCTTGCTTCCTCTCCACCCTCCCCCTGCTGTGGGGTAGGAGCCCCCTATTCCAGGCTGCTGTGCTGTCCTGTTACCCCTTTTCAAGGGGTTGAGGTTCCCATGCCCTCGGGAACTCTGTTTGAGGCCTCCCTCCTCCTCTTACAGCTGCTTATAGTGGAAAATCCAGACTGGAAAGAGGTTGGGGAGAAGGATGGGGCAGGGGCAGAGGGGGTGAATTTTAAGCAGCACAGCCATCAGGAAGAAACTTCTCGGGTAAAGTCGGGTAAAGTTCTCCAGGGGCAAACATGCTCACCTAACCCCCTGCTGTGGGAGATTAATGGCCAATGGGATGGAGAGCTAATCTCGGAGACCTTCCTCAGGAATAATATGAACTGGTTGCCCTGGGTGTAGTCATCAAGTGGATGGGTCTGCAGCACAAGTGTTGGTATTCTTTCTTCGTTAGGAGGAACACGGTTTTAAAAGAAACACTCTCAAATTTCCCTTCTTTGTCTTCATGCACAACGGGAACATGATTTGGTGCCCCTGGTAGATCCCTTAGGACAACGCGCACGGGGATAACAGTCCCATCAGCTGCTCTCTCATTGCTTTTTACCCAATCTGGACTCTTGAGGGATCTTCAGAGAAAATGCCCAGAAAGGGACCTTGGAAAATTATCCCACCCATCTCCCTAGCTCTGATTTGACTCTGGCTTGTCTCCCCAGCCATCCCAGAAAAAGAATAATCTTGTGCTCAAAGATTCTCCATAGTCCAGACTCATTTATTCCTAACCCTCCCTCCCAGATAGTCTTGGACTTGGAGGGCAGCTCTCCAGCAATCCGTTTGTCTGTTCATCTGTCCCTCCCACAGTGCAGAACTAGGAGGTGTCCAGCTTTCAACCTGTTAGCACCAAAGAGGGATAGGTCTGGAATTTCCCGAAGAGTCCCAACAGAACAAATCGCATTTTTAAAAGTGAGGGTGGTAATTCCAAGAAATCCATGAATAGGCTTGGTCGTTTTTAAACCTTTGTTTTTGCTCTCAAATGCATGGTGGTTGTTGGAAGACGTCACCCTATTCTCGTGGGAATGGAAAGGTGCTGCCAGGTCAGGGTCCTGGACAGGGGCCAGCTGCTGTCCTGACAGCCCCCCTCCCATCACAAGGAACCAGGGCCAGGTCACCAGCTTTAGAAAAAAGGACCCTAAGTGGCTGGTGGCTCAGAAGAGACAGGCCTCAGACACTGGTTCATAGGTTGTAATCTCATGAGGGACCCAGTTCTAAAAACCAAAGAGCCAAATACTTGCCTCTAGAACGATAACCGTCCTGGGGACTGGAGTCTCCCGTTTGCCCATGAGCACATTCTTCCTGTAGATGAGTCGACGACCTGAAACAGTGAATCCTACCCCGCAGCTTGGGGCAGAAATCAGATTGGAGAGTAGGCCCCAGGGGGCTGCATTTGAGGGGTTCTCTCTTGAGAAGATGCTGGTCTCAAACAACACAGCTGCCCAAGGTCCTCAAGGAGCAGGCAGAGGGAGGCCAGTGGCTCCAGTAGGATCGTTTGCCCCTACATGCTCATCATCCAAACTTAAATATTAAGCCAAAAGGTGACCTCGCTTTGGCAAAATGCCAACCAGCGGATACTCCGTCTTCTTTCCTCCTTTGCAACTTGGCTCTACAGAGCCCTGGGCCCTGCCGGGGGCTCATACCTCCCCACCTTTAAGTGGGAGGTTGCGAATGGGAGAGTTCTCCACTCTGGCCCAGCGGTGGCCTGGCCACAACCAGTTTCTGAAATCAGAAGTTCTTTCCAAGAGCATTCAGCATCTCCCCAGCATCCAGGCCTGTCTATCTGCTGTGCAAACTACAAGAGCCGGGACCTTGGGGTGCCCTTCGACTCCGCGTCTATGCCTCCAGGTGACACTCTCTGGCTCTTGCCAAGCTTGAGCTCTCCGGTGTCCTTTAATAAATTTCATTTCTGCTCCTGTCCACTAGCGTCCTTCTCTGTGACCTGCAAATAAGAACCTTGCCTCTTAGATGACCTTTCAGCACTGTCACCTGTCAGCTGTCCAGAGTCCCACAGCTGATGGGTGGCACGGCCTGTAGCTCTCACGTTCAGAGCTCTCAGTGCTGCTCCTGACCCCTGGTCCCCCACTGTCTGCCCTGGGGAGTAGCGGATGGGAGCGCCACGTTCAAGTAAAGGAGGGACTCATCCCTGCCAGGCTTGGTGGCCAGAATGGGCTTCTTGGAGACAGTGGGCCAGAAAGGTGAGTAAACTAAATGGGTGGGAGTAAAGGGGGGTGGTTTTCTGGGGAAGAGCCGTTGTACCAAGCCTGGCCTTTTGGGCAGTAGAATTAGGAATGGTCTCAGGATCAGGGATATTGTCCCTGTGCCAATGTGTCACACCCCCAACCCCCAGGCTCCGGCTCTGAGATGACAGCAATAGAAAACAGAAAAATGAACACTTGGCAACAATTAATTGCTAAGATGCAAAGAAAAATTGTTTTGAGTATTAAAATTATAGATATAATGCTATTAGGAGCATGATTCAGAGTTTATGAAAACATTATTTATATTGATTTATTCCCAGAGCCATCAAGACTCCTTGAAAATAATTAAAGTTGACATTTCCATTGCTGAAGCTAAATGTTGGTATCATATGATGAATATTCCATGCTCAGGATGGGCTCTGCCCTAGAAAGCATTAAACACCCAACATCTGGAGATTCCCGCACCTCTCCCACGACCCACTGCCCAGCCACCCATGGACAGGCCTCTGAGGGTCTCTACCTCCAGCCCCTTGGCCTCGGCCCCCAGCCATCAGCCATCCCCAGGAACTCTCAGAGCTGAAAGGGACACCAAGGAACAGCACCCCAAGGCCTGGAGTGAGGAGGAGGCTCGTCCATAGCCGTGAACCAAGACGGAACAGCGTCCAGACAGGAAGCCAGCTCAGCCAGGCCTTGGAGGAAGAAAGGAAGTTAGGAGAGAAGAGAGAGGAAGGGAGTAAGGAAGGCAGAGGGGAAGGATGAAGGGGAGGGAGGGAAGTTCTCTCTGCCTTGGAAAATCCCCCACACTTCTATGACCACAGAGCTGTGCAACACGCCCCCAGCCCCGACCTCCTTTGTTGATGGCTTTGTCGGAGTTCTTGATCTCCTCTCGGGAGCCGTCGCCCTGTCTCATCACCTCATCCTCCAGGGGCTGACATCTGTTTCCTCTGCCCTCGCTTTTCCACACAGGGTTTGGCCTCTCCTATTCCCCTTTATAAAACCCGAGGCAGGGAGAGGTGCATTACGATGATGAACTTCAAACCGCAAGATGGGCACCTACTGGTGAGCAGTGAAATCAATTTCATGGGCTACGACCAGCATTACCCACCCCTTAAAAAGAATTAAATAGAATATATCCAAGTACATGGCACACAGTGATGGGGCAGTTTCTACCAAACCTTGCTGAAATGAGTTACCTGCACGGATGTCTGGGTCCTGTGTAATATTTATTTTTCAAAACACTTTGAAGTCCGTTTATTGCTCTAGAGTTTCATCCAGATTTTAGTTGTTTCTGTATCAGTTTCTGAAGATTGGGTAAAAGTGAGTATGTTCGATTCTATTATCCCTGTGATTTTCTATTTCCATTCCAGGATGTGTTCCTGAGGACCTGGATAGGCTGGGGAAGAGGGTTAAACCAAGTTACAGTACACAAACTCACACTCACACACATATGCGGGCACATGCGTGCACACATGCACACACACACCCCAGCAGAGACTCGGACCTTACGCTGTCTACAAGCTCTCTCTGTGAATTGCTGGCCCACATAACCAACCCCTGCAGGAGAAACCAGTCAAAGGGACCATCGAGGCATCTGGTTTTGTGCTCATTAAAGGCTCACAAATGCGTAAATCAGTCACAACAGGTTTTCTCTCATTGGTCACTCCTGTGGGCAGCCTGTTTTGGGGCAGGAGCTCCATGTCACTGCTATAGAGAGCCAACAAACCCCTCTGCACTATAGGGTCCCCTGAAGGGCTTTGGGCAGCCAGAACCATCAGTGTAGGGGGTCAGAGCCAAGATGGGACTGGTGCTTGCGGGGAGCGCCGGGATGTGGCCACGCCCAGGAACACATCGTCCCCCAGCCCCACTGCCCCAAGTAATCTTATTTTTCCGGTCTTGTTTTCTTCTTCCATAAGGTGAACCCTCCCACAAGGTCTGACAACTCTGTAAATGAGCTCTTGGTACTAAATCCCTTTCTGCTTAACCTAGCTAAGGAGGAGACTGCGCTCTCCAGACTGGTTGGAATGGGAGTCGTGAGCACAGGTAGAGCACCCTCCTCCTGCTCGTGGACCCTAACTAAGGCGGTGGGAAGAGCTCCAGGGCCCAGCAGAAGTGCCCAAGCTTCTGTAGCTGTGGTCTTTAGAAAGTCTCCAGGGAGACGACTGACCATTGGCAGCAGCCAGGAGGAAGTCCCTGCTGGAGGGATGAGCTGACCGGGCTGGGGCAGCCATGGGGACCCCCCTGGAGCTCAGGGAGGACTGAAGAAGGGCTGGACTCGCCCACGGGCAGGATGGGACAGGATCCTAGCTGCAGATGGCAGACTCCCCATGATTCTTGTTTCAGCAAAAAGAATTTATGAAGAGGGCATATAGACAGCTCACAAAGGCACTGGAGGATCTGAGGAGACAGACGAGCTGAACTTTCCAGAACAAATCCCAACACCAGATCCCCGAACAAGGCTGCCCAGAGTGCGTGGCTGGCTGCCTCTGGTGCCTCCAGATCAGGAAACTACCCTCAAATGACTGGCCCTACCTTCAACCCTCATAAAGTGGACGCCTCATGCCCTTCCTCCCTCCCCTCAGAATGCAGCTGCCAATCAAAGTCTCGTGTGAGGGCATCGCATGGCAAATTCTGGGCAATGAAGCTTGTAGCTCCCAGCCTCGCCGTACAGAAGGGAGAGCACGGCAGCATATGGGAATGGAGGGTGGGTGAGCCCACCCATCATGTGCATACACCTTTTTGCGCCCTCTTCATTCCTCACCAGTCCTAGGGGCTCAGGAGTGGGGAGCAAGGTCGCGGGATCTCCAGCTCCCAGCTATGCTTTGAGCAATGGCTCCATGCAAGGCAGTTGGGTGATCTGGGCCATGGGGACTGAATGAATGTGCCCACATGCGTGCAGAAAGCAACTTAACCATAGGATGCGAGGTGAGTCAGTCACTGGAAGGGCCAGGGAGCAGGTTTGGCAGCTCCTGTTCAAGGAATATTGGATCATCCCAAATCCCGGTGTAGGATTGGATCCCAGAGATCCCTTTGCTGTCACAGCAGACCCAGGCGCCCCATCGCACCCACTGTCGCTGAGGATACAACACTTAAACGTCTGTTACTATGGACCCTGGAGGTCAGGCGTGTCTGCGGCCACCCTCCCCACACTAGTTTGCTTTCTGCAGATGTAGCTTCTGGTTGATAGAATGTGGGTCACAGTCTGGTGTCCCAGCTGCAAGGGAGTCTGGGAAAGCCAATGCTGGGTTTCCTTAGCAAGAGACAGGGACTTCTTAGTCCCCAACTTCTTAGGGTCTGGGTGGCCAAAAAGAATGACAAACATCACCTCCAAACTGCCCAAGCCTAGGCCGGATGCGGGTTAAACCAAGAATCTTGGCTGCTAGGGGTCTGCCCCAGCTTTCCCCACCCACCACCTCCAGCCCCGTCAGAGACTCCGCTGCCCCTCCCAGCTGGGCTGCCTCCTCCTCCATCTTCCCAGCTCTCCCCTGCTCCCTGGTGCCAGACTGCTGCCTGGCACATGATGGGTGTTGGCTAAATGTTTTCTGAATTGAGCTGAGCCGTCTGCATAGTTAATCCGCCTGGCTCCCGTCAACACAACGTGGCTGTTTGCCTGGTGATGAGGCCCAGCCTGTTTTCCATCCAGATACTCTGCGGGGAATGAGAAAATCTCGCCTTTGCAAGCTTCCTGTTAACCATGACCATGACCTTAAGGACTGGAGATGGTTCTGGGACATGGTTAAAGACAAGGGGCACCAGGGGAGCAGACAAGGGAGAAAGAGCAGCATAACAGAGCTAGCACCTGCCATCGATCAGATCCACGGGAGGGGCCAAGTGCTCTGGCTTGAGTCAGACCGCCTGAGTTTGCACCCACCTCCCCCCACCAGCTCAGCCCCAGGCAAGGTGCTTAGCTAGCCTGTGCCTCAGTGTCCTCACCCATAAAATAGGGCTAACAGAGGGTGGGTGAGGCTTGCATTTGTTCAGCCTTTAGGACAGGGCTGGGCACCGAGAGGATGATAGCTTTTTCAGGGAAGACTTCTTTGTGGCCAGAAAGCCTCCTGCATGTCTGTGGGGGAGTTCCATCATTATGAGTGCCTCTCCTGAGTTGTCCAAGGTCACGCAGCTAGTGGCTGGCAGAACCGGGATTTAGACTCCGATCCGTCTGACTGTGGGGGCTCTTAACCCCAAGTCCAAGAGAAAGGCGATGAGCTCAGATTGGGCCCACTTCCCCTCAGACATCTGTACCAATGTACCTAGGACGTGCCTGGCAACGGGCTAGGAGCTAGGGGCTAGTGGTCACAGGGGAATGGGCCCCTACCCACAGGAGACCCCCACAATCAGCACTTTATAATCTGGGGTGGTAAGTGATAGGGCAGAGGTGGTCCCGGGTCCTCCTGGAGCCCTGGCGACAGGAGGCACTTAGCCCAGCCTGGTCATGGAGGGCGCCATAACAAAATGCACCCATCTCAAGTGAGCAGTTTGAAGAACGTTGACAAAAGTGCGTAAGTGTGTAACCACCTCTCTAATCAAGATCTGGAATGTTTTCATCACCCCAGAAAGTTCCTTCACGTCCCTTTGCAGTCCCTATTTCCCCACCACCACCCCAGACAACCACGAGGGCTGAGCTTTAAAAAATGAGCAGAAAGGCACCCGGGTAGCTCAGTTGGTTAAGCGTCTGCCTTCGGCTCAGGTCATGATCGCAGGATCCCTTGGGCAGGGAGCCCCCTTCTCCCTCTGTTCCTCCCCCTGCTCATGCTCTCTCTCCCCATCCCTCACAAAAATAATTAATTAAAAAGATGAGTAAAAGAAAAAGAGGTAAGTAGGACCCAGCTAAAAAAGGTAGATGGCAAAGGCACAGAGGAATATAACATTGCTGTGATTGTAGGAAGAGATAAGTGGTTCCTTATTATCGGAGTTAAAGGAGCAAGACAGGAGAAGCAAGGGTTAAAGCCAGAGAGGTACACAGGAGCCTAAAAGACACTGTTCCCTTGGAAGGAGCTAGGACTTTGTTCCTTGGACCAAGGATCACAAACCCAAGTGTCAAACATGAGACCTCCCCGAGGGAAGCAGGGTGTGCGGGGAAGAGGAGCAGAGACGGCCCAGTGCACCAAGTGGCAATAAGGGTTGCTGAGGACTGCGGCCAGCGGGAGGGCATGGACTCAGACAGGAGCCTCCCCTACCCAGCCCCTTGGGAAGGTTGCCTGCAGAGATCTGGGCCCACTGGGGTCAATCTGGTTTTGCTTTTTCAAGGAGAGCCAGAAACCCAGATTTATGAATGAGATTTTCTGATTTTCAAAGATAAACAATTAACAGAAATTTCTCAGAAATGCAATATAGGCCATTGCCAAGGCTTCCCAACAAATTATGGCTGCAGGCTGTTTGGCCAGCGGGCCCCAGTCTGGGGCTCTGCCCTGGGTGGTGGAGGGGTTCTAACTAGGAGAACAGCAGGTTCAGTTTTGTGTTTTATAAACAGGGCTCTGGCAACTTGAGAATAGCTGATTTAAAGGAAGATGCCTGGCGACTGGGAAGATGCTGGAATGTTCCAGATGGGAGGCAATGAAGACATGAACAGGAACAGTGGAGGCACAGACAGGGATAAGGAGATGGATCTGAATTTGGGGAAATTATAAGAAGTACCACTAGCCCATCCTTCCTTCCCCTGCCCACAGGGTCTAGTACCCTCCATGAGCCGTGGCCTGGGGACCCCTACTCTGGCCCGTGACTTCCAGGTGCCCCTCAGCTCATGGGTGTGAGATACACTGGGCAGAGTGAAGCTCCTGAAGCCAGTGGCCCTGCTTCCTTCCCTGCTTCTCAGGAGCCCCCCATGCCACACACACCCCCATGGGTACAAAGTGGGCCCACCCCCGCATTAACTCACTTCAGAGCAACCCCAGGAAATGTGTTCCGAGACCAGCATGCAGTTAGTCAAATGTGTATGTACTACACACCTCCCCTCAGCCCCACTTTGATCCAGCCCTGGGAACAGAGCAAGGAATACAACAGGGTCCCAGGCCAGCCCTTTCTGGGCCCACCAGGAACATGTCCTCTCGGCCAGGTGAGTGACTTGGTGGCCCTGCCCCCCAGATGGGTGGGGGAGAGGTGCCACTGAGCAGATGATTTGTCAAACACAGAGATGAAAGGCTGGTGGTGTGCCTGGGGGAGGCAAAGGAGAGGGAGGCGGAGCTCGAGATGACATGATAGGGGATGCAGAGAGCACCTCCCTGAGCAGGCACCCTGCCCTGATGGGACCCAGCCATGGAGAAATCTGGGAGGGAGAATGTTCTAGACAGGAGCAGACCTTCAAAAGCCCAGGAGCAGAGCATGCTGATGTGATTGAGGAACAAGGAGGGGGTAGTGGAGCATATCCTTAGGGCCCTGTGGCTCTGACTTGGAGGAGAGGTTCAGAGCACAGGAGTGGAATGGTCTGGCCTAGGTGTTTGGTTGCTTTTAATTTTTTATTTATTTGGGGGACCTGGGTGGTTCAGTGGGTTAAGCCTCTGCCTTTGGCTCAGTCATGATGTCAGGGTCCTGGGATTGAACCCTGTGTCGGGCTCTCTGCTCGGTGGAGAGTCTGCTTCCTCCTCTCTCTCTCTCTGCCTGCCTCTCTGCCTACTTGTGATCTCTCTATCTCTGTCAAATAAATTTAAAAACCTTTTAAAAATCTTATTTAGGGGCGCCTGGGTGGCTCAGTGGGTTAAAGCCTCTGCCTTTGGCTCAGGTCATGATCCCAGAGTCCTGGGATGGAGCCCCGCATCGGTCTCTCTGCTCAGCAGGGAGCCTGCTTCCTCCTCTCTCTGACTGCCTCTCTGCCTACTTGTAATCTCTGTCTGTCAAATAAATAAATAAAATCTTTAAAAAAAAATCTTATTTATTTGCGTGTGAGAGAGAGACAGGAGCATGCAGCAGGGGGCGGGGCAGAGGCAGAGGGAGAAGTAGGCTCTCCGCAGAGCAGGGAGCTGATGTGGGGCTCAATCCCAGACCCTGAGATCACGACCTGAGCCAAAGGCAGGTCACCACTGAGCCACCAGGCGCCCGGCCTAGGTTTTGACAAGGTGAGTCTGGCTGCTGGGTTGAGGATGGGGCAAGGGCGGCAGCCCTGGCCCAGCGCTTTTGCTCCCCTCCAAGAGAGAAAGGAAGAGCTGAACTGGAGCGGAAGCAGTGAGATGGTGAGGAGGGATCAGACCTCGCTGGCTTCTGGAGGCGGAGCTGGCTGGCTAGCCTGCAGACTGGGTGTGCAGTGGATCAGGTCTGGCTGCAAGGATGGAGCCACCATTTAATGAGATGGGGAAGCTTCCAGAAGAGCAAGGGGGCAGGCAGAGGCAGGTGTGTATGGACAGGACAGCAGCACAGTTATAACGGCCGGCAGGAAGGCAGCACCACACATGGGGAATGGGTTCCAGAGTATTCTGAGGCTCCCCATGGCCCAGGGAGGGAGGTGTTGTTTTGGTCCCCTGCCACAGGATGATTGCTTGAGATATTACTCTGCATTCTTTCTGCCAACTCCTGCCTCCCTCTCTGTGTCGCCTCTCCACAACAAATCAAAAGGAGACCAGGTCCCTGTAGAGGAGGAAGTGCTGGAAGTCTTCCCTTTTGGCTTTTCCTGCCCTTTGTCCTAGCCCAGGCTCAGAGATGAGCCAGTGGCTGGGGAGTGGGGAGGGGCGCCTTGGCTCAGAGATTCCCAGCTGCCCCCAGCGACCCCAAAGCAGCAGAGCACAGCCCTACAAAAACCCAGCTACCCCCATGACACAACGAATTGCAGACACTGGATACCTGATCTGGTTCTGGTGGGGCACCCGCCACAGTCTTTTTTTTTTTTTTTTAAGATTTTATTTATTTGACAGAGATCACAAGTAGGCAGAGAGGCAGAGAGAGTGGGAAGCAGGGTCCATGCTGAGCAGAGAGCCTGATGTGGGGCTCAATTCTGGGACTCTGAGATCATGACCTGAGCCGAAGGCAGAGACTCAATCCATGGAGCCACCCAGGTGCCCTTCCCACCACAGTCTTGATGGGGCAGCCCGAGCACAACTGAGAAGGCCTTCCCTGCTGGAATAGTGAGATTGGGGATGGAGGTCAGATTATTCTGGTTCTAAGCAAGACAAAACTGGGCAACAATACAGCAGGGCTCTCCTGACCCCCTGCCCCTGAGCCTACTGTTAGGTATTTCCTGGCTGACAGCACTGGGACTGATTGTGGGACACCCCTCCATCCTCACTGCAGCTCAGACTTTCTCCGCATCATGTACCCAGGTGGCCAGAGAAACCTTCCCCTCACATCTCACTGGCCAGGACTAGGGTCACATGGCTGCCCCCCACTGGTCCTCGTGTCCCCCGTGAGCCTGAACTTTAAACCTCATCCAGCACGGGGGATTGGCAGGCAGGGAGGAAGGGGGACAGCAGTCAACGGGGTCTGCTCAGGGGGTTGATTACCTTGTGGAGAGCCACATGGCCGGCCACAGTGAGAGGGAGATTGAAGAGGTTCAGGCAAAATAAGAGTGAGCCTCGCGCCTGCTTCCGAGTCTGGAAGGGGAGGAGGGCTGCGTGGGCCCCTTAGGGTCACCGCTCATCCTGGTTTGTCCGGACACCTGATTTATGCCTGTCTTCCCGGTGTCTTTTCTAATTGCACCTCCTTTCCCTGTTGGAGGGATTCAGAAAGTGGATGCTGGGGTCCTTGCAGGACCAGAGCAGGGGAGGGCGGGGGAGGTCTCTAGGTGGGCTCTAGGGCAGGAAGTGCCTCTGCTGGAATTTCCCAACCAGGCAAGGAGCCTGGGGCTGGGGGCTGGGACTCAGTTCCCCACCCAGCTCTGAGAGCCTAGTAGGGGTTCATATAGTGTGTCCTGAGATGCTCAAGCACAGCTCAGCCATTATCTCCCCCGGACAGCTGGGGACCAGCCCATGACCTCCTCAAGCCGCCTTCCTGACACTGAGGCACACTGTGCCAGTCCCTCGGGGCTGGGTGTTCCAGGCCAGCACAAGGAGGACAGAGGATGGTCAGTGGCACAAAAGAAGCTCCTTGGGAGTACCAGGTAGCAGGATCCGGGTCTTGGGGACATCAGAAAAGTCTTTGCAGGAGGCAACGCAGGAGGAATGAGCAGCAGAGAAGCTTGGGACCATCTTAGGCAGTATTTTCCAACAGTATTTTCGTGAGAGGGAGGACCAGTTAATGGCTTGCAACCAGCCTTTTGGGGCTGGAGGTGGGGGGAGGAAAGAGAACACAGAAGAGTATGACACATGTAGTAAAGAGAAACCGGAATTTACAAAATTTGGTCTCAGTTTTAGGTTTCATAAAACAGCATATCGTGATTGCATGGTGTCCTGATGTTAAATCTATTTCAAAAACGTGTGGAGAACAGGAGCTCAGCCCCAGCCCAGAGAGGCCAAGTGATCTATGTAAGGTCACACAGCAAACTGGTGCGAGGGCAGGGCAGTGACATGATGTCCTCTGGCCGGCAGCCTACCCGAAGACTCAGCGGCTGATTTTGGAGCTCCTGATCTCTGCCTGCAAGTGCTGGGTGCTGGGACAGGGCTGCTCAGATGACTGAGGCCCTGAAGCCATTTCAGGGCAAAGGATGTATGGGGAGCCCAGAAGAGGGACACCTGACTCAATCCCCAGGTCCAGGGCTGAGACTGACTGGAAGCAGAGAAAGGCAAGGGAGGGATCAAGAAAGGATTTGGCTCCCCCCAAACAGCCAATGACTCCAGGTCACCGCAGGTCCTCAGCTCAGTCCCGGCCCTCTGACACCTCTGACGCCTGCAAGCCCCTTGCTCCCTCCACTCGCTCTGGACCTCTGAGCTGCCCAGCCTACCCAGTCCTCGTGTGCCGCGGAACTCCAGAGGATAGCGGTGGTGCCCACATGCATCCTGGAAGGGGACTCATAGACACTGGATAAGGGGACACAGGTGTGAAGGAGATTTATGCCTCTCTGCACCCCAGGCTCCTCACCCCCCAGGTTTTAGACCCTCTTCCCAAGCCCCTGGGTTGGAGTGGGGGGTGGCCCAGGGCAGCGTGAACGAGATCCCGCTAGAACCCATCCCTTCCTGGACAGATGTCTCTACTATCTCTCAGCATCCCATTGGAGACATTGTTGGGCTCGAGCTAAAGCAGGGGGTGGGAAGAAAGCCTAATTAATGCAGAGAGCACTGGACTGGAGCTCCTCCCGTCTGCCATAAGCTATGAGATGGGAAGCCAGTGATTTCCCTCACTCTGTGCCCTCAGCTACAAAAAGAAAGCCATCTTAAGTCCCCCTCCTCCCCCAGCCCCAGAGGCTGATGATCCTCCTTAACCTTGACCTTGACCTCTGGAAGTTCTTCTAAGCGTCTAATTGCAACCCCTAGCTCTCTGCAAAATCCATGAGCAACAGTTTGCTTCAGACTGAGAACCCAGGAGCTAGAACAAGACCCCACTCGCCCTGGGCTCCCTGGGCAAACCACCCTGCACTCCTTCCCAGGAAGCCCCGCCCAGATAGGGGTCTGACTGAGGAACTAGGGACAGGGTGTTAATGTGCTCTTAATGGTGCTCCTCTGACTGCGGGAGAGTTAATTACTCTGGAGACCAAGGAAGGATGAATACTTCATAAAGCTAGAGCCACCTGTGAATTATTCATTCATTCATCCTCCGTGGTTGTAAGAACAGGCGATGGGATGACTCAGAAGCTGGGGGTGCCCAGATGCTCCAGGAGCTGCCATTGCACACCCAGAAAGACGTGCTCCTCTCACTCCCACCCCAGCCCTGGCGTACACCCAGATGCCGCTCCCTGGGGGGCCCTGGGCCCCTTCCTTCCCCTCTCTAGCCCTGGCAACACTTGCATATTTACCTATCAGGCATCTGCCAGGACCCAGCCCTGAGCCATGTAACCCCGGGGGTTTTGGGGTGGGGGGTGCTGCTGCTGATGGCCAAGACCTCCATCTCCCACAGGAGGTGCTAGCCAGGGAGAGAGAATAACCACGACACAAGCAGCTCCCCGAAGGCCAGAAGCAGTCAGGAAGTGGGCACTGGCCACTGTGGGCTAGAGATGTGGGCGTGGGCACTGTGCTGTGACATTTCCCTGTTACACACACACATGCGTGCGTGTGCACACACACACACACATGCAGCTGCATGAGTGGGTGGTCTATGCCCTAGAGATTCCCTGACCCTGACCCATCACTGTCTACAGCAGCCCCAGGGTCCCCTGGGGGCTTAGAGCCCAAGAAAGTGGGGACTGACGTTGTCCCCACAACAAGAGTCAGTCCTACAACTTCAGCTTCCTGGACTGCCTCCTGAGCCCTTAGGTACTCCTGAGGGGTTCAGAGGTCCTGTCAGGCACAGGACCAGCTCATCCATCACAGCAAGCACAGATTCCTGGAGATTCCTGCTAGGAAGCAGGGGATGGCAGCCACCCTATACCTATGTGGGGCCCTGTGCCCCCTTGAGTTGTTCCTGTGCATTCCAACCTGCCCAGAAAGCCGGGGGCAGGGGTGCCTGGGTGGCTCAGTCGGTTAAGCATCCAACTCTTGGTTTCAGCTCAGGTCATGATCTTGGGGTCCTGGGATCGAGCCCCGCGTCCAGCTCCACACTCAGCGGGGAGTCTGCCTAAGGATTCTGTCTCCCTCTGCCCCTCCCCCTTACTCACCTGCACTCTCTCTCTCAAATAAATAAATCTTAAAAAAAGAAGGAAAAAAAGAAAGAAAGCTGGGGAAAAGGTGCTCCTGGGAATGCCCCCTCTCCCACCCCACCAGGCCCGATGCCTTGACGCAGACCTGTCTCCCTGTCAGGCCAGGCTCAGGCAGGATGTCAGCCCTTGCCTCTCCTGCTCCTTCCCACCCATGGAGCTGAGCCCCAGCCCTGGACCAATCTGTCCTCCCATGGGACACAGAGATGGCTCACCCCAGCCTAGCCCTGCACCCCAGGACAGATGGGGGGTGGGGGACCAGGAGAGGAATGTGAGCATGGGACCAGTATGGGGGACCAGGGAGGGAGGGGAGGCTATCCCAGGGGGCCTCCCATTCCCGCTGCCCTCCCACCTGACTACAGCTACTCTGATTTTCACGGCCTCCCCAGACGCTAATACAACCTTCATTGGAGAGGACACTTGGTGCGGGGCAGACATTGCTCTCGGGCCTTCTCCCCAAGACTCCATCCCCATCTCCGCCACTATCCTTCCCTTGGGTCCATCTCTTACCCTCTCAGGACCTGTCTCCTCATCTTTTAAATGGCTGCTGTGGGCCCGTGACCTCTGGGTCCCCTTCCTGATGCTCCCGCGCCTGAGGCCTCTTCCCTCGGCTGAGCTACCTCCTTCTGGATTCCCTGGGGTCTGGTGACCAGCTGTGTGGCCTCAGGCAAGATTTCAGCCTCTCCGAGCCTGTTTGCTCCTTCAGACACCAGCAGGAGCCCTCACCCTGCTGCCTTGGGAGCCTGTGTGAGGATTACACCTTACCAAGGACAGGAGTGTGTCTCAAAGCCATAAAGCTCCCTGCAGAGGTGTGATAGAGGGGTAACGTCATTCTGGGGTCTCCAGAGTGACAGCCCAGCTCCGTTTGGTTTGGCTGGTCCCGTGTCATTTATTTGAAGGCCATCAGGTTGAGCGGTCACTGTCCAAACTGCCCGACGCCTCCCTACCGCCTATTCCTTGAGACCAGCCAGCCGTGTCATCAGGCTGCCTTGGCGTCCAGCCCTGAGTTCCGTGGCATCAGAGTCCTCAGTCTCAACCAAAGACTTCTGGGGTCCTATGGGTTCCCCCGACCCAGAGGGACCACACACGCCTCTGCCTCTGGTCCACATGCTGTCATCCCCACACCCTCCAGTGTCCCGGTGCCCCCGGCCTCCTAGGTCCGTGGGTATGAAGGGGTCCCCAGCTGCCACCTCTGGCCACGGCTGATGACAAATTGTCCCCTGTGGCTCTGAAATGGCTGCGGAGTTTTCCCTTTCTCCATTCAGAAATTTGCCAAGTCTCCCCCAGCCTCGGTCCCCAGTCTATACCCTGCCTGTGCTCCTCAGACCTTAAAGAATATTTAACCACCTGTTAAATGATTTATCCCATTGAGGCTCCGGAGCTCAGGGCATCTCACGGGCCTCCTCGAGAATTAACTAGAGCCATAAATCAAAGCGACATTTGAGAAATTTCCAGCCGCCCCAGACAGCAGGCAGTGACTCGGGCCCAGACAGGGGAAATGGCATTTAGATGGGGGGGAAATGGCATTTAGGACGGAGAAGCAGGAGTGCTGGCTGGGAGCAGACTCCAGGCTTGCTCAGAAGGAGGTGGCAGGCCAAGGACATCCTGCTTCTAGAAGGCTCTGGAGGGACTACACTCAGCTCTTTGTGTCACACACAGGTGATGACCTCACCCCTCACGCACAAGGAACCTTCTAGGGCGGGCAAAGGGCTCTCCCACCTGTTGTCTCACCTGACTTCTAAACAGCCCCAGAGGCTGGCAACTGCCACTGGGGGGTCGGGGCAACCTTGACTTGCAACAGCCCGGAAATAACAAGTGTGACAGGACGCAGGGACCAGACAGCAACTTGAGCCAAGGCACAGCAGCCAAAAAGGACCAGGTGCGGCTATGTTTGGACTCTGGGCCGGGGATTGGAGGGCAGGAAGGAAGAAGGGTAGGAAAAGTTAACTGATAATGAATGTCAGCTACGCGCTAAACCCAGAGCCCAGTTGCTGATGGACACCTCAGCTCACAAGAACCTAGGGAGGTAAGTAGGTCATTATTTAATCCTCATCTGACAAATGAACAAATGGAGCCTAATAGACATGGCTGAAGTTGCATAGCCAGCAAGTGTCAGAGCCACGAACTGAACCCAGATTTGCCGGACTTCACATCCTATTCTTTTCTTCCCCGCCGTCAGGTCTCCTAAAAATAAAATCTAAAATGTACTGGGCAGGGGCGCCTGGGTGGCTCAGTCGGTGAACTGTCTGCCCTTTGGCTCAGGTCATGATCTCGGGGTCCTGAGATCAAGCCCCAGGATGGGCTCCCTGCTCAGCAGGGAGTCTGCTTCTCCCTCTACCCCTCCCCCTGCTCATGCTCGTGCTCTCTCTCACTCATTCTCAAATAAATAAAATCTTTTAAAAAGTAATAAGTAAAATGTACTGGGTACTTAGGCTGTACCTGGCACTCCCCTAGGAGCCTTACCTGCCTTATTACCTGGAATCCTCCCAGCAATCCTAGGAGATTGGTTCTCTTATTCTATTCATTTTACAGATGAAGAAACTGAGGCCCGTAAACCCTCAGCTTTCAGAAGCAGGGCAAGGGCTCCTATGCAGGCAGCATGAATCTCTGGTCTGTACCCGCCACTCGGTATGACAGTGTTCTGTGTTTGGAGGCCCCATGTAGGAGGTCCGATGGCAGGAAAAGGCTAGAGGGAGGCAGTTGGATCATCAGACCCTATCTTGGAAGGAGGGGAGAATGCCACACAGAGAGGGGGTCAAGCCAGATGCTCAAACACCAGACCAGGGCCAGCAGACAATGTTTAACAAGAAAGCTGCAAGGAATCTCTGGGGGTTCTGTGGGCAACCCCCCCGCCGCCATGCCAGAGCTATTGGCAGCCATCCTCAGTGGGCCCCAGGCACCCAGTTAGGACTGGCTAGAAGGGAGAGGAGGGAGGAGAGGGCTTAGGCTCATCTCCATCTGGTGGGGCACCCCCAAGGAGGGCTCTGCACCCTGATGTTTGTAGGCAGTGCCCAGGGGCCACCCTCCTGGGCCACCCTCTCTTCTATCGCTTGAGAGTAAAGCCTCTGGCCCCAGCTGTGAGAACCTCCCCATCATCGACCCTGGGGCCAGAATCCAGCTGACAAATGGCTGCCTCCCCAAGGAGGAGTCATGTCCTCAGTATCCCATCCCTTGTCCTTGTGACCCTTGAAATGTCTTGGAAATGCCAACACTGGGCACCCAGATTTTGTCCCCCATGCTCCTTCACCCCAAGAACAGGACAAAAATTCCCTTTTAAAAAAATTATTGAGAGAGAGGGCGAGCGTGCGAGCATGAGCGGGGTGGGGGGGCAGAGGGAGAGAGAGAGAGAAGAGACTCCCCACTGAGCAGAGAGCCTGGCAAGGGGCTTGGTCCCAAGACCCTGAGATCATGACCTGAGCCAAAGGCAGATGCTTCACCGACTGAGTCACTGAGCACCCCCCAAATTCCTTTTTTGATTTATGAGTCACAGTTGGTGGTTTGAAAACTTCCAGATTTGGGAGGAGAGGTGTTAAAGACCAGAGGGCATCAGCTTGGAGGCCCGGGCCCAGCATGGGGGGATGGAAAAGTAGCATGAAAATATTCATACCCAGCAGCAAGCTGGGGCAAGACACCCCCTGGCCAGAGTGGCTGTACCTTCCCTCATATCTCCCCTCCCCCTGTCTGAACCCCCTTGAGCCTTAGGATCCTTCAGGCCACTGGGGATGGCCTGAAGCCCGTGCCTCTGGCAGCAGGGATGAAGCAAGGCCCTTCCCGGGGAGACGGGCCCTGGTACAAGAACCCTGCCTCTGGCCACCCCCTCAGCAGCCTGGCTGGTCAGCCCAGGCTGAACCACCCTGAAAAGCAGGACTAGGACATGCCCCTCCCCCACCTACCCCTTCCAAGAGTGTAAATTCAGCCAAGTTCACAACGAGTCTAGCGCCCCCTAGCGTCTGATCATAGCATATCCCGGGCTCCCTTGGCCTGGAGTCAGTCTCGTTCCTGGGAAAAAGGCTAAGAGACACCTCAAGGGTCCCAAACACAGGACGGGGGCAAGACTGGGTACGTTCCTGACCCCACCTGCCCATCCTGTGACCTCATGCTGCCCTCTTAACAACCCCTCCCCCTCGAGCCCCAACCCTTCCACCCAACTACTCTCCCCAAGTCAGACCCTCCTGTTCTGTTCTGCACATCAGTTTCACTGGCTGGACCCCAGCTGGTCTTGCCCCAGAATGTCAGGGCCAGAAGGGGTATAGGGACCCAAGGTCTTCTTCCTGGGCCCACGGTGAACGCTCGTTTGACCAAGGAGCCAGCGCCCACTTTGCAAAGGCTCTGTGCTGAGTGACATCCATGGCTGAACTTGCCCCATACTCCTAGCCACCTACCCCTGCACCATGCTCCAGGCCCTGCTGGGGCCGCCTGCATTTAGGGAGGCCTTCAGCTGCCTCTGGGTCCCCTGAGAGCTGATATAGGAATGGATTCGTGGAGCAGGGAGTGCTGAGACCCTGCAACAGGAAGGTGAGGGCACATTGCAGGGACAGAGTGGGACCTCTAGGCTGGAGCAGGGAAAGGACGTGGGCCCCTAAGAGTGGACTCTTTGAGCTGCCATTCTGAGCGACTATCTGAATACCCCTAGCAGATGGAAACGATTCAGGGGCTTCCAGAAAAGGGACAAGGAAGACCATTTCTGCCAGAACCATCTCCTGTCCTTGCCAGGAAAGCAGAGAGGTCTAGAGCCTGGTGCAGGACAGGAGGAGGGATAGACCTGATGCACTGCAGATCTTAGACTCGGGGCCAGAAAGAAAGGACCTGCCCTTCTTCGTGATTTCTGTCAGTGGAGCCCCAGGGTCCCCTGCCCCCAAGAGTGAGTTTAAGGGGCTGACAGGCTCTGACAGCTCAGCATGTCTGCAAGCAACAAGTGCATGTTATTAGCACCCCGGGTACTGAGAGAGCGAGATGGGTACCCTGACTGGCTCTCCTCCTCACCTCAGGGATCTGGGGTCCAGGGTCCTGGGCTGGAACATGGTCTGATGGACATGGCAGAGTGGCTGGAGTCACCCTGCCCAGCACTTCGGGGGCAACCAGAACCAGACACTTGAGCTGGAGGCTGTGATGGTCTCTAGAGGCCCCAGGAGGGGCCAGGGGAACAGGGATCAGGGTGGTGGTTGGGGTGTCCTCCCAAGGGCCCCTCCAACAGACTCAGAGGCAGCTCTAGTTCCCTCTCCCTGACCCTAGGGCTCAGAAGGAATCAAAGAGAGGCCCAGCCTGCAGTCAGATTGGTGAGGACAAGCTGTTATTTGGGGGCCCAGCTGGAGGAGACTGATCTATAGAAAGCAAGGGATACCCAAGGCCTAGTATCTCACATATTTTCTCGCTTATGTGCCTTGTAGCCTGTCATGACAGTGTTCCATCTTTTCTTTCCTTTGCTTGTTGTAATTAAAGAAGATACGCAGAGGGCATTAGCTGGGAACGTAAGGCAGGAGCTACTCATGGCATGGTGGCTAGTATTGTTCTGTGTGAGCTGTAGGGACATAGGACAGAGTGATGACCCCCTATTCGCCGACCAGGAAGGAGCCTGAGGCCAAGGACGCAAAATGATGAGCTTAGGGTGCAGCAGTGGGTCAGGGCAGATTTCCCAGTCCTGACTCCCACTCTCCGCTCCTCCCCAGGCTTCCATACCTCCAATCTTGGCCTTTAACACAGCAGTCCCAGAGGCAGACCCCAATCCAGTCCCACTCATCAGCCCAGTCTTTAACTGAGAGCACCAATCCCAAATCTGGTCGAAGCTTTGTTCCTAAACTGGAATTGACAAGAATCTGCATTCTATCCCAATTCCAAATGAGCCTCATTCCCTAAAGCAACCTTAACTCCAGTCCTTCTTCCCCCCACCCCGCCCCCTCTAGTCCCAGCTCTGGCCACAGGCGCATGAGTGTCCTGCTCAGACCCCATGGCAAAGATCTGCCTGGAGCAGGGGCAGGTCCATCTCCACTCCTGCTTTGAGGCAGGTGGCGTGAGGTTCTGAAAGATTAGGTAACTTGGCTTCAGTCATGCAGAGTGAGTAGCAGAAGTGAGCCTGGAGCCTGGGCGCTGAGGCTCTGGGGTATCCTGGTGTGAGTGGGTAGCAGATGGCTTGGAAGATGCTGGGGGGTGGGACATTGGGCACCCCAGGCCAGTGACAGTGATAGCCCTCCATGGAAGAGCTCTGATGTTGGGAGCCCCACAGCATCTGGAGAAGTCAGCAGCTCAGTGATTATTAATCTCCATTTTAGAGATGAGAAGACTGAGGTCCAAGTAGAAAACCCAAAGTCACTTATCAGGTTGATGGCAGAGCAGGGCAGGAGCCCAGATCCCCTGGGAGCACCCCCCTACCCCCACTCAGGGCTCTCTCACTGTCCTACCCTGCCCTCCTCCCACTCTGTAGGGACAGGGCAGCCAGCAGGTGCAGAGGAAGAAATAAAGTGATAAACCGCACAGGGTCACACACAGTGGAACACCAGGTCTTTACACCCGGAGACATGCCAGAAACACTTCCTTGGCCCCGAATGGCCAATACGAACTCACAGATGCCTTTAACTGGGAGGCTCTGTGGGCCCCAGAGTGGCCAGCCCCAGAGACCCACCCCACCGTACCAACAGTGGGATAGTAATCAAATGAGCTACCTCCCTGTACCCCACTGTCCCCATGTGTACAATGGGACCTTATAACTACATCAAGATGTTGCTGAGTAGGCACGCCTGGGTTGCTCAATTGGTTAAGTGCCCAACTCTTGATTCAGGCTTAGGTCATGATCTCAGTGTCCTGGGATCGAGCCCTGCGGCAGGATCCACAATCAGTGCAAGCCTGCCTGAGGATTCTCTCTCCCCCTCTCTATCTAAAATAAATGTGTCTTTAAAAAAAAAAAGAATGTTGGGACGCCTGGGTGGCTCAGTTGGTTAAGCAGCTGCCTTCGGCTCAGGTCATGATCCCAGCGTCCTGGGATCGAGTCCCACATCAGGCTCCTTGTTCGGCAGGGAGCCTGCTTCTCCCTCTGCCTCTGCCTGCCGTTCTGTCTGCCTGTGCTCGCTCTCTCTCCCTCTCTCTCTCTGACAAATAAATAAAATCTTAAAAAAAAAAAAAAAAAAAAAAAAGAATGTTTCTGTAGTGGGATCAGATGAGGAATGCCCGCCCGCCTTGTTGTAGGAGCTCCCTGACATAAGTTCCGGCCTGACATAAGTTCACACCTCGTCTCAGGGGAGTCACCTCTGGGCAGCCCTTCACTCCCCCACCTGTCTCTGTAGCCAGCAAATCAGCCGGGGTCACCTGCTCAGTCCTGGAACCTGGCCTGAGGGAATGGCTTGTTCTCACAAACAGTGGTGGTTTGTGAAGACTGAGACCCTGAGTCCTCAGGAACCCCTGGAAGGCTGGCCAAGAGTATTCAGCCCTGCCCATCTCTGGAACATTCTAGTGGACCACTCAGGAGTGACTGGCAAGTCTCCAGGGCCCAAGTGGAAACATCCACAATTTGGAGTAAGCCTGAAGGCCAAAGAATGAAGTGATGGGAGCATACGGCCTGGCCAAGGGGTTGGGGTTGAGGGGCCAAGGAAGGAGCCCCTAGGGGGAGATCCAGGCGGGGAGCCCGCGGTGCTTGGGGCCCAGACGGAGGAGCAGGCAGCGAGTGTCCTGGACAGGCAGAGGATAATCCCACCAGGAGAAGACAAATGGCCAGATGGCAGAGGGAAGGCACGAGCTGCAGTCTCCACTGGGAAGATTCATTAAGCCTTCAATTAGCGCAAGCCTGCCCCTGTCGGCTCCAGGGGGCGCCCGGGGCCTTGGCTGCCCTGCCCCAGCCAGGAGTTAATAATTCACCCTCATATGAACTCATCAGGGAGACAGCCAGAACCACCCACCTACCAGCCTGCCTGCCCTGCCTGGGCTCTGGGCCTGAGGGAGAGATGGGGCGCCTCTCTGGTTCTCCTTATCCTCTGAGAGTCAAGTCTTATGATAGGCCAGCTGGAGGGGGCTGGCACTGCAGACTTCCTTGCCGCTGGGACCCGGGTGTCCTTGTACTAGTCCGAGAAAGGAAGGAACCAGAGCCCCAGCATGCCCGAGCTGAGAGGCCCCAGAGCTTTCAACATTTGCTGTGTCTGACACTGTGCCTGGCACTGCTGGGGACAGAGATGAACTAGAACCAAGCCCTGCCCTCCAAGAGTTCACTGTCAGCTGGTGCAGCAGGAAATGGGGAGGAAATAGACCTGTAACATACCCTTGGACATTGGTCAGAGCATCCACGGCCATGGGGTCAATGGCAGCCACCTCTGCGAGGTATAGGGGATGGGTCTCAGCTCAGGGCTGGGGGGAGAGCTGTTCCAAGGTGGCCAGGTAAACAGAGAAGTCAGGGTCGTAGAGTCCCACCCTTTGTTTTATGGATGCAAAGCTGAGGCCCAGAGAGGGCTGAGGACCGGCCCAAGGTCACACAGGTATTGCAGGGCAGAACCAGAACTGGAACTCAGACTAGAACCCATCCCTGAGGCTATCAAGAGTGTCCCTCCTCACACTGAACAAGACAAACTGAGGTCCCGAGACTCACTTAACTGGGACATGGAATGCATCCCTCCCGGCGTCCACACTGGACTTGAGAATGGCTGGCCATCTGGGGGTCGCCTCACACATCTCACCCTCCAGCAAATCTTGCCCGCGAGGCCACACATTCTTTTCCACTGAGAGTGCACCAGTGGGGGGGGGCAGTGGGGTGCTCCCTGGGCTGCCCAGGCTCTCCCTGTCCTTTCAGCCGGCCCCTTCCACCTCCATATCTCCTGCTCAGCACCTTGAACTCTTCCCCACAATGCCTTGGGCTGACTGCGAAGGCCACCAAGCAGGGCCCAGTTTTACCTGACACTCTCCAGCACCAGCCAGGACCAGGTTAAAGCCTGCTGCTCAGAATCAACCTGCACCAGAATCCCCCAGGTAGCTGGTTCAAATGCAGACACCCAGGTCCCACCCTGGACCCAAATGAATCAGAGTCTTTGGGAGCAGGTCCTAGGAACCTGCATTTCAAATCATCTCTCTGAGGTTTTCTCATGCATGTTCTTAGTGGATACACGAATAAAGAAGACTGACCAGCCGTAAGAAGATGGAGTAATGCATTTTCACAAATTGCACCTGTTTACTCACCACCAGATCAAAACACAGAACTCGAACAAGCCCTCGGAATCCCCCCAGGCCTCCTTCCTGTCCTTAACTTCCCCAGAGGGTGCCACTAGCTTGACTTCAAACAGCTTAGATCCGTCTTGCTTGCTTTTGAACTTCTCATGCATAGAATTACACAGACGCTTGTGTCTGGTCTTCTCCGCCTGACTCTGGGAGGCTCCCTCATACTGTTAGGTGCCCATCGTGGATTATTTATGCTCACTGCAGAGTGGCATGCCAGCTGCCTGTGCCACGATGCGTCTGTGTCCTATGGGCAGCGGCACCGAGGTGTTTCCAGCTTTATGACAGGGTTGCTGTGAAGGTTCCAATGCACACATCTCTGTGGACACATGCACAAATTTCCAAAGGGTCCCTATCTACCATGCATAGAACCATTGCGTCCTAGGGTTTGTTTGTGTTTGGGTGTCAAAGATACCGCCCGGTGATTTTCCAATGCGGCTTCACCAATGCGACTTTTGCCAGCACCATCTCAGAGTCCCATTCGATCCACAACCTCCGGGAGGGCTGGTACCTTTCTCCGTTCATTTGAGCCATTAGGGTGGGTGTGCAACTGTATCCTTTTATTCCTCAACTTGCATTTCCCTGGTGACTAATGATGTTAAAGCCCATTTCCTTATGTTTATTGGCCATTTGGGTCTCCTCTTTTATGAAATGCCTATTCAGATCTTTTGCCAATTTTGTAATCCGATTGTCTGTCTTTTCCTTATCGATTTAGAGGAGTTCTGTAGATATTCTGGATTCCAGGCCTTCGTTGGACACCTGCACTGCAACTATCTTCTTCAACTTGGCCTCTTGCCTTTTTACTCTCACTGATGTCTTTTGATGAGCAGAGGTTTTTTTGTTTGAATATAGTCCAAATTACCGACTTTTTTTTTTTTCACTTTGTGGACACTTTCTGGGATGGGAGTGGAGGCCCTCGAGATAGACAACAGTCCTTGTCATTGCTAAATGCTATTTCCTTCTCCGAGACGCAGAATTCACTCAGTCATGCGATGCGAGCTACACTTATTGAGTATTTACCCTGCTTTCAGGTACTTTATGTGTTATGGCAGACAGGCTTGTGGGCCTCTGCTCTGCCTGTGTCCCTGGGACCATGTGTGCTGAGAGCTGCTTGTGATCCAGATGGGCTACACTACGGTGGCCAAGTCGACACTTCCCCCAGCACCTGGCTGTGGGTGGTTGGACGGGAGCAGACACTTACCACGCCAAGCCAATCAGGCACTCTCTCCTGGGAGGGGTTGGAGTTTGTCCTGAGGGGCACCACGCCCAGTCCAGGCTGAGACTGAGGCTGGAGAGGTGGCAGGAGTTCAGGAGCCAAGGCTGTCGTGGCTGAAAGCCAAGAACACGGTCTGCAGAGGAAGACAGAGGAAGCAGGTGTGTGGAGACAAGGAGAGATGAAGGATGGGGTATGGACACTCTCAAGGTTACCAATTCTCCTGGTTCTCGGCCCTCCGGCTACACTTCTGCCCTGGGGGGTCCCTGAAGACCCCTAGCATCTTTCCACTACCTTCCCTTTTTTGTTGAACGTGGATCCTGTTCTTGCAACCAAGACAGTCTTCACTAAGATACAAGATCATCTCGAATCCTCAGAGCAGTGGATTCTTCCTTTTAGTGAGAAGATGAACTGTAGACTTAAAAGATTGTAAACATGCCCACCCTGCCCCACCCCACCCCCCAACCTGGCTGCCACTAAGAACCAGAGCCAGGACTCCAGCCTTATCTGCCTGGCTCAAAGCTGCCTATTATTTCTCTTCTGCACGGAGCTGCATGCGCTGAGCCTGTGATCAAAGTTTCCCAAAATGTGTTCTCTAGAACCCTGGGCTCAGGAAATGAACGGGGAGGGAGGGGGTATTTTGGTTCCCTGATGCAGCTTTGGGGACACTGAACCAAACACATATTAAGTAGGATCTTCTTCACCGCAGAGCATTTCAGAACCTTTGATAGAGGGAACATGCCCGGAGTGTGCAGAATGCAGAATTTCTCGAACTTATTTGGCCACAAAACTCCTCCTGTAAGGAGCATTTCATGAGATTTATGTTTTATGGAAAATGCTGCAAGGAATCAAATTTCTCCTCCCCGCCCCAAGGTGGTCCCCCTGGAAGGGGGCGTCCTAGGCAAATAACTGCAAACAGCTTTCCCTCCGGATATGTGACTCCTTGTTAGACACACACAGAAGGAAGGGATTTATTTTATCAACCTGCCTCCTGGGGGTTGGGCTAACCTGGAGCAACTCCCTTAGGCCTGTGTACCTCTGGATGGATCAACTCAATTTCGGAGCCCTCCAAATAGTTGATGGGCTTTACCACGTCTGGGACTCCAGGCCGTACTCCAGGCCACCAGCACCCCCCAGAGCTCAGCCCTGGAGGTCCTGGTTTTCCCCAGCCATCCCCTTCCCAGTCACGATGAGCCCAGGGAGCGGCAATTAGAGAGAAAAAGGACCAGGACTGAAAAAAAAACAGGACCCTAGTGGAAGGCAAGTCAGGAAGCAGATGGCTCCTCACACGTGGGATGGCGTGCCAACGCCAGAGGTGACCACAGGACTCCGGAAAACCAGCAGGCAGCATGGGGACCCATGAGCTCCGCTAACCTGCAGGGGTGAGGGAGACAGTGGGCCCAGAGAGAGCTGCCCCACAGGAACGGCCGGGGCTTTGGTACTTTTTAAAAATTTTTAAACATTTTATTGATTTAAGCAATCTCTACCCCCATGGTGGGGCTCAAACTCGCTACCCCCCCCAGAAGTCCCACTCTTGGCTTTTCGACCATAAACACCCACCCCCATTACCCTCCCACCCTTTGATCTTCTGAGGGTGCCTCTCCTCTACCCAATCAGAGGCCCCCAAGGGCAAGGAGCCTGTGCAAGCCACACAGGGGCGCTGGGAGGGGGAGCGAGTGAGGGGGTGATGGGCAGGCAGCCTTTGGGAAGCCGAAGAGGAGGGAGGGGAGATGAAACGCAGGGTCGCAGGGCCGACCTAAAGGGAGAGGAGAGGGGAGGGGAGGCTCAGGGGTGGAAGCAGCTTTGTTCTGCTCCCCCTAAAAACAAGGGGTGGTTACCGAGTTTAAACCCCCAGATCTCTAGGTACCCGAACAACACGCCTGGGAGGCAGACCTGTGAGCGCAGCCGCAGAGGGACGAACCCGGCCTCCCCCCAACTCCTGCCGGCTCCCACATATCTGGTGGGCGGAAGGCTCTCCACTGAGATCAGTTCGGCAGACCTGCCTCTGATGTGCGCCGTCCTCCCTTTATACAAGCCGCGAGTGCCCGAAAGGTTGGAGAATAAATCAATGCCCGGCAAAAGAATACTCGTTGAAATTCACCAGGAAAACGCATCACTGGGGATCCTACCGTGAGTTCCCCTCTGCAGAGGACAGTTGCCCTCCCCACTTGGTTTTTGTCTAAAAGCAGATGCTCACACACTGAAGTGGCTGCAAGGGGGCTGGCTTTTTCTAGAAGATTCCATCATGGGGATGTTCTGGAGGACAGTGATGGGTGATGGGCAGCCTCTGCTTCCCAGAACCCAGAATTAAAGGAAGGTTGCCTTCTTGTACATCTCTCCAACTTCTGGTTAGTCTGAGGAGGGAAAGTGTGTATGCCTCTACTCATTCTGTAGAGAGATAAACTGATGGGTCAGCGTTGGAGCCTGCTGGTTGCCCAGCACAGCCATCACTCCCTCAACCACCAGCCACTCCCAGATTCTGGCTGGTGCCACAGCAGGGACATGGGGGGAGTGTCACCTTTCTGGTGCATTCCAAACACAACAGCACCAGTTCCTTTGGCAAGATGAATCCAGGAATGCTAAGGCAGGCTGGGGAAAGTAATATCTGAGTCTGGGAAATCCATCAAGGAGGAAGGCAGGTGCTGTAGATCAAAACCTGCTCTGTCTGCCTCTACATCATCATTAACAGAGGGCAGAGGTAGAGGGAGGCCAAGGGGCAGGAGCAGAACCGAAAGAGGGATCTCTGGGTCTACAGAGTAAAAGCTGGATGACCCAGAGGTGCCTGGTGAAAGTGTGGGGGACAACTGCAATGCCCTCTGAGCCCTGGATATGGTGGGGCCACAGGAGGAGCACCCTACAGGCCCCAGACACATGCCTGGGAAGGAGGAAGCATCTGAGTGAAGTCCTAAGGAGATGCTGGAGGTATCCAAACAATGTGTGGGGAGATAGACCCCTATGTTGAGGGAGCCTTTACTCTTGGGGGCTTAACAGAAAGAAAAGACATCACCAGAAGTCTTGAATCCAGAGATACATCACGAGGTGCCCATTGATGGAGTGGATGGATGGGAGATCAGGAAAGGCTTCCTGGAAGAGGTGAATTTAAGCAGTGCTTTAAAGAAAGGGAGTGGAGAGAGACTGCAGATCTGGCAGACTCCCCAGCAACCTGCCCTCATCAGTCCCAGGATCATTCCTCCTCACTCAGCTGCCCTCTCAGTTTGGAGTTGTACACGTCTCTAATTCTTCAACTAACATCAGCCTCCTGGACTGTGGGCTCGCAGTTTGGCTCACGATGGAGATATGATGAATGCTCAATATTTTCACAATGAATGAATGAACGAATGAACGAATGAATAGCTCTACTTCCCATGTTGGCCTGGAAATGGAGCAGATTGGTCCCATGGAGGGACTAGAAGGCAGCAGGAGACCCTGGGGATTTCTGAGCACAGGTAGAGCCCGGGCTATTTAGCAGAGCTGTTTGGAGAAGTAAGACGATAAGCACAGAGTTTGTTGTACTTATTTTGGGGGGGAACTGGGAAGAGGATGGGGCTTAGGAGTGGATCTAGAGCTTGTCATCAGGAACGTGGGGGTGGCTGGAGCTTGCAGGCATGGGAGCCCAGAGGTCCCAGGATAGAGCTGAGCCTCATAGCCTCAGCACCCCTACCCCAACCTGGGCTTCTCCAGGAACCACTCTGCCCCTGCCTCCGGGCTTCCGCGCTGCCTCCTTGGTCTGATGGCGCAGAGTGATTTGTGGCCCTGACAAGTTGAATTGTGGGTAGAGCGGCTGTCCAAATGGGGAGCAAATTGGAACTGCGGCTCCAGCCAGCGGGTCATCCATCATGGGGAGAAGGGCTCCGTCAGCACCTTGCCGCCCCTAGACCGGCCGCGCCCAGCCCCTCCCTGAGCCTGCCCATGGGTGAAGGAGGCTCTTCTTTTCTGTATCATGGGTCTGAAGGGGACTGTGGAGGGTGGTCTGGGCTGGGGGCCTAGTTAGGGGAGAGACAGATGGGGGGACTGAGTTCACCATTCCCCATAGGTTTATATTTATGGGACCTATTTTGTTCTTCTCTGTAGCATTTCTATGCTGATGAATGTTCTGTAAGTTTCCCAAGAAGTGTCTATATTTACAAAAGAGGAAACTGAGGCACAGTGCGCTCACATGACAGCCCTAGACTGTCAAGAGGAAAAGGGGCATGGACTTCGCTGCTGGAATACCTGAAATTCTCTTTTTTTAAAAAAGACTTTATTTATTTGTCAGAGAGAGTGAGCACAGGCAAGCAGAGCGGCAGGCAGAGGCAGAAGGAGAAGCAGCCTCCCTGCCAAGCAAGGACCCTGATGTGGGGACTCATCCCAGGACGCTGGGCTGTAGGGAGCGGCTTAACTGACTGAGCCACCCAGGCATCCCAAGGAGTAATGGAATTCTTAACAAAGCTTAACAAAGTTTCCAGCAACATGGAACAACTCAAAAGCAGATGAACACTTGATCTGGCAAAACTCCTAGTTTCTGGGGTGACAGCTCCATGGCTCCCTTATGGACCAATCAGGTGAAGGACCCCCCAAAGCCCTATAACCTCTGGGCCCTGCCTTGAAGGACTGGCCATCTGTGAGAGGAGCTGTACATTCTAGAATGAGGTGTGTCCACTCTGTCCCAACCCACAGCTCCCTCTAAACCTCCTATGCGTGGCACCCCACACCTCCATCCATGGGACACACTTCCTGGCCACAGCCTCTTAGACCACAGGTGGTCAACAGAGCCAAAGGCCATCTCCTCAGAGGCAGGTCAGTGACCTTGACTTGGGGCCCAGCTGAGAAAGAGGAGCTAAGCCAATGAGATTGGAAGAATCTGGAATTGGAAGTCAGGAACCCAATCAGGGTATGAACCAAGCTTAAAGGTCACATGTGACCTCAAGACTCCTCTTTCTCAGGGGCCTAAACTCTCTCTGCCCTGCTTCCTTTCCCCCTGCCTCTCCCCCAAGTCTTCCTCCAGAAGACTCTGTGTGTGTGTAGATGGGACAAGGGTGGGAAGCTTGTTCTGTGTCATCCCACCTGCTCGTCTCTTGAACCATTATCCACGTGAGTCATTTCCGTTTCCCTTTGAGGGATGCGATTTTGAAAACTCAAAAGCTGGGTCATGACTGCTTGTTTCTCTCTTTATGCTGACTCATCCCTTCCCTGAGACGACAGCTGTCCTGCTGGCTACTGAACTGGAATGGCGGAGGTCGGGGATGGGGGATTACCATGGAATACAAACTGACATTTCAGCATGTGACCCAGCAGTCCAAGGCTATGTGTGGCCAAAGACCCCAAACACTGGAGTGTTAGTGTTTGGGAGAAAGCACCCTTCTGCCTCCTTCTAGGTTGTGTGTGTGTGTGTGTGTGTGTGTGTGTGTGTGTATGTGTGTGCATGCATGGGTGTGTGCATGTGTGCTTGTGCGTGGCTGGGAGGCACCTTCTCTGCAGACACAGCTCCAGATTTCACTTCCGTGTGGTCCTTCGAGGTTGCCCTGGTCCTGGGGCCTCTCACAACCTATTGGCTTTTTGCTAAATGTCCAGACTGTTGGCACAAAGTACATTTGTGTCTGTTTCAATCAAGGTCCAGTGCAGGAAACAGAAGAAGCGAGGGGATTTTAAGCAGAGAGGGAAGTCATACAGGGAATGAGGTGTTTACCAAGTCAGGGGAAGAGCTGTAGGTATCAGCTCTAGAATGGGCCTCCAGGGATGTCTCAGAGCAACCCTGCTGAAGTGGTCCCTCTGGGGAGGGCTAGCCCCATCAGAAAGGTGGGGAATCCAGAGCCAATGGGACACAGGGCTACAAACAACTGTCACCACCATCCCTGCATCTGGGCTCCTACAAAGCTGGTGACTGGAAGCCGCGTGCCATCAGCAAACAGCTGAAGGAAAGGAAGCTGTGGTGTTTCCCTTCTGCCCTTCCCGCTCTCATGCACGTACACTGATTCAGCAGGACCGAATGTGAGCTACGAGCCTCGGTGCATGGGAGTCTGGGAAACATTGTCTTTAGCTTTGCAGCCTCTGCAGCACCAGGAGGAATAGAAGAGATGCTGAGCCTGAGCACGGATCTCGGAGCAGAGTACCAGTTTGCCCAGAGACCCCACGGGCTGACTCAGCCCAGGTCTTATAGCCAGGGCAGGCTGATGGCTCTTGCTGGAGGCCTGGCCATGAGGAGGATGTGTGAACCCAGAGGGTTTTGTTGGGCTGCTGGTCAGGGCAGGAGACTGAAGAGCTGGTTACATATATGTGAGTCAGTGTGTGTGTGTGTGTGTGTGTGTGTGTGTGTGTGTACATGTATGCACTCATGCACACACATGTCTGGGGAAGAGGAGCAGAGAACATCTTTGGGGTGGGGAGATCCATCCCAGCTCTCTCCACATTCTCACTAGGACTCTGAGAACAGGAGCAGCCCAGGGAGTTAAGGTCAATTGTGGAAGTCAGAGGTAGGGGGTGGGGCACCCTATAGACCTGAGTCATTACAGCCCTCTTGGATCATTACAGTCCTCTCTCCCTGAGCTATATTTGTTGGGTGTCCAGTCATCTTGAATTCAAAAAGCAGACTACCTGAGTGTCCCTCCCTTCAAAATGCAGTTGTGACACAAACACTTGGGCTGCAGGTCCCCTGAGGGAACTTTTGCTGGAGAGAGGTGCACCTGCACAGGGGCTCAGACAACTCACCCCACCCCCATCCCACCTACAACAGTGGTCCAGGGCAGAACTGCGAGGACCAGAGAGGCCAGACCCAGGAGCCATGTGGCCCCGAGGCTGGGAACTTCCTCTACTGGAGCCCTCAGTGGGATCCCTCTGTCCCCTGCACTTATTCCTCATCTGAGGCCCTGCATGCCTCCCTGGGAAGATGAAGGGAACCCCCCTCCCCCACTCCTGAGGAGGGAGGGTGCATGGAGGCTGAGCCCAGGTTGTTGGAGGATAGGGACAAACCACCCAGGAATGTAACCTGCTACAAGGCAGACAGGACATCCTCTCTCTACCCACCCATGCCCTTGGAGACGTGCTCCAGCCTCTGGGGCAACAGGGGCCTGTGAGCAGCCCCTGGCCTCCTCCTTTGTCTATCCTGTAGTAATATCTCTTAGTCCACGTGGTTAGGTGGGGCCAGCCCCACTCTCCTGCCTGCCAGGTTAGGAGTGTAACCGGACCTAACCATTCAGAGGCCCTCTGTGCTCTGGCCCCAGTGATTGGCTTAGGTTTGGGCATATGACTCAAGCTGGCCAATTAGAGCCCTCCCCTGGGATTTTTGTCTGAGCTCTTCCTCTGGGATTCTGAGCCACAAGGGCGGGAGGGAAGGCTGAAGACACGTCCCCCACCTGAAGATATATTCACTTCCAACACCGAAAACCTATGAAGGTTACCTATATATGCCAACTATAGGATTAAGTTAGAGGTCTCAAGAGAAGCTTAGCCTAGATCACGCAGGTAGGCTCTAACTGCTATGACAAGTATCCTTATAAGAGGAATTGGACACACTCAGAGGAAAAGGTGACGTGAAAGCTGAACACAGAGAGAGAGGTGACCGCAATAGGTGACCAAAATGCTGACAGTCTCCAGAAGCTAAGGAGGCAAGGAACAGATTTTTCCCTGGAACCTCCAGAGGGAGGAAGCAAAGCCTTGCTGGCACCTTAATTTCAGACTTCCGGCCTCCGGAACTGTGAGAGAATACATTGCTATTGTTTGAGGCCCCTTTTTGTTATAATCTGTTACAGTCCCCCTATGGATAGAATACAAACAGTAAGCACCTTTTGGAGGGAGGGGACGAGGTCCTGTCTGAGACGAAGCTGATTCTGAGGAAAGCAGAGGTGAGTGTGGAAAGAGGGGGACTAGTGGGTGGGCAGAGCCCACAGGTGGTTACCCCTGAAAGCAGTCTTCATGTCCAGGGAACAGATGGCATCCTCCGGGCAGTGAGATCCATCCCAGCTCTCCCTACATTCTCACTGGGGTTCTGAGAACAGGAGCAGCCGAGGCAGTCAGGGGCCTCCTGGCCTTTTCAGCAACATAAGCCAACACATGTCCCTCCTTATTTAAGCCAGTTTGAATTGGTTTTCTGTCACTTGCAACATAAAGAACCCAATAATTACCAAGAGCCTTAAAAAGAGCTCAAACCTTTGACCCAGTAATCCCAGCTCTCTGCCCTAAGAAAATAATTTGTATAAGGACAGTCACTGTGATGCGGAAAAATGGGAGGTGGGGGTGGAAACCCTCTGTATGTAACCACAGGACATGGGTTCATAAGTTATGGTGCATTCCTTTAAGGGGATATTATGCAGACATTAAAAATCATGTTTCCATTCATTATAAAATATTAAATGAACAGCAGGACATCAAAACTATGCACACACATACAAATATACAGAATGAGCCCCATTTTAAAATTTTGTCTTAGAGCATTTCTTTAAAGAAATAAAATATTACACGCAATGGAATTCCTTTGTATACTTTTCCCCAGGTCCTTACATGGCTCCTTCTCTCTCTAAAGGCAGTCACCCTAAACTGGTGTCATTCTCATGCCTGATTTTAAATATACATACCACCTACGTATTTATCCATAAGTAACACATCATATTTGTATGTTTTTATAGTTTTTTAAATAGCACAAGACTTTCTTCAAGTTGCTTTCCACATGTTTGTGCACTTAATCCATCTTGGTAACAGGTAACATTAATATTAACTGCTGTCAAGAATACCATTTAGAAGTATCCCACACTTGGGGCACCTGGGTGCCTCAGTGGGTTAAAGCCTCTGCCTTTGGCTCAGGTCATGATCCCAGGATCCTGGGATCAAGCCCCAAATTGGGCTCTCTGCTCAGCAGGGAGCCTGCTCCACAACTCCCCTCAACCTCTGTCTGCCTCTCTGCCTACTTGTGATCTCTGTCTGTCAAATAAATTAAAAAAATATATATCCCACACTTTATTTACCCTTTCTCTGGTTAATAGATGCTGAGATTATGGACAATATTTTTTCCCATAAAATGCTGCAGCTCTGGGGTGTCTAGGTGGCTCAGTCCGTTAAGTGTCAGACTCTTGGTTTCAGCTCAGGTTGTGATCGCTGGTCAGATCAACCCCCGGATACCGCTCCATGCTAAGAGTGGAGCCCCTACGAGATTCTCTCTCTCCTTTCCCTCTACCCTCCCACCCTTCTCTCTCTCTCTCTCTCTCTCAAAACAAAAAAACATGCTGCTGCTCTTAGGTTTCCTTGCGCACGCAAGTAAGATGGGCTCTGGGATTTAAACCCCAAAGTGCATTTGCCAGGTGGCAAGGCAGGCCCACTTTCCCCTTCCCAGGATGCCCCCAACGGTATGCTCCTAAGCAGGGATACCCAGAGTGGAGAGTTCCTGTTTCCCACGGGAGAGACATTTCGTCTTTGTCAATCCAGTGGGCAGGAAATTTTCTCTCACTGTGGTTTCCACCTGGACGTCTCTGTTGACAGAGCCCAGCATTTTTCCGTATGCTGGCCCCATTTGCTTTTCTCCTGTTACATGCCTTCGCCTGTTCTGCTGAGATGTTTGCCTTACGAATAGAAAATGTATGTCACAGCGATCTCGCACTTCCTTTGCCTGACTTCCCTACTTTGGGAAACACTGCCCTACCACACAAGCTATGTGGACCAATGGGATCTGATCCCACATACTACAGTGATTGGCCCAGGGTGAGGCTTGTGATCCAAGCCAGGCCAATCAGAGCTCTTCCCTGGGGTTTTCAGAACTGGAGTGGTCAAAGAGCATTTCTCTCCTCCTCCATCTTGAAAGTATGAAGGAGTGAGACCAGTCTTGCAACCTTAGAGAGATGGGCAGCCTGAGGGCAAGGAACATGTATGCTGAAGGGACAGGAGTGAGAGTGGGGACATGTCTAGCCCACCTCAGCCCTCCTGGTCACCAAGTAATGGCTTCCCTCCTGCCTGCATGGGCTCCAGTTGGTGGCTCCTCACGAGCCACCCAAGGGGCTCTAAGGAACATAGTAATACTTGCCTGCATTTTCCAAGTCCTTGACAATAGGCCCATATGTTGCTATTTATAATCAGAAATTCAATAGTACATATATTGTTAACTCTCACTCGTCTTTCGAGGTTAGATATAAACACCTGTCTTCCGTGAAGGCTGTTCTGATCACGTGGCCAAAGCCCTGACTGTGGGCTGTCAGACCTGGGGCCTGGCCCTGGGCACTGTGGGAAATAGAGGCAGGAGGGAGCTCCTCCTCAGGAAAGGGTCGCCATGGAGATGGGGGGTTGGGGAGCAAAGGACTGGGATTCTTGGGGCACCTGGGTGGCTCAGTGGGTTAAAGCCTCTGCCTTCAGCTTGGGTCATGATCCCAGAGTCCTGGGATCTCTGCTTAGCAGGGATCCTGCTTCCTCCTCTCTCTCTCTCTTTGCCTGGCTTTCTGCCTACTTGTGATCTCTGTCTGTCAAATAAATAAACAAAATCTTAAAAAAAAAAAAAAAGGGGACTAGGATTCTGGCCTCCACTGAATGGCCCTTGGAGAATGAGGCCTGGCCAGAAAGCAGCCCCTACAGGGATTTCCTCCACCACCACCGCCGCCACCGCCACTGCCTCTGGCTGCCCCCCCATCAGGGAAGACAACACGGGCTCTGGCCTTTCAGACCGAGGACTGAGGAAGAGCCTGCTTTAGATGCTGGAGCAGCAACGCCACCAGGCTTCTGCACAGACCCCGGGGCCAGGCTGACCTGAGGGGAGGTGGTTGCCAAGAGCAGACCCTCCGGGCCCACTCCTGTCCCCACATGTCTTGCACTTCTCCTTCTCACTGGGTCTGGAGGCTTAATATGAGAAGCGTGTTCCCAAAGATGAGGCTTATGGGAAAACTTCAGCCAAATCAATTAATGATAAAACCCTTGAGCAAACACAGCTACTTTTATCATTTTTAAATGTTGTGATTTGAGCAGCAAAAGAAATTAAATTAAAAAACGCAGAGTCTCTGGGTCAGAACCCCAGCTGCTCTTGTTGGTTTTTAATCTCCTATTAAATGATATATCTTCTGATGGCTTTTGTCAGCTTATTCAATGTAATAACACAGGACATGTGGCCCAGCGACCCTCCTCCTTCCCTCTGCACAGCTGAGGGGGTGGGTACCGCCAGCAGCCAGGTCAATTGACAAGCTTAAAATGAAGACAGAGAGATGGCCTGGGGTCAGGGGACGGGACAAGAGGCTATGCGGGTCTGTACAGTATCAGAGCTGTATTGGCAGAGGGCAGGACCGCGGGTTGCCCTGGGACCACCTGTCTAACCCCTTACGTTACAGATGAGGCACCTGGAATCTGAAAGCAAAAGTTTTCCCCAGTCACCCTGAGTCAAGGTCAGAACGCCGGGGTCCCAATGCCCAGCCCATAGCTCATTCTGTTGAACTACCAGCCTAGGTCATCCAGAAGGGAGACTGTGCTTGGTGCAGGGAGTGAGGTCACCAGCCTTCACCCTTCTCTCAGGGCCTTAGCAGTGGGGCTTACTGAGCTCCATCTGGAAGATGGAGTTAGGATTCCAGTCCCCATCTTTGGGGAGACCCTGACCATTTGGGAAAGAGGCTGTTCTCAGGCTTAGGTGCCTCCCGGTCTGATCTTGGGACACAGATAAATACATGAAGTAAAACACACGATGGCAAGAAAGGATGGCTTGGAGGGGTGCCTGGGTGGCTCAGTGGATTAAGCCTCTGCCTTTGGCTCAGGTCATGATCCCAGGGTCCTCGGATCAAGCCCTGCATCAGGCTCTCTGCTCAACAGGGAGCCTGCTTTGCAACCCCCCCCCCACCTCTGCCTGCCTCTCTGCCTATTTGTGATCTCTGTCCATCAAGTAAATAAATAAAATCTTTTTTAAAAAGAAAGAAAGAAAGAAAGAAAGAAAGAAAGAAAGAAAGAAAGAAAGAAAGAAAGAAAGGCTTGGAATTGGTGTTGGCTTGACCATGGAAGGCTTCCTGGAGGAGGCTGAGACTTAGGGAGGAAGAACGGGTCTCATGACAGCTTACGCAGAGAAGCTGAGGCAAGACAGAAAGGCTGGAGTTGGAGAGGAAAATGACACAGAGGATGAGCTGCCTCTGTGAGTTTGTACCCACACACAGGCACGTCGATAAACACACGGGCCTGTGTGCATACACTCACGCCCACAATGCACATACTCAGCTGTGCACACTCATACCAGCGCACTTACGTGTCAGGTGTAAGCACACATGAGCTTTCTCATACCTCCACACGCACGCACACACACGCACCCACGCGTCTACCCATGAGATCATGTACAGACCTAGAGTGGCTAACAGGGCTTTGCATATAGCTCAAATGTACTCTGTTCTGCACACAGGTAGGGGGCCCTCGTGGCCCCCAACCCACTTGAGTCTCCCAGCCTCATATCACCTGCCTGCGCTTCTTGAGCTCCGTCTCCATCCCCGGCCCCTGCCACGGTCCAGATACACGGTCCCTCCATCTGCTGCCTCACCTTTGGTGCTGTGGCTGGGCGGGGAGCTAGGGCTGACCCAGAGGACACACCCATGGAGGCCTCGGGGAGCTTCCTCCTGCCCAGAGGACCCACAGGCTGAGGAGGAGTCTACGGGGTTATCTGTGGCCAACTGCCAGCTTCTGAGTGGGACTCCCTACAGCCACTCACTGGCCCCCTCTTGTTTCCTCCAGGTCTCTGACAGGTCAGTTCCTGGGAGACAGACCCTGAGCTGGAGATTCAAGGGCAGGTTTCCTGGGAATGGGACCCTTGCGGGAGTGAAGGAGGCAGGACGGGGCAGAGTGAGGAGCTGGGCCCTGCTGCGGGCACAGCAAAGGCCTTGGCCACCCCCACCGCCACCCCCAGGAGCTGCCACCCCCAGGCAGCGCACCAACCTCCCCAGGAGGCAAGGAGGACCTTCCTTTATGCTATGCTTTTACCAGTCACTGGATGCAGGCTGCCTCCAGAAAGTGGGGTAGCCCTGAGGAAGGAGGGTTGCTTCAGCCAAGTACACTCAGAAGCAAGAGGGGCTCCCGTTAGAGCTGCCAACCGCCCACGTTCCCCACCGTGCAGGGAGAGCAGGCACTTGAGTCTTAAGGGGGCTATGTGAGCAGCTCGGTGGTGCCCGCTGTAGTGGGCAAGGGACCCCCTTCCACCTGCAGGCCAAACTTCAGTCCCTCCTGCTGCAGTCAGATGCTCCTCTTAGGTTTTCTGGGCCCTGCTCCCTTGTTCATCCTTCCCGCATCATCCCATCTCCCTGGACTGGTGTTGACAACTCCATGTTGCAGGATCCTGTTTCCATCCCAGAAAGCCAAGGACGTGGCTCCCTCCAGCACCACCCCCCCTCCTTTCCTGGGGGCCAAGATCATTGCTGAGCATGGAGAGCTGAGTAATCGGGGGAGGGGTTCAGACCGTCTCTGCCCGCCTGCTAGTCCCCCATGACTCAGATCAGGGGGACAGGGGCTGAGGCCATCTGTTTGGCTCTGGGCTGACAAGACAATGGCGTGGGCTTGTGACTTTATTATTATTCAACAGGCTTTGTGGGTGGTAGATTCCTTTCCACTTTCTACTGGCAGGATCCCCTTCTTGGTTTCCCCAGTCCTCTGTTGATATCATCCCCATCTCCGGTTCTTCTCACAGACAGGCCTGGCAAGGGTGGGAGCCAAAGCCTTTGGATCAGAGGCAACCCTGTCACTGCTTCCTTTCCAGGGAAGTTGTGAGCCAGAGAGTGCCCAGCCTTGGAGAGGAAAGGCCTCTTTCACCTTCCCGACAACCGTATTTTACCAAAGATGCACATTGCTTCTCACATTTTAAGACCCCTGAAACTAAGCACGTCCAGTAATTGATGGCTTACTCCGGTTTAATCGGCCTCATTTTCCCCCTTCTTGTACCTGCAACAACAGTCACTCTTTAAATGAATGGAATCTTAGATTTGATGTGACCGAGCCTCGCCACCTGAAGGTGGGGGTAGGGAGGGGACAGGAGCTGTCGGGGTCTCAGCACCCCCTACCTGAGGTTTTCACAGCGCAGCATCAAGATCCAGACCCTCCCAAGGCCTCCTGCAGGCAGATGAAGAGCAGAACCAGGTTCTGGAGCCAAATAGAAAATTATTTTTAGAGACTCAGGGCTGAAGTTCGCTTCCAGTGCCCCACAGACCTCATCTGCTGGTGGCTACAAGCCTCCTTCTCAAGCTGAAATGAAAGTAGCTGGATGCAGCCGAGAGGATATCAGGGATGTAAATGTGGGTGCAGACATGCTGGGGGAGAGAGCTCGGGGCTGTGGTGCCACGTGAAGTCTTGTAAAGGGGTACACGGGACTGGCACTCTCTCCAGGTGAGGGGAGCGGCCCTGCAGGGTGCTGGTTGTCCAAAGCTGGGACATGAGGAAGAAAATGTCTCAGAGGAGGAGAGGCAAGTCTGGGGGAGCCAGGGATGCTGAGCTCAATGGGGGCAGAAAGATGTCTGGCCACAGGCAGCCCAGAGACCTCGGAGCAGGCTCCCAGGGCAGCCAGGCCCTCACTCTGTTCTCCTGAGCTCCCAAACGGCCAGCTGATCAGATCCTTGCTGGAGGACGTGGTCGTGGTCGGTGGCTGATGTGGAGATCAGAGCCAGATGAGGTTTCAACAAGCAGTAGAGACTGAGGAAGCCATTTCAGGGGCAGGGACAGGGACAAGTATGACCAGGGTCCAGTGGGAGACAGTGCCAAAGAGGCTGGAGGACTGAGCTGGGAGGCGGGAGGAGGCGGGCAGTGTAGTCTTCCAGAAATCAGAAGCTCCCAGCAAGGAGCCCCGGGGAAGAGAATTTTGCAGGAGAAAGACAGGAGCAGTTACCACCCCCAGGACCACAGGGCTTCCTGCCAGCCCAGGTCAGCTCTCATGCATTACTCCACTCATGCAAATATGTTCTGAGCACCCATGACAGGCCATACCTGAGCAGGGTGCTGGGGATTCAGCATCGAAGCAGACAGGCTAAAACCCCTCTCTCGAGGAGTCTGTGTTCTAGTTGGAATGCGATAATAAAACCAACACACAGCCAGTGCTAAGCGCCGCGGAGAAAGAGACACCGGATAAGGGAGCTGGGGAGGCATATGGGTGCTCTTTTACTGGTGTGATCAGGCAAGTCCCTCTGGAAAGTTTGACTAGGTATCAAAATGAGATGAGGGAGTGGGCCAGCAGGGTATCCGCAAACACTGCACTTCAGGCTCAGGAAAGCAACAGGTGCAAAGGCCCTGAGGCAGGCATGAACTTAGAAAGGTGAAGAACTAAAAAGCCCAGTGGCTGAAGTGGAGGGAGCCAAGGTGAGATGAGGATGCAAGGGCAGGGAGGTAAGTAGCATCCCCTCCCGCAGGGCTTGCTGGCCCATGGAAATGACTTTGCCTCTCATTGTGAGTGAACCTGGGAGCCTGTAGAGGGTTCGAGCAGAAGGGCATGGTCTGGCTTCTGTTTCAGTAGGAGAGCAGACTGTAGGGGGTAAGGGACCAGAGGCAGGAAGCCCCATCAAGAGACTATTGTAATCTTCCAAGTAAGAGATTACGGAGGTTGGATTCTAGCTATATTTGGAAGGCAGAGCTGACAGATTGGATTCAGGGTGCTTTCCAGTTATGTGTTTCCACATAACAAACCACCCCCAATACTCGGTGCTGAAAACAACCACACTCGTTCATTTTGCTCATGAGTCTGCGTTTGGCAGGGCTCAACAAGGAAGACTCATCTGTTCCATGTGACATCAACTGAGCCAGTCTGACAAGAGCTACCAGAGCCACTTCCAAGATGGCTCAGTCACAGCAAGTGTGTGCCGGCAGCGGCTGGGAGCTTAGCCCGGGCTGTTAGCCCAAGGTCTATCCCTCTTCCCACGGGCCTCTCCCAGGTTCCCTGGGCTTCTTGCAACCTGGCAGCTGGTGACAAGAGCCAGCGTTCCAACAGACCAAGGTGGCAGCCCCTTATGACCAAGCACTGAGTCCTAGACTCTCCTTCCACCACCTTCTATTGGTCAAACCATTCCAGCGCCAGCCCTGACTCAAGGGGAGGGCAAGTAGCCACCACCGTCATCCTTCAGTGGAGGAGAAGCTGATCTGCTGATCTGCTACAGGGTGTGCAAGGGAAAGAGGCGAGTCAAAGGATGGCTTCAGGATTCGGAAGCTGGGCCACATCTGTCCTGACTGAGGTTGCCATCTACACCCAGAGACAAAGCTGTGTGACCTTAGCCAAGTCCCTTCCCCTCCCCAGACCTGTTTCTTCCTGTCAAATGAGGAGCTTGAATTAGGAGACGGCCGTCCCTTCCAGCCCCGGTACCTTAGCTACAGGGGCTGGGGACACCCTGTATTGTGGCTTCCCAGAGACAGATGATCTCTCTAGCCGGGGCTGCTCTCAGAACCATGGCTGGTGGGCCTGAGGCTCGAGCCAGAGCAGCTGGACCTGGTAGGCATCAAAGGCATCAAACAACAGGATCCCAGCTCTCAGCTGTCCCCTTCACATCCTGCCTCTGTGAGGCTCGAATGCAGCCCTCCCTACCACAGAGGACCTGGCCCAGGTCACAGCTGCCCATGGTGGCCTATACCCTCAGTAAAGAGGTGGAAGGGCCCAGCCTGCTAATGCCAGGTTATGGTTTCCAGATGTTTCCAAGCCCTTATTTATCTAGGCCTAACTACACAGCAAGAGACCCAGAAGCAATCAGCTGAGCCGCTGCTGCTCCACTCTGGGCTGGGCCGCCTGGTGGGGACGAGGAAGGCTGTCCCCGGGGCAGAAGAGGAGTGGAGGGGGCGGGATTGTGCAGTAGCTGCGAGCACACAGCCGGGACGCCGGAGGTGCATATGGCGCCCCCTCCTGGAAGCAAGACCAGCAGCACGGAGAGCCTTCCGGGAAAGCTTGCCCGCAGAAAACTCTGGTGTGCTTGTGAGTCTCTGGGGCAATAGCGCTAAAATGCTGACTCTGATTCAAAAGCTCAGCATGGGGGCCGAGGCTCTGCACCTCTCCCCAGTTCCCAGCTGACATCAGTGCTGCTCACCCACAGAGCAAGGGTCTGGTCTAGCCAGAACTACGGCTTCGCAGGTAGACACTGTAACACAGACAACCCGGGTGGAAGGACGATCATCCAGCCCCAGGTGACCTGAACAGCAGCCATTGCGCACTGAACACCCAGTGGGGATGAGCTGGGTGCTCCTGGGCAAATTCCTTCTCTCTGAATTTCAGTCTGTTCATCTGCAAAATGGGGGAGAGTTCTGGACAGTAGGAGAGAGGAGGAAAGGTTGAGGGAGGAGTTGGGGAGGGAATGGGGAAGCATTCCCCCAGTAGACAAAGGGGAAGGATGGAAGGGGAGGAGGAAGGGAAGGCAGAGTGAAAGAGGGCAGCAAGCCCAGAAACCCTGATCAGGAGTCAGCGGGGAGAACACCGAGAAAGCATGCTGAAGGGGGAGATGCGGGGCCAGGGCAGGGAGGGAACTCGGTGAAAGGGGGGGTGGGGCTTGAAGGGGAGGCGGTAGCTCTCATCTTATCCTGTGCTGCAAAGCGCTAAGAAGAAACGAGATTCTTGCTGGAATTCTTCTGGGAAACATCTGCCTTTTCATTTATGAGAAAAAAGCAGAAAAATGACCAGGGGAGATGCCATTCTGTTTTTTAAGCAATTGAAGCAAAAAATGTCACCACTGGGAGTGTAAAGCCCACCAGGATGGTTAAGTAATCGCCTAGCCGCCTTCATCAGGCTCAGCCACCCAAAGACCCCCCCCCTTCCCTGGGCCATATTTCACCCCAGGGCCCCACAGCCCAGACTCACCTGCCATCCTGTAACGAGCCGCTGGACAAGCATAAAATGCCACCAGCAGTCAGCTCGCGAGCAAGCCAGGCCCTTCTGATGCAAGACACAGAACTTGCGAGGCCTTGAGTGTCCCACCCTGTTCCATAACACAACCATAGGGAAACAGAGGCACAGATATTCCCCACCCCTTTCTGGACCACCAGACTTACTCATTGTGCTGGCTTCTCCCACCCAGTGGGGTCTACAAGGGACCAGAGTTGTCCTTGGGCTCAAGGAATGACAGTTTGGGGAATGCCTTAAAAAAAGAGAGAGAAACAGGGGAGCACCTGGGTGGCTCAGTTGGTTAAGCAGCTGCTTTTGGCTCAAATCATGATCCCAGTGTCCTGGGATCTAGCCCCTCATTGGGCTCTCTGCTCAGCAGGGAGCCTGCTTCCCCCACCCCCACTCCCACCCCCCTCACCCCCTCCGGCCTCTCTGCCTACTTGTGATCTCTGGCTGTCAAATAAATAAATAAAATCTTAAAAAAAAAAATAGAGAAATGGATTTCTATACTTTCCTGAAGCCCACCCCCCCACCAGATAAAAACTTTCTCTTTGGATTTTTGCCCGGAAACAGTTCTTGGTTAGGTAAGGCTGGCATGGGGAGGCAAAAGGGAGGCCTTGGAAGAAACAAAAGAAGAGGCTGGCATCACAGGCCTCTAAAAGATGCCAGGGCAAGGAGGGCTCAACATCTGTCCAGGGTATAATTAGCAAGGACTCTGTGCTCAAAGCACCTGCCAAGCTCAGGCTTGGGATGGGACTGGGCTTTGAATTAGAAAGAAGGACTTCTGGGGCAGCCCATCCCCTCCTGCATGATGGTGGGGGGTGGGTTGGGGAGGTACTTGGGGGAGGGGGCTCCTGCCAGCCTTCCCGGACAGGCTGTGCCATGCCAGCTCACAAGTGGAATCCTGTCCAAGGAAGAATCTGCACCCCTGGGGCCAGTCTGGTCTCTTTCCGGAAACATACCAGAAGGCCCTTCAAGGCAGAGCCTGGTACCAGCCCCGGCTCTTGGGAAGAGCATTTGGAAATTCCCTTTCCCCAAGGTGCAGAAGGGGCCCAGTCACACCCAGGCCTGCAGGCTCTGCGCTCCGAGCTGCTGCTCAGCTCGCCTTGCTGTACCTACTTAGCCCAAGGCCCTTCCCCACCACCCACTGCCCTTCTTTGTTGATTGTCTCCGGCTAGAATGTAAACTTCATCAGGGCAGGCTGGTTTTACCTGTTTCCCTCACGAATGGATATCTGGCACCTGGAATAGTGCCTGGCACATGGTACGTTCTGAATGAATGCTTGTTAGATCCCGTTCTTTACCAAGGTGGAATGTACGCAGGAGAGTCTTTCTTCGAACTGGTCTACAAACAGAGGCCACACAGTGACGCGCCCGTGCTTTGTTCTACATTGGGAAAGCAGATAGCACGGGAGAGGAATGGGTCCTTTCATACTATTTTGGGGTCTTGCCCCTTCCCTTTGGAAACTCCCTTGAAATTCCCTCATCTGGACTTCAAGCCCTCAGAGAGCTCAAAACACAGATTGTTGTTGTTGTTGTTGTTCAGGTCCTGGAGAATATGTAGAGAACCAGCACCTTTCTGAGATGAGAGCAGTATAGTGACTTGCCAAATATCACACACCCCATTAGTGTCGCAGCCAGAGCACCACCACTCCACCTGGCCCCAGGGGAAGGGGACCAGCCACCAGCCCACGCTGGCTCTCTCACTCAGTCGGAAGGAGGCCAAAGACAAGGAAATTAGCTGACTTTAGGGTTTTGCTCCAAAATAAAATGGGTCTGTGATAGGGGTTCCACCTGTGGGTCCTCCACTCCTGGCTGGGTCAGAGGGGCTGAGGTGGGGGGAGCTCTGGCCCCAGGGGCTTCAGCATTCCTTGAACTGGTTTTCAGTCTGGGACTCTCACCTGGGGACAGAATGCTGGGCCTGGTCCCCAGGCTGGCATGGGGCTCTAATCTGCATTTCTAACAGAGGCTGATGCTGTTATGGGGGAGGGCATCACCTTTGAGGACCACTGGCCTAGAGAAAGCCCTTCTGGTGGTTGACAGGCTCACCCTGGGGAATTTGATTGGAAGAGAGAAAGGTATGAGGGACTTTAGCTTTTTACTTACCCATCTCAGTGTGGTTATGAACATATAAAAGCCAAGGGGACGATTTCTGCAATGGTTTTTTAAAGCTTTAAAAGAAAACAAGCAATTCGTGCAGGATGTGAGTGGCAATTACCTGTTTCAAGTAACAAGCATTTATTATGTGCCTTCTGTGTGCAGGGCAAAATCTGAAAAGAATAAGATGCAGTCCCAGTTTCGTCTGGATGAGAGAATCAGATGGGGAGTGAGACAGATAAAGCAGCAGTAATGGAAAGAAGGGGGGACTGCCCCGGAGGTGTTTACAGGTATGCCGGGAGCACAGGTGGCCATCAATTCCACCCGAGGGGTCAGGGAACACTGCCAAAGAGAAGGGAGCATTTTCACTCAGCCTTGAAGGACCCCAGCCAAGGGGAGCAGTGTGCCCAGACCTGAAGGAGCACAGCACCTGCGTTTTTAAGGAACTGGACTAAGCCTGGGATGTAGGGAGGACTCTGGGATGGAGGATGCGGGGATGGAAGATACTGGAGACAAGCCAGAAAAAGCAGGTGGCAGGCAGGTGAAAACCCTTATCTATGGAGTAAGTGGCTGTGACTCCACAGAGAACCCTCCAAGTTGGGAAGCAGGAAGATGAGACTCTCCACTGTGCTTCCAGAAGGACGTCTTTGCACAACATGTAGGTGGCTTGCATGGGACAAGGCAGAGAAGAAAGGCTGGATACCAGGATAGGTGATGGGGTCCTGGGTTGGGGGGCAGAAGGGAAGTGGGCACAAAGAATGCCCCTTGTTGTTTCCAGACCTTAGAAAGGGAGAGACAAGAGCAGATCTGCTCCGAGGTCCCCAGCTTGGCCCTAGGACTCTGGGGGCCAATGTTCTGTATCATGTGACCCTGCCTCATTTCCCTAGCCACAGTCTGTTGGTCCACATTCGGGCACATGATCTGATGGGGGATGGGGGGAAAAGACTGGCCCTTAGGGATGAGATTCTGCCAGAGCCATGTTCTCGAGGATTCCTTGCAACAGATGTACAATGAGGAGCTCAGCCCTTATACCCCCACCCTCCTGGTCCCAGCACAGGACTCGGCACTCAGCATGGGATTCATTCAAAAGGAAGGTGGAAAGGGCTGGAAGCATGGAGGGCTTCCTGGAGGAACACGTTGGATTTGGATGGGCAGAAGCCATGGCAGGAGCGCAGGGCCAAGCAGGTCCTTCAAAAAGCTCTCCCCTTCTCCAGCCCTGCAGCTCAGAGGGAGCCCTGACTTCCTTGTCCCCTTGGTCCTTCTAGGGTAGAGTCTCTGAGAGCAGCTCTGGTGGGGAGTGTGGGCTCCCAGCAGCTGAGGAAATGAGCCCAGGGAGAGCAGAGACATGCCTTAGGTCTAATAGCCAATTAGTGGCCTTGCCGAACCCCAGATCCAGGCCTCTTTTTCTTGGGGAGGTGGTCAGGGCTGGCCAGACCTCCAGCATGTATGGGACACTGAAGACTGGCCCAGAATCGCCGACTCAGGGCCTGGAGCCTGGGCCGTTCTGCAGACCTGGCACAGATATACCCAGAAAACCCTTCCGCTCCAGCCACAGGGTCCTTGAGGCCCAGGAGAGGACGCTGGATCTGGGGGGCTAGGGGAGGTCAGGTGGTGACAAGTTCTATGATCTCAGGACCTTCAGATCCATATCTTCGGATCCATACCTCCCAGCCCCCCCATTCTAGCCACCACCCATTTAACCTGGGGGGCTCTTTAAACCCTCCCTCCAGAGCTTGAACCACAAGCTGCCAGACACGCAGATAAGGGGAGAAGCAGTGAAAGAGGCAGGTGCCAGGCTGAGTGCCCACAGAGCTCTCCTCCGTGGTAGGGATCCAAATGGAGTAACAGCAATGACAGCCACTGGGTGCCTGACTTACAGATCAATCCACTCAGACATCAGGTGGTTATACCTGTGTAGCAGGAGCAGAAGGAGGGTATGGTAGCTTCTAGAGCTGGAGTACCCCCCAAAACCAGGAGGAACCCCCCTCTGGTCACCAGCCCAAGCCGGAGAGCAGCAGGAAGCCCCCAACCCCACGGTCCCTGCCTCCCTGTGTACCAAACTCTGTCTCCCTCTGTTCTCTGCCCTCCCCACTATCTGTCTCACACCAGCCCTGCTTTAGCCCTACCCTCTTCTCCTCCTGCTCCCTCCCCTACCTTGGAGGTTATTCTGGTGAGTTAAGCATTGCCCTCGTCCTGTGTCCTGTTTTGTCCATGTTTCACCTGTCTCAAGATGCTCTCGTGACTAATGAAATGCAAATTTATCCAAAGCATCCCTGACCCCATCGTGGATTTTCGCCATTATGAATTTCCCACCCAGCAACACATTTCCACTGCAAGGCGCCATTGAAAGCTTCTGTTTTCAAAGGAATGCTGCATTTTCTGTTTTGTTTTAATTCTTCATTACAGAGAATTGCAAAATGACAAAACTGCAGAGAAGGTTCTAATGAAGGCGCAGGTACCCCTCAGGCAGGGTAAAGGGCCAGCAGCCCAAGGCCGGGCCTGGTGGCCACGCCCCAGCCGCGCCCCTCCCTCCCCATACTTGGGAAGCACTGACCAGCGTCATATGTCATACGGATTCATCTTTCCACACCTGACCACAATTCTCCAAACGATAAGGATGCTTCACACTTTGAAGTGGCATCAAAATACCATGATCACACTTAATATTTACTGGTCACTAGGTCATATCCTGTCAGTGTTCAAAGCTGTTCAAAGTTGATGTCAAACGTGAAGCCCAATACTTGAAAAAGTCATGGAGCATGCTTGTCTGGGCCTTCATGTCTCCCCTTTGATGGTAACTGTGCCTCCCTCTTAGTCCCCACCCCAAGTCACCCTCCATACAACAGATGGGAGCCATCTCAGGCCAGAAACTTAGTCCAAATCCTCTTCTCACCCCCGTGGGAGAAGTAGGTCGGGACCACCACTTGTGGGGTCCACAGTGGGGGCTCCGGAAGCATTTATTCAGCTGTAGTGAGCTGCACCTTATACTGAACACAACTGTAAATCTAAGACCTTCCAGGAGAGGAGCTGGGGGAGGACCCAATCGCCACCCCCCCCACCAGGTGGCCGGAACATGGCTCCCATTCCCAGATACTTTCCTGAAGGGCCTCATCCTCCTGACCTCTTGCAGCTTATTAGGCCCTGAGAGAAGCTGTCCCTGAGCATCCTGCTTCTACTCTGCCTCTAAATGCACCTCCTCCAGGAAGCCCTCTGGGAGCCTACTTACCACTGAAGGCCCCCTGACTCCAGAATTTGCCTGGCCCACCCCTCCCTGTGGCTCATTTGCTGTAAGCTCCTGAAAGGCGGGGCTGTGTCTTGTCTGTCTCCCTACCCCCCCCTGCCTGCCCCCCACTCTAAGTGATTGTTCACAGCCAAGAAATACCAGAGCATCTTTCTACCCTGAGATTTTCTTTTTCCCTGCCCCCCCCCACTAATTCTTCTGACCCTTTAACCATTTTCTCCCTCTCTCATTTTTTTTCTTTTCTTTCTTTTATTTATTTAGAGAGCTAGAGAGCACAAGTAGGCAGAGCCACAGGCAGAAGGAGAGGGAGAAGCAGCCTCCCCCATTGAGCAAGGAACCTGATGCAGGGCTGGATTCCCAGGACCCTGGGATCATGATCTGAGCCGAAGGCTGTCACTTAACCAACTGAGCCACCCAGGCTCCCCATCTATTTTTTCTTTTTAAGACTTTATTTATTTGAGACGGAGAGAGCATGAGCAAGGGGAGCAGCAGAGGAAGAGGGAGAAGCAGACTCCCCACTGAGTGAGGAGCCCAAGTTGGGGCTTGATCCCAGGACTCTGAGATCATAACCTGAGCAGAAGGCAGGCAAATGCTTAACTGACTGAGCCACCCAGGCACTCCTCATTGCCTCATTTTTTAAAACCAGGGCTTCTCACCCATAAATCCATTTATTTTGCAATCTCTAATTAAGCGCTGCTGCATGCTGGGTGTAGGTCAAGCCCTAAAGGGCCAGAGAGAGGAGAAAGTGGGGTCACTCCCCCCAAGGGGAGGTCAGCAGGGGTGCAGTGCCCAAGACGATATCCCACATCTGACTACAGGCAGCTTCTCCAGACCCTCCACATGCAGCTCATGCCCCATAACCCCTTGGTCCACACAACTCAACGAGGCCTGGCTCTGCCCTACATCCAGGTGTGGCCACCCAGACCTGAATCAGATACTCAGGCCCATCCTCAGCAGCGATGACAGTTGATACAAGGGATACACAGAGAGTTTGTGCCTTGCCTGAGGGACACACACAAGGCAGGGAGGGAGAGGAAACTGGACGTGAACCCAGTTTTTTACACCCCTCAGTGGTCCACACAGCTGACCACCAGGGACCACTCTAAGTAGAGAGCTTGCCCCACAACCACCATGCTGGGTCTGACCCCTTCCAACTCCCCATCATCACCAAGAAAAGTGTCCCTCACCCTCTCTTTGGTATTCAGAAAGTTGGAGGGGGTATCTCAAACCCTCCAGTACAGCCTTCTTTTCCCCAGCTCCTTATATTACCTGAGCCAAGAGTGGGGGAAATGCCTCAGCATTTATTGAGTACCTACTGTATATACCAGATTCTTTATATTCATTATCCATTTAATACGATGCCCTAGCTGGGCAGATCTTATGATCCCCATTATTCACTTGAAAGGGGGCTCTAACCAGGTCAAACCCCAATATTTCCGCAGCCTCCATGTCCAGAAGTGAGCACAAACTTCTACAATCAAAGTCATCAACAGTTCTCTGATCTGTGTTGTGGAAAGAGCTTCTTTGTTCTGGGCAAAATGATTTGGTAGGTTTTCTTGTGTCAAAGTGCAGCCAAACTCCTCTTCTTGACTAGAGGGGATGGCTCTGATAAGCACAAGGTTCTAAAGGCAGGGTGGCCTTTCTCTCTGAGCCCAGCAGAGAGTGGGTACCGGGCTCTGGGTTACAGGGCCCTGGACAAAGGCATTCTCACTCAGGGTGTGAGGGGGGGCCATAGCACCAGGTCTAAACTAAGACAAGAGCCACCCTGGGGGAGAGGGGTAGAGGACTCCCCATGGAGAACTTGGGGCGCCCACTAACCCATTTCACTTTGTCGCTGGCTAAGCCCCAAGTAAATCTTGTTTAAACCCCTGACTCGTACAGAGCCAGGCTTTGGGAATTATGGGAATCAGGACTGTGTCCCAGCTTGGAGGGAAGGAGTTTGAGAAGGAAGGAATTGGCCCCAAAATGCCCACATAGGGTAGAGACAGCGGACCCCAGGGACAGCTGTCATCTGGAGGGAGACGCCGGTGGATTTGGAGAGCTCGAACCTAGGCCAGACCTGACTTCCTGCACACAGCGGGAGGGGCTCTGAGCCTGGTGGGGTGGGTGCTGCTGAAGTCCAGTCTCTGTAGACTGGAGAAGCAGGAGGCAACGGGTTAGTAGGGAGGAGAAAACTGAGGACGCCCATGGGGAGGTGAGGCAGCTTGCCCCGGGCTGTCAGAGCCCTGCTCTCCAGCTGGAACCAGAATGTCACTTGAGGGCTTCAGCCTGTTCCTCTTTGGAACCAGAGGTCCCCCTCCAGGCCAAGTGAGTGAGTGGCTCAGGTCCCCTCGGTCACCATCACCTCTCAACCAGAAGCTTGTGCCCCTCTGCAAAGGGATCCAGGGCTCTTAGCGGGAGGTGGCCGGCCCTGCTTCACCAGGCTGCCCTCCACATTGGCTGATTGACTTTTTATTTCCCTGCTTGTCCAAGCAATAATTAGGATCCCCTTTTCCGTATCAAGCAGCAGCTGTCATCACCACTTCACGGCTCTCCTGGTCACATTTTCTCCTCCTTCTCTTTATCCTGGAGGCCGGTTTCTGACAAGTCGGCTGTTTCCTTGTCACTGAGAAAAGGCAGGATGTTGGACAGGGAGGCTGGAGAGCAGTGGGGGAGCCGGGGAGCTTTCTTAGAAGATGAGCAAGGCTGGTTCTGACTTCCAAGGTAGATCCACCCAAGATGGACTAGGTCACGTTCAGTCTCCCTGCAGGGAAACTAGGAGAGATTCTTAGGCCTCCTGTCACGAAGATCTGAATCCCCTCCTCAGAGATTCATTCCTTTGAAAAAGGGCACTTTAAGAATACAGATAAATTCTGGAAGACTAGTTAAACTGTCCCTGCGATTTCTGGTGGACATCTGTTTGACCCCTGCCTGCTTCCCCTGCCCTCCCTCTGCTCCTCTCTATTACTGCAACTGCCCCCAGAAAACTACATTTCCCTAGGCTCCTTGCCTGCAGGTTTCTGGTCAGATTCAGCCAATGGCTGGAGACTGGCAGGAGGGAGAAGAGGAGAAGCCAGGGTATTTTTTCCCTCTTTCTGACTCATTGTGTCTCTGCCTGTGGCTGCTTATTGGGCATTGGCTACATCTCTGCTCTGGCCTCAGTTTCCCCAGCCTGGGAGATCCAAATCCTCATTCCCACCAACCAGCCTCAGACCCTGGGCTGCTGGTACCATCACGTCTTCTCTTATACCTCTTTCCAGGGGGCAGGGTGTGCGGAAGGGTGCGGGAGTGGGGGGTAGAAGGGGCAGATACCTGTTTCTCCACTTCCTGTTTTAGCTCTCCAGCACCTCTGCACCTGGTTCTGCATATTGTATTCCCTCTACTAAACTACCTGGCAAAAAGATCTGTTTGCTTGCTTGGACCCTCTCTGAACAAAGCTCTCACACTTAAAATGTGCAGCACAGAGCTGTTGCTTCCACCTGTCCCAACATGGACTCTTCCGTCCTCAGTCCTCCTCAGGACTGTCCACATAGTATCCAAATCAGAAACCTGAGCATCATCCTTGATTCCTTTTCCCATCTATCCATCATCACCAAAGCCATTTTCAAGTACAGATTGTGATTCCTGGTTTTCCTCCTGCCATCATCTCCCACCTGGCCTGTAGCCTTCCAGATGGTATCCCTGCTTCTTTTCCTGCCTCCCAGTAATCCACTCTCTATACAGCATCCAGAAGGATCTTTTAAAACATCCTTTGCCTCGGGGAGTGCCTGGGTGGCTCAGTCAGTCAGGTGTCTGTCTTCAGCTCAGGTCATGATCCTAGGGTCCTGGGATGGAGCCCCATATATCTTATGTCTAGCTCCCTGCTCAGCAGGGAGCCTGCTTCTCCCTCTCCTTCTACACCTTCTCTTGGCTTGTGCTCTCTCATGTGTGCATGTGCTCTCTTGCTCTGTCAAATAAATAATCATTTAAAAATAAGTGAATGAATGAATGAACGAATGAATAAATAAAAAGATCTCTGACTAGGTGCACCTGGGTGGCTCAGTTGGTTAAGCACCTGACTCTTGATTTCAGTTCAGGTCATGATATCAGGGCTGTGAAATCAAGACATGTCAGGCACTGCGCTGGGTGTGGAGCCTGCTGAAGATTCTCTATTTCTCTCCCTTTACCCCCTGCCTACCGTTGGTGCATGCAGACAGGCATGGGCTCTCCCACCCCACCCAAGAAAAAGAAAAAAGAGTGTGCTCCCTGCCTAAAACCCCTCAGTAGCATCCCATTTGAATCCAGACTTCCAAACAGGGTCAATCAAGATGTGCTCATTCATATGTAACACTATCTTTTTCTGTCTAGCATAAGAAAAGAAGGCTCTGCTAGCAGATATCAGGCCTTAGAATTGACAACAGGAGACTCTAGGTTTTGAAAACAGGTGAGAAGCATCTTTTGGCAGAAACAGCCAGGAGAATATACTCAAAGCTGCTAGGCCCCACATCTCCCCATCACCACCTAGAGAGAGCCTGACTTTCTTCACATCTTTGGCTACTTGAGATTCAAAGTCCAGGGCAGGAGAGAGCAGTTCAAGTGCCAACCCAAGTGCCATAACGCAGACAAGAGAGAGAATCTGGTCCTTCTGGCCAGACTCCTTTCACTGCCCCAGAAAGGTAGAAAGTTGGATGCTGGACAGCCAAAGCATGATCAAACCCACAGGCAGCCTTCAGGCACTGCATGATCCAGCTCTTGCATTCCACTCATCCCTAGTTTTCACATCCCACCAGCTCCCCCTGGGTTCAGTCCACACCATGCTGACCTCTCAGTTTCTAGAACATGGTCAAGCTCATTCCTGCCTCTACAGTCTGTCAGGGCTGACCTTCACAGAGGAGCGATGTCTCATCATCCCTCTTGCCCGCAGTCCTCTTACTTGTTTTACTTTCCATGCTGGAAGGAAGGGAGGGGTGAGGGAGCTATCCTATGTCCAATAGGTGCCCAGGCCATGCTCTAGTCTGTTGTGATGGGTGACCCTAAATCCAGCTTTCAGGGCCGGCACATTCGCAGAACCCAGGTGTTGTCAAGGTAGCTTATGACACAGGGCGGCTTTTCCCAAGGGGCCTCTCCAAATCCAGTCACACCCTCCCCCAGACTTAGCATCTTCCAGGGGGTGCTTCTTCAAGAGCATGATCTCAGGAATCTGGTCCCTCTGTGTCTCTTCTCCCAAACGCACCTCCTTCTATCACCCCCCACCCCCTTCACCAAACAGCTGCAAAATTTCAGCAGAAGCATAAAAGACAGGTGCTTGTCTTTGGCTTTGTTCTTTTAAGAAGAAAAACAATGAAGAGACAAGCCCTAGGAAATCAAGTGGGGAAAAAAAACCAACCCTGCGTTCTAGGGAAATGTTAGATCAGCGAATTAAAATGCTGGTGATGAAAGTGGGACTGCCGGGTGGAGCTCGTCACACCCGCTCTCTGGTAATGACAGCGTGGAGATGGTGGGGAGATGCAGGCAGTGTCAGGTTGTGAGGCTTGACGGCAGCGCCCCCACTCTGCTGGCTCCTAAGTTCCCTTCTGCTATGGCTTTGTCCAGCACCTGGGCTCTCCCACTTTCCCCCTCCAGCTTGGACAGTTGGGGTTGGGGGGGCTCTCTTGCCTCTGCCCCTCCCCACCACCAAATTGTCCTTAAGTCCCCCACCCCCATGCATCATTTAGGAGAGCACTCCCTAATGGTGGAGTGATATTGGAATTTAGAATAAGAAATACATATTTGGTCTTCTTACTATCTGGCATAGAGCTCCTAGAACCCTTGGAATTTCCTAAGTAGAGCAGTGGGAGCATCTTTCATTAATGTTTGTTTTTTGGTTCCTGATACAGCCCAGAGCCATGATGATGAAAGGAGTGTCTTGTTACCATAACAAACCCCTTTCTATTGCCCCTGGGTTTACATTAATGAGGTGACTTTTGGAAAGCACCTAAGGATGGGGGCTTGTTGCCAAGGGGAACCAGCCACTTGACTAAGAGGATTGGAACTTTCAGCCCTTTTCCTCCACCTCCAAGGCAGATTGAGTTTAGTCACCAATGGCCAAGTCACCAATTGATTTAATCAATTGTGCCAGTGTAATGAAACTCCTATAAAAAATGCAAAAGGACAGGGTTCAGAGAGCATTTGAGTTGGGAACACGTCTACATGCCAAGAGGGTAATGTACCCCAGTTCTATGGAGACCGAAGCTTCTGTGCTTGGGACCCTTCCAGACCCCACCCTGCATACCTCTTTTATTTGGCTGTTTATCCTTTATAATAAACTGGTAAATGTAAACTTACCTGTTACAGAAGTTGACGTCTGTGAACAAATCAGTCAAACCTGAGAAGGGGCTCATGGGGAATCTCCAATTTATAGTCAGCCAGTCAGAAGCACAGGTCACAGCCTGTACTTCTAATTAGTATCGGAAATGAGGGCAGTCCTGTGAGAGTAAGTCCTCTAGGTAGATAGTGTCAGAATTGAGTTAAACTGAAGGACACCAGCTGGTATCACAGAATTGCTTGGTGCAGTTGGAGAAGACACACACTGGAGATGGCCTCAGCAAGTTGGTAAAGAGATGGTGGCCTCCTTGGCTCTCTAGAATCCACCTCTCAGGCCCTGGTCTTCCTGTAGACCTCTGTTCCAGAGAGAGTTGAGCCCCCAAGGAGATGGACTATATTCCTGTTTCTTACGGACATTCAGTCCTCTGGTCGCTGACCTTGACCATGGGTCAGTTGATTTCGGGAGGTTTCCAGGTAGATTAAGCTGGGGGCGGGGGGAGAAAGGGGGGAGAAAGAGGTGGCTGACAACCGTGGATTAGGCACCATCAGATATACTACTCAATGAGGAGATGTAAGATAGGGTATGAGAGAGGAAATGAAGAACACTTGGAGAAGAGATAGAAACCCAGAGAGGAGCCAGTAGGATAGAACATGGGCCAAGTGGGGGCATGGGCATGGGCACCCCCTCCTGGGACGTGAGCTTGTAACTGAGTCAAGTGAGCATTTGCCCACCCAGTGCACAACAAGCCAATAAAACCTGACACTGAGCTCTTGCAGTGAAGACACATAGGCTCCATATTGGTGTGGTGCCACTCAGGAGAATGGGAAGCTAATGCTCAAAAGTCCCAAACTCCACTAGTAGCTTGTGAGTGAGGGTTTTTAAGGGCAAAATGGAGACCAGTGGTCTCCTGACTCCATTGACTTCATCAGGTTTCCTGGAGGTCTTTTCCATCTCAAGAAATTTGGAAGCTGAAATGCATCTGTATTGTTTATGTTAGAGATTTCATGGGGGTAGATCTGGTTCATCAGGCATATAGCAAGTATATCTTTAGAGTGTGTTGATTAACTGCTTGTGAGCTAGTGGGGTTGCATTCCTATAGGTCCTTTGGCTGGTCCAGCCCTGCCTGGGGGCGATATGACCTCTAGTGTCCATTCTTTTCATCTGAACTGACAAGATGGACTATGGCTTCAAGCCAGACCCAGGCCTGAGGTGATCCTACAGGACCTCAGGGAAGGCAGCTTGTGAGTTGGAGGGTGAAGGAAAGGTCTGATGCCCAGCAGCATGGTTAGCACCACACCCAGATTGTTTCATCCTCTAATGAGCCCTCTCATCCCCACGCAGCATCTGCCTGTGTGGGTCTGTGTGGTCTGTGCTGCTCTGTGACAGTCTGGCCTCACTAAGCAGCTGTGTTTTAGGACAAAGTAGGACCTTCCTCTTGGCACAGAGCTGGGCCTGTCATCAATGATAAGGGGACAAATTGGACCTCCTATCCCCAAACAAGCCTGATGAAGTCAGAGGCTGAGGGAAGGAGGGCTGGGCTGGCTCTTTTTCTCCGGGCTCCTCTCTTTTGCGTGCTAATAGGGGGCTCCACCCACAGCAGGAACACCACAGTGGAGGCTTCCCACACTCCTCTCTTGTTCTCCCAGCTCCCAGCAGGGTTGCTGAGTACCACTGAATGAGGGGTAATCATTCCAGAGATGCAGCAGGGGTTGTTTGGTCGCCTATAGGGGAAGGGGAAATATATCCATTTGTTTAAATCATTCAGCCCTCCAGGGGTGCCTGTGTGGTTCTTTCAGTTAAGTGTCCATCTCTTGATTTCAGCTTAGGCCATGATCTCAGGGTCACGAGATCAAGCCCCACACAGGGCTGCATAGTGAGCTTGGAGTCTGCCTAGGATTCTCTCTCTCCCTGTCCCTCTGTCCCAACCCCCCCCCCCATCTCTCACTCTCACTCTCTCCCCGGCTTCCCTATTTCCCCCAAAAATTAAAAATTAAGAAAAATTATTCAGCCCTCCAGGTTCCATAGCTGCCGGAAGTAGTGCCCTGGTTTGGCCAGAGAGGCTGGTTAAGTAGTGCCTTCAGCACCACGGACAGCGCCCTGGGCCAGACCACCGCAGTCTGGCAGCTGGATGACGCTGAAGACTAGGCCCTATTAAAGTCCACATTGAGTCCCTGAGAGCATGTCCCTTTCACTGCAGCTTGAAGGGACATCGGATAAGGAATGTCACCGCCAGGCCCAGTTGCCTGGTAATCAACCATTCTCAGTACCCTGCATGGAAAGGCAATTAAACCAAGAATTAAAAAGCCATAGCATCATTTAAAATCCAATAATACGGCTGGCCTGAAATGTGTGTTCAGTCTCTGGGGAGGGTAGAGGTGGGGTGTGGGGAGGTGCTGAGGGCAGAGGGATGCAGCACAAGGGGAGAGAAGGAAGGGAAAGGCAGAGATGGTGGCATGGTGGTGGAGAACTTTTCTGAGGCTCGTATGCCTTCCCACTACCCTGCTCGCCTGCCTCGCTGATGACTCTGGCCTTAAGGAAGTTGTCTCCTCTGGAGTCCTCTAGTGCATCTTATGGTACTGAGTGTTGCTTCGTTGTTGTCATCTTTCCTTCTCAACCAGAGCATATGGCCCTGCAGGGACAGGCTTGCTTATGTCATCAGTGTCCACTGCCCATCACACCTAGTGCCTAGCACAGAGCTGAACCCTGTTTAGGTGATCATTAACTATGCACTGATTGGTTCAATGGCTGAGGCTTTTAATATAGTCCCACCATTCCTCCTATTATTTACCCACCCCTCAGCAAGGCCATCCATAAAAGGAGAATCATAAAACTCAAGATCTTCATGAACCTGTGTGTCAAACACAAAGCAAGTCTGTCTGGCCATTTCCCCTCCTTTTGTTTCCAGTGTCTAAAAAGGGTTTATGCATACTCTTTCATGGAAAAGCTCAAATTTGCTTTTCATTCCTAAGAGACCTAGAGAATTTCTAATCTGCTAAAATGACGTTAACCCTTTTCACATCAAATAAAGCCCTCCTGCAGGTAATCTTCCTGTCACAAGCTGGCTGCCTTGATGTGACTTGGAAGTGAGTGGGGATACTCCGTTCCCTTTCATATTTCGTCCTCCTTAGTAAAATCCTAAACCGGGAGGATTCAAGTTTGATTGGAGCTGTTCTTGCAATTTATGCCTCCTGTCCCTTGGGAGCTTACACGTGCCTATTTTAAATAAATTCCCCCTTTTTTCTCTCCTTTTTTACAAAGAAGAACTGCAAATCTTCTCTGAGGATAGCTTTTCTTTGGGGTGGAATTCAGTTCTGACAGTCAAACACTCAGGAGATGAGCCCTGGGTGAATAATGATTAGATGAATTACCACTGTGATTGGGTCTTGCCTGGGACCTGGGAGCGTTCTCTCAAAATCCTGCAGTGTTGTTTGGCTGCAGTTTTCCAGTAATTTGGTTGCTCTTCCAAGGGAAATATTATTCTAGGAAGCAGAAAAGGAAAAAGAGGAATGGGCGCTGCAAGAGGAGGTGAGGCTGACAAGCTCTAACATCCTTGTCTTCAGAGCTGCTCAGGGCAGGTCTTGTTCAAGATCCTAGTAGGAGTAGCTGAGTCTTGCCACTATCTACAGCACTTGCTCCAAGCTCATCTTGTCCCCATCCTGGCTCCTGTGATGCCTCTGGCTCGCCCCATTATCCCAACTGAGATCTTCGGACCCGCCCATATGACACATGCCTCCCTTAGATGTGCCCCACAGGAAACCACAGCGGTTAAGGACCTGAAGAGCATGCTCGCTGTGGTGGCAGACCAGGTCTCTGCTCAGACAGACACTATGAAGGCATGGAGCTGTGAATGGCTCCTGAGCACCAAACCTGAGCCACCAACAATTTCTGCTCAATTCCTAGGTGAAATCACCCTCCTTCACCTCCTCCACTCTTGCCCATCCCCCATCTGGCAGTTCAGCCCTGGCCATGGACCACAGAGGAAACAGAATCACCTCTTCGCCCCTGCCTCTCGCCTCCAGAGTGAGGTGGTGGGAAGGAGGTCTGCGTGACTGCCACTGGTGTCAATGGCAGAAGCTACATGTAGCCCATGGTTCCCATCAGCAGCCACCGGCAGCCCCCAAAATCCAAAACCCACCAGCCCAGCAGGTGTGGGGAAGACAATGAATGAGGTTCGTTGATGCCATGGTAAAGAAAAAGTTTGGACAGCTAGCTCCTTTTACCGGAATCTACCCTGGATTAGGCTGACATTTGAAATTATTTTGGCTCCTATCCACATGGCGTAAAACCTCTACTGAGACTTCTTTCCTTCTGAAACATGAGAGTACAAATTTCTCTCAACCACGGACTTCCTTAATCATTTATGAAAATGTGTCAGCTGTCCCTGCCTCCATGTTCTAGTGCCTCGTTCCCTCCGATCAGGGTGCTGGGAGCCCCCTGAAGGAGTTGAAGGAAAAGGAGAGGCTTTGGCTTCCCTTATAATTAATTCGTCACTTCCAAAGCCATCTGCTTTCCCTTCACACACATCCATCATCTCTATAAAAACATAAATACATAGATTTAAAATTCAATTACAAGGAGACTTGGTGTCACCAGCTCAATTAACAGAAAGAACAGAAAAAATAAATCCCATCAAAGTCCATTCCATAGACCCAGCTCTAAGCACCATCATCGTCCCTGGAAAAAAAGTTATGTGACCTCTTTTTTAAATTTTATAGCAGCAGCTTTTGTGATAAACCCCCATAAATAGAAAGGGAACCCAGAAGCACATTAGTGACTGGGACATTTCTAGGAGTATATTAACCACCCGGGGAAGTATTGACCGGGAAGTCGGCAGGAATGCTATTGTAAAACTCAACAAAGTTCCCAAATTCCGCGTACACTGTCAATAGTCTACAGAGCTGAGCTGAACAGGAAAGCATTTTATTGGATTGTTTTGGGTCCAGGGTTGTTGGCACACATTGAATGGACTCAACAGGAAATCGGAGATGCAGGAATGTTAATTCAAGTATCAGATGTAACACACAGGAAGATCAACAAATTGGAAATTAAATCTGGACGGACGCTCTTCAAATTTGTGTTTTCCTTTCCACTCGCACTATTTCTATACGGGGGGGTTTCTTGGTGTATGGTGTCTGCTGTGTATCATTTCTCAACAAATCATTTGTGACTTCTGAAAAAAGAGCCTAAGCCATGGAAGGAAAAGAATAAAAATACCCCACAGGTCACTAAAGCCTGTGTCCCATGGGCCAGGACACTGTTGTTGCCTAAAATACATCTTTCAGTGCTTTGCTTGCCCTAGTTTTTTTTTTTTTTAAGATTTTATTTATTTATTTGAGAGAGAGAGCATGTGAGCAGGGGCAGGAGCAGAGGCAAAGGGAGAAGCAGACTCCCCACTGAGTACAGAGCTCTATCCCAGGACCCTGGGGTCATGACCTGAGGGATCATGACCTGAGCCAAAGGCAGATGCCTAACTGACTGAGCCAGCCAGGGGGTCCCTGCCTACCCTAGTTTTAAATGCCATCACTGTCAACTAGTATTTGTGCTCATGAGCCCAGTCACACCCCTCTAGCTCCAGGAGGGCCGATTGTAGGTGGAGCCGCGTCTTAGCCCCCCCCCACCCCCCCGTTTCTGCCTTTGAGACACTGCGTTCTTTGCCTCTCCTTGGCCTTTGTTCAACGTCAGCAATGCACATTTAATTCTTACCAGCATTCTGGGCAAGCCAGTCTTTCGAAACCTTTCATTTTTCATTTTTTTTTAAGATTTTATTTATTTATTTGACAGACAGAGATCACAAGTAGGCAGAGAGGCAGGCAGAGAGAGAGAGAGAGAGAGGGAAGCAGGCTTCCTGCAGAGCAGAGAGCCCAATGCGGGGCTCGATCCCAGGACCCTGAGATCACGACCCGAGCCGAAGGCAGCAGCCCAAACCACTGAGCCACCCAGGTGCCCCTCATTTTTCATTTTTATACCTTAAGCTTTGGCACTCCTAGCAATCTCCGGGCAATTTTGACTTATCTGGACTCTTGTCTTCCTCTAGCCACTGTCCTCTGCCTCTTTGAGGGTGCCATCTGGAAAAGAGAGCAATGTGTTTGCCACACAATGTGTTTGTCACCCCGGTTGTAGCTTTCCTTCTTTGCTGGCCTCTCCTCACCATCCACATCTCATGTCCTCAAGGCCTTGATGACCTATGTCCAGCAGCTCACCTGGCCTTTTCCAGCTTATAGTTCTAACCTCCCAACGTCTTCTTGTATTAGGAATCTGTCCTCCCTGATGTTTGCTACATCTCCCAATTTAGTATCCTCTGCAAATTTAATTAACACGCGGTTGCCTCCCTGTTCCAGGCCATTAATGAAGATGTTATGCAGTACCCAGCAAACAATATTTTCAAGGTCATGAGGAGAGGTGAGCTGAACTGTTAATACTTCTGCCCAACATGGGGGAAAGAGGCAATCAAGGACCCACATGTGGTTTGAGTTGCTTCCTCTGAGTTTTGTGAACTTCCTTTCCCAGACATGGGTCAGGTTTTTTTGCCTCCCCTCTGCTTCGGCCGCTGCACATCAGAGGCGGTTCCAGATCAGAGAAGGAAGAACATCAGATTATGCCTGCCTTTTATTTTTGTCCAGTTTCTAGCAGAAGAGCGAGCCCCTAATTGAGCATTTGTAGGGCGAGACAGTGTACATGGTAAAGACAAAGTAGTTGTTATTAGGCTTGTTATCCACCATCTCTCCATTTTGGAAGCACTACGCTCGACAGTGGAAAATATACCTCAAGATTGAGGCCCCGGACAGAGAGGAGAGAGAAGACATTCTCCTGGTGAGAACCTTCCTAATGGTCAGACCCCCACGATCCGCAGCCAAGACGAGCAGGAAGAAGAGGCCCCTTCCTCCTTACAGCTTGTGACTCCAGAACAGAGGCCACAGCAGAGCCCCAAACTGGTCCACGTTCCCCCCTGCATTATAGGGAGTAGATCCCTGGGAACCCTGATTTGCGTTTCCTCCAGACCAAACTGCAGATATCATATGTAACACTGCAAAGTGCTTGGATCAGAAGTCCTGAGTCACAGGAGAGTTCCAGGATAATGCTACTCATGCCCAGAAAATTGATCCCAGATTATTTACTGTTTCCAGCACCTCCTACCTCCCCATCTCTCTTCGCTGTCCTGTCTCCGGTTCCCAGGTTCCTATCATTTCTCAGACGGAGTGTCTCCGGATCAGAGCCCAGACTGGGCCAGCAGAGATAAGGTGCTGGTCTCAGAGGCCTGGTGTAGAGGGGTGATGGGGAGAGGCTTCGAACTTTCCCTTGTGCATGGTGGACAGCCTGGCCCACCGCATGCAGTCCTCCCCGGGTCTGGGTCTGACCTCTCCAAACCTGAGAACACACAAGAACAACCTGCATTTGTCGCAGTTGGTCCATTCCGACTGGGTCGTGCTCAGGTACCTTGCCAGGGGCTGACTTAGGAGAAAGTGGCAGGTTTGTAGAATTTCTACGGGGCCCTATCAAGGGCCTTCCCCAGCTGTAAACATCCACGTGCTCACTCATCAAACATCAAGTGGCAAAAACTGCAGTGGGCTCTGAAGCCAGGCTTTGAATACAGGCCCTGCCGTTTTAATAGGTGTGATCTTGGGCCCAATGTTTCGCCTCAGTTTTTCTACTTGTAAAATGGAACAATACCCGCACCAGCCTCAGAGTATTGTATGATTTCAAAAAGCTGATACGTAGGATGTCTGGCTGTTATTTTTTAACGTATCAAGCACCTTCCATGCTCCAGACACAGGAAGGCCAAGGATAAGCAAACTTTCTAGAAGGCCCAAATAATAAATAGCTTCAGCTTCGTGGGTCTTAACATCTCTGTCCAACTATTCAACTCTCTTGTTAGAGCCCCCAAGCAGCCATAGACAGCAAACAAATGAATGAGAGTGGCCGTGTTCCAAGAAAACCTTATTTATGGGCACAGGAATTGGAATTTCATAAAAATTCACATGTCACCAAAATCCTTTTTCTTCTGATTTTTTGAATTATTTTAAAAAACGTAAAAACTACTCTTAGCTCACAAGCTGGATTTGGCCCACGGACCATAGTTGGCCTGCCCCCCACCTCACCATGTGTTAGAGATGAAGGTACGGACCTGAGCCCTGTTCTCCTCTTCCCTCCCCCAGGAGAACATGGTGCTAACAGAGACCCCCGGAGTCTGGGAAGTGGGGAGGGAGGTACTTCTTCACCTTGCTCATGCTATCTTGCCACCACCAAGATCTGTGACCATGTCTTAAAGGCCATTCTTGCAACCTGGGGCAGGGTGGGCAGTGGCATCTCAGTTCCAAGCCCCGGCATTTCAGGCTTTCATTCCTCTGGGCTAAGTCTCAGGGACTGCAGAGACCCAGGGGACAGGCTGAATAGCAGTTGGCGAGCCCACGATCCAGCGATCCAGTGTGACTGGCCTTGAAGTGGAATGCCCAGACCCCGCTGGCAGGAAGCCTTGATGAGCACAGGATTGGGTTTGTAGCTCCACAAACATTTGTTTCTTTCTGAGGAGAAAAGCCACGGCAGAGAGGTCTGACCGGGGAGGGGTTCCTGGACCAAGAGCAATCCCCATCTGGATGTGTGCAGCAGCCTCTCTGGAAAGTGCTACTGGCCAGCAAGGTTCCAGGGGAAAGGGTCTCCACTAGCCCACGCCCTCTGGACCTCACACTCTGTTGTTTGTTTGTTTGTTTTTTAATTTTTTTTTTCTTAATTTGACAGACAGAGATCACAATTAGGCAGAGAGGCAGGCAGAGAGAGATGGGGAAGCAGGCTCCCCACTGACCAGAGAGCCAGATGCGGGACTCAATTCCAGGACCCTGAGATCATGACCTGAGCCAAAGGCAGAGGCTTAACCCACTGAGCCACTGAGGTGCCCCACAGTGCTTTGTTTTGTTTTTTAATTTTATTTATTTATTTGACAGAGTGAGCACAAGCAAGGTGAGGGCAGAAAGAGGGAGAAGCAGGCTCCGCGCCGGACAGGGAGCCCAATGCGGGACTCGATCCCACATGACCTGAGCTGAAGGCAGACGCTTAACTGAGTGAGCCACCCAGGTATCCCCAGCAGCTGAGTTCTAAGTGGGCCAGAGAGTGCCATCTGGGTGGGAGTTGGCCTCCACCAAATCCTGACTGTTGCCTGAGGCAGAAGCCTTCCAGGAAGGCCCCAGAAGTCCACAGGTGGCAGGCCCTGCCTGCTGTTTCCATGAGCTTCAAGAATCTGGGCTCCCCACCCAAAGCCCCAAAGGTGTGGCCAAAGGTTAATGGGCTCCCAAGGACGGGCCAGAGGGCCCATCAGACCAGCCAGATACCAGATATAAAGACCGGTCAGATCAGCCAGATACCAGAGGACAAGCAGACACAGACTCCGCCAGTCCCATTCACACCGCGCTGATGTGAGTAGCCATGGTTGGGGGGTAGTGGGGAGGGTTCAGCATTAGCCCCAGGGCAGAACAGCGGTGCAAGCAGAGCCAGCCGGTCCAAAGATCTCCCCTGTGTCTCTCCTGCCACCTTCCAATACTTCACTAGGCTTTGGACTGCAAGCCCCAGAGCTGATTTCCAGAGTAGCAGGTTAAAGCCACTCATCGTGTGTGTTAAAGCAGGACTGCCCCGGAGCAGGGAAGCTGGAGGGAGGAGTGGGTGGGTGCCTTTCCTGGCAAAAGAGAGGCTGTGTGGGTGCACGGTGCCGTTGACTACAACTACAGGCCAAGAACACAAACCAGAGCTCAGTGTGGACGCAGGACCCCCGCATGGCATGGAGGCTTCACTCTGGAAAGATAAAGGTGAAGCGGGTCCCTAGGGAGATTGAGTGACGAAGCCAGACTCGCCAGAGCCGAGGATCCTATGGGAGGGCAGGGAGCAGACAGATGCCCCCTCCTCTAGCCTGATCGCTTGAAGACTGGAGCCCCATCCTGGGAGATGGAAAAGGGAAGTCAGTGTCTCATCATACAGCGAAAAGCTCTCCCACTCCGAGCTCCCAGGAACGCAAATGAATGTAGGTGACTTGCCAACTGCCAGTTGGATCAAGAAAATGAGCAGCAATTGGATTTTGCCTTTTTTTATTTAAGGTTTTTATTGATTCTTATGGAGGGAATTAAATGTGAACACCAGAATGAAAAGGGCTCTGTAGCATCTCTGTGAAGGAAACGGGACGCCATCGATGTGACACATTGTCTCCACCTGGGGAGGGGAGTCAGGGCCCTCCAGCCTCCATAGGGAGAGGGAGGATAGGAAGAAGAGTGATTGGGAGCCCTCCATCCCTGCCCAGACTCTGTACTACTCCAGGTCCTCCTGGGGTCCCAGACCAGATCTCGGCTGTCCCCACAGATGAGGAAGGCAGTCGGTGGGTGGGTGGTCTTCTGACCCTGAATTTGCATGTAGCTGGCATGGGAGGCTTTGACTATCTGAGCTCTCATGTTCTATCTCATGGAGTGTTAGCCAGATGGAGAGAGAAAGTAGGACGGGGACAGGAGGCTTCAAAGAAGGCAGAGAGAGTGTCCTGCTTAGTAGAGGTGGCTTCAGATGACTGAGGATAAGGGTCCTGGACATGGGGAGGCAGGACGCAAGTTGGCATTCTTGGATGATTCTCTCCAAAGGGGTAAGGGGGAGTGGAACTGCAGGGAAGCTTGGAGACCAGTCCAGGGCCGGACTCTTTCCTGCCAACAGAATCCAGGCTGCCCAAGGGCTGTGGGAGCCCCAGGCTGACTCTCTGAAACTCTTTATCTGCAACCCTATAATCCTCCCAACTCTGCCTGCTAGGGAGGCTGCCTGTTGTCTCTCCTCCTCGCTCTGGGGCCTGGCCCCTGCTCTCATCAGCCCACTCAACACAGGAATGTTGGGGCCTGGATTGCGTTCAGCAGGCTGCCCCCGCGATGTGCTTCTCCACTTTCTGTGAGCAGAGGCAACGTGGAATAGCGTGCAGGGCCAAGCAGCAGGCCTCAGGAAGCCAGCCTTCCAACTTCCACCATCTCTGAATAAGTCTCCTCACCTGTCTAGGTCCCCTCCCCTCCCCAGATAGCACCTGCTCCCAGGTGAGTGTGCAGATTGTGTGGGAGAGGGCTTGGAAGGGGGCACTGTGCACCAGGGTAAGGAGTCAACTGAGGCTGGCACCCAGCAGGCAGCACCCTCCCCCACCCCCACCATAGGACCATTTGGACCCAGCCCGGAGTCTGCTCAGCTGACCCCATTTCTCAAGCCTTTGTTCTCCTGGGGTCACCACACCTACCTGTTTCTGGTAGGTGTCTGCGGCCCACCTTCTGGCCCACCAATCCAGACATACCCACTTCCTGGGACACGAGGCCCCACACGTGCAAGCAGGCACCCCCAGCACTTGCAGCATTCTGAGGTGTCAGGGGAGGGGGTTGCTGGGAACAGACGCACTCTGTGTTGTTTCTAGACAACCAACAGGCAGCTAGCTGGAGCTCAGAAAGAGTCTCGTTCCAGAGCCAGTGCTGGCCCCTGGAGGGGTGGAGACCCCACTTCAGCTGTAGGATGCTGTTCCCTGCTGAAATTTTCCATCTGGCTCTGCTTCCATCTGCGCAGAGTGTTCCAGCTCCTCTCTCCAGACCCAGTGCCACCTGGCACACTTGGGGAAACCTGGGGTCATCTGGGCCTGGGTCTATCCCTTTTGTCATCCTCATCAGCTCAGGGCACAGGGAGGGCTCAAGGGGGTAGCACAATTCTGTTGATTATCTAGTCTTTCTTCTGAGACATGGGTCCTTCCCACTTCATGAGCCCCGCTGACCCTGGAGGACTGCAGCTGTGACAAAGAGGGGAGCTGACACATGGACGACTTCTCCCCCAGCATGTGGCAGGGGCCGGGCCACCTCTTCTCAGGCCTGGCTCTGTGACAGAGAAGGGCCTCTGAGCTCCTCTGGTAAAGCCCCACACCCGGCCCGCATCAGGAGAGGCTAAGTGGCTTGCTCAAAATCACAGCTGTAGGGAACGTGTGCACCATAATCCCCATGACAAGAGCTTCTTGTCACTATCCAGCTCCAGGATGGTGTCCCGAAAGGCTGTGGCTGCTCTGCTTGTGGTGCACGTGGCTGCCATGCTGGCCTCCCAGACAGAAGCCTTCGTTCCCATCTTCACCCACAGCGAGCTCCAGAAGATCCGGGTAGGAAGTCTCCCCACAACACACACACCTCAAGGCATGCCCACCTCCCCTGTGTGACCCAAGTGGCGCAGAGCCCTGCTCAGCACTCAGGTGGCCTTAGTCTCTCTAAGGCACAAGTAAGTGTCCCCTTGGTAAACCCTTGTTTAATCAGCTGAGCTAGCCCCCAGCTCCAGCTGTCTACCTGCCACCTTCACTCCTCCCCAGCACCACACACAGGTGACTGCAGCTCCTATACGCAACACCTTTTCCTGCCCCTGCCCATCCTTCAGAGGAGATTTTCAATTAACAAGCCAATCAATATTTGCTGAGCATCTCTGCGGTGTAAACGGCCACGCTGGGTGAGAGGCCAGGCACACAAGGAGATCTAAGAGCCTCCGTCTTCAAGGAGCAGGCTCAGCAGCCAAGATACAAACACCTGAAAATTTCACTAACAATAGAGAACAAGAGAAATGTCACGAGGTAGGACGTGATTAATTGCCCAGCGAGTGACGCTGATGGTAAGTGCGAAGCTCGGAGGGGTCTCCACGGGCTGGCGCATGTTGGTAGCCTACAGAGAAGAGGTGAGCATGGATCTGTGGGTCTTTAGAGAGAAGGAGGGGCACTTGGTGGGAGCAAATGCCCAGAGTGGGAAAGAAGAAGCTGCTGCTCCCTGAAGTGTCGGCCAGAGCCGCCTCTTGAGAACCCAGAAGTAAACCAGGCAGACTTAACAGAACTCAGGGGGGCAGGTCCCCTGAAAAAGTGACCACCAGACTTGGCTCCCCGTGCCTTTTACTTTAGATGTCCAGGGGTTCTGAGTATCTTGTACAGATAGTTGTTTCTCTCCGACCTGAGGAGGTGAAAAAATGGGACTTTCGTGTCCCACCTGAGACCAAGGCTCCACTAGGAACAAAGACATGAATCCATTCTCTGGGAGGTTGCATGGCCTCTGGACCCATGTGCTCTGTACAGGGCAGGCTGCCCCAGACCCAGTGACCAGTGTCCTCTGCCAAGGCAAGGCTGGCCGAAGCCTCCCTTCTTCGTGGGGGTGGGGCGTAGCCATGGAAATACGGAGGAGATGTGGCAGTCTCTCTACACACACTTCCTCCGCCACCAGCTTCCTTCCCAGAAGAGACAGCCCATTGTTCTAGAATCACCATGTCTCAGGCAAGGCCCTGAGCTGAATCCCAAGGGTGCCATTAGGGAAACCAAAGGAATGAGGTGTGTCTGATCTCAGTGCCCTGGGACCCAGAAAGCAGGATGCCACGTAAGATTTGGGGCAGAAACAGTCAAACTCAGTAGAACATAAACTAGCAAAATGGCAACCAAAGGACACTTTGCATTAATCCACTCTATGGTTTTGCTCCTTATAATTGCCAGGCACCAGGATTTTTATGAAGAAGCTGCAATCTCCTTCCTCCATAATTCATCTCCCTGTCTCGCCTCTTATAAATCACCTCCCAGGGACTCCAGTTTCTGGGCCACCCCGTGGTGCCCTCACAGGCTAGGCTGTCTTGCCACCTTTTTTATAGGCTCTCTGCTAAGAAAAACCCATTTTCACGCTTAATATGCATGAAGGGCAGCCATTATTTTCAGCATTTTAACTTAATTAACAGTAACAGCCTGGGTGCGGTGCTGGAACGAGAAAGGAAGGGATTCTTCTGCAAGTTGACCTGTTGGTGGACAACTCGGAGAGGCTTCTGTGGCCATCGCATTGCTGGGACTTGCCGTAGAGGCACCTGGGGAGAAGGAATGCTTCTGTCCCTGTGGGAAGCTCAGGTCACTTAGCACCTTGGACAGAGACAGGCAGGTGCCCTCTGGGCAGTGGACAGACCCCGGTTTTGGGTTTTGTGTGATTTTGTGCTCTGCCCTTAGGAAAAGGAGCGCAACAAAGGTCAAAAGAAGTCCCTGGTTTTACAAAAGAGGTCTGAGGAAGTGGGGCCTCTGGACCTTGTGGAGCCCACAGAAGAAGAAAACCAGGTTATCAAGGTGAGCAGACAGGGGACAATACAAAGAAACCTAGTGGGTGGGAGCAGGGAATGACTCCCCTGCTAGCCACCGATTATGCTAGGATACAGCAGCGAACCAGACATTTAGGCACCCAGCTCCCTTCTAGGAGAAAGGGAGGGAAACACCAATGAGGAGACAGTAAACCATTTCAGGCACCAAATAAAGGAGGCATATCCAAATAAAGGATAGAGAATGACAGGGTGGGGTACTCTGTCACCAGAGGAGGGCTCAGGGAAGGCCTCTTGGAGGAGGTGACATTTATTTTCTTTGAAACCAGAATGATGAGAAAGAGCCTCTCATGCAAAGTGCTAGAGTGAGAACATTCCAGAAGGAAAAGTGCAAAAGCCTTGCTCAGGAAGCACATAATAGGTGTGAGGCCCTCAAGGCCAGGGCATACTGGGAGAGGACAAGAGGTTGGCGGGCCTGGTGGTCCAGGTGAGATGTCTATGTCACTGGGGTTCAAAGCAGGGTAGTGACCTGATCTGACTTAGGAAGATCTGGGGCAGCACAAGTGGAGGCAGGAGACCAGTCAGGAGGCAGGTGTGGTCCTCAGGGGACAGATGGCAAGGGTGCCAGTTCTTCCCCTAGCAAGGAACCTTGGGGACAGCTACAGTGTGAACCCCCCTGGGTCAGTGCTGAGTTTGGATGCACAGATTGGCATAGCCAGAGCCAGTCTTGGGTTTGTCCAGCACAGCTCTTTAATTTCCAGACTCATTTGCCCAGGAAGTAAGTATTTACCGAGCCCTAAGTGCGAAGCCAGGCTCTGGGCCCTGGGGATAGTGTGGTGAACAAAACAGATACATCCTCTGAGCTCGTGGAGCTCACAATCCATTGTGGGGGGGGGGGGCAGAAATGAGATAACAAAAGGACCAGCAATGGACTACAACCAGGATAAACAACCTTCCTAGTGTGGCCGGTGGTGGCAGGTGCCATGGAGGAAAATAAAGCAGAGAGGGGAGATGGATGTGTTGCAATTTAAATAGGGTGGTCAGAGCAGGCTTAGTCAGTACATGGTATTAGTACACAGACCTGGAGACAGTGAGGCACTAAACCGCTAAGATGTCTGGGGGAAGAGCATTCCAAGCAGCACAAGTAATCAGTGCAAAGGCCCTGAGGCAGAAGTAGACCTGGTGCATTGTGGGAACAGGGAGGAAACTGGAGTGGCTGGGGCAGAGGGAGTCAAAGAGAAAGTGGGAGGTGAAAGCAGACTCTGCAGTTTGGACTTGGCTTTCACTCTGCTGAGATGGGAGCCACTAGGGGCTTTGGAGCAGAGCAGGGAGAAGATCAGATTACATTTTAAAAGCATCTCCCCAGGGGAATCTGGGTGGCTTAGTCTGTTAAGCATCTGACTCTTGATCTCAGCACAGGTCTTGATCTCAGGGTAGTGAGTTCAAGCCCCGTGTTCAGGCCAGAGGACCTAGAAGGATGGGTTCGTGACTCATGGAGACGGTGAAGCCTATGGTTAGCTGTAGGATGGCCGGAGGAAGGTCAGGAGGTCAGATAGGACCTGTGAACTTTAAGATGCCTGGTGGGCGCCCAGGTGGAGGTGTTGCCCAGGCAGGTGGATATAGATGATGGACTTTAGGAGCGCTTAGGGCTGGAGACATCCCTCCCTGTGGGAGGCATCAGCAATTAGCTGGAATTTCAAGCCAGGACCGGGTGAGATCCTGGAGAGAGTAGGCGTGGATGGAGAATGAAGGGGGTCCTGGGTCTGAGCAGGGGACACTTCCCTGTATAGGGATTTGGGAGGGGAGATGACTGATAGTAGGGAGAGTGAGAGCCAGGGTGACACAGTCATCAGAGCAAAACTGAGCTGGACTCCAGACCTCCTGCCTCCTGCCAGACACCAGCCAGGGATCCTTCTACCCCCTCAGGTCGCCATAGCACACTGTCCACAAACAGGGAGGTCAGTTGTGGCCCAGAGAGGGACTTCGGTGCACTCATCACACTGGGTGGCAGGGTTAGGGGAGTGTGCCTTCCCTTCCCACGTGCTCCTTGGGCTCCCTGGGAGGAACGGGGAAGGACTGGTTCAGCTGGCAAAGGGAAGCTCACTTGGAACTGCCCGCTACCTGCACCCTGGGCAGTGGTAAAGCACGTGTTACATCCTAAAGAATGTCTTGGGGAGGCTGTTCCATCTCCCTAGAACAGGATATATGGGTCGGGAGGTCCTTTCCAGATCATTCCATCAGCCGCCTCATTTTAAGGTGAGGACGCTGATGCATAGAGAAAAGCATAGATCAGCAAGAGGATGGCGTGGGCAGAGGATGGCATGGGCAGGGCTGGAGACCCTCTGTGTGGCCCTTCAGGCAGCCTCAGCCTATTTCCCACTGCCAGGGAGCCCCTGGGACTCCTCCATCACAGCTCTCCAGACAGGCAGGGAAGCTCGGCTGGCCTGTGAACCAAGACTACTGAACCAGGAAGCTCTGGGGTGGTGGCAAGATCAGTCAGGCCCCCACCCCTCACCCCCCCAGCTCGGCCACAACAACTTCTCTTGGTGGCGAGCCTCCAGACAGCTCCTTTGGGGTCTCACCTGTGTCCCCATGGTCCAGAGAAAGTCTCGCCTGGTGGCGCAGATCCTGGAGTCAGACCCCCTGGGTGTCACACCCTTTCCCTCCACGACTTAGTACCTGTGTGGCTTTGACCAAGTTACTCTACCTCTTTGCCCTCAGGTTCCTCATCTGTGAAATGGGCACACCACTAGTCATATCTACCTCTAGGGCTATTGAGAGTCATCATACATGCAAAGCGTTTGGAGTGACGCCTGTGCTGCAAGGCTCCAGGTGCCAGCTCTCCTTATACAGGAGAAGAGGGACGGAGAGTTTCCTCCCACAGGAAGAGCCAGGGGGTTTCCTGCAGACCCCTCCCCTCCTGTCCCAGCTTCCCAGCCAGGGGAGATTTGTTGATCTTCCTCCCAGCAAGACTAGGGTGACTTCCAGGATCCAGCCCCTTGGTTGGAGTTTGGTGGGGGGCGGGGGGGGTTCCTGCCAGAATTCTCTGGCTGGCCCTGGAAGGTCAGAGGCTTCCCCGGAGGATGGGTCAGGAAAAGTGGGGCCGCCGCAGAGCCGTGTGGCTACTGGCCATCCCTCCTGCCACCTGTGAGGCACCCGGGGGTTAATGGCGCGCTCCGTGTCTTTTCCTTCTTGTTAACTCTGCCTTATTTCACAGCTGACTGCTCCCGTGGAAATTGGAATGAAGATGAACTCCAGGCAGCTGGAAAAGTACTGGGCTGCCCTGGAAGAGTTGCTGGGTGAGGCGCTGCTGTCCACCCAGAACGGTAAGGGAAGGCGGGCGCCTCTGCAGCTGGGGCCTGGCCTCATCCACCCCGTGTTAATATTCCAGGAGCGTGTCTGAGCGCAATCTGGGGACGGCGATTTGTTTTGCTGCCTTGCACTTGAGAACAGGAAGCTGCCTTCTTGGGGGAAAGGGTGCCCCTGTCCCTGAGGGGAGCCTCATCACAGACAATGGCAGGCTCTGAGAGCTCCTGGGAACCACTGAGGCCCAATCCCCAGCCAGCGGCATCTCAAGGCTCTGCCCCATGGCTCGGGCCCCTTTTCCACTACCACGACCCTGCTCCAGTTACGTTCATTCCCTCCCCCAAAGCACCACCAGCACTGGGGGCTTCCTCTGAAGGGAACTCTGGAACAGTCTGGCTCCCGAAGCCTGCATTTTTTTTTTTTTTTAATCTGTTCTACAAATCGTAGTGCTGAGCTGCACTTGGCCTTGCCCCGTTCAAGGTCTGCCAGAGTAACTTATGCGAAGCTAGAACTTACCTGACAAACAGCTACTAATGACTTCTCATCCTCCCCAGGAGGAGAGGAGAGAGGTGGGGAGGAAGGGTTGGAGTGGGAAGAACCAGAGGTTAAAGGATTTGCCCCAGGGTACAGAGAAAGCTAGAGGCTGAGCTGCCAGATACCTGGCCAGTCCGCCCTGCACCCTGGGGGCTGGATGTGCCCCCTCCTTCCTGGCTCTGCAGGCAGGTTTAGAAGTCAGTTTCATAAGTGGACCTGCGAATGTTCCTGAGCGCAAACCCTGCTTTTCCCCAGCAGACAAGTGACAGCCCGCTCTGGGAAGAAGATGGAGCCCTCCTCCCACCCAAAGGAGGCCCCAAAATCTGCATGCCCAAGAGCGGGGCTCCGAAGGAAAATACTCTCTCCCAGGCAAGCCCCCCATCTGGCAAATAAAGCAGGAAATACACAGAAATGACTCTTTTATTTAATATTTTAATTTTGGAAGGTTAAACTCAGGTCATATAAAGGGGGTGGGGGGATAAATTTGGAATGGGCCGTAAGTGGTGGTACGTACAGGAGCAAAATGTGTGCCTTTGATAAATTCTATGTTCAAATATGAAGTCAGACCCACGGAACTAGAAGATCTGTGCCGCTGAGAAAAGATGGCATTTTCTGCCCACACACACCAGCCAGTGGCAGAGCAAGGACCGGAACTCAGGTCTCCTGAACCCTTGTTGGTCTACTTTCTGTGTATGGGCAAGCTCGAGGTCTAATGGGCCAGAGAGTTGTGAGACTTCTGCACTCAACCCCTTGCTGTGTAACTTCCAGCTAGCCCTCGAACCTCAATGAGCCTTTGCAAATGCAAGGTGGTAATATGTGCCTTGAGATCGGGGGACAGGCACCAGCAAATCACTATTATTACTATCATCTTGTGACTCTACGCTCCAGCATCCACAGCAAAATTCCACCATCAACACACTTATTTCTGCCTTCTAAACAAAACTGGATGGGAAATATCATTCTGATTTCATTTTGCATTAATGAATGTTCATTTATTTATAAACCGGGGCTGTATAGGAACCACAGCTCCCGCTATCCATAGGTTACCAGCAATTAGACATGCTGCCCCTTCGGCATTTCCACCCACCACAGTCATCGCGGGAGCTTAGCCACAGTTGGTAGTTAGCGGGACCAGACAAAACCAACCCTTAGAATGGACACTTTTGGTGCACTGTGACTGCTGCTGAGGGACACCTGAACCTTCCAGGGAACCCAGACCCTTTACACCACCCAGTCCCACAATTTCCCATGCATGTACTGATCAGCCCAAGTGCAGCTGCAGGTTTATGGGAAATGCTGCCAAGATACCCTGTTATAAACGGGGAGAGGGCTGCACAGGGCAGGGGAGGAAAAGGAGGAAGAAAGGCAGGGAAATCTACAAAGTATGCCATTGGGAAGAACTGGATCCAAGACCCCTCCTGGCCCTTCGGAGCTCCACCGTGTCATTCACATCATTCCACGGAAGCCACTCCAAAAAGCAGACCAAATGCTCACTGTCCTCTTTCTAAGGCAGAAAACACAGCTTTTGTGTCTTTTCCTCTCTGCTCAGGTCTGTCGCTATATGAGACTACTTTCCCCCATCACCAGATGGGGGCGCTCACCACTCCCACTCCCCCTGCCCCAGCCTCCGAGCCCCCACGCCCCCGCGCCCACCGCCCGCGTGAGGGGAATTTTCCTTAAGATCCTGGGGCTGGAGAGTAGCGTTGAAATAGGTGACAAGAAGGAAACAAGAGCTCTAGGTGGCTGTGCCAAAGGCAATCTGCATTTCTGAAAACGGAATTGGTTCCGCAGCCACAGCACTTAGGTGGCACGAGGGTGGGGTTCCTTCTGCAGAACAGCCCTGTTCAAAGCTCAGCTTGGCAGCCAGGTTCTCCCTGACCCTCACCCAGTGGCCTCTGATGTGCTTCTCAGTAATGAGCCGCAACAGGGACCCAGCCACCACCTCCATCTGTATGCACAGTGCCCCAGCTGCCTGGTTGGATGTGTCCGCTCCTTTCTTCTCTCCTTCTCCTCCTGCCGCTGTTCAATTTCTCACAATCGGTTCAAATAATTCTTTTTCTCCAACGAGTTCCTCCAGTTTCCAGGACAGCAGACTCGATTGCTTACTGGACAGGCAGAGCCCTGGAAGAAATTAAAATGGGGGGTGGGGAGGGAGGGATAGGGGAAGATAGTGTGAGTTGAGCCGAGACAAAAATGACCCTATTTTCACAAAAGAGAAAGAAAGAGAGATCCACTTTTGGTTAAAGCTCTTCACAGCCAGGAGCAGGGATGGGAAAGGGGAAAGTGCCCAGAGGAACCAGGCAGGAGAGGACCGCGATCTTCCTCACATCTTAACTGAGGTTCATCCCGTGAATTCTGCAAGAATCTCTCCAGAAAACTGGCAATTACGGAGAGTTACAGATTATCCCTCTTCGTCTGGAATGTACTTTACACTTAACAGGACCACGGGTAATTATAGGGCAACCTGAGCCTCGCTTCACAAGATGGAGATGATGAGGTATTTTCTCGGTAACCACATCGGTATGATTTTATAATTACCGAGCTACGTGGATTTGCCATGAAATTGAATAGTTAAAAGCAAAGAGTAATTGCCTGATATCTGTACTCTGTAATTTTGTATAATCTAATCATGGACAAAGCCCAAAAGAAAATGTTCTGAAAGCATTACATTTTTCTTCATACACAATTCGTTATTGACATCGGGGAACATATTCCATGCCGCTAAAGGAACTTTTACCCACAGGTATCAAAGTGTGGCCAAAAGAATGAGAGTTTTGTTATATTTTCAGCTGATTGTGAAAAGCAGCCAACCGGACTGTCCATTATACCTGTTCTGGCGTTTCTCTGTGACAATATTTGCCGCCTCACTAACCTGGAGGGATGAAAGGTAGCTCTCCTCTTCCCCGGGGGGCACTGAGATAAGGCAGCCGGAAGCTGGGCTGTGCTGGGACCATTCCTGTCAAGACCTGAGCCCAGAGGGCACCCACTTTGTCCCCCACTTTTCAATCACACTCTGCCAGCACCCCACTGTTCCACGGTGTGATACCACCCATGATACGGTTCCAAGCAAGCCCAGAGAAATGCACAAGGCTGGCAAGGGGGTGGGTCAAGGATGAGGCCATGGTCCCCCAGGGTCTCTAAGGACCTGATAAATGTGTGCAAGGCTCTTTGCAGGAGGAGAAGGCGAATGGAACCCACTAAAAGATTTATGGCTGTTGTTATTCTAAGGCTCTGCTGAAACAGAGAGAGGTCAGCAGGATGGCAGGCGGTGTGCCGGCCCTCTGGGAATCCAGAGCCTTCTCCTAGAGGCCCCTCACCTCTGCTAAATGTGTGGATGTGGTTACTAAGTAGATTTTGGACACTGGAGCCTGCTTTTCCTCTTCTGCCTTTAATAAATCAGGAAGACCGCCTGCAGCCTGAGCTGCTCACCTAAAAAAAAAAAACCCACAAGAAAGTGAGGAGAAAGGGGGGCATGCAGGGCAGCCGCTGACTTTGCAATATTGCCCTTTGCTTTAAAATATGTGTTCCCATACTCGACCCAGGAGGCAAACTCTGAGAAGGCTCTCATGAACCTCCAGGGTGGCTCCCAACACAAGGCAGTGGTGCTGGAAGAGGACGAGGGCTGAGCCTCAGGCCGGGAAGATGCCAGGGGCAGTGAAGAAACTGTGGGGGTGCAGCAAGGAGCAGGTGAAGGCGTCCTGGCAGACGATGTGGGTGGAGGGCGACCAGGGGGCTATCAATCCATGGAAGGGCCAGGACTGGAACAGACTGGAACCGGACCTTTCCAGGGCAGGGTACATGGAAAGGCCCCAGACCTGAGAGGGACGATTGCCTTGTGAGGGTTTTTCTGATTGACTTTTCTCCATCCAACGGTGAGGATTCTTCCAGGGGTGGAGGGTAGGGGGTGCGGGGGAGGCAGGCATTGCATGGGAGCACTGATTGGCAAACACCCTGGCGGGGGGCACATGAGCCCAAAGGCCCGTTGGACACAGCGAGATATCCAGGAACTTCTAGAAGCCCCACGGAGACAGAGGATGGACCGCAGGGGGGCAGAAAGCTACGCCTGAGGACATGATGGGTTCCAGGCTAGAGGGAAGACAACAGGCTTGGCGGGTGGGGGTCACTGGGCCCTAGGTCGGTATATCAACAGCAGCAGCCCCAAACCCAAGCCTGGCTTGACAAAGCCCACACTGGGGACCACTGCTGGGGGTGGCTCCAGTTCAGGACATATTTTTAAATCGTCCTGGGATCCATTGTGATGAAATAGACCATAACTCTGCAAAGTGCCAGAATGTTCACTTTGTTTAAGCATCAGATTCAAGCCCTCTTAGAATACACGGGGCCAGTATTGATGCCGAAAGGCTCGTTCCTTATATATTGAACTGCACAGCTGCAAGGAGCTGCACAAATGTTACCAACTCATTTGTCATGCAAACAGTGCTTCAGAAAGAAATAAAATACTATTATGTGGTGTATGTGTTAGGCAATCACTATATCAAATTCATGGCAGTCCGTGCAAACACAGGCAGAGAAAAGGAAAACAACACTTGGTGAGAAAAATTGCACCACATGGGAACAGCTAAGTTGGGGGAGATGGGGAGGCTAACAATGGAAGCCCGACAGCAGAGGCTGTAATTTTCCCAGCAACTGTGGCCAGTGTAGGACTACCCCAGTGGGACAGCAAGTGGCAGTGGCAGAGATGCAAACCACTGGCGGAGGGGCCTTGCCCAGGACCCAGGGAAGGAATAGGGACACACAAGGCGGGGGCTGGGCCACGGGTGGGGAAGGGGGGAACCTCATTGGAAGGGTAGCAGTGGCATGGTACCTGGGAGGCCAAGGGCAGCCACAAACGTCTGGGACAGGAAGCTGGAGAAGGATGTGGAAGGCTTACAAAGAGGGGAGGGAGACAAATAGGAGGCTGTGAGCCATAGCTCAGTTTCCATTTGTCACCACTCCCCCATGCTTCCCTTAGGGGCCTCTCACTTCCTGTAATCAAATAGGGTGCCCTATGGGAGGTTCTAAAACGGCCCTCCCCACCCCTAAACTGCCCCTGCAGAGAGCGGGATTAAGTATAAACACTTAGGAGCCATGAGAGACTATGGACTCTAAAAAACAATCTGAGGGGTTTGAAGTGGCGGGGGCGGTAGGGGGGAGGTATTACAGAGGGCACAGATTGCATGGAGCACTAGGTGTGGTGAAAAAATAATGAATATTGTTATGCTGAAAATAAATAAAAAATAAATTAAAAAAACAACACCACCACCACTTAGGAGGCCTATCAGGCACTGTTTGAACCTCTCATACAAATTACCTGTTCTAATCCTCATAACTGCCCTACCAACTTTACTGGCCAGCAGACTATAAATGTTAATTGGATGTGATCACACATCTGAAAGTGGCGCCCGTAGGATTTGGGAGTCCCCAGCCTAAACTCGCAAGTGATACAAGACTGTGTCTCGGGGGTCTTCCTCTACCCATCTCTTGTGAAAAATCCCACTACCCACACATACGGGCTCCTCCCAGAAGTCTGTACTGCCCACTCAAGCCCAAGGGCATTTGGGTCTTCTGCCTCCTTGAGGCCCGTGGCATGGACCTGGGGCAGAGGACCTGGGACAGGGCCTACATCCCCTCGGAGCTCCACCCCAGAGCGAACTCCTAGGAAAACACCACGGAGGCCTACCGCCCTCGACCTGAAGTCGGACAGGGTCTCAGAACATTTCCGGCATCTAGCTCACGGCCAAACAAAGCCCTTCCCCAAGCACAGACAGAGGCAAAGAATCCCATCTCCTCATACTCCACTGGCGCTTATCACCATTAAGCAATTCATCCATTATTTCACCATTAGGTAATTCATCAACACTTTGCTGAATGCCTACCAAGGGCAAGGGACCGCGCATGGGGCGGAATATTCGGAAAGAAACCCTGATCGGTCTTCCGGAGGAGACGGACTGAGCAAGGAGGGGAAAGAAAAAAGGAAGAAGGAGGGGGGAAGAAGAAAAAAAAAAAATCCTCGGACCTCCCCAACATGGCGGCCAAAAAGGCCGACTCTGACCCCCTCATCATGGCCGGCAATCAGGCAGAGGCGGACCTTCTCAACATGGCGACCCAGACAGACCTTCCCATCATGGCGCGGGGCCCCGCCTGCTCCGCCGCGGCCGCGGCGGGAGCAGTTCCGGGTGCGGTGCGCGCCGGGGGCGGGTGGGGGGCGGCGTCCTGGCCATGGCCGGCCTGTCGGACCTGGAGCTGCGGCGGGAGCTGCAGGCCCTGGGCTTCCAGCCAGGACCCATCACCGACACCACCCGGGACGTCTACCGCAACAAGCTGCGCCGCCTGCGGGGCGAGGCCCGGCTGCGCGGCGAGGAGCGGCTGCGGGAGGAGGCCCGGCTGCGGGGCGAGGAGCGGCTGCGGGAGGAGGCCCGGCTGCGGGAGGAGGCGCCGCTACGAGCACGGCCCGCCGCGGCCTCCCTGCGAGCGGAGCCCTGGCTCTCTTCGTCGGTCTCGGGCTCGGCCTACGCGACCTCCGGGGCCTACGGCGATGTTGGGGCCTCCGCGGCTCCCTGGTCCGGGAGCCGCGGCCTCGCCTACCCCGCCCGCCCTGCGCCGCTCAGGCGCCGCACCTCGGTCCGGGGCAGTTCCGAGGAGGACGAGGACGCCCGGCCGCTCGACAGGGCCGCGCCGGGCCACGGAGTTCGTCGCTGGTGGGCCTCGACCCCGACCCCGACCCCAGCACGGCCACCCTCAGCCCTCCTAGGCGCGGACCCGCGCCCCGGCTCGCGGGCGGCGCGAACTGGCCCGGCCGGAGCGGCGCGGGCCCGGCCCGAAGCGGGACGGCGGCTGGAGCGCTACCTGTCCCGGCTCCTGTTCTGGGCCAGCCTGGGGCTGCTGCTCGTCTTCCTGGGCATCCTTTGGGTGAAGATGGGCAAACCCTCGGCTCCGCAGGAGGCGGAGGACAACAGTACGTCCCGGGCCGGCGCAGGGGAGGGCCCCGGGCGCGCGAGTGTCCACCAGAACGGCCACCCGGTCCTCCCAGCGCCAGGCTGCACATTCCCGGGGCCTTGTCGGATGCCTCTGGCTGTCTTCTTACCTCCAGACCCTGACTCTCCTTCCTCCCGCTGTGGGAGAAGAGGGCTGGAGTTCCCGCAGTAATTTCTGTCTTCACTCTCTGCTGTTCTCATTTTCTGCCTTAACCCTCCCTGCCAACCTCCCTTTCAACCACGTGCTGGAAGCAGTCTTCATTCCTAGTCACTTCCACCTCAACCTCTGGCTTTCCCCCATCTAGAGAAAACCACACCCCTATCCAACAGACAGGTCCACCCCCATTCGTTTTTCGTTCTTTCTTAACTTGGATCTCTTGCTCATTCACACGTTAGTGCCCATTTGAAGGCACCCCAGGTTTCACTGCCCACAGATCAGATCTGGTTGGGTTCCCAGCTTTGCAGCACCAGAAGAGTTTAAACCGATATAAATGGAGGCATTTATCCTTGCTTGCATTATCCTCCTGGAGTGTGTGCAGAGAGGGTTCATGTTCCCAGCCATGCTGCTGTCCACACTTCAGTGACTAGACATGCCAATAAGTGGTCTGCAGGATACAGTATGCTTCCTGAAGAGTTGAGGATTGGTATGTTTCTTAAAAGGGAAATTTGCCTCTTGGGTAACGTTGGGCTTTAGTCTAACAGAAAACAACATAGACATCATTTCTTTATAAATTTAAAGGGTAAAGTGTATAAATTTAAAGTCTAAGTATAAAGTGACATTGTGAGTGCACCAGTTTTTTATATTCTTTGGAAAGCATCGTGATTAATCCTGCTCCCAGCCTCAGGCCAAGGCCACATCTCTTCACGCCTAGTAGGAACAGCCAAGATGGAGGGAGAAGCTAAATTGTGTCTTAGCTCTTGCAGCAGATGGGTGTTTGGGTATACGAACGAGTCTGTGGGCTCACGGGGATACCAGACTCGTGCACACACCCAAATAATTTCTTGGCTCTGAGAGCAGTTTATCCACCTGCTAAAGAAATTAAGCAGACCCGGGAGTGTCGTGGGACTGTACTGGTACCACAACAGTGAGTCTACTGTCATAAGACCACAGCTCTTGGATATATACTGAGATTTACCTGGAGCGCCCCTCCCATGATGGTACTAATCCCTGTTCAACATATCACTGTTGGCAATTTACAAAACCATCATGTATATTGACTTGTTGGAGGTTAACTCCCTGAGTTAAGCAGGGGAAGCTTTATCGATCCCATTTTACAAATGAAACGGAGATTCAGAGTGGTTGAGTTACCCAAGAGCCTGTGGCTCATCATTTCCGGCTAGGATTTGGACCTAGCTGCCCTCATCCTCATTCCTAATCCAGGATTGGGAAACTCTTACGTGTTACTGTCTGTGTTTTAAAAATGCCGCCACTTAGATGACACCTTCCTGATCCCCACCCTTATGTTGGTAATGTTTTACTTCCCCTGAATTTTGAGACTGGTCCCTTTTTTGCAGTCTTTTCCTCCACCCACACGTTTAATTTCCTCTGTGTTTCTTTTCTTGGTCTCAGTGAAATTATTGCCAGTGGACTGTGAGAGCAAAACAGATAAGGTGAGTCTGCGTTCCTCTAAGCTTTTGTTATTCCTCCCAAGGATGTTAGCCTCTGCCAGGAGGTAAGCTGGCCCCGAAAAAGATCATAATAGGCTCATTTTCAGGAGTGCTTCCTGTAATGTACCAGAATCACATCGTGTTCTGTGGTGTTTGTGTCAGACTCAATTGTGGCAGGCGAAGGAGTACTTGAAACAGAGAGAATTGAACTCCCAGGATCCAACCCTGGGCTTGTTATGGAAGCTCTCCCATCAATCACGGCACTGGGGACTTTGATCTTCTGCCTGAGTCAATCTAGGGGGATGCAGAAGGTGGGGGCTGAAGGACCGCTCAAGCACCCTGGCTTCCCCAGGAAGAGCTGATGGTTTTAAGCACCCGGAGGCTGGCTTCTCAGGTCCATATGCCCTCTGGTAGTGCGTCTGTGGCTGACTGACGGGTGCCGTTCGGATTTGAAACATCATGGGATGGGGGGAGGTTGTTTTAAATATATCTGAAGTAGAATGAGTCCTCCCAGTTCTATAGATTTGTTTTATGAAGCTTTAATGTTCCCTACAAATAATATTTGGGGAAGGCGAGCAGCCCCATCCATTTATGACTCATGCCCCTAGCATTAGCCGGGAGCTGGGATGCTGGCACTGGTGATAGTCTAGGGAAGATAGGAGGCAGTAAATTTTCAGGTCATAAATCCTACCAGGAGGAGCCTTTTGCTGCCAGAGGGCATGACTTAGTAGTCTAATTATTAAGTGTGCAGTGCCAGGCTTCTCTGGAGGCCTCAGTCTCCATGTCTAGCAGCCCAGCGGCTGGGAAAGAAACAATACGGGGTCATGTGTTCAGTCTCTTACCCATGTCACTGAAGGGGTGGCCTGGGGCAGATAATAGGTTTCATCTCTTCTTTGGCTTCTGCTGTGCATTAAGGGTTGTTTTGTTGTTAACATTCATTTATTGTGTTCATCCACCAAGTATCTTTGCCTCTCAGTTGTTTTGGGAAAACAGATTCGTCTTAAGTTTCAGCTCCCTCGTGTTGTGCAAACCACCGTTGACGATTACAGGAAGTGGCCCGGAAAAATAGGTAGTGGCCAGACGGAACACTAGAATTCTGAACCCCGAAAGCAGAAAATGGGCAACAAGTCTGTAAGATTTCTCTGGTTTCTGTCTCTTGGTTCTTCACCCCAGTTGAGTGAGCCCCGACAGGCACAATCCAGGGCCTTGCTAAAAACGTGCCCAGTGAGCAGACTGGGGACTTACAACCTCTGAGCATCCGAGAGCAGGGTCTGGCATCGTCGGCAGGCGCCACTGAGCTGAGATTTCACAGGATGCTCTTGGTCTTTGTGAAGGGCGGACACAGGAACTGGGAGGCGCTTCTTGGCTTTGGTGAGGCTCTTGCTGAAAGTTTCATTCTTTGTGCGACTCTCAGGCTCCCCCAGAACCCAGATGGGCACTGGAGTTATAGATATACATGTTCTTTCCCTTCTCAGCCAACGATGACACTTAGCGTTTTTCTTTCTGCCTTTGTGCTGCTGAAAACGTGTGGACAGGCTGGGAGTGGGTGTGCTGTCTCAGGCAGGCCGTCTCGTGGTCTGGTGCCTTCTGTCCTGTTCCCTTTAGGTGGTGTGAGCCCTGCTTTGCCTAAATGTCGGTGAGTTTGGAACAGAGCTCGTTGTGACCACTTTTGTTGTCCTTTTGTGGGTTTTTTTCTTTCTTTCTTTCTTTCTGGTTGTGACAGTAAGAGATGTTTAGTGTAGAAAATTTGAAAAGTGTGACAAAATCAGCCATGAATCTGCCACCAAGAGATAATAAATTGCCTTTGACATTTTGGGGGCGTTTCCTTCCCCCTCTCACCTATCTGCGTATGTATGTTTATAGAATTGGAATCTCTGTGTATATTCAGTTACATTTTCTATCATCAACATTTCCCATCTCATTCGTCTTTAAAAGGTATCTTGAATACCTGATTCCACTTACAGACTTGGGAGTTGTCTTAGAATGTTCATGGTCATACTTGTAAATCTTGGTATTGCCATTTTGTACCCTGTAAAGGCTTTTGGGTCTTTAGGCAACACGAGGGTACATATCTTGGCCTCTGAGACTATGAGAAACCAAGCCCTGCACATTGCAGATGAGGGCCACAAGTGAGCCCAAGAAGGAAATTATTGTGGTTCCTCCGGCAGTTGTCATGCCAGGCAGGCCCCAAGCCCTGGCCCTCAGTGTCAGTCAGGCGCCCTGGCCAATGACACCCCAGGGGAGGTCTACAGGGGGCGGCAGGCTTAGAGGTGACTGGCTGCAGCACTTGGTATCTGTGGGATCTTGGGGTCCTAGCAGGTCTCTAAACCTTGAGCTCTTCATCTGAGAAATTGGGGTGCGGTCAGGATTGTGGTGAGGAGTCGGTGCAGACTCTTGACAGCCCGTGGCCTGTCATTCATTCTCGAGGACAGCAGCCTTCCGTTTAAATATTCTCAAGCTAGCAGCCTAGCAAAATGGGTTCAGTTCAGCTGCGGGTGCAGGAGAGCTAGGTGTGCCTGTATTCCCGTGCCCATGTCCTCATACGGGTGACTTTCGTTCCCCCGTTTCAAGATGCCTAGAGATATTGCAGTTCCAGTCTAGAATCTGGATGTCTAGGATGAGGCCTTTGCTGCAGCTCATGCATACAGTAGATGATTTATGGGCGGAACGAAGACACCTGGCTCTCCAAAAACAGACGGGAATGGCCCAAGGAGGGACGAGACCGTGGTAGTGTGGCATTTGCCTGGCCCACCATGGAGGCCTGACCACATCTTCCCGCAACCTCATGGCCTTCATTCCGAGGAGAGTTACAGGACAGAGGCCGGGGGTGCCTCTTAGACAGTAACCGGGGCTGCTTTTAGCTCTCCCTCAGCTTTTATGGTTAACCAGATACTTACCCATCCTTTGGAGAATGTGGGTTTTGCGGGGTTCCGGGCTGCTCAGCCCTTGACAGTACAGACAAGGAGGCCTAGCCAGATAGACGGAGCCCCCCCGGCCATCACCCCTCTGCTGACTGCTTGTCCTGTGCTCTTCCAGTTTTGTCAGGCCAAGCAGAAGGCAGCCTTGCTGGAGCTGCTGCATGAGCTCTACAATTTTCTGGCCATCCAAGCCGGTGAGTGCCTCTCTCAGAGCCCCAGGGTGGTGGGCTTTCACCCTCAGCAGCTGAGTGGGGGCTGGCTGGCAGGCGGCTAAGATGCCAGATGTCTCCCGGAAGACATCCTGCAAAACCACGCCTTGCCTTCCCCACTTTTCCACTCAGTCACATCTCCTTTCAGCCTACAGTTGGTTCTCATATCCCCTGGAAGGGTCCCAGGGCTCCTGGCCCCAAGCCTTTCTGCTTTCTCCGGATGCCCACTACCTGAGGTCTGGGGCATTCATGTTGCCTTGGAGGGGGCGTGGCACGCCCTAGGTCTCCTCAGTGCAGGTCTGTTGACTTGGAGGGCCTCCCTGTACCAGGTGGCTGGCCAGGCCAGGAGGAGAGGCCTGTGCAGGGGCCAGGGGTCGGCAAGGTAGGCTAGTCACACTCAAGTCCATCCAGCTTGCCAGGGCCCCGGGGTCACTTCTGGTCCCATTTACCCCATCTGGCTGGAGGACCTTGGATAAGTCCTTTATTGTCTCAGAAACCATCTTCCTATCCCACCAAGTGGTCTTGGGTCTTTTTTTTTTTTTTTAAACAAAATGAAAAGGAAGTCCTGTACTCTAGGAGAGGGCATTTTCAGCACCCCCATGAATACCCCCTAAAAAGTCATCCATTCGGAAGGCTCCCCTACTGTTTTATTTAGAAAATTGTTCTCTGAGGCCAGAGATAACCCGTCCCCACACCTCTAAGAATCATTTGCTAAAAACATAGGTAATGACCAAAGCTTATGCCCCCGGTGAAATATATTTGGCACAAGAACCAGATGGAGCTATTCAGTCTTACGAGATGTTCCAGAGACACCTCTGACCTGTGGGGCCTTTTCTAAAGTTGTTGCTAGGGAATTGAGGCTAGATGGGCCTGTACTGGGCCCTCAGCCCTTGGGGCCAGTCTTACTGGCCCGAGTTCTGCCACCACCTCCCTCCTGAACGGCAGGAGACCGGTGATGGGCAGAGAGGCATCTGGGAGCTTGGAGGAGGAGCAGTAGGAGTGGGAGCTCACAGCACCATAGGCCTCAGGGGCCTTTCTCTGCGGCCCAAGTGCTTGGAATATAAATTCTGGCCCAAGAGGATATTGTAGACCTTTGTGACTCAGTTGTGGTCCGGGAACCAGTCAAATCACTCAGGAGGTTACTGGATGGAAATGCAGACTCTGAGGACCCATCCCAAACCTATGAATCAAAGTCTGCGTTTTCAGAAGACCTCCAGGGTATAAAGTAGAGAAACTCTGTCTTAAGCTGTGGATGCTGGTAGACATTTCTCCTTCCTGCCCTCTGACTATGGTTCTGGCTTATGCCATCAGGGAGCCTACTGCCTCTTGTCCTCTGATAAGCCCTCTGTCCTCTGACAAGTCAGGGGCAACCCTAGGGTCTCATTGTCGGGGAATGAGGGCTCTACCAGGCTATACCCACCCCACCACCCCCACAGATCACCTGTAAGCAGAGCCTTGTGCTGGCCTTTGCAGCTAACAGGCTGCTTCTGGTCTAGTAGAAGAGACACACCACCTATGTCCCTGACCACTGGCTGTTATGAGGCATGACTGGATGAGAACCGAGAGGCCAGAAGTTCCAGGAGGCATGTTGCCAGAGCAGTCAGGAAAGTGGCACAGGGGAGGTGGTGTCTGTACCAGGCCCTGAAGCCCAAGGAAGGTTGATTCTATGTATGTGGGGGGCAAGGCAGAGCCAGAGAGGCAGGAAATGACAGGGGCAGGGATGGAAGCAGCTGGCCTCACGGGGGAAGGAGAAACAAGGGATGGAGTTTGGAAAGGTCAGCTGGGCCCAGTTGTGGACGGCAGGCCACGGGTGCTTGATCTCCGTAGGCAGTGAACGCCAGGGAGGCCTTCAAGCAGGGGAGAGAGGTGCTAGGAGCCAGGAGCCAGGAATGCCAAGGCGACAGCAGCTCAGGTGTAGTAGTGCCATTTAAGCAGAATCATTTTAAACTCCTGTTGATAAGACATGGATGGGAAGGGGGAGAGGAGGAAACCAATTAGGAGACCATGGCCATGATCCAGGCAGGCTTAAGCAGGGCAGGGCGATCAGGGCACGGTAGGTGAAGCCAACTTGATCTCAGGGATCCCCTAAAGTCAAAATCAACTTCGGCATTAGAGGGATAAGCTGTAGTTCATTCTCAAGATTTTTGAGAATCCTCAGCCACTTCCTCCCCCAGCACACAGACTGGCCCTCCATGGCCCCTAGGCGGCACCAGGTTAAGAGTTTGTGGCTTCAGGGTCTTGTGCAGGTGCACCATGTGCTGTCCCTGCTCTCAAGGAGCCTGGTGACCCGCGGGAAGCAGCACGTGGTGGGTGGGCGGTAGTGGGCTGTCGAGAGCCAGTGACTGTGGCAGGCCCCCAAGTTCAGAGTAATTTGGTTCAACAGGATTCCCCTACAGGCCAGAGGTTTTTCCAAGGAGATGTCCCTGGGTGGGCTTCCTCCTAGGTGGGAGCTGGTCACCTAGGGTGCTCAGATGGGAACAGCACCTTGGGGCTCCACACTAAGGCCCCGCTGCCCAGCACAGAGACGCCCTTTTTCTCTGTGGGGCATTTGGACATACATCCCCAGAACCCCTCAACCAGGTCACCTGCCTGTGTCACGGTCAGAATCCCTGCAGTGCCTACGGCTTCCCAGCCTTTCTTTTCTCCCAGGTTGCGTTTATTTATAGTGCCATTCTGGTACCTTCCAAAGCTATCTGTCTGATCCTTTTAGGGATCAATTGCAAACAGACCTTAGGATTGGGCAGCTTTTTAGTCATTTAATGCAAATCACCACACTGCTTTGCAGGTCAGGTTTTAATGATCTGGAATCGATCCAAGCTAAGTGGCTTTTGATCTTGCTGCGGAGTGAAGATGCCCCACGGAAGCTGGAGTCGCGGGGCCACATGCTCCCCATCAGAGCTGATGGCTTGATACTCGCTGCAGTTTTTTTAGGCCGTTTCCGAATAATTTTTTTTCCACCTCTTTTTTGTGTTTGAATGTGTGTTTTCTCCTCCTAGGTAATTTTGAATGTGGAAATCCAGAGAAGCTAAAAAGCAAATGCATTCCTGTAATGGAAGCCCAGGAGTACCTAGCAGTAAGTAGGCTGCGGTGCTTACCCATTCCCGAGAGGTCCTCGTGCTTTTGTACTGATCTTGCAAGCCCTGCTTTTTTTTTTTCCCCTTTTTGTTTTGTGTTTGCTTTTTGGCTTTTTTGTTTTCCCTTTTTTTTTTTTTTTTTTTTCCTTAAAGTTAGTTCTGAGTGTTAGGCTACTTTCAGTTTGGGCAGCAGCAGGGGTGACTGGTCCAAGGTGGGCTGTGAGCCGGCCTGCTGCCTCTTTCCAGGGGCCCTGTTACTTGCTCCCCACTTTTCTTTCCTTCCCAGCAGCTTTACGGAGCTGCACTCTGCCTATCCGCTCTTAACTTTATGTTCGCTGTGTAGTTTGCTCAGGGTCTGTTGGACTGTTGGCCTGGCCCCAGTTTGATAGAATTCTGGAACTTGGGGGCCAGCAGAAACTTTAAGGGTCACCTAGCTCCTTGTCATTTCCCAGATGAGGAAACTGAGGCCCAGAGCGGGGCAGGGACTGGCCACCGGCCTCCCACCCTACCCCGCCCCCACCCCCCTTCCCCTTTTTTTTATTTTCCCCAAGATGAGCTGCCAGTTCTCTGACCTCACACTTTGGTCCTTGAGAAGATGCTGTGGTCTTGGCTACCTCAGGCCTACATTGCTTTCTTTTGTGCTTCTGCATCGACTCCTCCCAGTAGAGCTCTTTCTTGGCTCTCATCGGCCAGATTTCCACCTGCCACTTTATTGTGCATTTAGCAGAACGGGGCTTTGGGGCCTGCGGAGGACACGGGAGAAGGCCTCCTTAATCCAGGAGGAGAATAATGTTCCAGCTGATCCGCCCAGACACAGCACTAATCTCCTGTTCCCTCCCACAGAATGTGACTGGCAACTCCTCCGCCAAGTTTGAAGCCGCACTGACCTGGATACTGAGCAGTAACAAAGACGTGGGCATCTGGTGAGTGTGGGCGGGGCCTCACAGGGTGGCGACACTGCCACAGGCCCCTGCAGCCATGGTCCTTACCCATTGGCCGGCTGCTGAGCACTCACAGATGTGTCTCAGGGCGGAAGTTGGAGGCAGGTCTCCCTGCTGAGTCCTTGTGGGCTAAGCCTGCAGCGGGGCAATGGAAAGAAGCAGCATTCGGGGCCAGGGAAGTGGGGGTTGGGGGTGGGGCAGGGGCCAGCAGCATAAAGAGCCATTTGAAGATAAGACACAAAATCCAGGTGTTGGATTGTGAGCCAAGTGTTCTAGCTAAGCGTTTCAAGTAACTCACTCTGCGCCCCTTGCATTTACCAGCTCCATAGGGTTGCTGGAGAAGGCATTTTTCTGCACTTCCTTTTGTCCGCTGCTAGTTTTCCTTCCTAGATGAAACATTTCTGTCTGTTGGTTTTTACTCAGCATGGACATTGCAAAAGGAAATACTGAATTTTATTCTGACTGGGCAGTTCGACCTCATTTCTGTCTCTGGGGAACTCTGTTAGTAGAGATGGCAAGCCCCCTCTTCCTCCTGAGAAGCCCCAGCTGGCTGGTCAGCCTGTGGGGGAGGGGCGCACCGACCATACTACCCCCATCCGGCTCCCGGCTCCCTCTCGCTTTCCAGGGTTTGTGGGAGTCTCTGTTCAGGCCACAGCTCCTGATATTCAAATACACTCTAGGGTTTTGTTCCCTTCCATTCTAACCCACCCAGACTACTAATTCTATCGGCCTCGCCTCCACCAGAAGCCCCTTGGGCAGCTCAACCTAAAGCTTGCTCACTGGATGCAGGGCACGATTAAAATTCGTTGGCTTAAAAAAAAAAAAACAGCTTCCCTGAGTGGCTGAGTGATTTTCCTGTGTGTTAGGAACAGGGGAGGAGAGAATATGGATTTTATCCTCCGCAGCACTCACCAAAGCTGCCAGCATAGAAGAATGATGGCACTCACCCTTTCACATTGGGGGAAGGCTATCAGGAGAGTGTCCAAGCCCAGCTCAGATGACCGGTGCTCAGAGTGGGTCGTGAGGTACTGGACCGCTTCAGGGACTGGGCATTCCCTTGTGTGGTCTGGAGCGCGGGATTGTCAACTAGCCGGAAGAAGGTGCAGGCGTGGGCATCCCCACACATCCCGACATCACCTCTTAGGGGCCAGGCTAGAGGTGATGGGGCCGGGGCCTGGCCTCAGAGAGTCCTTTGCTTGTCCTTCCCTGAGCCTCACAGCACCCCATCTTTACTCTTAAACAGCCTATGTGCCTTCTTATCCCCATCACCGAGGAAAAGCACACCCTCCCAGACTCTCAGTTCCTGCCATGCAGTGCAAAGCCAGCGATTCAGTAAACATTTCCATTTCTCTGTGCTGGGAGGTGGGAATCCAATTTACAGTTTAATCTTCCACATGCTGAGAGGGGCTGTCAAAAGACCCGACAGAGGGGGACTTCACTTTAGCGGTAGGGGTTCAAGCCTGCTGCCGTCTTTAAAGCTTTATTCTTTCTAAGTAGCCAACGTGGGAAATTTCTGGAAAGCATGCAACCAGGATACTAAGTCAATTTTATAAGCAAGTAGAGGCCTCAAAGCTCCTCCTTTTTTCTCTTTCTGCTCTAAAGTAGGGCTGATCCCAGGGCTCTTGGGAGCTTGGGAACGTCTTTGCAGCCCCATGTCCTGTTTCAGGTTGAAGGGGGAAGATCCATCGGAGTTGGTGACGACTGTGGACAAAGTGGTCTGCCTGGAGTCTGCCCGCCCCCGCATGGGTGTGGGCTGCCGCCTGAGCCGCGCCCTGTTCACCGCAGTCACCAATGTGCTCATCTTCTTCTGGTGTAAGTCCTCGGCTGCCCTTCTTCCCCCACCCCAGCCCATCCTTGCTGTGGGGACTGCTCACACAGCACCTCCCCAGAGCCCAGGCTCAGGGACGCTCCTAGGCATGAGTGATGAGTTCTAGAAACCCAGGCCCTGAGAGTTCATTTCTATCTAGTGAACCTGAGGTCTGTGTAATAAAACAGAGGAGATGAACAAGTCAGCCTCTGCTCTAGGTCATCTTTAGAGATTGGTGGCAGGAGCATGAGGGTAACTGGAAAATATCCTTGATCAGGGTCAGGACGATCAGGGTCCCCGGGGTCGGAGTGGTGGGGGGAAGCCTGGCCCGGGGCGGGAGCCCAGCATCATCTCCCCACAACCCTCCAGGGCCTCAGAGGGCAAGCCTTTCAAAGGAGGAGAAGGCGCAGCAGGACCTTGGCCTAATTTTATTCCCTGAACAATGTAAACATCTCCTTGGGAGCTCTAGGTACCCGATGAAAGTGGGAAAGGCCCAGGGGGCTGAGCTACAAATCCGAACACAGATCCTGTCGCCTGACATCAGGGGCTGCCTTTGAGCAGAGACCTCGGGGCGTCTCTGAAGGCCAAAGGCCGAGTCACAGGACCTGCCGCTCTGCAGAGCTGGCAGAGTTACAAGTTTCAGGCCATCTGGGCGTGCACACGGCTCCCTCCCTCAGGCCGCCGGGTGCAGACATCATTATCCGCAGCAGTGTCTCCGAATACAAAGGGCCCCACATGTATATATGTATGAAATGCCGTGTTCCGGTTCACAAGGGAGGAGATGAAAGGCCCGGAATGAGGTTGGGAGGAGCCGCAATCTGGGCAGCTGGGGAGGCCTCTGTGGTGACAGCCGGCGGGAGGAGCATGATCACTTCATAGCCTGCCTACCCCCTGCACCTCCATGGCCCACGTCTGCTGCGGGTGGCCTGGGCCTGACACGCTGCAGGCATGTAGGCAGAACCCTGGTGCTGCTCCCCCACCGCCTCCGGCATGGCGGCCGGCCCACCCTGAGACCTGGCCAGTGGCTCAGCGGCCAGGAGGGATGTGACGGAGTCATGGGGCCCGTGTTCCCTCATAGGTTTGGCCTTCCTATGGGGGCTCCTGATCCTCCTGAAATACCGGTGGCGGAAGCTGGAAGAAGAGGAACAAGCCATGTATGAGATGGTGAAGAAGATTATAGGTGCGTGGCCCCCAGGGAGAGGACTCCTGGCACCTGCCAGAAGGTCCTTGCCCTCAGTCCTGCCCTCTGTCCTGCCCTGCAGACGTGGTCCAGGACCATTACGTGGACTGGGAGCAGGACATGGAGCGCTACCCATACGTGGGCATCCTGCACGTGCGCGACACCCTCATCCCTCCACAGAGCCGGTGAGTGCCATGGGAGGAGGCCCAGAGCGTCAATTATTGGGGGCGGGCAGTGCAGCCCCGAGGGGCACCGGGGAGAGGGCTGTGCCCACCTCTGGCCCTGCTCAAGTGCAGCTCTGAAAGAAGCTTCTGGAAGAAACAAGCCCCTGTGAGCGTCTGTACTGACTCTGGGTGGCTGACTCTGGGTGACTGGCACCCTCCTCTCCGCGGTGGCTCAGGCTGGGTTTCTGTGAGTGGAGGTCCAGAGTCCTGTGGACACTGGGAACAGAAGAGTCGGGTCTCTGGTTCCGTTTCTCTGCGATGCTTATGGTCCCCGCCTCCACAGACTCTGTGAGCTGGTGTAGAGTTCCCCCTGGTCACAAGATGGTAGCCTGCCGCAGTGGGGGCAACATCTCCCTTATCACGGCAGCAGGGGAGAGACGGGTCACTCTCATGGGCAGAAGACATTCCCAGAAGCTGCAAGTGACACACTCCTTGAGGCCCTGCTGGCCGGAACCGGTGACTTGTATATTCTTGAATCAGTCACTAGCCAGGAGGAGATTGTTTTGCAAACATTTTGAACCATGACCCATTACCTAAAATACCGTGACGTGCGTCCCACAGACGCGTGCACATGTACATGTGCATGCCTGTAGCAGAGAGCAGGGTTCTGCAGTGGTGGCTGGGTTCAGTTTCCAGGGTGCACAGCTGCACGGGAAAGGGGAGCAGGCCACGGTCATGCCTGGGCCGCAGATGCTGGATGGAGCCTGACAAAACCCAGCGCGGGTAGCTTTGGAGGATGGGGTCCCCAGCGCCTGCCACGACTTTAGCCCAGGCTGTGGGCCCTCCTCAGAGCTTGCTGTGGTGTGGGACCAGACGCCATCCCCTCAGGAGGTGCTGAGCCCTTACTGGCTGAGTGCTCACTGGGAGCCAGCACTGCCCTGGGCCCTCAGGAGACACCACCCTGCTCACTCACTCCTTGCTGCAGTCATGGGAGGTGACGGCGGCGAGTGTCCCATCTTACAGAGGAGGGAACTGAGGCACCTGGAGACTAAGAACTTGCTGAAGATCCACTGCTGGTGGTGTTTCTGTGCAACCCAAGAGGAATTGATAGAGTAAAACATTGAAGACCCCTTTTAAAGGTGAAGATGCTTTAAGAACTTTCAGGCCCCCCTCCTCCTTGGGGAGGTGCAGGCAGGAGCTGAGCAGGGGCAGCTGGATCCCGGCAGTGGCCAGTGCTTGCTGTTGGTGTGAGCACAAGGCAGCCACATGGCCCTCTGGGGCAATGTCACCTGGTGCTTTCATGCTGCCACCAAATTTCTGGCTTGCCCAGAGTCCTCATGTGGCCATGGGTAATGGCCCCTCTGAGCCAGTTTCCTCGTCCAAAGTGGAGATAACAACACTGCCTTGCAAAGGGAAGCCCCTTATTTACTCAACAAATGTTTACTGAGCTCCTGCTATGGGTCACACACCCCTGGGTCTCGGGGAGGCGGTGGGAAGAGGAAGAAGCCCAAGTCCCTGGCCTTGCTTCCCGGGAGGGAATAAGGAAACTGCTGTGGGGTAGTGACCGGTCCTCGGGAAGTGGGGCGCGGGTGTGTCAGGAGAGGGCCTCACCACTCATTAAGTCAGAGCATAGCCAGAACGCTCCTCCGAGGGCAGCCCTGATGCTCTCGGGCTTCCTTCCATTCGGTGGGGCCTGCACACCAACGGGAGTAAGAGCAAGAGCACCACCACTGCTCGTCTTGGGCCTGAGCTGCCCAGCCTCCATGCAGAGACCACAGGTGCAATGGCGGTCCATGGGGACTGAGCCCTGGCAGTGAACCCCAGGAGACTCACCCCCTGTTGGCTCTCAGCCCCTCAATTTATCTCCCAGGGCCCCTGATTTGCGTAGCCAAGCCCTCACTGCCATCACAGCCAAACCCTCCACTGTCCTCGGCCCTGCAGAGGAGCGCCTGCCCTTGGGGCTGAAGGAGGGCTGGGGAGCCTGGCTGGCAAGGAAGGCAGGGGAGCTAAGAGCAGCTGGCTAGCAGGGCGTCGATCAGTACCTGTTCGTGGGCAGCCTGAGAAGGAGGGCTGGTGTGAGACCAGCCAACTGGGGACTGCTGAACCGTCTGAGGGGTTGTTGGTGGCAGGACTGACCCCCGAGATAGAAAGCCCTGGCACCCTCACTCTAACTCCTGACCCACAGGCCGCCTCAGGCTCCTTTGTCCGCCCCCAGGCTGAACCTCTCCTTCTCCCACATGGACGTACCCCCAGCCCCTCTCCACGTGAGGGGGCATGAGGAGGTAGTGTGCAGAGCTGACAAAACACAGGGACTCAAAGAGAAGATGTCAATGCAACCCTCCCTGACTGCCTTGGAAACTTCCTGTCTAGCCTGGAGGGAAAAGAGTTTATAGGGGGCTGTCCAAGGGATTGCAAGTCCCCGGGGAGCCAACAGAGAAGGGGCCCTGCCTGGTAGCTCTGGTTCCAGGAGTAGCTCTGGTTTCTTGGCCTCCCCAGTTAGATGCTGAGCTCATTCCTGTGCTCCAAAGTACTGTGGAGTTTGGGCTCAGCAGCCCAGTGGCCACTCTTTAATTGGCCCACATGGGGCATTAAAATGCAGCCAGCACTGGTGGGGGTTCGCCTGACTGGGGCTGCTGCAGGAACAGGCCCCAGCAAGAGCTGGCCAAGGCCGGCACAGCCCCTTCCCACTCGGACACCTGGGGGTACTCTGGTCACCTCTGGCTCCCTTCAGCTCCCTTTAATTGAATGCTTTTAGAGCAGAGAAGGTTGAGGAATCATTTCTCTGTGGCTCAAGAAATTTCTCTCCTCTGCAGGAGTTCTGTTAGTACCTGACGCCTTTTCCTCCCACAGATAAATTCCATCCGGGCTCCTGGATTTTTGGCCTCGGTTTGTACAAAGGGTTTACACAGGCCCACTCGCTTCTCTGATCAGTGCCAGACGGAACTCCCGGGGCGCTGCTGGCCTGCTGAGCCTGGCTCCTTTCTTTGCAGGAGGCGCATGAAGCGGGTCTGGGACCGGGCTGTGGAGTTCTTGGCGTCCAACGAATCCCGAATCCAGACAGAGTCCCACCGCGTGGCTGGAGAAGATATGCTGGTGTGGAGATGGACTAAGCCCTCTTCCTTCTCCGACTCCGAGCGATAAATCCCAGGCGGGGAGGGGGGCCTGTTCCCAGTCGGCCTATCCCAGGCCAGTCCCCTCCAGGGGCGCTAGAAGGCCACCAGACCTGCCAGTGCTGAATTCACACTTGCCTTGACTTTCACCCTCCTCCCGACTCCGGTTCCAAAGGTCTGTCTATAAGACTCTGCAGAGATCAGCTTGTAGGAAAGCATGGGCTTCGTTGAAGGGCAGCAGTGGGGAAGAGCCAGAGGCCAAGTGCCTAGCTTGTCCTCTGTGTTGGTCCGATCCTCTCTGCCCTGATTGCTGGCAGAAAAAGGGAGAAGGGTTTGTTTTTGATGCAGGGAAAAGACGAAAGAGCAGCCGTGAGACCCTGCAGAGCAAGTGTGCAGTTCGGTGGGCTACAGCTCTCCCACCGCTGGCGAGCACTCAGCAGGGTGGGCATCGTGCCTTTGGGAGGCGGGTAGGGACGGCAGACTGGGGCGGCAGGGGTTGGGGAGCAGTTGGGTCCATGTGCCTTCAGAGGGTGTTACCTGGGAGCTCAAGGGTGAGGGGAGAAAGCCTGTCCTCTAGCTGGGTGGGGCCTGTTTTATCCCGAAGGGATAAGGTGCTAGAAAGTAGAACATGTACTGTAGAAGAACTCTCTAGAAATGCCAGGTCCTGGCACACGGAACCCTCAGGTCAGGAGGAGTGAGCTGCCAGGGTGGCCTCCTGAGAGGACCTGGAGCAGTGACAGGGGCCTGAGAGCAGACAGGAGGGTAGGGCTGCCCGCCGCCACCATCTCTGGCCGCCGGAGGCAGCCTCCCAGGGCCGGGCTTCCGGGACTCTTGAGCGGTGCTTCTCACAGAGTATTCGTTCTAGACCAGCCCCGCAGCCACGGCACTGTGTGGGGCCACGATGCGCATTCCGGTACTTTGGGAATGCCGCGCCTCCGGTGTGCGACGGTCACCGTGTCTTAGGGCGACCACAGCCACCCCACGGGGAGGCAGTGGAGCCAGAACTTGGCGGCACCGACCCCAGCTGCGCGGGGCGCGTAGTGTGCGGCGGCCGCACGGCTGCCCCCTGCTGGCCGCCAGGGAGCGTGCATGCGCCGCTGCAGACCTTCGTCACGGCCCCCCCAGCACAGCCCGCCAGCCCGCGGCGCGGAGCCCGGCTCCAGAACCGCCCTCGCGGGGGCCTTATTAAGTGCGGGGAGCCTCTCCGGCAGAGCCGCGTTCCCATATGTTCTCAGCCGCAGCAGGCGGGAGAGGGGCAAGCGGGCCGAAACAGCTGCCTCCAGAAGGCATCAACCACCCCCTTTCGGTCTTTCTGGTATTTTTTGTTTCTCTAATAAAGCTCCAGTCTCCCTCATTTGAGCAATACTCTCTCATTTCCTCTGATATCTGGATGATCGGCGGGGCTGGAATCTGAGTGCCAGCCCCGTGGCAAAGAAACAGTCGTAATCAGGCTCCAGCCAGAAGAATAACACTGCAACAGGCTTCAATATCAGGGTTGAAACTATTGGATAAATAAACTATTTATTAAAAATGGATGTGTTTCTTGTCCATGGTTCTCCCCCTAGAGTGACGTTGTAAGGGATGGCAGCTTGCCAAAAGGTCAGCAGAAGAGGAGGGTGGGGTGGGCTGACTAGGGGCCCTGAGCCTTCTCCCATGGCTGGCTGGCCCCACCCCGCTGTGGGACCCAGCCTTTTCACCAACAGGCTCTCCGGCAAGCCCCCAAACCTCCCAGAGCCTCAGTTTCCCCATTATCACTCTGCATGGCCTTCATACCAGGCGGGCTGAGCTCAAAACATGCCCACCTGGTCCCTGTGAGTGTGTGCAAGGGGCGAGGGTCAGTAGAACCTTTCATCCATCCTCGGCCCCATTTCTGCTTCCCCGCAGGGCCCCAGACACTCCCGGGTGGTGCTCAGCCCCTCTCAGCCCTGGGAGGGGGAGGAAGGAAGAGCAGAGTGAGGCTGGTTGGGGCTCCTTGTCTGCAGACTGTGTTCTCTGAGGAGGCAGAGATGAATGTCTGCCACAGACCAGTGTCTGGGCCTCCATTGCTCTGGAGGCCCCGGGGGCAGTCTGGGAGGGAGGGCGCTAGGCATATGGGGGTCTGCAGTGCAAGGGTTCACGGAGCTTCCGGGGGCCCATCGCCCTCCGCCAGGACAGTCCCTACCCAGAGGGCACAGTGGGGTGTGGGGAAGAGCTGCAGGCATGGGGGTTGGCGTCCTTCTCTGTCGGCCCTGCTGCACCCTCCACAACGGCCCACTTCTAGGTGGTGGCTGGTGCAGGAGCACCATCTGCGGGAAATTCTGTGGAGAAACTGACCATCAAAGCACCCAGAAACACAACCCAGACAGAAACAAGCCCACCTTTCCCGTTTCTGTTTTTCAGGGAGAGATTCTTTTTCCCTCTCCCCTGTTTCGTCTTAAGCTGAGAAGGAAGTTAATGCACGGTTCTATTTCTGTGAGGCTGTTTGGAGAGCGGCAGCAAGATCAAAATAAGCCAGATAACAAAAGGCCCCTGCCAGCCGGCCCCTGGCTTTCTGGAGCACTGAGCGCAGGCACAAAGGCCCGGAGGTGCGTCCTCTGCCGCTCAGCCTCAGATCTGGCCCTGCAGCCCTCCTCTGCTTTGAAGGGCCAAGCTTCTCTTTCAAGCAGCTCTTACTGCACAAGTGACAGGGCAGGGTGGAGGGATTTGCCTGAGGATGGGATCCAGGGGCCTCTTTTTTAGTGGGAGCCATTGCTGAGAAGCTTCCGTGGCTCTGACTACTCCCTTCCAAGCCTCCCCAGGCCGCGGACCTGTCTTTCCTCAGTGACAAACAGCCCCCTTGGGCTTGGTGGCACAGATAAAGAAGCTTGTGGGTGGTGAAGGAGGGAGAGGTTGTACCCCACAAATCTCGGCCATGGACATCCACCCAGGAGCTCTAGGGCATCTTCCGGAGCCTCCGCTCAGAAGAAAGGTAAACACAGTCATTTGTCACTGACTTATCATAAGAACTGCAGTAGCAGCTGTTCCCCTTAATTAATACACCATTGACTTTGAGTCTCTCTCTCTCTCACACACACACACACACACACACACATACACACACACAAATCCCTGCGTTGAGGCAGGCCTATGGACTTCAAATCCATTATCCTCTTGGCCTCCACCAAAGGGAAGGGGCAGGGGAGTGGTCAGACAGTAACTCAGCTCCAAACAGGCCTCCTGGGACAGTCAGGCCAGCTTCTCCACCCTGTCCCCAGAGAAAGCTCTAGAGACAAGGAGAGAATCTGAACAGAGGGGCTCGTGGTACACCAGGGAAGAGACAGAGGGAATGAGTGGGGGGTGGGGGTAGCATGCCACCTGGGGCTTCAACAGTGCGAGGCAGGCAGGCACTCAGCATCCTCAGGACCAGCTCTGTCCCTTATTGGCTGAGACCTCAGGCAGATCAATCACTTTATCCCTGTACCAAGGGACGTCACTGAGAAAGAAATGGTAAAATTAGCCAACACATGATAACATCATGACATGCTCCTAGTGAGCCGTAGCCCACTGTGGGGCCACGACACCGCACACGGTAGTTGCTATTGTTATCCCCTTTATGGGGGCTGGAGGAAACTGAGGCAAGGGTTGACGGGCAAGTAGCAGAGCTGCAGTTTGAATCCAGGCACAACAGCCCAGAGCCTGTGTCCTCAGCCCTGCTCTCTTCCCTTCTCCAAAGAAAGCAATGGGAGCCACTCACAATTTTTTGAGCTGTGCTGGGTTTGCCAGAACAGTAAAACTATGCCAGGACCTCAAAATGGCTCTGGGAGGCTCCTCTAACGTGCCCACATGCCTGCCCCCATTATGCTTTCTGGCCACACAGCTTGCTGCCCTCACCTTGCCCGGGTCCCACGGCTACCAAGCCCACGGCTGCCAAGCCTCCGCATTTACTGTTCCACCCAGTCTGCTCTTCCTCCAGGGCGCCAGGCGGCTCTCTCTTCCTCTCCTAGAGTGGGGGCTTGGAGCAGATGGGCCAAGATTTCTAAAGGAAGTGACAGGATGTTTTCTCCTGCCAAGAGTTGGGGCATCCAGGGCTGACGCCTCCCAGGACCTCAAGGGCACACCCCTCAACCGGGCAGCAGCAGTGTGCTGAGACTGCTGGCCACCGTGGAGGGACTGCCTCCTGCAGGTACCAGGCTGCAGGTGGGGACAGTACAGAGCAGGGGCTTGGGAGCAGAGGACCTGAACAAGCTCTGAGAAGCGAGGGGAACAGAGGTATTGCTGGTGATTACAGCCCAATTTCTGAGCCGCTTCTGTTTAGGAAGGAGACAGGGGAAAGTACAGCAATTTTCTTCAATGAAAACAGGCAACAGAATTCCCTTTGCCTCCTTCCCCTTGCAATTAAGCCCTTCTCTGCAAATGAAATGATTTGGTTTTCATGGGGACTAATTTAAGCACACTGGAAGGGCCGCTGAACTTTCTGATTGCAAACACCAGCATGTGCAAAACAGACTCCCCAGCGGTGGCAGGCTGACGAGTTGGGTCCCGCCCGCCACCAGCCCGGGCTTCAAGCGGTAAGGTGGGCTAAGCCCTGGGGTGTGAGTCCAGCTCCACCCCCGCATCAGTGACACTGTCTTCGTGGCTGCCGCCATTGCCTTCTCCAGCCCTCATATCACAGGTCAAGGAGCTGGACTGGAGCCCGAGTGGTAGGGGGGTGATTGAGAAGCCTCTGACCCAGCTGGTAAAGGCAATGAACTGAACACGCCGCCCCTCCCATCATCAAGAGGGCGTGTCTACCTCTTCTTGAAATCTACGGAAGGGAGATGGTTAGGGGGACACTGGCCAGGGCCAGCCCAAGGCCTGACCACTTCCGCTTTTATCCCTGGGGCCCAGAGCCACCACGTAAAGTGGCCCAGCTGTCCTGCTGGACAGAGCTTGTGGGGGACAGCTGCATGCCTGCCCCTAGCTGTTCCAGCGTCGCCAGCTGGCACCCTGGACGTGTGAGTGTGTCCCACGGGAGCAGGGATAAGCTGTTCCCACCCAGCACTGCCCACATGGCAGAGTCATGAATGTATACAAGGTTGCTGTGTTAAGCCACTAAGTCCATATTATTACCATTATAACTTTTTAATTTGAAATAGTTGAAGATCCACAAGAAGATGCAAAAAGAGTGCAGAGACTTCTTGGGTACCCTTCACCCAGCTCCTCCCAGTGATAATGTCCCACATGATTGTGCCCGATTGTCAAAACCAGGACATTGACCTTGATCCAATACTACTAACTCACACACAGACCTGATTTAGGCACTTCGTGTGTGTGTGTGTGTGTGTATAGTTCTATGATATTTTGTCACACAGAACCACTAAGTTTTGGGGTGGTATATGACACATAATGGATACCTGATCCAGGCTTGGACAAAACCTCCCAGGAGTGTGTATGACACAGTTCCTCGGGTGGGAAATAGAAGAACATTCCACACTAGACTCAGAATGAGCATCCAAGTGGTATGATGGGAACTCACGATGGGTCTGTGGGACAGAAGCAGCCAGTATCCAGAGACATCACGAAGGCCGTTTGCCAGAATTTCTGGCACTAGAAAAGCTCAGAACTGCCTCAGTCCCTTTTCAATGAAGCATAGCCACATGACTTGCTTTGGCCAGTGATATGTTGAATGGAAGTGACAAATGGCGCATGGAGGCGGAAAGCCTACGAGCTAGCACGTGATCTGTGATGTCTTTCCTTCTGCTGGGGTGTGGTACTCCCACCCTCTCGGCCTGGGACCCAAAGCCATGGTGGCCTGGACGGAATCCCCAGTGGACCTGCAATGCAGCGATGTGAGCAAGAAATCAATGCATGTTGGTAGAAGCCGCTACCAAGAACCTGGGCTGGTTTATTACCAACCTCAGCTCCCTGACCCAGGTAACCATCTTCTACCACCTTCGATGCCGGAAGAACGAACAGCTCCCATCGCAGGAGGGGAGCTAGAGGAATATGCCTGAGTCTTCCGTGGTCTAACATGCAGTGCCTGGAGGTTGGGGCATGGCCTAGAAGATTCTGGAAGGTCTGTCTAGGCCCTGTGATCTTTTTCATTCCATTTAGGCAATGTCTGCCAGGCTCTTCAGGGAAGATCTGGATCTTTCCAAGCTGGCTATGCCTGCTATGCAATTACCCCAAAGAGAAGGTCTGGGGTCCCCCGAAGAGAAGGATCAGACAAACAGCGCACAGCAGGTACACTGGCAAGAAGGAGCTCTCACCCCAAGCAGTTGTGCTGACTTCACCATCAGCAGCCACAGCCAAGAGGGGGAAGAGCTACACATCTGGATGCTGCGTCTGGTGTGTCTAGCGGCAGTGGGAGGGATGCACAGCTGGCCGGGAGAGCCAAGGTCCATGCTGGTTCACCAGCCTCGCCTTAAGCTTGAAGGAAGGGGCCAGTGGGGTCTTGCCGGGGCAAAGGCTCTTTAAACACCTGCTGATGGCGGCGAGGACATGAGGACGTCCCCAGAGCATCCCATCCACCGCAGGGACACGTGCACAGCAAGTGCCTGAGAGTGCCAAACCCTCTATGGGATACAGGTGCCCAGGATCCCCACCAGGATCTGGGTGACTGGACAGGGCTAACAAGCCTCAGCCAGAAAAGAAAGGGGAAAGCGCAAGTGTGTGTGTGTGTGTGTGTGTGTGTACGTACACACGCGCCTGTGCGCGCCTGTGCACGCCTGTGCTCCAGCCACCCAATGCAGGGGATGGGGCTTCCTCTGAGACAAACACGCTCCATGTACTTTATCAAATTTGCAGATGCCACACAGCTGGGGGGGATGATGGCAAATACACCAGATGACAGAGCTGGGATCTAAAGGGAAGTTGACAGGCCGGAGCGACGGGGTGGATCTAACGAGATGAAACTTAACAGGGACAAACGTGTTTATTTCATTTTATTTATCTATTTGTGCCCTGCCTCCACGCGCAGAGGAATGGGGGAAGGACAGTGGCTCATGGGAGGAGGGAAGTGTAACTATGGCACACAGGGCCACAGAGCTGACTGCACAGAACTGGGGGCCCAGGGGAAGGGGGTGGGGACCAAACTCTGGTGTGGGCTTGGGGGTCCAGGGATGATGGTCAGCTCCACAGGCAGCAATGGGGGCTGTGGGTCTGTGGCTGCATCAATAAAGGCATAGCATCCAGGTTGAGGAGAGTAGTGAGGACTGGGGTACCTGAGTCTGAAGTCTATGATGGTCAGGTCTCCCGTTGGGCAGGGGCCTTTCAGGCAGCTCAAACCCGGCCTCCTTCCACACCATCCACCTGGGATCAGGTCCCCACATCCACCTCTCTTTAAAATAAAAAAAAAAAAAAATTTAAATTTATTTGAGAGAGAGCATGAATGGATGGGAGGGGCAGAGGGAGAAGGAGAAGCAGGGAACCTGACATGGGGCTGACATTGCCACCAACCCTGCCGTCCTGCCAAGGGTCCATATGAGACCAGGCCCAGGCAGGCCTCCCAAATGTGGACTCCTGAGGTCTGGCCAGGCACCAAGTAGGTCCTTGACCAAATCTGGCCTAGAGGGGAGAGGAGCTGTAGGAACAGACCTCCTGACTGTGTCACCACAGACTCACCCACATCATAGACATGGGCTCCCTATCTCCTTCCCTCCCCTCCCCTCCTCTCATTGTGAGAAGATTCCTAGGGAAGAAGTCTCCTTCCTTACTCCTTTGCTGTCCAGGAGGTCTTCCTGGAAGAGGAGTGAATCTACTTTAGGTTCTTGGGGGAAGGTGGGAGCTTACATGGGAGATAAGGGCTTGGCGGAAAAGCAACAACAAGATGGAGCCAAGCGGGAGGTGGGGTGACCTGGGGAGATCCCTGGCTGGCAAGGGCGTGGGCTCTGGATTTGAAACCCAGGTTCTGTAACTGCTTGGCTTTGTGACCCACTTAGGAGACATGGTTTCTCTGGACCTCAGGTTTCCCATCTATATAATGGGGATGACACAGGTACCAACCTTACAGGTGTTGGATGGGTTAAATGACATGTTGCACTGAGCCTGCTATGCGGATAATGCACAATGATGGGAATTTACTCACGGCATGTGACTATAAGTAAACAGATGGCTGCCACCAAATATTCAGACTTCAGCTAACACAAAGAACTTTCCTAAGAAACAAAGCACCTTTGCCTGGAACAGGCTCCTGCATGAGGTGGTGAGCCCCCTGTCTCTGGGAGCATTTAAGCACTAGGGCTCTGTGGAGGGATACCTGTGCAGGGAGGGGTGTGTGGAGATGGCCAGCAGGGGTCAGCAACACAGCAGGACAGAGGAAGGTATGGCCAGTAAACTTCCCTATCCCCCACACCCCCAGCTCTCTGGGGATAGTAGTGACAACTGGCTCAGGCTGCCTTGCTTCCAGGCAGACAGGATCCACAGGACGTGGCCCAGGCTGTGGCGTGTCCTGTAGGGTCAGGCCAGAGTCCTAACCCCCAGCGGGGCTGGGTTGGGGTGATGGGAAAGGCAAGCTTTGAGACTTCCAGTGAGGGGCCCTGCAGCTGAGGTCTGAGCCAATTGGGGAGGTAAGAACACGGTGCTGGCACCCCAGGATCTGAAACTCTAAGTACAGGCCTTCAGAAGGGTCCCTCGGGTGGTCAGAGCTGGGGCCTTCTTCCCTTCTGATCTCCACAGCAAGGGCTGACAGGGTCCGTACTGAGCCCTCCCTTAGCTCCACCAGGGGCCTCCCAGGGCCAGGAGACTGAGGATGAGGAGATGGGCTGGGAGGGCCAGGGATTCAGCTGTGTCCCCAGACCCTGCCCCAACTGGTACAGCCAGAGATCCCTACAGATGGTGCTGCTTGGGGCACCTGGGTGGCTCAGTGGGTTAAGTGTCTGAATTCTGGATTTTGGCTCATATCACGATCTTGGGGTTGTGAGATGGAGCCCTGGCTTTTATTCAGCAGGGAGTCTGCTTGGGATTCTCCCTCTTCCTCCAACCCTTCCCCCAGATAAATAAATAAATAAATAAATAAATAAATAAATAAATAAATAAATACAGCTTTTAAAAGGAAAAAAAAAAAGATGGCACTTCTCCCTCTTCCCACTCCTGACTCCCAGAGTGGCAGGGAGGGTGTGCCAGGGCACGTGGGAAAGTTACAGGTTGAAGGCAGGAGCAAAAAGTAGATTTTCCCCTGCTGGGGGCCCATTTCAGAGCCAGAGGGAGCTACTGATCCCCACCCCTACCCCCAAATGCTCTGGCAAGTGATGGAGAAAGTGACTTGACCAAAGGTGTCTAGGAGGGAGCCTGGGACAGCAGGATGGCTCTGGGGACACAGGGAAGCTTCCCTGACAAAACCAAACCAAAGCCAAAACAAATAAAACCTCTCCTAAGAGGAAGAGGTCTGAAATTCCACCATTAAAGATTCATTCCTTTAGCTTAACACTTTGTCCTTTTTAAAAATGCAGACCTATCAGAGCCTCACCTACAAGTAGGTTTGTCAGAGGAAAGAAAAGGGAAAATGCATAGTATCCCCTGTGAAGAAACACCGTGAAGAGACCAGCAGGGAGAGCAGCAGTGGGGGACACTGTGAGGAGGTCAGTGGAGAGGGCAGCAGCCGGGGCGGATTTCCCAGGATTTACTTCACCTGCTACACAGCTTTGGCCAAGGGCCAGCTCTAAAGGCACCTGCATGGGAAGGAAGCTGAGTCTCCTGGTGCTGTTCCTGTGTTCAGGGAGTGAAACTGGACAGAACAGACTCCCAACACGCCAACCAAAGACACCATTCACACATGCACCGGTACGTGGGAACATGTGTACTCGGGCACTTCTGAGAGACTCCACAGGCAAACATGACCCCGACTCCCATCACCACTCCTACCCTCCAGGTTCTGCACCTGACTTGGAATCCAGAAACCAAGAAGACTCTGGGCCCAGACCACTCCCCACCCATTTGCTTTCTGGTTTGGGCTCAAAGCTCTCAGCCAGTGAATATTTACGGAGAGTTTGCAGGAAGCTGCAGAAGTATGCTTGTGACATCTGAGAGGCGCAGTGAAGAACCCATTCGAGGAACCCATTATCAAGGGTGAGTTTTCCACAATCACAGGGGCCTGGCACCTCCTGTGGTGCCCCTCCCGCTGCCCTCCTTGCCCTCTCCAAGCTCAGCCAGATTCCCCTGCAGGGAAACTCCTGCCCCAAGGCTATTTCTTTGTGGGCTTCGGCAGGGAATGGGGGAGGAGGGAAGGGAGTGGGGCAGGGGGAGGGCCCACTTTAGTGCACTGGGCCAATATACCGGACTCCTTTTCCTTCTTTTTTCTTTTTTAATTGTGGTGAAACAGCCTCCCCTTCCTTTGAAGTAAGTTCAATTTTTACAAAAATAACCCAGGGGAATCATTTTTTAAGTCAAATAGTGTTTCACAGATAGTACATAACATGTGTCCCATGAATGAATAAATGAATGAATGAATGAATGAATGAATGAATTGAATGAATGAATAAGGAGCCCCTCCTGATGTCTCTCCAGCTCCTCATGACAGGGTCACCCAGAGAAAGTGGCATGGAGCAGTCACATCTTGCTTCACAGGGAAGGAAACTGAGGCCCGGGCCACCCTGAGTGTTGTTGGATAACATGCAGCAGCCCAGGGACTTGCCTAAGGTCTACTTCAGTTTGGGTCTAAATCCAAGCCCACCCCTGCTCTGGCTGCCAGTGAGCCTGGGTCTGCCTTCCCCGGCCTTGCCCTAGGGCCCCTGTGGTCACCCAGCCTGGGAAGGTGGACTGGCTTCTCACGTTGCAGGTCTAATTTTATCCACTTCTTCAGAAGAGCCGGACCAGGGCCAGAGGACGCAAGGCCAGAGGGCCAGAGCTCTGGTGGCTAGGCTGGTCCAGGGCTGCAAGGGCCTCTTTTAGCCCTAGAACTTGGGGGCCAGGCTTCTAACCTGGTCTTCCCTAGAGGGGCCAGGCTGTGGGGGCCGACCGGCTGAAAAGGAGGTGAGAGAGAACGCTTGCTGGGCCCTGCAGGAGCCATCTGGCCAGGTCCTCACTGCATCTCACCTGGATCATCGCTGTACCCCCAGAACCTCAGTGCCTCCCAGGAGCTTCGCAAGGAGAAGTGCCCTGAGTCACGAGCCAGGGCCTCAGTCTCCTCATCCCTGAAATGGGGATAATAATGTTGCTTTCATCTCAGCGTGACTGGAGGCTTAACTAAGTTGAGAGAATTCATGTCTACAGCAGTGCCTGGCACCTAACAAGGGCTTCCCATGTACGCGCTGAAGTTGCTGTTCCAGACCTCATGATTTGAGACCCTTCCCTCCCCCACTAGGCCACCAGCCTCCCCCGGAGCTCCCAGGTCCTTCCAGCCCCCTCAATGTCTGCACCAGCTTCTGGGGTTTTCTCCTGGGGCAGAGAAGGGGGCACAGGGAGTGGCCTGCCCAGAGGACAAACTCCCTGACCGCCAACACCCCCAGGCCCTGCCTGTATAGGGACCTAGGGACGGCTGCCAGGGGATGGGGCGGGGGCAGACCAAGGACAGATTGCCGCTGCAGCCCTGCTTGCCCGACTCAGCAGAAAGCTGGGCCGGCGGTAATGGGCTGGCGGCCCCCGGCTGCAACCAACTTCATTTTCTGTCACAATTAAATGATCGCTCGAGTTTGCTCACGCTCACTTATTCAATTACCTCCGCGGCCCTGAAGGACTCACAGAGAAACAGCCATAAATAACCCACATCAGCTGCCCCCCCAGGCCGTCATCCTTGCGCATCAGTCACCGCCCGGGCTGGACTTGCCTGGGAGCACCGGGCCATCGCCGTGCGCAGCCCTGTCCCGAGTCAGTCCTCCTCAGCTCTCCCACCCGCATCTGGAATCGAGCCCTGGCCGCAGAGCTGGGAGATCTGGTCCCTTGTGGCTCTGGCTGCCCAGCTGTGCACCTCTGGGGGGCTGCATCCTCCGGCAGGCCTCTGGCTCCTCATCTGTGAAATGACAGAACACTGTGTGGGAGCTGGGAGTGTTGCCCTTGCAAAAAGCTATGGACTTGGCTTCGTGGTCAGAACGTGGGCAGGGTCAAGGCAGGGTCAAGGGTGAGACAAGGTGTCTTCCCTACCTGCCTCACCCTCACCTCCACTCCAGGCTTCCAGAAATTCCCTGCTCTTCTAGCCTGCAGGCCTTTGTGGATGCTACCGCCTTTGCTGTTCCCTTCCTTCACTTCTCGGCCTGGGGACTCTCGGCCCCCTTTAAGGTCCAGCTTGGACGCCACATCCCTGGAGGGCCAGAGGTCTGCCCCCGGCGGCTAGCGTGTTGACGTCTCCCTCCTCAGGCTCCCACAGCATGCTACATGCCTCTGTGGTTCCTACAGTTTCTGCATTTGGGAGACAGTCCCAGGATCAAATATTCTGGGCCACTGTCCCCATAACCATGTCAGGACATGAATCTTAATTTGGGAAGGGTAGCCACTGTGGGGTCCCTCCCTGACAGTCCCGTCTGCGTGAGACCTTGCTGGCCACTTATAATGGCACAAATAGCCAGTATCATGGAGGCCTGGGGTCACACACTGTGCTAAATGGTTTTTCACCGGCATTTTGTCATTACAGTATTATATTCACCCTAAGAAAATTAATCCGGCTTTAAAGAGGAAGAAATGGAGGCTCGGTAAGTGTAAGATGCTGGTCCAACATCACATCACTGGGGAACAGCAGGGTAGGGGCTCCACACCTGCAGGCCAGGCTCTGTGCCCGCCTCTCCCTGTTGGGGAGGGAGAACTAGCAGTCTCAGGACGTGGGTTCAAGTGTGGCTCTTCCACTGGCCTCCACACGACTCCAGGCCTCCCTCTGCAGCCTCTCTCAGTCTCTTCCCTGCTGTGAAATGAAAAGATGGTAAGAGATGGCTTCTGAGGGAACCTCCAGCTCCGATGTTCTGGAATTCCGTTTCTTTCTGTAAAGCATGGCTCAGACCAGCGGGACCCACAAAGTTGGAATGGTGGGTTCACCTCCTGGGGAATGTTTTGGAGCAGAGCCCTGCCAGTGGTCCTGCCCGTGGGCCGGGAAGGCAGGTGGCAGCCTGTTCTGTCAAGGACGGCAGCTCCTGAGTCTAGTGGTGGGGGCAAAGTCCTCTGGGCATTTGTGGGCAGGGCAGGGTCCTTCCTCTGGTGGCCTTTGATGGTGGCTGCTGTTACCGTGACTGTGTGGGGCAGAGGAGCCTCGCACTGCGGGCTGGAACCAGGCTCTCTGTGACACACGTCAGCGGCTTCTCCTGGGAGCTGTCTGGGGAAGGCGTCTTCTCCGTGCCTCAGCCAGACATGAGCTGGGGGACTCGGCCAGTCAGCCCAGGCCGCAGGGAAAACCAGTCCCAGGCCGGGGGCCGCAACTGTGTCCACACACACGCCCAGAACAGCCAACACCTCACTCCTGCCACCTCCCATGCCCAGGGCTGGCCTGTGGGCTTGACTGGGCAAGTAGAGGGATAACCCCCGGCTTTCCCCTGGGGCATGGGGCTGTGTCCTTACATCAGCATGTGTCTAGGGGGCTGTCTGGGGAGTGAAATAGTCGTTAGGAATGGGGACCCTAGGTTCAAGTCCCCGCTCTGCCACTGAATAGCTGTATGACCAGAGGCCTCTCTGAGCCTCCGTTTCTCCTCTATAGAGAGAGAGTAATAGAGGCCCCTCCCTCACAGGGCTCTTGTGAGAATCCAGTGAGGTTGTGTGTGTGTGTGTGTGTGTGTGTAAAGAACAGGTGGCCACAAAATACATCAATGTTAGCTGCCCCCATGGAATGATAACCCTGTAGGGGTCTGTGGCGGCTCCCTTGGAGCCCCGCATGATGCTGAGCCAGCACCCTGACCCCCCAGCACCTGGTTGGCATCTTGGGGGCTCCTGATGCTTCTCCCAAGCTGGTGAAGGGGGAGTGATGACACGCCCTCTGCTTCTTAGACAAGGGAGTCCATTGGACATACAGAGGGTGTCCTGCCTGACCAACTGTGTACTATCTCCTCAGATTCCAGGCTTCTAGGAGGCAGGAGGAGGTCAGTAAGGGGGAAGTGACTGCCATGGCCGGTGCCCCTCCCCACCGAGGGGTCTCTGAGCATCAGCCATTTGGGAGTCCACCACAGGTCCAGGCGGGCTCTGGGACGGGATCCTAATGCCCAGGCTAGAAGTTCCCAGGTGGGACCACTTGCTGGCAGAGCCCTTCACCGATGGCAAGGGGCTGGACAGTGGCCTCGTTCTGTGTGTGCTGTATCCCGGGCTTTCCAGGGAATGGGGTGGCCGCTGATGTGGGGGGCCCAGTTCACCGTCATCTGGGGAGGCTCTGGATGACTGGCGGGCAGGTGAGACTAACGTGTCAACCACAAAAGAAGCTAAGGGCCTCCATGCCAGCCGCCTTGCTCTGGGATTCCCTTCGAGGCACCCAGAGCCTGGGTGAGGCCCCCCGGCACCCAGGTTTCTGGGCAGAAGCTCATAGCCCTGCCTTCCTCAGGGCTCCCATTCCCAAAAGCCCACTAACGAGGACATACTTTTTCAGCCCAATGGGCTCTACCACATCGAGACCCTCACGCACCCGCATGAGGCCTGAACACAGCAGAGTAGAACAGGAAGTACCAGCAGAAACAGAAAAGGTGATAAGAGAATGTGAGAGAAAAAAGGAAAACCAGAGACAGAAAAGGCCAGGACAGCACAGGAAATAACCCACAGGAAGGCAAAAGGAGGAAGAAAGGAGATTGTGGAGGGAATTGCAAGACTGAGGTGCTTTCCTCTCTGAGCCTCAATATGCTAGCCTATAAAATGGGTCTCCTCACACAGAGTGGACATGGGGGAGGGCTGTGAAGGGGGCGATGGACTCACTGGGCTTGGAGGGTCCCACCCAGCCAGAGAGCAGAAGAGGGGAAGGGAGGGGAGAGCGGCATGCCACGCTGGGGTACAGCAAGAGGGGCCCAGCACAGGGCAGGACTTCTGCGGGAGCCCAGGTGGGTCAGCAGCAACCACAACAGCCACGATGTTTATGCCTCGAGAAGGGGGTGACGACATGTTCTGGAACATGTTGTTGTCTCCAGAGCAGGAAAACTGGGTCATGGGGGCAGTAGAGGGGAGGCAGAGGGGGAAGGGTGTCCCAGGTCACAGTGACCAGGCAGGGCCTCCACACCGGAGGCCAGGAAGAGAAAAGGAACCCCTGGAGACCAGCTCATGACCCCACACACCCCCAGCTGTGAAAGTCAGGGGCATCAAGAGGCTGGAAAGGGGAGCTGTAGACCCAGAATGAGTTCATACATTTATTCCTTCTTTCAGCCACCAAACAGGTACCAGGCAATTGGCGCTACACTACATGCCCGGGGACCCAGTGTTAAGCACAATGATCCAGGTCACTGCCCTCATGGAAGGAAAACACACAGGGAGCAAATAGTCATACAAGTACAAACTCAACTCTGTCTGAGATGAGTGCTTCTAAAGAAAGGTCTTGGGTAGCAGACCATGTCCAAGAGGTCAGGGAGGGCTTCTTGGAGGAGGTGACACTTGAGCTAGTGTTTGAAGTGTGAAGAGGAATTAGCCACACAGAGAGGTGAGGGAAGGGTGTCCTAAGCAGAAGGGACAGCAGGTACAAAGGCCCCCCACAAGGTGTGGTAGACCACAGAAGGCGAAGAGGCACCCCTGGAGTTCGGGCTGGGAAGGTGGGCAGGGCTGGGCCCTAGGGAGGGCTTTGGACTTTATTCTAAGGACAGGGAGCCCCTGAAGAGAATTAAGCAGGCAAATGACATGACCTGAATTGTCTCAAAGCATTGCTCTGGGGAGGCTGGACTGTAGGAGCAGAGGTGTGATGAGAAAGGAAGACGCCATGAGGACCCACTGAAGCCATCCATGTGGGAGATGGCAGGGTGGTGAGCCAGGCTGGCGGCCGTGGAGATGGAGTAAAGGAGTCCAGTTTGGGACTTAAAATTCACAGGATGTGGTAATGGGTAAATTGCCCGAGAATGCAGCAATGGGGGGGGGGGTCCTAAAAGTAGTTCAGTTGGGTGGGGAGGACTGAAGGGGGAACACCCCTGTGCCTTGAGCCAGCAGGCTGGCCCCCAATTAGGTAGCTGTGTGCTTATGAGCCCCCAGGCATTTTCTGTCTCCAAATGGTGGCATCCAGGAGCTGGCCTGGAATAGCATGTCCACAGACAAGCCTCATGGGTCAGGGCTGATTGCCTAGAGGAGAGGCAGGATCAGGCCCCGAGGGAGAGCGAGCTGGGAGTTGTGGGGCAGAGCTGGTCCCAGCCATGGTTGTAGAAGGAGGCTTAGCTGCAGGTATCTGGCAGGGAAAGCTGAGCTTTAGAAAAATGACCAGGAAGAGAACTTGGCCAGAGTGGGAAAACAAAGTGGCTCATGTGATTGCATAATGGAAAGCACCAGATCACTGGCTCTGTGACCCCAGGGCCCTGTGTGTTTTGTTTACTACCGTGTGTCTTGAGAGGATCACATAGTAGGGGCTCAAAAATGACATTCAAAAATAGATGTGTCAGAAGTCAGTATGCAACTTTGCTCTTTACAACAACAAAAGGACACCAGAAAGCAAGTACTGGAATGTGCTTCCACCCTCCCGAGGCCCTGGGTTCAGCCACTCACTGGCCAAATGGCTCTGATGGGGGGTCCCTTCTCCTCCGCCCTCAAGGGCCTGCGGCTCAGCCCTGTGTTGATTCAAGGTTTCCCAGAACGGGGCTTTGAGTCCAGCAGGTGGCAATGAGGAGGTGGGGGAGGGCTGGGGGGAAAGGAGGTCACACCCTCTCTTCCAGGGCCTGGTAACCGGAGCCCAGCACATAGCTGGGCAGCATGAGAGACCAAGGACACAGGAGGCTCCTGGAACAGCCTGAGCATCCGCCTGTCCCAGTGAAATGCGATCCCCTGCCCTGGGGAGCAAGCAGGGGCATGGGATCCTCAGCCCATTAAACCAACATCCTCAGGGTGCCCAGGAATCCCTGTCATGCTTGCAGGGCTCTACTCCGTCTGGGTGTGGGGAGGACTCAGGGTGGGGACCGGAAAGGAGGCTGGCCACAGGAAGGGCAGCTGCTGACAGCCCCCAAGGCTGCCATGGCCTTGCTGTGACACTGTTTTCTGCTGCTAACACATCTGTCGGGCAGCTGGTGAGAAGCCAGATCCCAGAGTGGGCACAGAGCACCCCGAGCACACAGTGACCATGGGACCTCAGGGACAAGGGCCAGGAGACCTGCGTTCCAGGCCTGTCTCACCTCCCACTTCGACTCCTATCAAAGCCCAGGGCTCATGTGCTCTGTGCGTGAGCAGTGAGGGCAGACAGGTTGTCTGTGCGGAAGGAGTTCTCCACAGACACACGGAAACGGGGGTGAGGGGATGGAACAGCCATCGTGGCTCTCAGTGCTGCAGCAGTAAATCTGGGGGAGCCCTGTTAAAACCAGGAGACAGGCGAGGGCACCCTGAGGGAGGCAGGGATCTGGGGGAAGTGGCCCAGAGTCAGAAGAAGGCTGGACCAGACCAAGGGGCCCAGGGAAGAGCCTGTGGCCTGAGAGAAAGCTGAGCCCCAGAGCTGAACTGTAGCCTCAGGGGCCTAGTGCCCATATTTGGAGAAGCCTGGGAAGGGGCAGGCTGGGGCCTCAGGCTAGTGGGGCATCCAGGACCCAAGGGAACTACAATCAGAAGTTTGGGACAGCAGACTTCAGACCTAATACTCGGTCCAGAGTTGCTGAAACCTGAAGCCTGGCATTGATGAGCCTCTATCTTTTGTCCACACCACATCTCTCCCCATTTACATGTCCCCAGACCTTGTCGAGCCTGTCTCAACATCTCAGGAACTCACCATTCCCTTCCACTCCACTGCCTCAGCCCTGTCACCAGGCTGGGCTAACCTGGAGGACAGCACCTGGCAGCCTCCTAACCTGCCTGCCCATCTTTGACCTGATCCACTCTCCCCAAAGCAGAGTGGACGTGCTCAAAATGCCAATCTGGACCTGGCCCTTCCTGATATAAAGCCCTTCGGTTTTTCCTGAGAAGCCAAGAGACCTTTGAGGCCTGCATCTCCGACCTCAGGCCCTTCTGTCATTACTACCCACCTCTCGCATGCTCTGGGCACTCTGAGTGGCTCCACCTCCGGGACTACCCTCTTCCCCGCTGCCTCTGGGCCTTTGCACATACTCTTCCCTTAGCTAGCATGCTCTTCCCACACCCTCTCTCCCCACCCCAACCTGGATGATCCTGTTTGTCCTTCAGGTCTCTCTGATGGCTGCTTCCTCCAGGATGCCTTCTTTGCTTCCCCCAGGCTGGGCAAGTTGCCCCCTGCCCCAAGCTCCATGTTTGCCCACGAAATACACTGGGATTGCCCTTCGACTTGATAAACACTCCTTCCTCTGCCCTCACCATAATTCCCTGACAACCATCACTGGTCAGGTCAGACAGGTTCCTGGGTCAGCTCAGCTGAGCAAGGAGCAAGTCCAGAACACATAAGGGTCTCAAAAACTACTTGACTGTCTTTAAGCTGATTGTTGACTGGCTGTCTTCTTGCATGACTTTCTCTCTGGCGACCACAGCTTGGGGCAAACTGACAGTAAAATTATGGGGGAATAGGGTTGGGGGAGGGAAAATAAGACTCCCTAGCCTACCCTTACCTCAAGACATCAAAAACCCACCAGGGGCCTGACACACTGGGCCCTGGGTGCGCGGGGCCTGACATCCATCCAGGCAGCGGAGCTGACTGCTTCTCCCCTTCAGACCTCTCCTCCTCTGCCTCCTCTTCATTCCCCTCCCTCCTAGGCCCTCAGGCCCTGCTCAGGGCAGCCATACACCAGCTGACAGCTGGATGTGCCAGCCCCTGCCAGCCCTTCCCCAGGGTCATGTGACTTCCCTATCCAGGCCCGTGGGCAGACTGGAGTCTAGGCAGACCTCTCCAGCGGCACTGCCGTGGATAGTGAGTTCTCGGTGCTGGGACGCTGGGAAGAGCCTGCCATCAGCAGGCACCGAACGAGGAGATCACTTCCCCCTGGACCTTCCCTTCCACACGCTCCCTGCCATCTTTCCAGGAAGAAGCCCCTGGTGAGTGCCGCCCCAGGGAGAATAGGGCAGGGAGGGCCTTGCTGAACCCTTCATGGTGCTGGAGTGAGGGTCCACCCAGGTTGGGATGACCCCACCCCTCAACAAGGGGCCCACCCTGCAGAGGGGCCAGTCTTTCTGGGGGTGTCTGTACCTCTGTGTGCACCTATGTGTCTGGGGGTGCTGTTGGGTCAAGTCAGAAACACAGAGATTCTGTCGTTCACTTGTCTCCCATCTCTATCCCCCAACCCCTGGAGTGATTCCAACCCTTCCTAGGGCGTCCCCGGGTCTCTAACCTCAGCTCCTGCACAGAGGCAGGGCCGGTTCTGGGGAGCTGGGACTGCAGAGGAAGCTGTGTACAGGGGCTGGAGCCAGTGATTCGCACTGTTTAACCCTTCACAGAGGCAGCTGTCCCAGGAGACGTGGACAGCAACCCTAGGGCTCCAGGAACGGCGTGTCCTGTCCTGGCAGCCCCACCCTTCCGCCAGGGGGAGGGGTGCACCAGGCTGGGGTGACGTCAGCTCCTTTGACCAGCCATCCATGGCCTGGGTGCGGGGCGCTCCCATGCAGGGCTGGTAGACTACGGTCACTACCAAGGGCCCCTGCCCTGAGCAGTGGCAGAATTTTGGGAGGCCTCCTCTCTCTGGGCTCTTCTTGGCCTTCAGTAAACTTGAGACCTGAACCTGTCTGAGCCTGGCATGGTCCTTGGGACCTCTGGGAATCTAAAAACCTCCATGCCAGATTCCTTCCCCAGAGATTCAGATCCAGTGGGGCAGGACCCAGGCTTCCAAGTTTTTTAAAAGCTACCAGTTTATATCTGAACCTTTTTTACTATGAAAAATGTTAAGCCCACAGTAAAATGTAGAGGGAGTGATATCACGAACCTTGCATATCCTACCCCAGGATTTACACGGTTGTTTGACCTTTGCCATACGCTTCATTGACTGCTCTAAGGCTAAAGTATTTGAAGTAATTTTGGGACATCATAGCATTTCCCCCCAATGTACCTCAGGAGGCTCTTACATAACCCCAATGCCATTATCCCACTAACAAAACTAACAGCTCCTGAAGAATGGCCACATGGAGTTCATATTCAAATTTCCCCAGTGGCCCCCTGGATGTTTTTTATCGCTTTGTTTAGACCAGGATCCAATCAAGGTATATGGGTCAGTATGTCTTTTAAGTCCCTTTCAATCCCAAACTGTCTATTCCAACCACCTGTCTCCATACCCCCCCCCCCGCCCACCACATTGACTTCCTGAATTAAAGGGCCAGCTGTCCCATAGGAGGGTGAGAATATGGCTGAGTCAGACAGCTCTCAGTACAGAAAGGGAAAATGAGGCCCATGGAGAAAGGGACAGGGAATCTGAGGCAGAACCAGGTCTTCTGGTCCCCTCCTGTGCTGTGCTCCCCCAGAGCCAGCTCCGTATCAGGAATCTGAGAAGCTCGTCCATTGCGAAGGGCCTGTGGCCGCCGGGACCCTGCCGGTGTGCTCTGGGGTAGCAGGCCAGGCTGAGCCATCCCGTGTCTCTCCCTTCGTTCTTCTGCTCTGAGCAGGGGATCTGAAAAAATTCTTTACATATGGTTGCTATCTTGTTCACCAGCAGCCACAGGGAATGTCAATCAACTTTATGAGCATTGGGTTGTTCTGGGAAGTGAGATGAGAGGCCAGGAGGAGTCTAGGAATGGGGAACACAGGGGCTCACTGAAAGCCAATACTCTTCCTTATCCAGCAGGGCTGGGACTGTGGGGTCCAGCTGCTACGGGGAGGAAGTGGTTGAGTCGGGTTGCGAAGGACCATGTTCCCCTCAGCTCGGATGTGCCCTCCAGCTCATACGCCTTGTCCCCTCTTCAGCAAGACCTGTCCCTGGCTTTGAGGTCCCTCATACTGTGAATGGGGCCAGGCACCCCACTCCTCAGAACATGCCTCCTCTTGCCACCAGCCAGACACTCCTCAGAAAAAGTAGGGCGTGGTGAGAGAAGAGAGAGGGTCATCAACCTCGATGGTAACTTTTTTTTAAAGATTTTATTTATTTATTTGATAGAGATCACAAGTATGCGAGAGGCAGGCAGAGAGAGAGGAGGAAGCAGGCTCCCTGCTGAGCAGAGAGCCCGATGCGGGGCTTGATCCCAGCACCCTGGGATCATGACCTGAGCCAAAGGGGAGGCTTTAACCCACTGAGCCACCCAGGCGCCCCTCGATGGTAACTTTTGAGCTCTTGAAAAACTGCCCCTTGGGAAGGCAGTGGCCCCCAAGCCACTGTCCTGGGCTCTATGAGGGCATGCCTGGCAAAGCCAGGTCCCGGATGTGTTCCCTGTCAGGACCAGGGCTGGCCAGCTGTGGGGTTTGGGCCAGGGACTCCTGCTCAGGGCGGGTCTGGCCCGTCTGCTGCTGCCCTCTGCTGGGGGAAGGCCCACTCACCTTCTCCCTGAACAGGCAGCGGGCTCCTCAGAGTTGGCCAGTTCCAGCCCGTGGTGTGAAGGACCACGACCACATGCTCACACGCACGCACGCACGCACGCACTCGTCTGCACGCTCACATGTCTGCTCCACCCATGACTGCATTTTGACCTTAAAAGGCTGTTTCTTCCTGCATCCATAAAGTTGCCATGCTAACCACTGCCAAAACCTTCTGTCTCTGGCTCAAAGACCTCTTACGTAAGGCAGGTGGCTGCTGACCGCAGTGCTTAGAGAAAGGTGGGGAGGTGCGGGGAAGGGGGTCAGAGGTTGGGAAATGTGCACGTCTAGATGGTTAGCGGTATCCAAGATGCTGGATGCAGCTTCAAGGGGGTTAAGGTCCTGAGGGAGTTGGGCAATGCTGCTGGAGCCATTATTAGCCATGCCCAACATCCCCAAGGACCTGGGGTGCTGTTATGAGGTCAAAACAAGGTAGGGATCAGGGAGGGAGAAGTCTCCAGCCTCTGCCTTCCCTGGAGCAGCCCTTCCAGGGCCACTGGGATTCTGGAGTCATCTTTGCCCCATGCGTCTCCCGCCCCGACAGCAAGCTCCGAACATTGCTGCTGCTGCTGCTGCTACTGCTGCCGCCGCTAAGGACATTTGTCAGTGGCTGAAAGGCTTCTAAACTAATAATCGCTGTATTAAAATCGCATTTGGTCCTCAAACTGGAGGAACATTGGGAGATTTTAAATGTTAAGAGAAAAGGAGAGAGACAAAAGAAATCTCTCAAAGGATAAAATCAGCCCCGAAAGAAGTCTGTGTGATAGAGGAATATGAAGCATTGCTCTGGGGTTCTGGGGATCAAGCCTTCCCTGGGGAACAGACGTTTTGCCAAGCCACATATCTCAGCCACGGCTGAGAAGGTGAGATGTGACGTCCGCCAGGGCTCGTTATTGATCCTGTTGGGCCAGGGGGGCAGGGAGTGGCCACGCACACAGAGGGCCCACCATTCCATGGCTCTTGAGTCATTTTTAGAATGGATTTTAAAACATGCCCCCCACCCCCGCAGGAAATAATCTCTTGATTTCCCAGCCTGGATGGCCCCAGATGATACACAGACCTCTGCCACATGAGAAACTCCAAAAATCCTCCTGCCCATTACTACCTAAGCAGTTTTAAATGGTTTTTGGGTCCTCTCCTCTCGAATAGATCTAAAAAAATGCTCCCTCGGGCATTGCAGACATTGAATGGTACTTGTACCAAACCTCTGGCTCCAGCAGGCCTGCAAAATGCACGACAGGACTTCAGAGGCGAGAGGGCAGGCCATAAACCATGCAGCCTTTGAATCTGCAGCCGACCCTGCCTATACAGCAGTCTTCTTTTGCTACAAGCTGCTTCTTAATTATCTCTTCCTCAGAACACTTCCCAGCACCCTCCCCACCCCATCAGATTTACTGGGATGCGATGCTGAAGGCTTCCTTCCACACCTCACCCTCTCAGGCAACCCCCTCCTCCCTGGCCTGATCAGGAGCCAGACAAGCTGGGCACCCCGGGTCTATGTGGCCAGGCCCCCTCTAGGCCTGCGAGTGAAGCAGGACAGGCTTACCCCCGCTCACAGCCTTCCCTCTGGTCTCCTGGCTGGCCCAGACCACTTTACTGTTGCCCCACCCTCACTGGAGACAGCCCCTCCTCAGGCCTTGATGGCCTACCCCCAACCAAGACTCCATCCAAAACCCGTGACACCACACCCACCTTAGGAGACAGCAGTACCTCTGCTAAACTTTTCAGCTAGGACTCCATTTCAGCATAATTTGTTCCCTACGCATCCCCCTGTGATACTCATTATACTTTTAGTATCCGCTGATTGAGAGAATGGATGAAGATTAAAACTACTAGAGGCTCAAGAGTGCCTTGAAATGAATTTGTATTTTGGTAATCACAGATGTGTTCGTGTACATGTGAGAGGTTATCACACTCTGAGGGTCCTACTGCTCTGGTCTGAGGATGACGCTTGTGGTGGTGTAGGGTTAGGAAGGTCGTGAGGGGCCTGCTGGTGGGAGCCCTTCACCCATGGCCCTGTGAACCCACACTGCTGAGTGGGCCTCTGGACCCTGTCCACCGGGTGTGAGCTCCAGGTAGGCAGGCCACAGCGGCACAAAGAGTGGAGAGGGCCTCGGATGGGACCCTAGCCCTGAGGCCTTTAGAGGAGAGGGAATGCTCTCTAGCTCGCAAGTGTGCCAGTGGCCTTTGCCAATTCAGCCCCTCAGTTTCTCCACCAGAGATGGGGACTTGAGAAACGGAGATGGGGACTACAGAGCCCATGACCCCAAGATATGCTTCAGAGGAGCGGCTCATGTCATACAGGGTACATTTCTGCAGGAAGTCTTTGAGTGCCTGGTTCCAGTGGGATCCCTTGCAACTTCCGGGCTCCCTGCTGGGCATCCAGTTGTGGGCACAAGGCCGCCAGCCTCACAAACCAGCCCCGAGTCGCAGTGGCCTCTGAGAGCAAAGATGTACCTCTCTGTCAGGCTACATACACATCCAGAACGTTCCAAGGCAGGCCAGGGAGAGAGGACGCGGCAATGGCTTGCCCTCCAGGATCCTACCGGCAGTGGCACAGGGCACTCCCATCCGCATATGTCAGCGGAAGCAAGTCATGGGGCTGCGCCTATCCTCCAAGGGCAAGGAAGTGCAATCACACCACATTCCCGCAGGAAAACCCGAGTGTTTGTGAACAGCACCAACAAGGACCACAGTCAGCCAGCTTGTTTCCATATTACAGGGAGCTGACAGGATTTCGTAAGACCAGGTTCATGACGAACTTAGTCTAAGTTAGAGCCGCTAGAAGTCTGATTGGTGGCCTCATCTGCCATCTTGCCTAAAATGCGAGCAGCAAGCTGGAACAGGGGCTTATCTTCTGTAATTTTTAATGAACTTGGGTTCAGCCTGGGGCAAAAGATTACATAAACACAGATTCTCCGGGAAGAAAAGGTGCCAGCTGCTAGTGATAAGCCAGAGGCACTCATCCACCTCGGCCTGGTGGCCTCTGTCCCTGTGTCTGGCATCACTGATACCATCATCTGTCCCCACTCTGGAAGCCAAACACAACTGCAGGCCCTGCTGTCCGTAACCTTCCTTTCAGACCGGGGGCAGGCTGGCTGTCACCCGGGCCCCGTGGGGCTGCACAGACACAGACAGCACCATGGGGCCTCATTCAACCACCAGCTGGACAGTGGGGCCCATCAGAAATTTCAGCCCTTGAGTCTCCTGGAGTGAGCCCAGAGTTATTTCATTCAGGATACAAGCCAGTGACAGGATAGGATGCAGGGACCTGGGCCGTTTGTCCATGACTCCTGGGGAAGGGGCTTCTAGCTGAGCTCTTCTGGCTGGGGGCATCTCACTCTCTCCCCTCCCTCCCTCGCTCTCTCCCTCTTCTCCCTCCCATGGAACACCAGGGCAGGATGCTGAGTGAGGGTCCAGCTGTGGGGCTATGGAGGGAAGTGTGGGCTGGAGAGCGGACATTTGTCTCCCTCTGACGCACTGAAGGGAGACCAGTGTACTTAGCGAGGGTGTCAGAGGGGGCGTAAGGTCCTGTCTCAGGCAGGCGCCTCACCTGCCTTCCCAGCACCCGAGCTGAGTCAGTCCTGAGAATAACCCACGCAGTGACAAGCCTCGAGGGGTGGGGATGCTTGGGAAAAGGACTCCACAAAGGAATGCTGTGCGTTCTGTCATCTGAGCATCGTGACAAGGCTGTGGCAGTGGGTGGGAAACCAAGACTCAGACGAACATTACCAAGTTCATCCCAGGGGCCTCAGCAAGCTGGTGGGAACACTTGGGAAAGATCTGGGTTCCTGAAGCCCTGCCCAGTGCTCTGAGGAAACAGGGCATTGATCAAAGGCCAAGGCCCACACCGATGACAGATGTACCTGTGTGTGGCAAAAGGAAGGTCTGGTTGAGAAAGATCTGTCTGCTTGAATTATTTATTTGAAACTTAAGGGTGAGAACTGAGAAAAATGGAGGTCTTCCCTAGCTTATTCCCATAGAGCAGAAGACTATACCCAGTGACAGAGAGACAACCTTGGGAACAGAAGGTCAGCATCAGTGCCAAGGGGAAGCCACAGAGTACCTCCATGAGCGGCAGCAGAGCCCACCTGCCTAGCTCAGGTACTGATGCCTCTGCTCCCACTGCCCCTTCCCGCCGACCCATGTCAGAACCACAGACCACAGAGCTCAGGAGCAGGACGACCCTCAGAGATCACCTCATCTGTACCCTAAGGTGAGCCCTGACAGAAATAGCCTCAGTTTCCTGACCTGCTGGGTATAGACTTTTTTTTTAAGGAAGTTCTTTGCACAACATGGGACTCAGACTCACGACTGCAAGATCAAGGGTCACAAGCTCTACGACGGAGCCAGCCAGGTGCCCCAAATCTAGATTTTTTTAGAAGTACAAGCTGATTATCCAGCAGACCCACTACCTCACTACCGACCCACCCTAAGTTTGCATTAGGGAGACAGTAGCATGGGGAAGAAGGGTACGCAGGAGGGCTCGCCTGGGACGCCACCTGGAGGTGTCAGCACTGCTAAGCAGTCCTGGCAAGGCCACGCCTGGTTGGTTGGTGCTGGGCCACCTGGGTTTTTCTCTCCTACCTTCCTTCTTGCCTTCACCACATCTGCCAAGTAGGACTGGGTTTGCCAAGCAACTGGGCTACCTTGTCCTGTATCAGCTTGTCCCTGCACGGATTTCAGATTTGCCTCTGCATCTAGATGCCTCCTACTGATTTCTCAGCTCGTGGAACAGGCTCCAAGTGGGGCTCCCTCTGTGCTATCTGGGAGCAGACCCGGAGGGAGGCCGAGCCTGCTGCGTCAGCACAGCCCCTCTCCATCAGGCCTCAGGCTCCCCCTGCCCTGGCCACCTGGCCCGGCCACCCTAACCTCCCCAGTCCTGCTCTGGCCACACGTGCAGCTCTCAGAAGCCTCGTCCTGCACCCAGCAGAGCAAATGCACACACCAGACAACACACCTCCCCCTTCCTAGAGGGGCACTCTGTGGCCTGAAAATCAGTAGCCAGTGAGAGAGAGAGAGAGAGAAAAACCCCTTAGGGGGGAGCAGGGGGTCTCTCTGAGCTGGGGTCCTGAACAAACTGATAGGCACTCCACGCATGGAGTTGGCTGGCCATGCTCATGGTCTGCACTGAAGGTCATTTAGAGCGTTAATCATGTCCAGGGCTGCCTAGCTTGGTGGCATCTTTGGCCAGGAGTCCAGCGGAGGAGAGAGTATTAATAACTTGGCGGTGATGGGCACCCCTGTGGGAATGTCCTCTCAGACGGGACAGGACAAATGTGGCCAGAAGATCCTCCCCTCACAGTGTCTCCTTGGGCACTAAGACAAAGTCAGGGTGTCTTTCGGGGCTGTATTCCCAGCCCAGAGTTCCGGCAGGCCTACCTTTAGGGAGGACAAGGGAGCAGAAGTTCATAAGGAATAAGGCCCCAAGACCAACAGTCCCCACTTCCTCCTTTCTTGCCCCTGGCCTGCACCAGAGCCCAGTCAAGGCACTGCAGGCCCCACTTCCCTCTTGTGCAAAGTGGCGGTGAGAAACACGGCCTTCCTTCCAACCCAGAGCTGTTGGAAAAATATGATCACCAAGGCAATAAGGTTAGAAATAATTACAACAAATCACATTTATTGAGGACTTAGCTCTGGGCCCTCAGCCAACCTTTTCATGGGCTTTATCTCAATGTTGTCCTATATCCATAAAGTATCCTTACTATTTCACTTTACAGATGGGGAAACTGAGGCCCAAAGGGGTTTGGTAACTTCTTAGAGTCACATGGCAATTATGTCTTGAAGATGTGACGCAGACGGGTGTGCACAGCTGTGCTGACAAAACCAAAGTTTTGCTGTGCCCCCCAGGCCCCTGCAAGAGACCAAGCACCCTGACAGCAGAAACTTTGCTCTCTCCTTGGGCCTGCAACCAACGTTCCCAAAAGCAGGCAGGAAACACGATATGAGGAGTTAAACACAATCTCGGCACTCTGGAAGCCTACGGTTGTGTGTGTTATTTGTTTTTTCAAAAATGCTAAACAGGATGGGATTCAGAGAAGTCTATCTCTCATCCTGGCTCCCCAGAGCAACCACAGTACCAGTTTCTTGTAATGGATTATTCTAGAAGTGACGGAAGCCTCTGTACAGTCTGTTCAACTACCAGTGGGCATGGCTGGGAACTGTGTGTCCTTCCACTCCTCCCAGGACCTTGTCTCCCTCACACCATTTCCACCTTCCTCCTCTGCTTTCCAGGGCTCCCTCCCAGGCCAACAGACAGAGGGACAGCTGTGCTATGACGAGGATCAAGGCCACTAAGGAGACAGCTGAGCCCCACTGACGGCCCCACCCCCTGTACGGGAGCTGCCCAGGCCTTCCTCTAGTGGACACATGGTTGTGCAGGACAGCACAGATGCTGGGGAGGCCAGAGTGGGCGTGCGGCTAGAGCCCTTCCTGCACCAGGTCGGGGGGCACCTGAGCGTGATGAAGTACGATGAGCACACCGTGTGCAAGCCTCTCATCTCCCAGGAGCAGAGGTTCTACGAGTCTCTGCCTCTGGCCATGAAGCGCTTCACCCCACAGTACAAAGGTGAGTGTTCCCGGCAGCCGGCTGCAGCTCTGTGTGCCATCGTGCCGCCATCGCAGGCCAGGCTCCTGGACGCCCCCCCAACCCCCACCACCTCCCCAGGTTGCCACGGAGACAGGCCCCCTCCCCACAGTCTGGCTGGCCCTCACTGTCCTAGTTTCTCTGAACTCTTCAAGCCTCCAGGCCTGGAGTCTAATACCATTTGGCATCCCTACAAACGAGCTCAAGCCACTAGGCTTCGAGGAATTGAGCGTGGGGTGAAATGATACCCCGGCCCCACCCTGCTCTGCTAGGGAGTCTGCTTTGTGGTTCAGGGGTGCCATGGCTAGGTCATGTGACTGGGGCTGGGGAAGACAGGGCAGGCCAAGGCCTCTTGTCCCTCCATCTGGAGACCCAGGTGGATGGATGGAGCCTCAGGCCTGGGTCAGGGCATGAAGGAGCAGGGACCTGACATGTTTAAGAGACGAGAATTCCTCATTCTCACCTAGTGACCAAGCCGGGGCCATGGGCTGCCTTCCAGGTAGAGCTGGGGAAGCGGGGCACAGAGCCGTGTGTATTCTAGATCTGAGTACAAGGTGGGTTCAGGGGGGTGAAGGCTGGTTGGAGGTGAAGCTGGCTGGCCGCCAGCTGTGGGCCTCCAGGCAGAGGCCCTCTGGGCAGCTGGCCAGCATCCACGAGGCAGGCCTTTTGATCACACCCAGCCTTCAGTAAATGCGGCTCACAGGGCTCAGGGCAAGAACGCCGGCCTTGAACCCCTCAATGGGACGAGTCCCCAGAGAAAAGATCTCTTTTAAAGGTTTTAAATGTTGTGACTACAAGCTTCTGCCCTCGAATATGCATCAGCAGTAAAAGTAATGACAATATCCAAGCAAGTCAGTCAAAAACTTACTTGAATTTCAATGATCAAAATAACCAGGAAAAATGGGGCCTAGCTCTGTGGGTGTTTCTTAGAGTGTGCTCTGGGACTGACCAAGGCTGGTATAGGTGTTCACATGGAGATTCCCAGGCTCCCTTCTACTCCTATGAACCAGAACCCCTGGAGGCAGGGCCCAAGAATCTGTATCCAGCATTCAGACTGAGATCCACTGTTGGGGGCCAAGGCCTTGAGCCCCAAGCACCGCTTCAGTGCCGGCTTGCGAAGATCTTCTGAGAGTCTGAGATGAGGCCTGTGAGCACCACATGCTGGGAGAGAGGGGGGCGGGTGGCTGGTGCGTGGCCTGTGCAGGCCTCCCCTGGGGCCTCTGGGGCTGCAGGCCGGGGTTGCCCATCCGTTGTGGGTCACTGCCCATGTCGTCAGAGCACCCACTAGAATGAATGTCTGTCCTTTCACAACGGAACTCAATCTACCAAAGGGGTGGCAGGACCCTGCGTGGAGGGGCCTCCTGCCCGCAGCATTTCACGCCTGTTGGACATGGCTCTGGAGCTGAGGCAGATGGCCGGAGCAGCCACAGGCAGGGCAGGAAAGTCAAAGAGGCTGCTTGGTCTGCAGGACCCCATTCTGATGCCCTCCCTGGGTCCTGTCTACAAGTGCCCATTCCTCTGAGGGAGGAGGGGGAGAAGAGCACCCCTCCTGGGCACTCTCGGGCACTAGTCTACTGTCCAGACCCCTACTCTAGCCTGCCTCCCAAGCTAGGTCAGGGGGTCATCTAGCCCAATAAGGACGGGATGTGCTTTACCCAGAGTCACTCAATGAGTGACCTCAGGTCAGGGGGACTTGAATGCCCACAAGGCTGCCACAGGGGGTTTCCCCCAGAGAGGCGCTGTTTCTGTAGTGGCCACTGTGTGCCATGGAGCACAGCCTCTCCCTTCTCATAGCTCTGCACTGTGATGAAATCAGAGAGTGCTGGGCAGGAACGTCACTCCCAAGGCTAGCCTCCCCATGCCAGGAGCTTGTCCAGACCTTTTGATGGGCTCCTAGGGCAGGATAACATTTTGGACCTGCATCTCTCTGCCTCCCAGTGTACCTGTCAGCTTTGGGTGAGCAAAGACATACTCCTAAGTCTGGCTGGTTAACAGACGAGCCAGATTCATATTATACACGCCGGCAAATAAATGCTCTCATGAGCTTAAAAATAAATACATGACAGAACATTCCCGGAGGCTGGGGAAGCTGCTTGGCCAAGCCGAAATTGCTGAGATGCTCTGGGCATGGCAATTGTGGCAGTAAGCACTCTTGTCTGCCCGGCTGGCGTGACTGCAGGCAAAGCTCTGGCTGTCCCCCACTTACCCCCAGCCAGGCAGGGGCGGCAGAGTGTGGGGGGCCCATGTCCCTCCGGGCCTAGCTCCCATGGACACACAAAGCAAGCCGGAAGCCAGGCTGGGACCAGCACAATCTTGACTAAAAACCAAGCCAAGCCCCAAGGCGTCTGGATTCCAATGACCAGCTGCTTAGGTTTAGAGAAGGCAACCTGAGATCATCTGCAGCAATCTGCTATGCATCTCCGGCTTCAGAGCAAAGTCTGGGCTGAGCTGGAGAGAGATGTGGGAGAGGGGAGAAGACAGATAGGTGGAGACACAGAACCAGAGGCGTGCAGGAAGACGGAGAGGCAGGGACACGAAGTCTGGCTGGGTAGCTCTGACAATATGAGGAATAGAAATGATTTTTGGATTTTATTGGTTTTGGGTTATTTTGCACCTCTCCTCGCCTCCATTTATTGAGACAGTCAGATCTGATGAGATCAGACAAGAGCTGGAGCCTAGAGAAGCAGGAGAAGGTCATGTTTCTTGTCCTTCCAGGGAGGCCTCCTGGGGCTGGGGCTCCCCAAGACAGTGGTTTCTGGTGAGCGTGTCCCAATCCCACAGTCCCACAGCAGAAAAGGCCAGAGGGTGAGCTGAACTTTACAAAAGACCCAAAAGGGCCATGCCCTTGGCTGGCACACCGTCCTGGGCTCCCCAGCAGCCACGAGGCTCCAAGCTCCCCAAGGACAAGCACAGACGCTAGCGCGCTCTCCTTTCCCCATGGTGGAGGGGTGGGCTCTGGGGCCAGCACCAGCTTCCAGGTTGGCCCTCCCTGGAGCAAGCAGAGTGGCCCTCCTGCCTGAGGAAAGAGGAATGGCAAGAGAAACGCCGCGTCCTTAGGCTTCTTGGCACTCCCACCCCTCTGAACCAATGGCCTTCTCAAAACAGGTTTCTCTGTTCGCTCCCATGGAACAGAAGGGCCGAACCAAATGCGATGAGGACACAGCAGGAGCGTTCCTCATCCACACACAAGTAAACACAGCATGACAACACTGGAGTTTCCCAATGAAGTCCTTGGCTCTGTGTTACAGCTTGTTCCCTCTTCCATAGCCATGTCTGCTGTGGCCTTTCTCAGAGCTCCGCCCCTTACTGTGTGACCTTGGGCAAGTCATTCCATCTCCCCGAGTCCCCGTGATACAGGCAAGGGCCTCGCAGGCTTGCTGTCACTCAGTGGTAACAGACGAACATGGCACTGATTAGCATGACTGCAGTTCCTTCCCCGACCTGCCATCAGCCCCTCATTCTCCAGGTGGAACCCCTGGGTTCAGGTAAACGACAAAATGCCAGGTTCAGGGATAGTATTATTAATTGTATCATTATTAATTCACAAGATTCAGGGGCCTGAGATGAGCTGAGGCAACGCAGAATTTTTTTAAGGAGCTAGAAAAAACTGAATGTCACTCTCGGGCTGCGAAATTAGGGCACTGGGAATCTGAGATGACAGGACTAGCCCAGAAAGGCCGCTGAGCTAGGCACAGATGGCCCTGAAGAGCCACTTGCTGAATTAGAGAGCAGCCCTGGAAATGAACGTCTGCACTGACCAGCCTGGGCAGGGACGCAAGCAGAGAAATCAGCTGCCTTGAGCGCTGGTTCAGCAAAAATTACCACTTGCGCTGAGAAAGTGACCAAGTGGCAGGGGAGAAAATAAATACCTGAGGGGGACCCGATCACATGCAGCCCACCCAGGTCAGAGTCCCAGCAGGCAATGAGCGGTGTACCGAACGGGCTTTAAATGAAGAGAGTTTTCAAAAGGATGGCTCATAGACATGCATGTGGGATTAAGGGAACTGGGGGCGATGAGGCACGCAGGGACCAGCACCCCTGAAAGGCTGTGACCACCCCTAGGCCTGAAGGGAATGGGGTCACGGGCCCAGTGAGAGGGAGGCCACAGAAGGACAGGACCATGCTGTGACAGGGAGGAAACCAGGAAGATAAACACCTCGATCTTTCTCTGGCTCCAGTCCATCTCCTGCCGATGTCCTTCGTAGGCCCAGCCCCTGGGAAATCAGGAGCACAGAAGCCACTGGTGCACTTCACAGGGTCAGCCTGCCAGGCACAAAGCAGGGTGGAGCCAGGTGCCGGGTGGCCTGGAGGGAGAAGGAGCCACTGGAACAGTCAGGGATCAGGGGCAGGAAGAACAGGGAACCAAGGACTCCAAAGCTACTTGCGGGGCTATCTCCCCTGACACTGCCAAGAGCATAGCTCCACCTCCAGCAGAACTTGGGCGAGGCCGGGCACCCATTTAGGGCAGATGCTGAGCCCCATGGGGGAAGGCCTGGACTGTGCCGCCAGAGCAAGAAATCCAACAGGGGTGACCACGGAGCCGCTGACACGCGTGCCAGACCTAATTACCCAACCTGGCCCCTGTCCCGGAGAAGCCAATTAGCATGTTTGTTCACTGGGTCTCCTCACACTCTCCATGCTCACAAGCAGTGACCAGAGTGGGCTGCTGTGCCTTGATTACAAACTCGATGGGCAGGAGTTACCGTAGCTGGAGAAATCCCACCAGCTTCCTGTTTTCTATCAGAGAACCATGTTCTGTCAGTAATATTCATAGGCTGTGGGTCTAACTGAAGGAGATGGCGGGCATCTGTGTTGAAGCCAGGATGGTGGGTATGGGAGAGGTCTAAAGGATGGGGACAGAGAGGCCGAGCCCAGGAAGGCTGTCTGAGGCAGGCTTCCTGGAAGAAGCTGGTCAGACAGAACGGGAAGGGAGAGAGAAAGGATGATGAAGGAGGCACAGGGAAGTTATGGGATGGGCCCCAACTTCCCTCACGGCCTTCCTGAGGCACAGGGGCCCTCTTGGCGGAAGACCGGCTCCGATGATCCTGGGTTGGGCCCCACTGGAACAGCTCTGTTGTGCCTGGGAAGGTGCCAGTGTGCACCAAGGAATCAGAAGGTGAGGACAAAATGTACAGGGCTGCATTTGTTCAAAGCCCAAAAGGGCAGAGAGATACAGGGAAGGAGAGCTAATGCCCTGACCAGCCCAAGGCTATTTTCTGCAGGCTCCGCGGCCCTGGGCTCATTTTGGAACGGTCCCCGTAGCTCTTCCTTGAGAGAGCAGTTAGGGAAGTGGGGGGGGGGGGTGTTGATCAGTGCCCTTAAACTGCAATTCAGAAGTATGTCATGCCTTGCAACATGTCCACCAGGTAAATTCCATCTGGTTTCCCCCTTCCCCTCCCCCTGTGTGCTCTGCAGGCACCATCACGGTGCTCCTCCAAAAAGACAGCCGAGGCCATCTCAGCCTGGTGGCCACCCCGCTGAAGGAGAACCGGGGGCCCTTCAAGGTCTCCACGGAATCGGCGGCAGTGGCAATATGGCAGACGCTCCAGCAGACCACCGGCAGCAGTGGTGGCGCCCACCCCCTCGTCCAGTGGCAGCTGGCTCACTCGCTTGAGGAGAGGTGAGGGCCGCATGGCAGGATGACAGCTAACCTAGCAGGGACCAGCTCTGCTCCCACCTGCGCCAAGGCCCACAGCTTCCCAACAGGGCCGAGGAAGTGACACATTCCCAGGAATCTCCTTCTAGAAACATCCAGGCGACCAAAGGAAGGCATGAGTTTTCCTTTATGTGGTTTCAGAGGGGGGACTCCACAATGTATTTATCTCAGAAGCTGCCACATACGCAGGGTCCTATACGGAACAGGCATTTCAGCACATACTTGTTTAATTAAATACTTATTTTACGGAGACTGTGCAGTGTCTCCGGGTGGGGGTGGGGGGAATACAGAAACCCAGAAAAGTTGACGCAAGGGAGAAATGGCTAATGGCAGTCCGAAGTCACCATTCCCCAGCAGTCAGGAAGGGACTAGGAGAGAGGTCAACACAATCCCCCTGTACCCCTCACCCCCACCATGGATCTCAGAGACCAGGCAGCTCAGGGCACCCAAGTTCCCAGAGAAGTCTCCAAAACCTCTCTGATAATGTTAGCCGACCTTTCTCAGATGAAAAGGACCCCTGGGGACTTACAAAACATTTATAGAAAACAAAAGGGAGCTAATACAATGAAAGTGCCTCCTTTTCCCAAGGAGCAGAGCAGATCTAATTACGTCTCTTGGCTCAGCGTCAGGAAGCGGGTACGTATTATCACCATTTCACAGATGGGGAAGCCGAGATGCAGAGGACTGGAGAGAGGGCAGACCAAAATGCAGGATTCCCGGCCCTAAGGGCATTTTCAGGTCTCAAGGAAATAGTGCCACAACACACTCACAGCCTAAAACCCCAGCCTTCTGATTCCAGGCAGGGTTGCGGTCCCCACACTGCATCATCTCGAGAGTGCAAGAGGAATCCAGATCACTTACGAGTGAACTTAAACCACCTCAGCCCTCTGAGGAGGCGCCAGGCTCTAATGAATTCTTCTGGGGCTCGGAGAGACGCCCTGCCAGGGCTACAATGTGGCCTGATCTGGTGCCCAAGGCCTGAATGGGGCAGCAGGGGCACTCTGAGGCCCTGTAGGCAGCCTGGAGAGCAGCTAGGGGCTGTCCCTATCAGAGCCCAGCCCAGGAGAGCCCTGTCCGAGGGACGGGCACCTACCCCCAGCCCTCCGGCCACGGCTGCTGGCCATGGCTGCTCTGACTGCCGTGTGCTTCCCTCTCCCACAGACCGGCCACGTCGCTCTTGAGGTCCGAGTTCCATCTCAATGCCCCAGTCTCCACGCTCGTGGAAGACGTTAAAGGGAACCAGGCTGAGAGGAGAAGCTTTAACCCGTGGGGATTGCAGTGCCACCAGGCCCACCTGACCCGCCTGTGCACCGAGTACCCGGAGAACCAGCGGCACCGTATCCTTGCCGGCACTCCCTGCTGCCTGTCAGAGGCCAGGGCAGCGGGGGGAAGGGGGTGACAAAGACAGGCAGACAGGGGAGCAGGGGTGGGAGGGGGAGACACAGACATGGGTGCCAGGATGGGGGGGGCAGGGAGAGACCAGTTCAAGGGAGACATCGAGGCACAAGCCCTCAAATCTGGGACCTAGAAGACATCTAATCCCTCCAAAAAATGAAAAAAGAAAAAGAAAATCAGAGATTATGGGGGAAGTCGGACTGGGAATTAAGCTGAACACAATGCCCATGGCCAGGCCTCTGGCTATGTCGCGGCTCCCACCTGGGCAGAGGGGCTGGGCTGAGGGTGTCTGTTGGCAGACAGGAACTATGACAGCCATGCTGGGTGGGGGTGGCAGGGGGCCAGAGGGCTGGGTGGGTTCCCCACACCCCAGCCTCCCTTCTAGCCCTCCAAATTCTCCCCGCAGATGTCTCCCTGTGGAGCTGATGGGGTGTGGGGGTGCAGTGTCCCCTCAGGGCAGTGCCCGAGAGGGAGACTCTTAGGGGAGGCACTCCCCACTACCACCTCAGGCTGCCATGTTCTCAGTGAGTACATTTAGGCTTGAAATACCCTTTTGTCAATGCTGGGCTCCTTCCTGCAAACGGGTGACTGGTTCCACAGTATTTACTAAGACACATCTGCAACACTAATCCCTAAGAAGCTTTTGCAGGATAATTACTCCGCTGAAATTAATATTCCTGCAACTCATCTCCAAAGCAAACATCAACCCACTTCTCCCAAAAGGTATTGGCCCATTCAGTGACTCAAGGTTTTAGCCTTATGATTTTCTGCCGTAAAATGTAAATTGGGCATGGCCTGCCAGGGATTTCACGCCTACATTTAAATTTCAACCTCCGAGCAGAGAGGAAAAGAAGCTCCCAGAGTCATAAACTCCCCCTAAATAAATGGACTTCTTAAAGCAGCCTGCTAGGCTAATACTTTGCATTCTTAAGAGGGGTGATGGGCTTGTCCGTGCGGAGCAGGGGGAACCCCTGAAAAGGGGGTCCCGGGCAGTCATGGGGCCGTGTGAACTGCCTCCATAGGGGCCGCAGCCTTCCAGTCCACAGAGCCTTCCTGAACTTAGCCTGACCAGGGTTTCTGCTACTGGAAAATGTTGTGTCACAGTACAAGCACCCCTGTATCCTGGACCTGAAGATGGGGACCCGGCAGCACGGGGATGACGCATCTGAGGAGAAGAAGGCTCGTCACATGCACAAGTGCGCGCAGAGCACCTCGGCCTGCCTGGGTGTGCGCATCTGTGGGATGCAGGTAGGCGGCAGAGGGCCCGTCGTGGGGCTGGGGGTCCTGGTGTGTCCACTGCGGACACCACCGCCCACAAAGCCAGCCACAAAGGAGGGTTTGCGGTAGGTGGAATTTCCCAGGGGCCACGTGGGGCCTGTCCACGTGGAGAGCAGACCTCTGGTGACGGTGTGTGAGCAGGGGCTGGAGAGAGAACAGAAAAAGAGCTTCTCTGTGCACTCCGTGGCTTCCTTGGTCTCTGGAAGGGTAGAGCTGAACACTCTCCTTCTCAGGGGCCATAAGGCACTCTGCTCTTCAAATTCCTACTCCATGTCTTCTGGGGTTTTTTTGCTGTCTGTTCTGGTTAAAGAAGTGGGAAGGTCGTGGCCTGCTCAGCTGAGGCAAAGGAACAGTTCATTTTTTTTATTGCCCAGACTCTACCCCATTTTTGCAGCTGACGTGGCTCATGGCAGGGGCTACAGAACCGGAAGAAATCAACTTTCCCCCACTCGTTTGCTCTTACGTCTATCTTCTCAAAGCAAAACCAGACACTGATTTGATGGTACACGTTGAGGCTTTCCTTAATTGAAACTGCCACCCCTTGAAGCTGGAAGTGGAGTCTGTAAATTTGTTGCACAGATGTCCCTCGGAAGGCTTGGAATGCAGTCCTCAAGAGAATGGAGTGTGATGATTCGGGGTGTAAACGGAATCTCTCTCCAGACCTCCAATCTTCTGAAAACGATCTGATTTATTTAGATAGTGACAAGTGTCATGTGTTTATGATGGCTAATTTAACAGCCCATCTCCCGCCCTCCAAAGCAAGTCTATCATAGCCTTCTGATTTTTTTTTTCCCTACACTGGTTTTCCATACACATACCACGTAATCTGAAGGTGGGAAAGACTTGAGAAACTGTCTTGGCCACATATGGGCTGCCCTTTCCAGGTGTGCCAGACAGAAGTAAGCCAAGTCATGGCCACGCCAGCCACTGGCCTTAGTACAGCCTCTGAATGAATGGGAGCAGCTGCCACTGTCCCCCCATCAGCATCTTCTCCATCTGCTTCCTTCTGGTGGCCAAGACATGACGGGGGCGGGGGGAGCTGGTGCCAAGTAGGAGCCACCAGCCCCGCAGAGCTGCTGCGAACCTCCTCCCCAGGTTCCCCTCAGTGGCACTGGCTCCTGGAAAACCCCATCCCTTCCTCATCCAGCCTATCTTCTTATTGTTTTATCTTCAGTCAACCCTGCTCTACCCCAAAAGCCATGACAGTTTCCTTAGAATCTGCAGAGAAAGGATTTTACAAACTTTACTGGGGAAAATTGAATCTAGTTGGCTTTCCAAGGCCATTGGCTGCAATCTCAGATTCCTGCTAAAGCATTCTAGCTTGGATTCGCTAATATTTGAATTGAAGAAGGCCAGGAGCCAGGGTTTAAATCACGATTTGGAGGATGACACTGGAAATTCACAGCAAAGGCGATCCAGAGCTTTTTGTTACGGGTGGAGGGTCACCTTCATGGGGTGAAGGATATGTAGACCTTGGATTCCTATTAAGGGCTTGCAGAGAAAGCATTTTAAAATGTGAAAGTTCCCCTGGCGCTTGATGGAAGATCATCCTTCCATTCATTTCAGCCATTCCTGCCCTGCATCTCCCAGAAATCTGTTTATATATCACGCTAGTTTGTAACCCCGCAACCACAGCAGTGGCAAGCTTTCTCTTGAGTTGGCAATTCTTCACGTTTTCTTTCTTTTTTTATTATCAGGTTTATCAAGTTGATAAGAAGTACTTTCTCTGCAAAGACAAATACTACGGAAGAAAACTCTCTGTCGAGGGCTTCCGACAGGCCCTCCATCAGTTCCTGCATGACGGAACCCGCCTCCGGATGGAGCTCCTGGAGCCCATCCAGTGCCAGCTCCGTGCCCTCCTCTCAGTCATTAGGAGCCAGAGTTCCTACCGGTTCTACTCCAGCTCTCTCCTCATCATCTATGATGGGCAGGAGCCACCAGAAAGGACAGCCCATGGCAGCTCTTCTGGAGGTGTCAGCAAAGTTGACATCCGGATGATCGACTTTGCCCACACAACATACAAAGGCTCCTGGGACGAGCGCACCTCTTACGATGGACCAGATACAGGCTATATTTTTGGCCTAGAGAACCTCATCCAGATCCTGCAGGATATTCAAGAGGGAGAATGAGGCTTGTTGGGTCTATCCAGATTTTTCTAGAGTATAGTTCTCACAAGGGACCTACTGGTAGCCAGGGTACTCCAGACACAGTCAGATGTCTTTTTGTGATAATGCTAGCCACATTCAAGAGCCACACAGGGCAGAGGATATTAATGGCTGCTACAGAAACTAGCTCTGGAAGTAAGTTCACATCCTCTAGCATCTTCTGCTAATGCCGGTTATCCAAGGCTGGACAGCCAGAGTGGAATGGCACCATCACGGAGTACACTGGAGGGCTGTGGCATGAGGAAGAAGCCAGCGTTACAGTAAGATTCTAGAGAATTTGCGTTGAAAAATGCTTTTTTGTTGTTGTGCTGATGTCTTGGCAAGCTATGAGGCAAAAAACTCTACTTGAAGAAGACCAGAAGAGTGAGGTCACGAGTGTATGGTTTTTTCTGCTCACACAGGCAGCCCACCCCAAGAGCAGACAGAGCTCACGAATGACTGTCTTTTACCTTCCTAGGAGGCATTTCGGTGGGGCAGGAACACATGGGACTGATCTGCCCGTCTTGCCAGCTTCCTACCCAGGGTCTGAATGGGCAAGGGCAAACCACACACAGTCCTGGCAAATCGAGCCCCTGGGTTCTCCATTTCTGCCTGAGGAAATGAGGGTCTCTTTCTAGACTTCCGGGTACCTATTGGAAGTGATGCCTCTGTGCAGTTCTGGCCACAAACCAGCTCATAAAGCGCAGTTCTGGTGGCGGGGGGGCTGCCGGAAGGATAAGCAGTGCTGTTAAATCACACTATCTGCTTTCTATTTATTTATTTTGGAGGTGGGGTGGGGAGTCGGGAGAGAGAAGCCTGAAGGGCCAAGCAATCCAGGCGCAATGTTTACAAGACTGGTGGACAAGTGTAAATACGGAACAAAGAGCAAACAGTTCTAATTAATTCCTTCTTCTGCAGCATGGAAACCTATTACAATGCCCTTGAGTCGAGCACGAAGATACGTTACCCAATTAGGGAAATAAATTTGTTAATAAAATTGCTGAGGTCACCAGTGATTATTTGGTGTACCTTATTACTCTTTCTGTTTATTCTGGTCATCACACTGTATGGCATTTCCACTTTATGGGTGACTAGAACAGTTCACCGATCTCCTGCAATCCTTTGGGGGTCCCAGGGGGGAAATGGGAGCTAATCAAATATTTCCATGTATCTACAAGGCATGTACCAGACCTCGTAAGTTGTCCTTTTATCTAAACTTCTTTCTACAATGCAAAGTCAAATAATTTTTATATTCTCCTGGCTAATTACAATCAACCTTCAAAAAAGCCACACTCACAGAAGGAAAGAGTCCTGGATTAAAAAAAAAAAAAAAATTTTTTTTTTTTGGTTGTTTAATTGTACGATACATTATATGGATTTCGAAGTAAGTTAACTTCCCTAATTATGTTTGGCTGAGGTAATGACATGATTAATTTGCATTTTCTGCACCCATGGTGGGAGAATTGAGTCAAAGTATGTTGGGTGGCAAAAAGGAAGTCAGCCGAAAACTAAACATTTGCTAATTACAAAATGGAGCCCTAAATATTGCTTTTACTAGGCCACTTCCTTGCTGGAAAATCTGCTTCAACTAAGTCCAAAGCTTCTGCTTCCTGGCCCCGTTCTCAGCCCTGGGCGCTGTGGGACCTACCTGAGGATGGGGGTGGGGGGGGACAGCAGGGGGCAAGGACAAGCGTCAGCTAGAATGGAAGTCTTTTAGGGCTGGCTGGCCCATATCCGTAACTGTGCCACACTCACTCTCCTGGCCCCATCCATGTGACCCATCTTCCCTCAGTTCCTCCTTTATCCAGCAACGCCCTTCACAGGAGCCCTTCTCCCCACTCTGCCAATCCCTTCAGGTCCAGACCAAACTCCCACATGCCCCAGAGGATGTTGCCAACAAAAGTGCAGTTTGCTACGAGGCGCAAAGCTGGTTCCAGGCTGTGCTTCCCAGACCCCCGGGCTCAGAGGGGTTGCTGCTTTCTGGAAATGTGCACAAGGTTTTCCTGACTCAGCGGAATGAGTCCACCCAAGCACTGCAAACCCAGGCCAAGGGGGAAGAACAGAGAGGTATGAGAAGAGAAGATGGCAGGCATGGATGTATTTGATCATCAGAGAGAGTTCGTGTTCAAATGGCAAAAGAGGTGAGGGGACCCTAAAAATCCAGTATCCGGCAAGTATACACCAAACTAGGCAGCTCTCCCCTGCTGATCTTTTTGCCAAGTACTGGCGAAGATCCAGCACTTGGGAGTGAAGATTCTAGGCAAGGAGGCAAAGGTTCCGCACATGATCTGATAACAAACCACACAGAGACAGTACCCTGGGATACAGAGGACTCATCTGTGTGGTACAGAGGATCAGTCCTACACGATGAAGAGGTCAGCCCACAGTCAACAGAGAAATGCACATCACCTGACAGCCGACCCTCATCACAGAAACTGTCTGTGAAAGTTTCTGAGGTGAGACTTCACTTAGACCCTGAACAGTGACAAGAATGGAGAAGGGGCTGGCTGAGCGGAGGGAAGGAGAAGACCAGCCTGTTCAGGAGTCTGTGGAGAGACCAACCCATCCAGAACGGGGGTTTGGTGGCTGGGAGTAGTAGAGCAAAGAAGAGAGAAACGGAGTGAGCCCAGAGGGTGGAGATACTTGAAAATCTGGCTGAGGAGCTCATGTGTTTGTGATTACATTAATCTGTCCTTCCTTCCCTCCATTCATCTAACCAAGGAATATTCTCCGAGCGCGCGGTACATATGGCCCAGTGCTGGGACCTAGGCAAGAAACAAGGAAGGGTGAGGGTCAGGTCATTATCCTAAAAAAACCTTATGACTTAATGAGAAGATGAAAACCCTCATGTGAAAATATCAGGGGTGCTTCAACAAGGCCTGGGGGCCGTTTGCTCAGCCATCCAGAGTGCTGGCCAGGAGAGACAGTGAGGGCTCAGTGCCACATGGGGAGATCACAGAGGTGGTGTCTGAGCTGTGCCTTGAAAGGGAGGCAAGACTGAGAGGTGATCAAGAAGGCAAGCATTAGGGACAAGCACAGCAAAAGTAATCAAGCATTTTGCTCAGGGAACGGCGGGGTCGGGACTGGCTGCAGGGGTTGATGTGAAGAGGCACCAGGAGAGATTAAGATGAAAATGGAGAAAGCCCAGCACTGAGAACTGTCAGGGACCTCCGAACCTTCTGCTTCTACCACTCCCTCTTGTCTGGAAGCCTGGAAGGGCCTCCTCCCACCTGGCCTTCCTTCCCCCAAACTGGGGAGCTCTCTTCTGAATTAAGAAACACAGGCGTGTTAGTCAGGGTGGGCTAACTGTTACAACAAATAATCCCCAAGCGACAGTAGCTTTGCATTCCAGTCGGGTTTGGTCAGCAGAGAAAGGGCCTCAGATCTGCACGGTCACCCACGAACCTTCCATCTCAGAACTCCAGCACCTCCAGTCGACCATGAGGCCTGAAAGTCAGACGGCACCCAGGAGGCACACCCCCATTCCAGAGACAAGAACCAGCCATGGACCCTGCCCAGATGCCAGCAGGCTGAGATGTCGTTTAACCATATGCCTGGAAAAGGAACTGGGTTTGATGAGAAGCTAGCCAGTCTGTTATTACCTCCAAAATCCTCAAGTCGAATTGATACCTGATTTAAGGAGGGAGAAGGAGAGACATAAAGAATGAGTGAGGACGTGGAGGGGCAGAAGCAAGGGCCTGCCAGTGCCAGGGCTGTGGGCTCTGACGCAGATCCTTCCCCTTCAGCTGCATCTTCTGACGGTCCGCCTGAGTCCAGAGAGCTGACAGACTTCTTCCCGTCTCCCCACCTCAGTTGCCCCATCTGCCCCCCAGGAACTCTCACTTGGTCCCTAAGACAGGTGCTGAAGAGTGGCAACCACTCCTGCCCTCCCCAGCAGGGAGGCCAAGGACAGCCAGGGAGACAGTCACCCAGGCCTGCCTCCTCCGTCTGGTGCTCCCAGTGCGATGGAAGAGGAGGCTGAAGAGTAGAATGTTATTACAGCTTTTCCATGATGCAATGTCATCAGGAAGCCCTGGGCCTCTGGGCAGCACCCTGGCAGGTCCCATCACTCTTTCCAGCTGCACAGAGCCTTGTAGCCCATGCTGGAAAGGGCAGGAAGCAGGCTCATAAAACAAAAGGCATGGCAGGACCACTCATCAGCAGCTCTTCAAAATGATCTAAACTTCTGACTTTTTATTTAAATCTGCATTCACTGTGGCCAAAAACATAAAACAGAAGATGAGGGAAAGAACCAGAATGAAGGCTTGGGTGCCAAGAACTAGAGGGGAGGGAGGGAGGCATAGACAGCCCTGGGACAATACCAAGTTGAGTGCCAGCCAGGCAGGCTGACTTGCAGCCAGGTTGGGTCCTTTTCATTATGCATCGCTCAGAACTTCTCCCTTCTGTTATGAGGCTGCCGTAAAATGGGACAGGAGCTTCGAGAGCTAATCCGAGGACCAAATCCAGACATCTACCTGCTCCCGATGTGCCCTTCACCTTTCTCCCTCAGACCTCTAGAGAGGAGTGTCTCACGGGGGCAGGTGGGGAGACCCGGGTCCAGACTCTGACGTGACCTGTTCTCTTCAGAGGCATTTAGTGGGAGAGCCTCTGTCAGGGCCTGTTGTCAGAGAGTGGCTAGTGTTCTACAGGGACCCGGAGTGGCAGGGCCACTCCTTGAAATGGGCGACAGGGAAGGCCTCTCTGAAGGGACATCCACTAGAGTGAAAGGAGTGAGGCAGGGCCTAAGGCAGATGACAGATGACTCCAACAAGTGGTGGGGCTTTTTGGTACGCTGGGCTGAGCTTTAGGCCACTGTGAGCCTACCCTGGAACACCGTGAACACCTCTGAGTCTTGAAAAACAGCTCCCCTCCAGACAAAGGCAGCTATCTCCCACTGGCCTGCCCCTTCCGGTTCAACTTTATGCGGGGGCAGGAACCTAACTTCTCCCTTGCAAGTCCACGCCCATTTTTTATGGTAACAGCTGGAATGGGCAGCCGATCATTTCCTCCGGTTGAATAAGTTGAAAGAAGAAAAATCAGGCAGTCGTGCCCCACAATACAGCTAAGTATTTAATTCGTTTTGAATGTTTACATTATTAACACCAGCATTACAAAACGGTATTTTTACTTTCAATGTGCAATGATTTAAATGTGCTATTCAGTGTCTCAATTACTGGGATCGTTAGAACTTGAAACACTGAAGCCGTGCTCCCTCCCGGAGATGCCTGTTTCTATAAAGAGCTACCAAAGGACTCCACGGAGCTGAAATACCCGCCCCATTCCAAATGGATCCCGAGGTACAGCCCTGGTGGGGGACTTCAAGAAGCCAGGGGAGCTTGCATTCAGTGTAGAATGAGTGACAGTCAGCAGGTGGGTGTTAAATGGTCATCAACTCCCTGGGGACTGGCCCTGCCAAACCATATTCCAGGCGGTGCCTATAAATGTGTCCAGAAGGATGCTGGGTGACTGACAAGCCAGTGGGCCTGGACTCTGGCTCCAAACACCCACACACATGAGAAGGTGGGGGTGGGGCGGGGCACAGGTAACACAAGACTGGAGAGGGCCCTAGAGCCCCTTAGGAAACTATAATGCATCCCAAAAGACGCCATTCACGCAGCTCCTGTGATGATACTGAAGGGGCATCCTGATGGCGGGGGTGAGAGTGTAGGCTCTGGAGTCAGTTGGCTGGGGTTCGAGTCCAGGTTCCGTCACTTACCACCCAGTGACCTTGGCAAGTCCGCATCCTCTCTTTACCTGAGTCATCACCTCTGTAAAATGGGGATAATAGCAGTCCTTCTCTCTGAGAGCCATTTCAAGCACGAATGAGTCACTACTGTATGAGGCATTTAGAACAGAGTCTGACACAGAGCAAATAGTCAGGTGTCACTTTATCATTAGAATGCCTGTTTTTTTAAGACAAAGAACTGAAGATCAGAGAGATTAAATAACCTATCATACGCTGGCTGTTCTGAAGGCTTCTGTGCTCCCTCTGCCGGGAAGCCACTCTTGCCCCTTCTGTGACTAGGGTCTCTCTCATACACAGGCCTCCTCCAGACCACCCAGACCCACCCCTGCCCCAATCGCTGTGGACCCAGCACCCTGCTTTGAATCTCTCCCTAGCACTTATTGTATCTGAAATTATCTTACTCATTTACTAAATGACTTAATATATATAAAACACTGTTATTATCATTATTATAGGTCTGTTCAGTTGTTGTCTGTCTCCACCCACTTACATGTAAACCCCACGGGATCTGGGCCCTCGCCTGTCCTGTCCACCACTGGGAAGGAGCTCAGGGGCTGCTTCATGGGTGTGTAACCTCTGCAGTCACACAGTGCTCTGAACTCCAAAGAGCCCCACACTTGGCTTAATGCTCCATGGTTACTGTCTCAAAATTCCTTTTTTTTTTTTTTAAGAGATTTTATTTATTTGAGAGAGAGCATGCAAGAAAGCACAAGGGGGGGGGGCTACGCAAAGGAAGAGGGAGAGGGAGTAGCAGACTCCCCACTGATAAGGGAGCTCTACACAGGGCTCAATCCCAGGATACCAAGATCATGACCTGAGCCAAAGGCAAATGTTTAACTGACCAAGCTATCCAGGTGCCCCTGTCTTGAAATTCTTACTATTTTAACAAGGACCTTTCTATTTTCACCTTCTACTGGGCCTCCACAAATTACACAGATAGTGTAATCAATGAATGGATGAAGGAATGAATGGGCAAGCCCACATTCCAACCCAGGTCTGTAAGACTCCAAGGCCTCACTCCTGAACCACCAAACCAAACAAGCCTCCAGTGGAGATAAGAGAGGTGGGCAGGGCAGTCTGAACCGGGAACAACCACAACTCACCTAGAAGAAGCTGTGCTGTGGAGGGGAGAGCCTTAGAAGGAGACACTGACTTGAGTTTCCCGGATGTCTAGTTGTTCTTCTCAACCTCTCATTTCACTTGTGCCTCAAGTGGAGTAAAGACCATTTGCTGCCACCTCAAGATACTCCTCCTCTCACTGAAGAGAGAGGGATCTCAGTCCCTGCGTCCTAGGGACACTGTCAGCCAACAAGGTGCTCTTCAAAGCCACAGCTGTGGTCAGGCCTCAAGCAGAATGACCAGGCCTCTAGGCACTCAGCACAGCCCTAGGCGCCTGGAACTTGACAGTAAACAGGTATAATCCTTGACCTTTAGGTCTCATGGCAGCCATCAAAACTTCGCGGCTAAACAGCTAATGAGGAAGATAGAGCTGGGAGGTACTGCTGGACTGGGAACGAAGGCGGGGCTGCCTCCCCAAAAGCCTCATTTTCTACTCCTCCTGAGCTCTCCTAACCTCAGGCAGGTACTACTCCCTGAACTCATTTACCTCAAGTGGACATTGCACACCCCAGATCCCCAGAGGTTCTCATTCAATAATAGGTCTTTACTCTTATGGCCTTCAGAACACTTCAAAGCTGATCCTTGTTAAAACCACCCATTTATCTTTCCTCAGATTAAACCCCTTCCTCCTCTTCTCTCTCCCATTCCTCCCCCAGGCCTGGCTCTTGCTGCTCAAGAACCTTTCATTCCCTCTTATCCAGATCCTAACCATCCTTCATGGTCTGGCCCAAATGCCATCTCCTGAAGAAGCCATCTCCAATCTTTCTCCCCTTATTCCCCTGAACAGCTAGAAGTAGTATCTCTTTCTCCAAACTCCCCAGCATTCTCTGACACTTCCATTAAAGTCCTTGTCACTTTGAACTTGTATTCGGGTTGTCTATCCACTACTCAACAGTCCACTCCTTGAAGGCAAGAGTCTCCTGGATTTACCTTTACAAAGTAGGCAGGTAAGAAGGAAGAGGTTTGGGGAAAGCTGGGTGTTGTATGCATCGGATGGTCCTGGCTCAAAGCAGGATAGTGAAGACAGAGCCCGACTCAGCTTAAGGAAACTGGTGGGGGTATCTTGAAAAGAAAAATGATGACATCCCACATGATGCTGCAGCTGGAGATGTATAAGAAAAGAATTGGTAAAACAAGTTTCCCAGGCTGAATCAACCCAGCTGACTTTGCTCAAGCTGGGAAATCTGTGCCTCCCAGGGACACGTGCTCAGTGTGGGGAGGGGAGCTCTGAACGATACTGAAGGGCTGGGGACAGAGGAACTAGAGCTAAGAAGCAGTACCTAGTGGTAATGACAAGCACAGGGGCTGCGATAGGAGAGATAGGGAGGCGAACGTGATTAAATTGCGCGTGCTATGTGATTAAATTCATACACATCTTCATCGAATAACAACCTGTATTTACATGCAAATGTATTCGTTTATGCAAATTCGCAGAGCACTCGGAGGAAGTTTGTTAGTCTGGAGCTTGTGCAAGCATTGAAAAAAGAGAAGCAAACCTGTCTCTGGGGTACACCGCGTCTGACGGGCCCCTGGGAGCTGAGCCGGTTCCAGGAGGAGTAACACTGAATTAGCTCAGCTCGCAGAGACAGGAGAGCAGCGCCCCTCTCCGGAGAGCGCGCGGGCGCCCGCGAACTCACGCATGCTCACTCCTTCTTTCCTACTTCCCCCGGGAAACTGGCGAGCCTATGTGCGCAAGCGCCAACTTTCGCTCCGACTCCTCCCTCAAGGGCGGGGACAAACGGGGCCCAAAATGGCGGCCAGCCGCTACCGGCGTTTCCTTAAGCTCTGTGAGGAATGGCCAGTGGACGAGACCAAACGGGGCCGGGACTTGGGCGCTTACCTGCGGCAGCGGGTAGCACAGGCCTTTCGGGAGGGAGAGAACACCCAGGTGACCGGACTGTGGGGTCCGTCTGCAGCGGGGTGGCGGTTGGGGCGAGGGGCGGAAAGGACGAGGCACGGGCGGGGCTGACGAGCGGGCAAGCAGTGGGGTCCACGCATGCGCGAGCCTTCCCTCCTTGGCCGCACGTGCGCGCGGCCCCTCCTGTACACCCCACCACCCCTCCCGGAACTTCAGAGAGCGACGACCCAGCCTTTTATTCAGTGTTCTCCTCTGGCTGCACTGTGGAATTACTGAAGATGCTTTTAAAAAATATAGGTGTCCGGAACCGTACAGCCTTATTGAATTAGAACCTCTGGGGTTGGGGCCTTGTGCTCAATATTTGGTAACTTTCACCAGCTGATTCTGGGTGCAGCCAGAGTTGAGATGGTGTCTGTCGCAGGCTTAGAGCTTCCCTGACATGGTGCTGTTACCTCGCAGTGTTGTGCAGTGACTGAACCAAACCTCAAGGTCCTCTGCAGGGCCCCAGCTAAGCCTTTGTGTGCTCTCTGGGCCCCTGTAAGTCCATGCAGCAGGTTTGGACCTCAACCCCCGCCCCTGTGTGAGTCATGACCCTACCTTCTCGCTCTCCTCCAGGTTGGTGCTAGGGCGGCTGTGGGCCTCATTCATACACAGTTCATACTCTTCGATCACCGCCATGTGCTGGGAACTGTGCT